>NC_080383.1:79379602-80579602 GCF_014773155.1 Arachis stenosperma
TCCGAGTCATGGGAGATGGAGAGATTCATCTCAAGGGTGCATCAAGACCACTTCTATGAAGTTGTGGCCTTGAGAAGGTGATCCCCGAGGTCCCTTTCAAACTCAAAAAGAGTGAATATCCGGAGATCGACATGAGATTCGAAGAAGAGGTTGGGAAGTTCTCACCAACCCCATTCAACAAGTCGGAATCTTAATGGTTCAAGGTTCTATGCCAATGCATGGATCACCAAGAGCCATGATCAAAGTGTGAACCCGAACCCAAAGAATTGGCTTACAATGGTTCGGGGGAAATACTTAGATTTTAGTCCGGAAAATGTGAGGTTGGCATTCAACTTGCCCATGATGCAAGGAGATGAACATTCTTACACAAGAAGGGTCAACTTTGATCAAAGGTTGGACCAAGTCCTCACTGACATTTGTGAAGAGGGCGCCCAATGGAAGAGAGATTCAAGAGGGAAGCCGGTTCAATTAAGAAGCCATAACCTCAAGCCCGTGGCTAGAGGATGGTTGGAGTTTATCCAACGCTCAATCATTCCCACTAGCAACCGGTCTGAAGTTACTCTAGACCGGGCCATCATGATTCATAGCATCATGATTGGAGAAGAAGTAGAAGTTCATGAGGTTATAGCCAAGAACTCTATAAGGTGGCGGACAAGTCCTCTACCTTAGCAAGGTTAGCCTTTCCTCATCTCATTTGTCACCTCTGTTATTCAGTAGGAGTTGACATAGAAGGAGACATCCTCATTGATGAGGACAAGCCCATCATAAGAAAAGGATGGAGCAAACAAGAGACCCCTCATCATGAGATCCCTGAGATGCCTCAAGGGATGCACTTTCCTCCACAAGACTATTGGGAGCAAATCAACACCTCCCTAGGAGAATTGAGTTCCAACATGGGACAACTAAGGGTGGAGCACAAGAACATTCCATCCTCCTCCATGAAATTAGAGAAGATCAAGAATCATGAGAGAGGAGCAACAAAGACAAGGAAGAGACATTGAGGAGCTCAAGCGCTCCATAAGACCTTCAAGAGGAAGAACAAGCCGCCATCACTAAGGTGGACCCGTTCTTTAATTTCCTTGTTCTATTTTTCTGTTTTCGAATTTAGTGCTTATGTTTATCTATGTTTGTGTCTTGTGATCATTAGTGTCTTAGTGTCTATGCCTTAAAGTTATGAATGTCCTATGAATCCATCACTTCTTAAATGAAAACTGTTTTTATCACAAAAGAACAAGAAGTACAGGATTTCGAATTCATCTTTAAAACTAGCTTAATTAGTTTGATGTGGTGACAATACTTTTTGTTTTCTGAATGTATGCTTAAACAGTGCATATGTCTTTTGAATTTGTTGTTCATGAATGTTAAAATTGTTGGCTCTTGAAAGAATGATGAAAAAGGAGACATGTTACTGAGGATCTGAAAAATCATAAAAATGATTCTTGAAGCAAGAAAAAGCAGTGAATACAAAAAAAAGGGGGAGAAGAAGCGAAAAAAAAAAGAGACGAAAAAAAAAGAAAGAAAAAAGAAAGAAATAAAGTTGTGATCCAAGGCAAAAAGAGTGTGCTTAAGAACCCTGGACACCTCTAATTGGGGACTCTAGCAAAGCTGAGTCACAATCTGAAAAGGTTCACCCAATTATGTGTCTGTGGCATGTATGTATCCGGTGGTAATACTGGAAGACAGAGTGCTTTGGGCCACGGCCAAGAGATCATAAAGTAGCTGTGTCAGAATCATCATACTTAACTAGGAGAATCATAACACTATCTGGATTCTGAGTTCCTAAAGAAGCCAATCATTCTGAATTTCAAAGGATAAAGTGAGATGCCAAAACTGTTCGGAGGCAAAAAGCTACTAGTCCGCTCATCTAATTTGGAGCTAAGTTCATTGATAATTTGGAGTCTATAGTATATTCTCTTCTTTTTATCTATTTGATTTTCAGTTGCTTGAGGACAAGCAACAATTTAAGTTTGGTGTTGTGATGAGCGGATAATTTGTATGCTTTTTGGCATTTTTTAGTATGTTTCTAGTAGGATTTAGTTAGTTTTTAGTATATTTTTATTAGTTTTTAGTTAAAATTCCTTTTCTGGACTTTACTATGTGTTTGTTTTTTCTGTGATTTCAGGTATTTTCTGGCTGAAATTGAGGGACCTGAGCAAAAATCTGATTCAGAGACTAAAAAGGACTGCAGATGCTGTTGGATTCTGACCTCCCTGCACTCGAAGTGGATTTTCTGGAGCTACAGAAGCCCAATTGGCGCGCTCTCAACGGCGTTGGAAAATAGACATCCTGGGCTTTCCAGCAATATATGATAGTTCATACTTTGCCCAAGATTTGATGGCCCAAACCGGCGTTCAAAGTCACCTTCAGATTTCCCAGCGTTAAACGCCGGAACTGGCACCAAAGTGGGAGTTAAACGCCCAAACTGGCACAAAAGCTGGCGTTTAACTCCAAGAAGAGTCTCTACACGAAAATGCTTCAATGCTCAGCCCAAGCACACACCAAGTGGGCCCGGAAGTGGATTTTTATGTCATTTACTCATCTCTGTACACCCTAGGCTACTAGTTCTCTATATATAGGACCTTTTACTATTGTATTATAATCTTCTGATCTTTTGGAATCTTGAGATCTTTGAATCTTTTGATCACTGGGGGCTGGCCTCACGGCCATGCCTAGACCTTGTTCTTATGTATTTTCAACGGTGGAGTTTCTACACACCATAGATTAAGGTGTGGAGCTCTGCTGTACCTCGAGTATTAATGCAATTACTATTGTTCTTCTATTCAATTCCGCTTGTTCTTATTCCAAGATATTCATTCGTACTCAAGAACTTGATGAATGTGATGATTATATGACGCTCATCATCATTCTCACTTATGAACAAGTGACTGACAACCACTTCTGTTTTACAAGCAAACAAGGCTCTAATGTTTATCTCTTGGATTCTTTAACCGGAATCTTCGTGGTATAAGCTAGAACTGATGGCGGCATTCAAGAGAATCCGGAAGGTTTAAACCTTGTCTGTGGTATTCTGAGTAGGATTCAATGATTGAATGACTGTGACGAGCTTCAAACTCCTGAGGGCGGGGCGTTAGTGACAGACGCAAAAGAATCACTGGATTCTATTCTGGCCTGATTGAGAACCGACAGATGGATAGCCGTGCCGTGACAGGGTGCGTTGAACATTTCCACTGAGAGGATGGGAGGTAGCCACTGACAACGGTGAAACCCTTGCATACAGCTTGCCATGGAAAGGAGTAAGAAGGATTGGATGAAGACAGTAGGAAAGCAGAGAGACGGAAGGGACGAAGCATCTCCATTCGCTTATCTGAAGCTCTTACCAATGAAATACATAAGTATCTCTATCTTTATCTTTATGTTTTATTCATATTTCATCTATAACCATCTGAGTCTGCCTGACTAAGATTTGCAAGATGACCATAGCTTGCTTCATACCAACAATCTCCGTGGGATCGACCCCTTACTCGCGTAAGGTTTATTACTTGGACGACCCAGTGCACTTGCTGGTTAGTTGTGCAAAGTTGTGTTTATGCCATGGTATTGAACACCAAGTTTTTGGATTCATTACCGGGGATTATTTGAATTGTGAAAAGTAGTGATCACAATTTCGCACACCATGCATATCTGAAACATGAGATGCCTCCAAATGATATATGTTTTGCATTTTCATCTCTTAAGTAGATTTCTTACTAGGACCTGCATAATGCTTGTCATTACTCATCTGCTAAATTCTGTTTTGTTTCCCTTCTGCATAAATAAAAGAAAAATGTTTAAAACAAGAAAGTGATGATTGCCCAATGTTGTATGAATTAGAATGAAATTCAGTGGTGGTGCTTGCTTGATTTAATGATGAGCTCAATAATAAAAGCTGCATAATAGAATGTTCTTTGTAGTGTGAACTAAATTGCTGCTATACAACCTTTTGTTAGTGAACATCCCTTGAGAATAAAGTAAAGTAAGAAAGAAAAGAAAAGAAAAGCCAAGAATTGGCAAAGAAACAAACAATAAGGCTAGACACCAATAGCTTGGACCTTAGGACATATGCATGTGGTGCTTTTTGTACTAGGATATGCTTGGACAATTAGGTTCTGAAGAGTCTTCTAAAACTTAGTAACTTGGACTAACTAATCCGGGATTACCAACTGAAAGTCCATTATCAAGAGCAACCTAGCTACAAAGCATTTAGTAACCCAAAAAGGTGCTGGGCATCAATGTTCCTAAGAAGATTTGTAAGCCAAGTGTCTGTAGTCAAGAAGTACAAAAAGAAAATGAGAAAAGCAGAGATATGGTAGTGAGTCCACCGAGATTTGCTTTCCAGAAATACATCGGGCAATCCAGGGGATGGTCGCACCTGTAAGACAGAGGTTGCTTACAGAGATTATGTCTGCATACATCATCTCAAGAGAGTCGCACCCGTAAGACAGAGGTTGCTTAGAGAGGTTATGCCACTAGAAGCCAAACTCTGACAAAGGTTGCTGAGTTAAGTGAAAATATAATTCAATAAAGAATACAGAACAAAAGAATTAAAAGAATAAAAGAAACTAAAGAACGTCTGCCATAGTAGAGCAGATAGAAAAGAATGTATTAATTAAAGGTATCTCTGCCACAGTAGAGTAGAGAGTAAAAATTAAAATGAAATTGAAGGAGGATGATGAATACATCATCCTTGGAAGACCTTTCCTAGCCACAGCAGAAGCTGTGATAGATGTTAACAGATGAGAATTAGTCCTTCAATTGAATGGGTACTACCTTGTGTTTAACGCACACGGCTATCCTTCTGTAACAAGGGAGAGTAAGCATGTAGAGCTTCTCTCAATACAGAGTCAAACAGAACCCCCACAATCAAACTCTAAGTTTGGTGTTGGGAGGCCACAACCAAACTCTAAGTTTGGTGTTGAACCCCCAAATCCAAACTCTAAGTTTGGTGTTGGGAGTCCACAACATTGACCTGATCACCTTTGTAGCTCCATGAGAGCCCACTGTCAAGCTATTGACATTAAAGAAGCGCTTATTGGGAGGCATCCCAATTTTTATTTATCTAATTTTATTTTTATTGTTATTTTGTGTTTTAGTAGGTTCATGATCATGTGGAGTCACAAAAAAAATATTAAAATTAAAAACAGAATCAAAAACAGCAGAAGAAAAATCACACCCTGGAGGAAGGACTTACTGGCGTTTAAACGCCAGTAAGGAGCATCTGGCTGGCGTTCAACGCCAGAACAGAGCATAGAGCAGGCGCTGAATGCCAGAAACAAGCATGGAACTAGCGTTCAACACTAGAAACATGCTGCCCATGGGCGTTGAACGCCCAGAACATGCATCACCTCGGCGTTTAAATGCCAGAATTGTATCCAAAGGCATTTTACATGCCTAATTGGTGCAGGGATGTAAATCCTTAACACCTCAGGATCTGTGGACCCTACAGGATCCCCACCTACCTCAACTCACCTTCTCCCTTCTTCCCCAATCACCTTAATCCCTCTTCCCCATCATCTTTTCACCACTCACATCCATCCATCCTTCCCACCCAAACCCACCCTACATGGCCAAAAGACAAACATCTCTCCCTCTCCCCCATATCTTCTTCTCCTTCTTCTATTCTTTCTTCTTTTACTCGAGGGTGAGCAACATTCTAAGTTTGGTGTGGTAAAAGCATAGCTTTTTTGCTTTTCCATAACCATTGATGGCACCTAAGGCCAGAAAAATCTCAAAAAAAAAGAAAAAAAAAAGAAGAGAAAAGAGAAGACAAAAGCTTCCACCTCTGAGTCATGGGAGATGGAGATATTCATCTCAAGGGTCCATAACTCAGTAGAAGAGCATTTGACTGCACATCAAGAGAGCATGAGAAATTCCTTCATCAAGAAATCCCTGAGATACCTCAGGGGATACATGTTCCTCCACATAATTATTGAAAGTAACTAAGGGTAGGAACACCAAAATCAATAGGGATCATGCAACAGAAGCAAGGAAGAGACATAAAAGAGCTCAAAAAGCACCATTGGACCTTCAAAAGGCGCCACCCTCACTAAGGTGGACTCATTCCTTAACTTCCTTGTTCTTATCTCTCTGTTTTTTGGTTTTTTATGTTATATGTTTATCTATGTTTTGTGTCTCTACTTCATGATCATTAGTAGTTAGTAACTATGTCTTAAAGCTATGAATAATTCCATTAATCCTTCACCTCTCTTAAATAAAAATTGTTTTTAATTCAAAAGAACAAGAAGTACATAAATTTCAAAAATTGTACTTGAATTTAGTTTAATTATATTGATGTGGTGACAAAACTTGTTGTTTTCTGAATGAAGGCTTGAACAGTGCATAATTTTGATCTTGTTGTTTATGAATGTTAAAATTGTTGGCTCTTGAAATAATGATGAACAAAGAGAATGTTATTGACAATCTGAAAAATCATGAAAATTGATTCTTGAAGCAAGAAAAAGCAGTGAAAAAGCAAAAGCTTGCAGAAAAAAAAATTTGCAAAAAAAATAGTAAGAAAAAGAAAAAGCAAGCAGAAAAAGCCAATAGCCCTTAAAACCAAAAGGCAAGGGTAAAAAAGATCCAAGGCTTTAAGCATCAATGGATAGGAGGCCCCAAGGAAATAAATCCAGGCCTAAGCGGCTAAATCAAGCAGTCCCTAACCATGTGCTTGTGTCATGAAGGTCCAAGTGAAAAGCTTGAGACTGAGTGGTTAAAGTCAGGATCCAAAGCAAAAAGAGTGTGCTTAAGAGATCTAGACACCTCTAACTGGGGACTGTAGCAAAGCTGAGTCACAATCTGAAAAGGTTCACCCAATCATGTGTCTGTGGCATTTATGTATCCGGTGGTAATACTGGAAAACAAACTGCTTAGGGCCACGGCCAAGACTCATAAAAGTAGCTGTGTTCAAGAATCAACATACTTAACTAGGAGAATCAATAAAACTATCCAAAATTCTAAGTTCCTAGAAAAGCCAATCATTCTGAACTTCAAAGGAAAAAGTGAGATGCCAAAACTGTTCAGAAGAAAAAAGCTACATGTCCCGCTCATCTAATTAGAATTAATATTCATTGATATTTTGAGATTTATAGTATATTCTCTTCTTTTTATCCTAATTGATTTTCAATTGCTTAGGGACAAGCAACAATTTAAGTTTGGTGTTGTGATGAGCGGATAATTTATACGCTTTTTGGCATTGTTTTTAGGTAGTTTTTAGTATGATCTAGTTACTTTTAGGGATGTTTTCATTAGTTTTTATGCTAAATTCACATTTCTGGACTTTACTATGAGTTTGTGTGTTTTTCTGTGATTTCAGGTAATTTCTGGCTGAAATTGAGGGACCTGAGCAAAACTCTGATAGGAGGATGACAAAGGACTGCTGATGCTGTTGGAATCTGACCTCCATGCACTTGAAATAGATTTTCTGGAGCTACAGAACTCTCGATGGCGCTCTCTCAATGGCGTTGGAACGTAGACATCCAGAGCTTTCCAGCAATATATAATAGTCCATACTTTATTCGAGATTTGATGACGTAAAATGGCGCTCAACGCCAGTTCCATGCTGCATTCTGGAGTCAAACGCCAGAAACACGTCACGAACCAGAGTTGAACGCCCAAAACACGTTAGAACTTGGCGTTCAACTCCAAGAGAAGCCTCAGCTCATGGATAGATCAAGCTCAGCCCAAGCACACACCAAGTGGGCCCCGAAAGTGGATTTATGCATCAATTACTTACTTCTGTAAACCCTAGTAGCTAGTTGAGTATAAATAGAAATTTTTACTAATGTATTAGATATCTTTGGTCTCAGTTTTATTTTATTCTTCATCTTAGGAGGCTATTGATCACGTTTTGGGGGCTGGCTATTCGGCCATGCTTGGACCTTTCACTTATGTATTTTCAACGGTGGAGTTTCTACACACCATAGATTAAGGGTGTGGAGCTCAGCTGTACCTCAAATTTTAATGCAATTACTACTATTTTCCATCCAATTCGATTTATTCCTGTTCTAAGATATTCGTTGCACTTCAACTTGATGAATGTGATGATCCGTGACACTCATCATCATTCTCACCTATGAACGCGCGTGATTGACAACCACTTCCGTTCTACCTTAGACCGGGCGCATATCTCTTGGATTCCTTAATCAGAATCTTCGTGGTATAAGCTAGAATTGATGGCGGCATTCATGGGAATCCGGAAAGTCTAACCTTGTCTGTGGTATTCTGAGTAGGATTTCGGGATTGAATGACTGTGACGAGCTTCAAACTTCTGAAGGCTGGGCGTTAGTGATAGACGCAAAAGAATCACTGGATTCTATTCCAACCTGAGTGAGAACTGACAGATGATTAGCCGTGCTGTGACAGAGCATTTGGACCATTTTCACTAAGAGGATGGGATGTAGCCATTGACAATAGTGATGCCCTACACACAGCTTGCCATGGAAAGGAGTGATGAAAAACTAGAAGGAAGAAGTAGAAAAGCAGAGATTCAGAAGGAACACAGCATCTCCATACACCTATCGGAAATCCCCATCATTGGATTACATGAGTAACTTTATCTTTATTTCCTGATTATTTTATTTATCTTTTGAATATCTAATCCAATCATATTTGAATCAGCCTGACTGAGATTTACAAGATGACCATAGATTGCTTCATACCAACAATCTCCGTGGGATCGACCCTTACTCACGTAAGGTATTACTTGGACGACCCAGTACACTTGCTGGTTAGTTGTGCAGAGTTATGACTAAGTGTAATTCATGTGTGAGAGCTACCAAATTATTGGAGCCATTGTTGATGATCACAAATCCGTGCACCAACCATGCACTGAGGATGAGTTTGGTTGAGAGAGAAAGAAGAGTAGTGAACTTGGTGATTGCTGACAACGAGATGAGAAAGCTGATGAACTGAAGAGTTCAGTATGGAAATTATGAATGATTATGGTTGATGGAATGAGTATGAGTGGAAGTGCGTTATGAGGATTGGTCTCTGAGTTTGACTATATGGTTACGATATGCACTGTTTTCCATCGTAGGGGCTGTGGCAGTCTCCCGCCTACGTTCGGATGTAAGATGTGAAGCTGGGCTTCTCACTCATACTTCTCGCAACCAGAAGAAGGTGGTAGGGCACTCTCCCTTGGAATGTTACCCTCTGAAAGGTGAAAGTGGTAGGGCACTAATCCCTCGGAATTATTCCTCCTAAAAATGGGACTTCTCTCTGATTATAAAGTGGTAGGGCACTAACCCACGGAATTAGGCGATAGCCAGAGGAAGGTGGTAGGGCACTCTCCCTCAGAATGTTTTCCTCTGAAAGGAGAAGGTGGTAGGACACTCATCCCTGGAATTATTTCTCCTTATGAGCAATAGAGAAACTAATCCGGGAGATGCCGACCGAATTTTCTGTCGGGTTTGGCACTATAACCGACATGTGATATCACAGCCAATAGGATAGATATTCTTCATGTGCATCTTCTATATGCTTGCTTGCTTTGTTTACTTGAGTTTGCCTAATTGTATAACATGCCTACCTATTTCTTGAACTACTTGTTGTATATGAATATTATCTGTGTTTTACTTGTTTGCATTAATTATGATTGTCTGGTGCTGAGGAGGTTAGGTAGGCGGTGGCGATGGGATCGCACGGAGGTTAGGTTGGCAAAGACTGTGGGATACAGCGGTGTGATTAGTACTAGTTAGAAATCCTTTAAGTTTAGAAAACCCTGTTTATTGTTTATGGTTTACGTTAATTTTTTTTCTAAGCTTGAATATCTGTTTGTTGTGAAGTTCTAGGATTACCTTCGGCGTCCTGGGGCCTTACATCTTACATTATTGGGCACTGTTACCATACTGAGAACCTTCGGTTCTCATTTCATACTTTGTTATTTTTTTTCAGATGCAGGTCGTAATTCACGTTGGTAAAATTACGGATATGGTGACAAAGCGGAGTATGGTTCCTTCCTTATTTATTTCTGTTTTAATTTTTTGTTGAAGTATTCTCTCACCTCTTGTATATTCATCTTTATGGCTTTAGAGGCTTACTTGAGAGATAAGTTGTATGAGCTGTTTTAACTCCAAAATTTTGTATGTCTGTATATAACTAGTCGGCTCAAACTCCGCAAGCTGCGGCTAGTTCCCCCTATGAGTATTATATTCTTATATTTATATATGTTCTTTTATCTTGCATCTATACTTTGTGTCTTATGCGTTAGCTTCGTGGGAACGTTTCGCGCTTTGGTAAATCTGTCTTTGAGCTTAATCCTTCATCGGGCTTCTAGAATATATTATTTCCTTCTATATATAAATACGTATAAGCCTTAAGACTATCGTAACCTCTGATTAACCTTTGCTTTACGGCTAGAGGTAAGGCTTGGGGTATAAAGCAACTGAATAAATTAAACAAGAAATTTAAACAACTAATAAGCAAAAAGGGGTATAAAATTTGAACTAAATAAAAACATAACTAAGAGAAATAAAACAACTAAGGAGACACCAAACTTAATTTCAGAAATTAAGAGAAAATTTTTAATTAAAATAAAGCTAAATTTTCGAAAAATTCAAATGATAAAAACAAATACAAATTAAAAACTAAAAATGCCTAATCAAAGAAATCAAACAACCAGTAGTTGTCAATCACAGTCAATCCCTGGCAATGGCGCCAAAAACTTATTGTGGAATTTAAATACCACAACTAAACTGGCAAGTGCACCGAGTCGTACCAAGAAATACCTCAGGTGAGTGAGGGTCGATCTCACGAGGATTAATAGACTAAACAGCAATGGTTGAGTGATTCACTTAGTCAGACAAGTAGAAAATGATGTTTGGGATTTCAATTGCATTAAACAGTAAATAGGAATTTAGAAGGCAAATAGCAAATTTGGTGTGAAAGCTATATGAGAGAACAGTTAAGGTTTCGAAGATATATACTTTTCCAGATTAATATTTCTTACCAACTATTTTAATCATGCAAGATTTAATTCATGGCAAATTATAATTGACTAAACCCTAATTCCTTAGTGATTTAGTGTCCTTTAACCTTATCAACCACCAATTTCTTGGTCACCTAATATAGATTAGAAGGTTGGGTCTAATTCTAGTTTATTAGCCACAAAAAACCTAATTACTCAAATATAAGAGGATTATATGTCATATATCCCATTAAGTCCAAAAAATTAGTGTTCAGGAGGAATTACTTTCAAGCTTTTGTCCAAGTAAATTACTTTTCCAAGATTTAACAAGAACTCAAGTAGAAAAAAGTTTATCTTCCAATATACCCTAATCCTTAAGATGAAGAATGAAAGCAAATCCTTGAAATTGAAAATAGTACATTAATTAAAGTAGAATGGAAATATTATTAATCCATAGAATAAACAGAATTTTTAACCTTAACAGAGGAGTTTTAGTTGCTCATGACTCAGAAAAAAACTAGGGTTCCAAAATCTAAGAAAACTAGAATGAGGTCGAGAGAGAAGGTCGCCCAAAGGGCTAAGTATTATTCCCTTTTATATCTAAGTTGATTAGATTTGAAATTAAAATAGAATAATAAATTCTAAACCTAAAAGATTGTGTTTTGAAGTCATAATAATGATAAGGAAGTAAAACAAAATAATTATTAATCAAATCTTCAGCCATGAAGCCCTTCTTTATGATCCAAATCCGCACTACTGGCGCTAAATGCCAGTTTTGGTGTTTAGCACCCCTAGGACAGAGAGGTTTCTGTCTTCCTAGTGCAAATACTAGGTTCGGTGTTAAGCCCCGACAGCTTCTGATTCTGGGCACAAATTAAATTGTTTCCCATGCTAAACGCCAGCAGCGGCGTTTAGCACCAGCTTAGCATAGAGCTTTCATAGGGTACAAGGTGTCTGGCGCCAAATGCCTAGTAATGGCGTCACGAACTCTGCCAACTTGCCTAAATTTTTACCTGAAATAAATAAAACCACAATGCGCCTCAAAGTAGCATCCAAATAGGCTTCAAACACTAAAAACTCAACAAAACTCAATAAATTCATATCCAAAATAACAAGAAAATAAAGAAAAGATGCTCACGCGTCATCTTTATCTAAAATAGCTCCAATTGCAACATCACCAATTAGGAGGAGCAATAATGGGTGCAGAGACAAGCTTGGTTTTAAGAGTTTCAAAGTCATGCAGCCACTCCTCATCAAAATTAAATGGAGCATCAGCAGCTAGAAGATTACTTAATGATTTTGCTATTTTGGAAATATCTTTAATAAATCTTCTATAGAAGCCTGCATGTCCTAAGAAACTCCTTATGCCCTTTGCATTCACAGGGGGTGGGAGTTTCTCAATGACCTCTATCTTGACTTTGTCAACTTCTATGTATTTGCTTGAGATTCGGTGCCCAAGAACTTTACCCTCTATAACCATAAAGTGACATTTTTTTCCAATTCAAAACTAGGTTAGTTTTTTGGCACCTTCTCAAGACTAAAGCTAGATGTTGCAGGCACTCTTTAAAGAAATTACCAAAAACAGAGAAATTATCCATGAAAACCTCAATAAATTTTTCAATCATATCAAAAAAGATGGAAAGCATGCACCTTTGAAAAGTAGCAGGAGCATTACACAAGCCGAAAGGCATACGGCGATGGGTAAAGACTCCAAAGGAGAATGTGAAAGCTGTCTTCTCTTGATCCTGAGGGTTCACAACTATTTGGTTGTAGTCGGAATATCTATCCAAGAAGTAGTAAAAAGCATGTCCGGCCAACCTTTCTAGCATATGTTCAATAAAAGGGAGACGGAAGTGATCCTTCCTTGTGGCTATGTTGAGCCGCCTATAGTCAATGCACATTCTCCATCCGGTCACTGATCGTGTAGGAATAAGCTCATTCTTGTCATTGGCTATCACAGTCATGCCTCCTTTCTTGGGAATAACTTGAACTAGACTTAGCTAAGGACTATTAGAAATCGGATAAATAATTCCAGCTTTCCACAACTTCATTACTTTCTTCTGGACCACTTTCTTCATAGTGGGATTGAGCCTCCTTTGTGCTTGCATCGCTGGTTTAGCATGCTCTTTAAGTAAAATTTTGTGCATAAACATTACAGGACTTATTCCCTTTATATCACTAATAGTCCACGCAATTGTGGTTCTATTTTCCTTCAGCACCTTGATTAGTGCTTCTTCTTCACAATTATTTAGCAAAGAATTAATAATTACTGGGTACATCTCTGATTCTCCAAGAAACACATATTTCAAAGAAGGAGGCAGAGGCTTCAATTCAGGTGTTACTGGCCCCTCATCCTTAGGGGTATGTATGTTGTTTCCTTTAGTGTTGTTCTTGCTTTAATTTCTTCAGCTTCAGGCTGAACAAAAGCTTCAAGTATTTCATTGAGTCTTCCTCTTCTAATGCCTCTTGAACCAGCGGATCAATAATATTAATTTTTATGCAATCCGTAGAATCATTCGGGTGCTGCAGAGCTTTAAATACATTGAGCATAATTTGTTCATCATTCACCCTCAATGTCAATTCACCCTTCTGAACATCAATTAAAGCTCTCCCTGTAGCAAGGAACATTTTTCCCAGTATAATAGAGGCATTGATAACCTTTTCCATATCCAATATAACAAAGTCCGCAGGAAAGATAAATGTCCCCACCTTCACCAGTAAATTCTCAACAACACATAAAGGAAATTTAAGAGAGCGGTCAACAAGTTGTAAAGAGATTCTGGTAGGTTTCACCTCTTCAATTTGAAGCTTGCGCATCAAGGATAATGGCATGAGATTGATGCTTGCTCCAAGGTCACATAAAGCTCTTTCAACTGTTACTTCTCTAATAGTATAGGAAATCACAAAACTGCCTGGGTCTTTTAATTTCTCAAGGAGATTTTTCTGGATTATACAGCTGCATTCTTTTGTAAGAACCACCGTTTTATTCTCCTTCCAGTTCCTCTTTTTAGAAATCAGCTCCCTCATAAATTTTGCATATCATGGCATCTGTTTAAGAGCTTCAGCAAAGGAAATATTAATTTGGAGCTTCTTAAAGACCTCTAGGAATTTGGAAAATTATTGATCTTTAGCTTCTTTGTAAAACCTTTGAAGATATGGAATTGTTGGCTTATATTCAGGCACTTGAATCTTCTCTTTAGGTGTACTTTTGGAGATTTGAACTTGTGGTTGTTGAGGAGAAGGAATCACACTATCTTCTAGCACTTTTTCATCCTATGGAATTTCCTTTCTATTCTCAGCAACATGAGCTTCATTCTCTACCTTTCCCACTACTCTTCCGCTTCTCAAACTAATGGCCTTGCACTCCTTCTTTGGGTTAGAAATTGCATCACTGGAGAGAAAATTTGTGTATTTTTCCATTCATTGAGTAAGTTGTCCCAATTGTATCTCTAAATTTCTCATTGAAGCTTCTTGGTTCTTGAATCTAATCCTTGTACTTTCC
This sequence comes from Arachis stenosperma, assembly GCF_014773155.1. Classification (NCBI taxonomy): domain Eukaryota; kingdom Viridiplantae; phylum Streptophyta; class Magnoliopsida; order Fabales; family Fabaceae; genus Arachis; species Arachis stenosperma. Next base: position 79,394,005 of record NC_080383.1, read on the forward strand.
ATGAATTTTTCTAAAGCTAATTCAAGGTTAGAGAGCCTTTGGGAGTCCTGTGAGGTGGAATGTGAGGGAGGTGGCTGTTGGTGATTTACAGGGTGGTTATTTGGGTTTTGGTGCTGGTTATTAAAAGTGCTCTATTGGGGATTAAAGTGATTAGGCTTAAGGGTGTTGTTAAATTAGTTCGACCTTTGATTTTAGTTTCTCCACCCAAAATTTGGGTGGTTTCTCCAACCGGAGTTATAGATTTTAGAAAAGGGGTCATTCTGAAGTGGTCTTGAGGAATTTCCCATGTAATTCACTTGCTCTGGAGAAGATTGTCCATACTCTATGTCTTTACCTTGAGAAAATCCATTACTTACACCAAAAGATTTTTCTTGAGAGCTCACTTCTGACACTTGCATTCCTCCTAGGTATTGAGTAATTACATTGATTTGTTGGGGCATTACTTTATTTTGAGCCAGAATGTTATCCATTGCATCTAACTCCATAACTCCTTTTCTTGTTGTCGTTTCAAAGGAGTATAGATATTGATTGTTGGCCACCATCTCAATCAATTCTTGTTCTTCCTCAGTGGTCTTCTTCATATGCAAAGAACCTCCAGGTGAGTTATCCAAAGAAACCCGAGAGGCAGGGGTGATCCCATCATAAAATATCTAAAGCTGGACCTAGTTTGCAAACATATTTGGAGGGCACTTTTTAAGCATCTCCTTGTACCTCTCCCAAACTTCATAGATGGACTCTCCTTCATGCTAATTGAAGGTCTTAACGTTGGTTCAGAGCTTATTCAACCTCTGAGGTGGGAAGAACTTGTTTAGAAACTTAGTGACCAAGTCCTCCTATGTGGCTATTGATGAATCCATATTTGATTATATATTTTGACTCAATTTGGATGGTTTTATCACATAAACTCACACTTAAACACCAAAATAGCATACTTTTGTGATTTCTTCCTAATTTGATATTAAATGTAAAAACATGCAATTTTGTGCTTAAATTGTGCAATTTAATTCCACCTTTATGCCATTTATTGTCGTGATATATTTTGTGAGTGATTTCAGGTCATTTAGGCAAGATTGGCTAGGCAAAAGTGGAAGAAAGCATGTAGAATGGAGAACAAAAGAAGAAAACAAGGAAAAGAACACACAGCAAAATGTCCAAGCGCACAAGCAAGCATGCGTGAGCACAAGAAGAGATTTGGAAGTTTGCGTGCGCATGACTACCTGTGTGTACGCACAAGTCAACATTCAACAAAGTGTGCATACGCAGGCATATGTGCGTGCACAGGACCCTGCACATGGTTCCATTAATGAAACACATGCTGCACAATTTCTGAAGGCTTTTGGCCCATTTTGGAAGGCTTGAAGGCTGAATTGAAGTGTTATATGAAGGGTATATCAACACATATGAAGGCATTAGGTTTTATTTTAGTTTTTATGCGTTAGAGAGCTCATTAGATAGTTTTTTTAGAACATAATTACGAGTAGGAGTAGTGTAGAGTAGAATTCTCTCTTAGGGTTTCATTTCCATTTCCTTTGTAGCATTTTATAGCAAGCTTTAATGTTGAATTTTGCTTCTTTAATTGTAAATACTCTCAATTTCCTCCTTAATTATAGCACTTTTGCCTTTATTTTCTTATGGTTCAAGTACTTTGTTTATATATGCAATTTTGAGTTCTTGAAATTTTTATTGATGAATTTAATGCTTTATGCTTCCTTTATGCTTGTTTGATTGTTTATTGTTGATATTGTGAATAGTTGGTTATAGTTTTCCATTTTCTTATGTGAATTCTCATGCCTTGATTTTATGACCACCAAGTGTTTGTGAAAATGCCACTTGGTAATTTTGAGTAGATTTTCACTCCTTGACTTGGGATTTGTGTTCCTAGGATACTCAAGTCATAATGTCTGACATTTAGTGGTAATTCTGGGGTAGTTAGTTGACTCTTGTTTCCATTGACGCTAGCTTTTTATCAACTAGTTTGGTAAGTTAGCTAGGACTTATGGATTAAGGTTAATTATGCTTGCTTGACCTACTTCTCGATGTTAGGGGTTAACTAGGCGAGATTGACTCATTATAATTATCATAGTTGTGGTTTTAGCGATGATAGGATTCCTTGGATCCTCATTCCCAAGTCAAGGCTCTTTTTATGCATATCTTAGCACTTTCACTAGTTTTGATCTTATTTCTTTGTTAATGGCATTTATTGCAATTTTGATCATTTCTTAGTTCGTTTATTTCTTAGTTCTTTTAATCTTTCGTTCTTTGATTTGAACCCCCCCCTTTTCCTCACAACCGAAAGTGTGACACTTCAATTACATCCCAAGGGAGAATGACTCGAAGTTGAAGTACTCTTGATCTCGGTTTATTATTTTTATTAGAAAATATCAAACTTTAATTGAGGGAGTTGATTGCCAGTTTGGTTTATACTTGCAACGAACCGCTTATTCTTCTATTGAGAAATTCTGAACTGGTGCAATCCTCATCTATCAAGTTTTTGGTACCGTTGCCAGGGAATGCAATTGGTGTTATATCTTAGGCTGTTGTAAATATGTTGATAGTGTAAATATCTTACTTTTTGCTTTTATTTCTTACTTTCTTTGTGAGATATCATCCTTGCTGCTTAGAGCTTGGTTTTGAATGTTTTGAAGGGTATAATGAACTCAAGTTGGGTTTGTATCAAGGAATAGGAGAAGCATTAGAGGGAGGAGCAATCTTTCCCATACTACAACGAGCAAAACCCTTCTCCACGCTCTTCCCTAGGTGAGTATCAAACCCAAAGATATGAGAGATACCTCATACACAACCTTCAACCACCAAACCTTCAAGTGCCATACCATACACCTCCATGGAATCAAAATGTCTATACACCTTGTTACCAACCATATTAACCATCAACTCCTTATACACCACGTCAATATCCCCACCCACATGACACACCTTCCAACTACACAACTTTTCTCCCAATCTTTGAATCTTATCTTCCACCAAATTGTGAAATCTTCCAACACTTGCCCTAAGAAGAACAAGATCTTCAAGCATTCTTTCAAGAGCAAGAAGGACTTGAAGGAAAGAAGGGGAATTCATGGCGACCATAGCTGAAGCGGTAAACTGCCTAGCCTCACTATGCTCAAGCAATCAAGACATTTCCCTTGAGAAAAGTGAAGGAGCAACGAAGGAGTGTAGAGAGGAGGATAACATGGAGCTTCAAGGAAAAGAGGAAGAGTTAGAACTTGAAGTGCAACAAGAGGAAGAAAGGGGAGTATGTGAACCGAAGGAGAGAGAGGGAGAATTAAGAGAGATTGATCAAGATAAGGATTCCATCATTGGTGATTTTTTGTCCTCCTTGGTCAATCCCCTCAATGATTCTAGTGAGCCTTTTCCCATAAAGTTGGATAGAGACATGGAGGTAGACTTCTCACAACCTCCTTGTTATGACGAGTAATGGAAAAGAGGAGGAAGAAGTGGATGAGGAAGCAACTCCCAACCAGGGATAAATTGAGTGGGTAATAATTTCCTGCATGAGTTTCATAGGCCCACATCAATATGCTCTCTTGAAAATGGATTATCAACTTAAGGTGCTTCTTGGGGTGTTAAGTGGTGAAGGATTGGATGTTGGTTGCCAAGTGGATTCAAGGTATAAATGGTACAAAATACAATTAGGAGAATTCCAAGGTTTGAGTGAGTGCTTCAAAGGTGGTTTAGGAGATTGTTCATCCGAGCGCACAAGTGAAGATCAACAAGAGGGTAATAGAGAAACTAAAGTATGGGATCCGGGCATTAATTTCAAAAGTCAACACTCATGGATCCAAGTTGCTAGCTTGAAATCTCTTAAGAGTTTGATGCAATTCATTTGGGGCCCCAGAGGTCAAATCAAGAGCAAACTTGGTTGGAGATTCGACGAGGAGTGGAAACATAAGCCACCCTAACAAGGATCTCCTCAAAGTCCAACTCAAAGGCTTTGAACCAAAGTGCTAGGTGGGAGACACCCCACCATGGTAATATCCTTCTAACTTTCTCTCTTTTAGCTTTTATCCATTGAATAATTGGTTACTTTTCTTGGTTAGTTGGTTTTATTTTGATGTTTGTTAGGTAATTTTAGTAGAATAATATGTTTTTGGAGTTTTTTTTTTTTGGTGATTTGGGACTTGAAAACCTGTTTTGGATGTCATGTTTGATGCCTTAGAGGCAAAATTTTTGTTTCAGGAACAGAGTCTTGTGCATATACACAACATCGTGCGCATGCACACTCCTAAACACTCCCTCTGTTCACAGCACGCGTACAGTTTCTACGTGTGTACACTGTCCCTTTTTCCCCCTGTGCATCCACACACCTTGCGTGCGTACGCATACTTCACCCTGATCACTTCAAAAAAAAAGCTCACCTGTGTGTGCGCATAGCTCTGAGCGCATGCACAGCTTGTGACAACCCTTATATTTGCAGCGCCCGCATGCTGCTGTGCACGCGCACAACCCCATTCTTTCCTTCTGTGTGCCCGCACACTACCTTATGCGTACACACATGTCACTTTTTGAACGTTAATTCGAAAAGAGGACTCGCGCTTCAGTTTCCACAAACCCCAACCCTTTTCTTCTTCTTCCTTTCTCTGAACCCAACACCCACCAATCCTAAGCCAACCACCCAGACCACCCGAACCACCACCTCCGACCACACCACCACTGGCGACCACCATTGCCCTCTCTCTCTCCCTCTCCCTCTCCTTCCTTTTTCTCTCTTTCTTCTCCATTTCTTCCATCCCCCCATTCCCTGTTTCTGCGCGCAAGACCTTTTTCGCGCCATCCCTGTTTGAGTCCTCCAGTCTAGCAAACACCACCAGCGGCGGCGAGCTTCTGTGCCACCGCGCCATCCGCAATCACACTCCTTCTACGTTCTGTCTCTTCTTCCCTCTTCTGCATTACAGGTTCCATTTCCTTCCCTGTTTCCTGCCCCTGTTCCATTTTCTACTACTTTATTTTAATTGCTTTTTAATTCTATTTTTGATTTTGTTTTAGTGATTAAGAGGTCTTGGGTTAGTTGATTTCTGGATTGAATGTTGACGTTGGCTGCTTATTGTTGAATTTTCTGGGTTGCTTCACTGTTACATTGTACTAAGAATGCTGTCTGAATTTGATGCACATAACATGCTTGACATATTTCCTGAATGAAGGTTTTTTGTTTGGTTTCTATGTTTGATCAGCATAGGCCTTAGATTTTGTTTTCATCTGGCATATTAATTTATACTTGTGTAGTTTCTGTTAATTTTTGGATGATACCTGAGCTTGAATTCTGATTATGCACCTTGTGTTATTTTTGCTAAAACATCAAACTGGACTTGATAATTGCAGCTGTGTTAGAATATCAAGCTGAAATCATTTTGTTTGGTGCATTAGAAATACATAACTATTTTATTGAGTGAATTGAGGATATAGCTTATCTTATTCATGTGGTTTTGAACATAAATAGTCACATACATGGCACTTGTTTTCTTCAAGTTTTTTAGCAATTCAAAGTGAACTTTTTCAACTTATTGCTTTATCGAACACGGGCTGTATGTGTCTGATCGTTTTCCCCTTTGAAAATGAATACGTGAGCTTCTCGTTGCCAAATTGGTTATTCCCTTAGTGCTGAATTCTGATTGAATATTACACTTTTAATGCACAATTAGGTAATAACCAAGTTTTGATTCAATTCACCTCCATTGTTACACCTAAGTCATATATGTTTTAATTGTTATTCAATCTTTTTTGTTGATTACTTAGGTTGCTTGATTGTGGAATCATACATTTCCTTTTGAGTATATCACTTATTTTGAACATGTTTTTTTCAATTGAGTGTTTGTTTACCTTATTGGCTCTGATTTGCGTTGTTTGACTGTTTCCTCCTTCTTTCTGTGATTTTTATATGTTTCTCTTGAGTTGTATTTGATGTGTGGAAAACGATCCAACACAAAACTCACCGGCAAGTGTACCGGGTCGCATCAAGTAATAATAACTCACATGAGTGAGGTCGATCCCACAGGGATTGAAGGATTGAGCAATTTTAGTTTAGTGGGTGGTTTAGTCAAGCGAATCAAGTTTTGGTTGAGTGATTTGTGTTTATCAGAAATTAAATGACAGTAAATGTAAAGGGGGAAGGGAGAAATGCAGTAAAATAAAGAACAGAAGAGTAAAAGTGCAGAAACTTAAAGAGCAAGAAAGTAAATGACTGAAACTTAAAGTGCAAGAAAGGTAAATTGCAGTAACTTAAATGGCAAGTAATGTAAATTGCTTGAATGTAAAAGGGAATTGAGGAATGGGATTGCAGGATCTAAACGAAAGAAAAGTAAATTGCAGTAATGAAGGTAGCAGAAATTGAATTGGATGCAAGCAGAAATTTAAACAGCAAGGAAATTAAAGTGCAGTAAAGGTTCACAGAGGAACCAAAAGTGATCTCAGGATCCCAAGGGCTTAGGTAGCAGAGCCTAAAACCCAATTTCCTTCCCAGATCTGAAGTTACTAAGCAATTGACAGAAAATTAAAGATGAAGCAGTAGAAGAACAGAATTTGGATTGAATTATGCAGAAAATATAATGCAAAGAGTTTGAATGGGAATTGGGACAGAATTTCCCCAATTTCACACATCCACAACTCAGAAAACAGAAGAGTAGAATTGCCCAAGGGAATTGAGGAAGGAGATCAATCAACTCTCCCTTGATCCTCTGAAGTCTCGGCCAATTCTCTCCAGAACAATTCCAAGAGAGTCAAAGCTCCAAAGGAATGTGAAAATGAAAATTCAAAAGCCAAGGTAAAAGTAAAAATTCAAAAGTGAGCATAAAGGTCCTAATTACATCAAACTAAGTCCTATTTATACACTTTCTATTCTTGGATAATGGGATTTGGATGGGCTTTTGGATTGGTGAAGAAATGAATTCAAATTTATTTTTAATTTGAATTTTGGCCCAAAAACCACTCCCAGGAGGCTGCCCTGCCCTTGTGGAGGGCAGGGCAGAAAATTGATGCATGGTGGTGTGATTTGGTGCGGCCTTGGTGCTTGTGATGCGAGTCTGTGCGCGCCAGAGGCTGCCCTGCCCGCGCCAAGGGCAGGGCGGGAAAGTTGGTGCTGCCAAGGTTGAAGCGTGCGTGCGTTGGTGCTGCCAGAGGAGGAATTTGGTGCGCCAGGAAAGGAAATTGACGCGCGGGACGCGCGTTGGTGCTTTGGAGGCTGCCCTGCCCGCGCCAAGGGCAGGGCAGGATCGGTTTGGTGCGCCAGGGAAGGAACGCGCGCGCCAGGATCGTGCCAAGGAAGGAATTGGTGCGCCAGGAAGAAATTTTGGTGCGCCAGAAAATCTTGTGTGGTGCGCTATTCCAATTGCTGCCCTGCCCGCGCCAAGGGCAGGGCAGGATCCTTCCTTCACGTCGTGGGTTCGATCCTGGGAGGAAGCAAACACGCTAGTTATTTTCTTGGTTTCTTGGCACCATAGTCACCCTTAGTTCTAGGCTTCCTCATGGTCCCTTGTTCGAACCTTGTGGCATGCATGGGAGCTATTTTTCCTTGGATTTCTTTCCTTGATGTGCCCGATCCTGCTCTCCACAAGGGCAGGGCAGAATTTGCTTCTCTTGGCTCCAAGGCACCATTTTGTGCTCTGCCCTTGGAGTGGGCAGGGCAAGGTTGCCTTGTCTTGGTTCGGTCACTTAGTGCTGCCCTCCTAGAGGGCATTCTGCCCTTGTGGAGGGCAAGGTTGCTTCCCCCATTAGTTGAGGCACGCTTCTCCCTTCTTTGGCCACGCTTCCCTTTTCTTTTGTCACGCTTCTTAGGCCACGCTTTTCATTTTCTTTTCTTTTCTTCACCTAAAATAAACCAAACAACCACTCAAAGTATCACTAAATTCAAGAGGCTTATAAATCAATTAAAATGCAATTAAAATTAGCTTAAACCTCATGATTTATCATTAATTTCATAGTGGTTGCTTGATTTAGAGAAGTTATGCATTTTTACTCCAAATCACTAACTTAGGATGCAAGAAAGTGCATAAATGCTAACAAAACAAGTGAAATTAGCTTGAAAAATGGGTATATGATGACTTGTCATCACAACACCAAACTTAAACCTTGCTTGTCCCCAAGCAAGCATCAAAACTAAGAGTAAATGATATGAATAAGAAAAGAACATAAATCCTTATTATGCAGATAGCAGAACTTCAATTTATGGGGCATTTATGCAGACAATGATACTCACTTATTGTTGCTGCTGCATAATACATATCTTTATTCAAAGGCTTGCTAAACTTGCTGTTATAAGACTCACCTTTTACTCACTCCCTTGCTAACTCTTCTTGGCTCATAATGCTTTAATAAGCTTTTTATTCTTTAAGAGGTTTGGTGTTAAATGTTGCAGCTTAGCCTTTGGCTTCATTTTCTTTTATTTTGCTCAACATCTTTCCACCACAGACACTTAGCTCACTAATTCTTCCTAGGATTATTGATGCCCAGCATCTCTTTGGATTACTAAGTGCTTTGTATCTAAGTTGCTCTTTATTGTGGATTTTCAATTGGCCATCCCAAATCAGTTGATCTAAGTGACCGGGTTTCAAAATACCCCTTAGAATTTACTCATCCAAGCAGATCTCAGTACAAGAACACCACAGGCATTTGTCCTAAGGTTCAAACCATTGGTGTCCAACCTTTATTCTTTGTTTTTTTCTTGCCATTTTGGCTTTTTCCTTCCTTTTTCTTTCTGTTTTTGTTACCAAGGGTTGTTTCATTATTGATAGGAGTCTTTGTAATAGCAAGCTAACTTACAATTGAATGGGAATGATATTATGCAACATTTATTTCATGAGTTATGCATTTAATCCAACACATGTGCCACCACCAACTTCCATTCATACTCATGCAACATTGGATTTTTTTTTACTTTTCAATTCAAACCAAACTCTTTTATTTAAGCATATGGGAAACAAAGCAATATTTAAAGCTAAGTGATGGATACAAGCATTGTGCAGACTTGGCATTTTCACAAACAATTTCACTTGTAGCTGAATGAACACTTTAGCAAGAAATACACTGGCTTCCAGATTTGAAACATCACACAGCAGCAAGGATTAAGTTCAGATACAACCTTTGAAGTTGCAGCCCTTTGATTTTTCTTTCTGCTATGTCCTCTTTGAGTTACAATGCATAATGTCTTCAAATATTGGCTTATATCCTACATAGTTCTCAAAGTTGCTTGATTCTCAAGCCCTTAATTACATGGTTAGTAAGCATAATACTGAGTGTGGCTCTTGAATTGATGTTGGTGTATGAACACCAAACTTAATTGTTTTGCCACTGTCTCAGATGTACCAAATTAACCATAAGTGAAACCATGTATCCTTGCTATAGGTTAAATGAAACAAAAGCTAGAAAACAATTTAACAGTTGAATAATATGTTTGCTTGCTTGGAGCTAGAATCATGCAAGAGATGAGAATGTGTTAAATGAAATTTTTGGTGGAACACCAAACTTAAAAGTTCTCATTCTCCCTCAAATTGTTTTGGTGTGCAACACCAAACTTAGCTCCTTGCAATACATACCAATTGTTCAACATTTTTATTGAAAACAAGCTATGAAAAGAAACTACCTCAGGTTGGGTTGCCTCCCAACAAGCGCTCTTTTATTGTCATTAGCTTGACATCTTCATTTTTGTTTCAAGAGGGATTCAGGTTCTGGACCTCCTTCTCTTTGTTCCATTGCCCTCCTAGGTACAATTTTGCTCTATGTCCATTTGCAGTAAATTGATTCTTTGTTGCTTCATCTAGTAATTCGATGCTTCCATAAGGAAAAACCTTGGTCACCAAGTATGGACCAGTCCATTTAGACTTGAGCTTGCCAGGGAATATCTTGAGCCGTGAATTATACAAGAGTACTTGTTGTCCAAGTTTGAACTCCTTCTTCAAAATTTTTCTGTCATGCCATCTCTTAGCTTTCTCCTTGTATATCTTGGTGTTTTCATAGGCTTCCAGCCTAAACTCATCTAGCTCATTCAGCTGCAACAATCTTTTCTCTCCTGCTGCTTCAGAATCCAAATTTAGAAGTTTAGTGGCCCAAAAGGCTTTGTGCTCAAGCTCTACAAGGAGATGACAAGCTTTGCCATATAACAGTTGAAATGGAGATTTCCCTATAGGAGTTTTAAAAGCTGTTCTGTATGCCCAAAGTGCATCTTCCAACTTCCTAGCCCAATCCTTTCTTGTGATACCAACTGTTTTTTCTAGGATCTTCTTTAGCTCCCTGTTTGCCAATTCTGCTTGACCATTAGTTTGGGGATGATATGGTGTGGCTACCTTATGAATAACTCCATATTTGTGGAGGAGTTTCTCCATCTGTCTATTACAGAAATGGCCACCACCATCACTGATGAGACCCTTGGGTACTCCATATCTAGTAAAGATATGCTTCTTCAAAAATTGGAGAACAACTTGTGCATCACAGGTAGTTGTGGCTATGGCTTCCACCCATTTTGAAACATACTCCACTGCTACTAAGATATATTTAAAGGAATAAGAAGGAGGAAAGGGTCCCATGAAATCGACGCCCCATAGATCAAACAATTCTACTTCCAAAATGAAGTTCTGTGGCATCTCATTCCTTTTTGTTAGTCCTCCTGCCCTTTGACATTCATTACATTGGTGGACAAATTCCCTAGCATCCTTGAAGATGGTAGGCCAATAGAAGCCACTTTGTAACACCTTTGCTGCTGTTCTTTCTGGACCAAAATGTCCACCATAGGCTGAGCCATGGCAATGCCACAATATGTCTCTTATTTCTCCTTCAGGGATACATCTTCTGATTATTCCATCAGAACATCTTCTGAACAGATAGGGTTCATCCCACAAGAACTTCTTTGCTTCATTGATTAGTTTCCTCACTTGTTGCTTAGTGAATTCCTGTGGTATCTTTCTTCCTACTTTGTAGTTTGCTATATCAGCAAACCATGGTGTTTGTTGAATTTGCATGAGATGTTCATCCGGGAAGCTTTCATTCACAGGTGATGAAGTCTGTTGAATTGTTTCTGGTGGCAACCTTGACAAATGATCAGCAACTAGGTTTTCAGTGCCTTTCCTGTCCTTGACCTCAATGTCAAATTCTTGTAAGAGTAGAATCCATCTGATAAGCCTTGGTTTAGCATCCTGTTTTGTCATCAAATACTTGAGAGCAGCATGATCAGTATAAACCACAATTTTAGCTCCTATCAAGTACGATCTAAACTTATCAAATGCATAGACCACAGCTAACAATTCCTTCTCTGTTGTGGTGTAATTTTTTTGAGCTTCATTTAATACCTTACTTGCATAATATATGACATGATGCAAGTTTCCCTTTTTCTGTCCAAGTACAGCACCAATTGCAATTTCACTTGCATCACACATAAGTTCAAATGGTAAATTCCAATCCGGGGGTGTGATGATTGGTGCTGTTGTGAGTTTATGTTTTAAAGTTTCAAAAGCATGCTGGCAATTTTTATCAAAAACAAAAGGTTGATCATTCATCAAAAGGTTACTCAAAGGTTTGGCTATTTTAGAAAAGTCTTTGATAAACCTTCTATAAAATCCTGCATGCCCCAAGAAACTTCTAACAGATTTCACATTAGTTGGTGGAGGGAGTTTTTCTATTATTTCCACTTTTGCCTTGTCAACTTCTATTCCTCTTCTTGAAACTTTATGACCAAGAACAATCCCCTCTGGTACCATGAAATGGCACTTCTCCCAATTTAAAACTAAATTAGTTTCTTGGCACCGTTTCAAGACAAGAGTTAGATGGTTTAAACAAGTATTGAAAGTGTCACCAAAAACAGAGAAGTCATCCATGAAAACCTCTAAAAATTTTTCAACCATATCCGAGAAAATGGAAAGCATACACCTTTGAAAAGTGGCTGGGGCATTGCATAATCCGAATGGCATTCTTCTATAGGCAAAAACTCCAACTGGGCATGTGAATGAAGTCTTTTCTTGGTCTTTTGGATCCACCACTATCTGATTATACCCAGAATAGCCATCAAGGAAGCAATAATAAGCATGGCCAGCCAACCTTTCAAGCATTTGATCAATGAAAGGGAGTGGGAAATGGTCTTTGCGTGTAGCATCATTCAACCTTCTATAATCAATGCACATCCTCCACCCTGTCACCGTTCTGGTGGGAATGAGCTCATTCTTCTCATTAGTAATGACTGTCATCCCTCCTTTCTTTGGTACCACTTGGACTGGACTTATCCATGAGCTATCGGAAATAGGATATATGATTCCTGCTTTCCATAACTTCATCACTTCCTTCTGGACAACTTCCTTCATTGCAGGGTTTAATCTTCTTTGAGGTTGAATTACTGCTTTGGAATTGTCTTCCAAAAGAATCTTATGCATGCATATTGTAGGGCTGATGCCTTTTAAGTCATCAATGGTCCATCCTAAGGCATCCTTGTGGGCTCTGAGAACATCAAGAAGCTCTCCTTCTTCTTTCTTTGTCAAGGATGAATTGATGATCACCGGGAGGCTTTCTGAAGCCCCAAGAAATGCATATTTGAGATGAGAAGGTAATGGCTTCAGTTCTTGCTTTTGCACCTCTTCTTTCTTGCTTGGTTCCACTCCTTTGTTTATGAAAGCTTCAGCCACATGTTCCTCTATTGTTTCTTGACTGTCTTTTTCTTGCTCATGTTGATCAATGTCTAACATTTCTTCCACCAAGCTTTCTATCATATCCACCCTTAAATGATCTTCCTTCTCTGAGGGATGTTGCATTGACTTAAAAACATTGATGATCATTTGCTCATTGTGTACTCTGAAAATCATTTCTCCTTTTTCCACATCAATAATGGCTCTTGCAGTTGCTAGAAATGGTCTGCCCAAGATGATTGAATTGTTGCCTTCCTCATCGGTGTCAAGGATTACAAAGTCTGCAGGGAAGATAAACTCTCCAACTTTTACTAGCAAATTCTCCACAATCCCATTTGGCACCTTGATTGATCTATCTGCCATGACTAGTGACATCTTGGTGGGTTTGAGTTCTTCTATGGCGAGCTTTTTCATCATGGATAAAGGCATCAAGTTAATACTAGCTCCAAGATCACAAAGGGCTTTATCCAAGGATAGTTTGCCTATAGTGCATGATACTACAAAACTCCCTGGATCCTTGAGTTTTGGTGGGATTCCCTTTTGGAGCACGGCACTACATTCCTCATTAAGCATCACAGTTTCCTTCTCATTCCAATCCCTTTTCTTGTTGATGAGCTCTTTCAAGAACTTAGCATACAGGGGCATTTGCTCCAAAGCCTCTGCCAAAGGTATGTTGATCTCCAACTTCTTGAAAGTTTCAAGAAATTTGTGGAAGTGCTGATCCTTTGTTTCCTTGTGAAATTTTTGTGGGTACGGCAGTGGTGGTGTTGAGCTCTTCACCACTTGATGCTGTTTTGGACTTGGTTCTTCCAAGATATTCTTTCCTTTCTTCAAATTCTGTGGCTTGTTATCTTCTTCTGTGAGTTTTTCTGGAGCATTCTTGCTTATCTTATCCTTGTTGATGGCTTCAGTGTTATCTTCCATGAGCTCTTTGGTTGCTCCTTGGTTGCTATCTGTTAACACCCTTCCACTTCTTAGTTGCACCACCTTGCATTCTTCCTTTGGGTTGGGAATGGTATCACTAGGTAGTGAACTTGATGGTTTCTCAACAGAGATCTTCTTAGAGATTTGGCCAATCTGCCTCTCTAGGTTCTTCATGGTAGCTTCTTGATTTTTGTTTGTCAATTCTTGGCTTTTCATTAGTTTCTCCAGGAGTACTTCTAGATTGTTGATTCTCTGTGAATCTTGTGTGATGGGTTGGTTTTGGGGTGTTGGTGGATGAAGGTAAGTGTTTTGGTTAGTTGGGTGGTTATTGGTTGGGTATTGGTTAGAATTTGGGTAGTTGTTTTGTGGTTTTCTGTATGAATTTTGGTTAGTAGTTGGCTGGGGGTTGTGGTTTGTGTTTTTCCAATTGTTTTGGCCTGTGTTTCTTTGCCATGGTTGTTGGTTTTGATTATGGTTGTCTCCCCATCTGAGGTTTGGATGATTCTTCCAAGATGGATTGTAAGTCTCTCCATAAACTTCATTTGTTCCCTGATTCTGGTTGTGCAAGTATTGAACCTGCTCTTGTTGTTGCTCCTCTTGAGTTTCTTCACTTTGTACCCAAGTGTTTGGAGGTTGGCTTGTGGTGCTCACTGCTGCCACTTGCAAGCCATCAATTCTCTTAGCCATTTGCTCAAATTGTTGTTGAATCTGTTGTTGCATCATCTTGTTTTGAGCTAAGATTGAATCAACTCCTTCCAACTCCATGACTCCTCTTCTCTGTGATGGTTGGCGTTGTCTTTGATGAGCAAAGAAATATTGGTTGTTGGCCACCATATCAATGAGGTTTCGAGCTTCCTCTGTGGTTTTCATGAGTTGTAGAGAGCCTCCAGCAGAGTGATCAAGAGCCTCCTGAGCTTTAAGAGTGAGGCCTTCATAGAAGTTTTGTAGCTTGTCCCACTCAGTGAACATCTCTGGTGGACACTTCCTCAATAGAGCCTTGTATCTCTCCCATGCTTCATATAAGCTCTCGGCCTCCAATTGAGTGAAGGTTTGAACCTCTGTCTTCAACCTTAGGACTCTTTGAGGTGGATAGAATTTAGCAAGGAACTTGCTCACCAAGTCATCCCAAGTGTTGATGCTTTCTTTTGAAAAAGTCTCTAGCCATTGAGTGGCTTTATCTCTAAGAGAGAATGGGAAGAGTAGCAACTTGTAGCTATCAGGGGGTACACCATTTGTCTTCACTGTATCACAGATTCTCAAAAAGGTGGACAAATGTTGGTTTGGATCCTCCAAAGGTCCTCCTCCGAAGGAACAATTGTTTTGCACCAGAGTTATGAGTTGTGGCTTGAGTTCAAAGTTGTTTGCATTGACATTGGGAGGAAGAATGCTACTCCCACAATGCCTAGCATTTGCAAATGTGTATGAAGCCAAGACTCTTCTCTGTTGGTCATTGTTGGCTCCTCCTCCTGGTTGACTAGTATCTCCTTCCATATCTTGGAATTCCTCCTCAGATTCTTCTTCTTCTCCAACAATATTCTTCCCTCTTTCTGCTCTTCTTATTCTCCGAAGAGTCCTTGGATCAATTTCAGAGTGGATAGTAGAGGATCTTCCTATACCTGACATACAAACACACAGCAACAAACGCACAAACCCAGAGAGTTAACAAAACTTCAATCTATTGCTAGAATGAGGTTTTGGTTGGTTAGTTTAAGCAAAAATTCAAACAGTTAGTGTGTTAGTAAGAATTAGAATGACAGAAAAGAAAAAGTGCTTAATCTAGACCTCCACTTCACTTAATCATTGTCAATCTATTTCAATCCCCGGCAACGGCGCCAAAAACTTGATGTGTGGAAAACGATCCAACACAAAACTCACCGGCAAGTGTACCGGGTCGCATCAAGTAATAATAACTCACATGAGTGAGGTCGATCCCACAGGGATTGAAGGATTGAGCAATTTTAGTTTAGTGGGTGGTTTAGTCAAGCGAATCAAGTTTTGGTTGAGTGATTTGTGTTTATCAGAAATTAAATGACAGTAAATGTAAAGGGGGAAGGGAGAAATGCAGTAAAATAAAGAACAGAAGAGTAAAAGTGCAGAAACTTAAAGAGCAAGAAAGTAAATGACTGAAACTTAAAGTGCAAGAAAGGTAAATTGCAGTAACTTAAATGGCAAGTAATGTAAATTACTTGAATGTAAAAGGGAATTGAGGAATGGGATTGCAGGATCTAAACGAAAGAAAAGTAAATTGCAGTAATGAAGGTAGCAGAAATTGAATTGGATGCAAGCAGAAATTTAAACAGCAAGGAAATTAAAGTGCAGTAAAGGTTCACAGAGGAACCAAAAGTGATCTCAGGATCCCAAGGGCTTAGGTAGCAGAGCCTAAAACCCAATTTCCTTCCCAGATCTGAAGTTACTAAGCAATTGACAGAAAATTAAAGATGAAGCAGTAGAAGAACAGAATTTGGATTGAATTATGCAGAAAATATAATGCAAAGAGTTTGAATGGGAATTGGGACAGAATTTCCCCAATTTCACACATCCACAACTCAGAAAACAGAAGAGTAGAATTGCCCAAGGGAATTGAGGAAGGAGATCAATCAACTCTCCCTTGATCCTCTGAAGTCTCGGCCAATTCTCTCCAGAACAATTCCAAGAGAGTCAAAGCTCCAAAGGAATGTGAAAATGAAAATTCAAAAGCCAAGGTAAAAGTAAAAATTCAAAAGTGAGCATAAAGGTCCTAATTACATCAAACTAAGTCCTATTTATACACTTTCTATTCTTGGATAATGGGATTTGGATGGGCTTTTGGATTGGTGAAGAAATGAATTCAAATTTATTTTTAATTTGAATTTTGGCCCAAAAACCACTCCCAGGAGGCTGCCCTGCCCTTGTGGAGGGCAGGGCAGAAAATTGATGCATGGTGGTGTGATTTGGTGCGGCCTTGGTGCTTGTGATGCGAGTCTGTGCGCGCCAGAGGCTGCCCTGCCCGCGCCAAGGGCAGGGCGGGAAAGTTGGTGCTGCCAAGGTTGAAGCGTGCGTGCGTTGGTGCTGCCAGAGGAGGAATTTGGTGCGCCAGGAAAGGAAATTGACGCGCGGGACGCGCGTTGGTGCTTTGGAGGCTGCCCTGCCCGCGCCAAGGGCAGGGCAGGATCGGTTTGGTGCGCCAGGGAAGGAACGCGCGCGCCAGGATCGTGCCAAGGAAGGAATTGGTGCGCCAGGAAGAAATTTTGGTGCGCCAGAAAATCTTGTGTGGTGCGCTATTCCAATTGCTGCCCTGCCCGCGCCAAGGGCAGGGCAGGATCCTTCCTTCACGTCGTGGGTTCGATCCTGGGAGGAAGCAAACACGCTAGTTATTTTCTTGGTTTCTTGGCACCATAGTCACCCTTAGTTCTAGGCTTCCTCATGGTCCCTTGTTCGAACCTTGTGGCATGCATGGGAGCTATTTTTCCTTGGATTTCTTTCCTTGATGTGCCCGATCCTGCTCTCCACAAGGGCAGGGCAGAATTTGCTTCTCTTGGCTCCAAGGCACCATTTTGTGCTCTGCCCTTGGAGTGGGCAGGGCAAGGTTGCCTTGTCTTGGTTCGGTCACTTAGTGCTGCCCTCCTAGAGGGCATTCTGCCCTTGTGGAGGGCAAGGTTGCTTCCCCCATTAGTTGAGGCACGCTTCTCCCTTCTTTGGCCACGCTTCCCTTTTCTTTTGTCACGCTTCTTAGGCCACGCTTTTCATTTTCTTTTCTTTTCTTCACCTAAAATAAACCAAACAACCACTCAAAGTATCACTAAATTCAAGAGGCTTATAAATCAATTAAAATGCAATTAAAATTAGCTTAAACCTCATGATTTATCATTAATTTCATAGTGGTTGCTTGATTTAGAGAAGTTATGCATTTTTACTCCAAATCACTAACTTAGGATGCAAGAAAGTGCATAAA
Source organism: Arachis stenosperma (assembly GCF_014773155.1). Lineage (NCBI taxonomy): Eukaryota > Viridiplantae > Streptophyta > Magnoliopsida > Fabales > Fabaceae > Arachis > Arachis stenosperma. The sequence goes on from NC_080383.1 coordinate 79,411,474, forward strand.
TGCTAACAAAACAAGTGAAATTAGCTTGAAAAATGGGTATATGATGACTTGTCATCAGTATTCTATTTTTGTCTTTTTTAGGATGCCTCGCAAAGGAAAGGAGAAAGCCAATCCTTTGGCTCGTCCTCCTCCTGCACCTCCGAGTACTCAACCGGACACATTCATTAATAAGGAAGCCCCAGAACAATACAAGAAATTGGAAAAAAAAAGCCTTCCACTATGAAAGGAAGCTAAACTTACCAGAGAAATATGCGGACCAAATACTTAACAGACTAAATTTTTACCATTGGAAATTTGTAGAATTCGATCCAGTGGAAATCAATGAACACCAAGCCAAAGAATTATATGGAAATCTACTTAAGAGGGATGCCACAACTGTTTTTATGAGAGGTGTCACATTGGACACCTCTGATCATGCTTTAGAGTCCCTCTTACAGATTCCGCATATTCCTACGGCCCATGATGCTTACCCTTAAATAGTGAAGGACTTGACAACGAGCAAGCTTTCATTGGATGCGGTTCTAAAGAAGATTGGCCTACCTGAGGCCAAATGGGAATACAAAAAAGGAGATAATGCGGTCCCATTGAGCATCGCGTGCTCCGACTTGACTCCTGAGGAGAGGATCTGGCAGCAGATCATTGCCGATTACATCCTACCGAGCACGCATGCCACTCATATCCGCGTCCATGTGGCCATTCTATGTTGGGCTATTATGGAGGGGAAGATGATCTCTGTTTTTCCCCTAATCAGAGATTCAATGTGAAAAGTGAACCGGATGCAAAAGTTCAACATTCCCTTCCCTTCGATGATCACTAGATTAGCTGCCTTATCTAGAGTGGAGAGATGCCCGACAGACCGGACGTCTGTCCTCAACAGCACCTAGCCATTCCTGCCATACAGCGAGTGTAAGGGACCACCGCCACAGAAGAAGAGGAAGACCATGAGCCGCCATCATTAGTAGAGCCCTCAGCACTTCCTGCACCTACACACCGACCTTAAACGCCTTATGAGCAGGGTCGGAAGATCCTTCAGACCCTCCACCATTTTGAGCGCCACAACCCTCGCTGCTTTCAGTAGATTATGGCGAAGTTTGAGGGTAGAGAGCCTGGACCACTTCCTCCGAATACACTAGAGCCTGAGCCTGAGACTGAGGTGGTGGCACCGGAGGAGCCAGCAGTTAGAGCTAGCCAGGCAGTCGAGCCCCCTGACCAGTGAGCGAAGGAGCCCACGGCTGAGGAGGCAGTAGTTCAGAGAGTTGAGGAGCCGGCAGCTGGAGCTGAGCAGACACTAGAGATGGCAGCAGAGCCACCCACTACTGCCAGGCGGTGGAGCTTACCAGAGTTGATCACCCCAGTCCGATTCTTTGGCACCGAAGATCGTGCATGATTTAAGTGTGGGGGAGGATCTACGATTTTTTGGGTGTGAACATTCTCTCCTCAACACTTGTCATCTAGTTTATTTTGAGTTTTATTATGAATTTTGTAGAAATTTAGGATAATTTGACTTATGCACTACTGTTTAGTACTTTTGGTATATATATATATTAGTTGTCTCTAGTTATCTTTAGTAATTGCACTTTCATTTTGGTATATATAGATATGTTACATTTTATATTGCTTGGTATATAGTATAGACTTTGTTTGTGATTGGATGATGTGAATAGCATATGGCTAGTTCATTTTGATCCTAATTGTTCATGTTACTTTTTGTTTGTTGAAAATTAGGAAAAGAACTAGGAAATTTTGAAAAAAAATTACATCCATCACAACATACATACATATAGGAAATAATTTTGGTGAAAAACAACAAGAATTTTCTAAGAATTTTGTTTTAGGGTGCTCTATTGAATTGATTTGGAAAATTGTTTTGAAACTTGCTTGAATGATTTTTATGGAACATAGAAGAGAGATAGAACAAATACCTTTTGAGTTTTTGAGCTATATTGAGTGGTTACACATTTTAACCACTAAATTTGTTCATTGTGTGTTATATCTCTTCTATGATTATAATCTTGGTTTTGCTTGATTCCTTATTTCCAATGATTGATGTTTTGAATTGCATTGAGCATGATTGAGGCCATCTTTGATTAAAAGCTTACTTTGCCCATATGGCCTAACCTTTGCATATACCATTGTTAACCCTCTTTGAGCTTTATTTACCCCATTGTTCTTAATATTAGCACATCACAACCTTAAGCGGAAAATCATGATTTACCTTGGATTGTATCCTTGATTAGCTTAGGTTGAGGAGTGTGTTTCATTTTAAGTGTGGAAAAATTTTGGGAAACATTGGTAGTGAATGAAAATATTTATTTTGGGTATTTCATTGAAAATTTTGAAAAATGGGAACACTCATGTATGAACCACTAAACCTTAGGCATTTATTTTGATTGAAAAAAATCAACATCGTAAAAAAGGGGAATGAAAGTTACCCCAACGAAAAGAAAAGTGAATAAGAAATGCAAATGTGATGTGAATGATAAAGCATACATGAGTGTTTGTGAAAAAGAAATGATGAAAAGTTAGGATTGCATATTTTTGTATTGGATTGATAAAGATTGAGTTGGATACTTAAACTAATCAAGGATTCAATCAATTTAGTCCACTTAGCCATATCTATCCCACCTTGACCCTAACCCCATTACAACCATATGAAGCCCTCATGATAATTGCATTCATGCATCACTTGTTTGTTGATTGTTAGATAAAAAGCAAATCTTTGAAAGCATGATTAGGAAGAGATTTGAGTGATTAAACCCTAGACACCAAGTGATTAGAGTGTATACACACCTAGTGAGGGTTCGATTACTCAATTATATGCTTCTACTTCTCTTATCATGAGTTCTTACAGGTTGCTTCATTTTGAAATTTGAATCAATTCTCTAGATTTTGGTTGCATTGAATTAATTCTTTGCTTAGCCCTATTTTTCGATACTCTTGCTTGGGAATTTGATTGTTTGTTTTTACCAATTTCATAGGAAACTATAGATAGATATATAGGTACAGATAGTATGTACATATTTGCATGCATATAGATAGTTGCATTTAATAAGTTGATTACCCCTTTTGATCTCTCTCCTTGTTAGTTTAGCATAAGGACATGCTATTGTTTAAGTGTGGGGAAATTGATGAATCCAAATTTGATGATATATTTTGACTCAATTTGGATGGATTTTATCACATAAACTCACACTTAAGCACCAAAATAGCATACTTTTGTGATTTCTCCCTAATTTGATATTAAATGTGAAAACATGCAATTTTGTGCTTAAATTGAGCAATTTAATTCCACTTTTATGCCATTCGATGCTGTGATATGTTTTGTGAGTGATTTCAGGTCATTTATGCAAGATTGACTAGGCAAAAGTGGAAGAAAGCATGTAAAAGGGAGAACACATGAAGAAAATAAGGAAAAGCACACACAGTGAAGTGTGCGTGTGCACAAGAAGAGATTTGCATGTGTGCGTGCGCACGACTACCTGTGCGTATGCACAGGTCAACATTCAGCAAAGTGTGCATATGCACAAGACCCTACACGTTGTTCCTTTAATGAAACACGTGCTGCACGATTTCTGAGGGCTTTTGGCATTGAAGCGCTATATGAAGGATATATTAACACATATGAAGGCATTAGGTTTTAGTTATAGTTTTCATGACTTAGAGAGTGATGCATTCGAATATTTGCTATTTTAGCTAGTTAGTTTAGTTAGTTTTAGCTTAATTTCATTCATTCATTATTAAAATAAACAAGCAATTGTGTGAGTTTTCTCTCCATGCATTCATGAACTAAGAACTAGGTAAAATTTGGAATAATTCATACAAATAATTCAAGAAGTTTACAAATGAATTAGTATTAATGAATCTCTTGAAATTCGTTGCATAGAATGGCAAAACTTGTAAGCAAATTGTTTGGTTGATGATAGGTGAAGCAAAGAGCTATGAAGCAAGAAGGCAATGGAGCAAGAATTGGAGTAAGAAAGCTTGGGGATATAGCAAGCTTGGCAAGGAGGAAGAGACTTGTACGTTGCCAACGTGCATTATTACTTGAGTGTTTGGCAATAACGCCAGCAGCACTGGAAGGTGAATTTGAAGCCTCAAGCACGTTGCCAACCTGGAGTCACATTGGCGTGTTTGGCAACAACGCCAGGCAACCCTGGATGATGAGTTTGAAGGCTCGAGCACGTTGCCAACATTGAATTCCAAAGGCGTGTTCAATGACAACGCCAGGAAGCTTGACAAGGAGGATGAAGTTAGCACGTTGCTAACATGGAGTTATGAGGGGCGTGTTTGTGGACAACGTTGGCAAGCACGTAGCAAAAAATGCTAGGCCAACGAAGGCTCGAGTACGTTGTTGGCTTGGGATAGCATGGGTGTGTTTGAAGGCAACGCCACTAACAACGTAGCAATCAAAGCTTGGTGCCACAAGAAAGGCTCGAGCACGTTGTTGGCTTGGGATAACATGGGCGTGTTTGAATACAACGCCAGCAACAACGCTAATGCCTTGGAGAGGAGCTAGAAGAGCTTCGAGCACGTTGCCACAACTTGGAGAGAGGCTGCGTGTTTCTTGGCAACGCAAGCAAGAAATGTTGGGCCAAGGAAGTGATTTTGGGCGTTGCCAACTTGGGATGAACCAGCGTGTTCATCAACAACGTCAGGGACAAGGATGTTGGGCCAAGGAAGAAGCTTAAGGGCATTGCCAACCTGGGATGAACTGGCGTGTTCATCAACAACGCCAGCAACAACGTCCAATAATGCAAGGCAGCCCTGGAGAGTGATCTTGGGCGTTGCCAACTTGGAGAAAGGGGGCGTATTCCTTGGCAATGCAGGCAAGCAAGATTTTGGGCCAAGGGAGAGCTCGAGGGCGTTGCCAACTTGAGGATGAACTGGCGTGTTCATCAACAATGCCAGCAATAACGCCCAACAATGCAAGGCAGCTCTGGAGAGTGATCTTGGGCATTGCCAACTTAGAGGAAAGGGTGCGTGTTCAGCAACAACTCCAGCAAAGTTGGTAGCTTGACCTTGCCCTCTTCAATGGAGCATAACTTGAGCTAGGAAGATCCAATTGAGATGATTCTAAGTGCATTGGAAAGAAGACATTCTGAGCTTTCCAATGATGTATAATAGTTTATATTGAAGCAAAGGATTGAAGCTCAAAGTTTAGGCAACATTAAGCATGAAAAGTGAGACTAAGAAGAAGAAGAGCCAAGTGTTTGGCAACAACTTGGGCTAGCAACGCCCAAGCACCAAACTCCCAGCCCAGGAAGTGTATTGGCATGTTGCCAACGTGTTGTAAACTGGCATGTTTGCCAGTAATGCCAGGCCATTGGGCCAGAAGCAAGATGAATGAGCTCTGTTTCCTCTATTTGGCAACACTTCCTCCGTTGAGCCAAGAATTCAACAAGGGTAAAGCCCACATTGCTAACCCAATTGAAGATCTCTAAATGAGTTGTAGGAGTAGTATAAATAGATAGGAGTTTTGTACTTTAGGGGGACTTTACACACTTAGACTTTTACTTTCCACTCTAGTACTTTAACTTTTATAGCATTCTTCAATTTCGGGAAGGATACCCGAAAGCTATTTTGTTTTTCTTGCAACTTTCAATTTCGAGTTTTAAGAACTTCTTCTTCATTTTTCCTTCTTCTCTACACTTAGCTTTAATGTCTATTTTTGCACTTGTTGTTGAATTGAGAGTAATGATTCACTAAACACCATTTTCATTAGGGGAAAGAGCTCTGTTTGTTTGAATGAATTGATAATTCTTCTTCTCCTTCTCAATTCAAGTGGTTCATCCAAGAGGAAACTCTTGTTCTTCAAAGATTCAATCACCATCGAGAGAGGAATTGAATCTATATGAATTGTGTGGTGAACTTGAGAAAGGAGCCACATAACTCAGTTTAGAGTTCATCCTTTCATGATTTCTTTGATCAATACACTTTGGGTTGGTATGTGAGATGTAACCACCCTTAGTTGAGATCCTGGAAGTTGTGTGGCATGAAGGATTAGTTAATTGAGCTTCATCTCTTCTCATGAACAATTAGATCACGAGAGGAGCAATTGATTATGTTGAGAGAAATTGAGTTGCCAAGAGATTGGAACTCAATTACCCACAATCCGCCATGGATCAATACCCATGATTGAGAAGGAATTGAGTAACATCAATTCATGAGAATTCACATCTCTGATCCCTAATGATCTCTCCATCATTAATTCTCATTTCCTTTGTTCTTTAGTTATTTTGAATACCCACTACCCAATTCCCTTTTATCTTCTTACCATCTATCACTCTTGCCATTTAAATTCAGTCTTCAATTACTTGTAATTCACCTCTCTACTCTTTGCAATTCTACACTCTTACTTTCTTGTAATTTATTTTTATGTCATTTAAGTTTCTTGCATTTTAAGTTTAAGTCATTTACTTTCATTTTCTTTCTTTATTTTAGTGCTCTAAATTCCTTGTCATTTAATTTCTGTAATTACATTCAATAATTAAAATCTCATGAAATCAAAACTATGTTTTATAATCTACCAATCTCCGTGGGATCGACCTCACTCTAAGTGAGTTTTACTACTTGATACGATCCGGTATACTTGCCGGTTGCGCGTGAATTATAAATTTTCGCGTATCAGAAAGCTCACTTAGATAGCTGATGAGCGGATAATTTATACGCTTTTTGGCATTGTTTTTATATAGTTTTTAGTAAGTTTGAGCTACTTTTAGGGATGTTTTCCTTAGTTTTTATGTTAAATTCACATTTCTGGACTTTACTATGAGTTTGTGTGTTTTTCTGTGATTTCAGGTAAATTCTGACTGAAATTGAGGGATTTGAGCAAAACTCTGAAAAAGGCTGACAAAAGGACTGCTGATGCTGTTGGATTCTGACCTCCCTGCACTCGAAATGGATTTTCTGGAGCTACAGAACTCCAAATGGCGCGCTCTCAACGGCGTTGGAAAGTAGACATCCAGGGCTTTCCAGCAATATATAATAGTCCATGCTTTATTCGAAGAATGACGACGTAACATGGCGTTAAACGCCAAGTACATGCTGCTGTCTGGAGTTAAACGCCAGAAAAACGTCATGATCCGGAGTTAAACGCCCAAAACACGTCATAACCTGAAGTTTGACGCCAAGAAATGCCTCTACACGTGGATTGATCAAGCTCAGCCCAAACACACACCAAGTGGGCCCCGGAAGTGGATTTATGCATCAATTACTTACTCATGTAAACCCTAGTAGCCAGTCTAGTATATATAGGACCTCTTACTATTGTATTAGACATCCTGGATTGTATTTCTATCCTGTGATCACGTTTAGGGGGCTGGCCATTCGGCCATGCCTGGACCTTTTGCTTATGTATTTTCAACGGTGGAGTTTCTGCACACCATAGATTAAGGGTGTGGAGCTCTGCTGTACCTCAAAGATTAATGAAGTTCTATTTTCTTTTATTCAATTCTCTATCTTATTCTTATTCCAAGATATTCATTCGTACTCAAGAACATGATGAATGTGATGAGCTAATAACTCTCATCATCATTCTCACTTATGAACGCGCGTGATTGACAACCACTTCCGTTCTGCGTGCAACAATGCTTGAATGTGTATCTCTTAGATTCCCCAACAGAATCTTCGTGGTATAAGCTAGATAGATGGCGGCATTCATCTGGATCCGGAAAGTCCAACCTTGTCTGTGGTGTTCCGAGTAGGATCCTGGGAATCCGGATTCAAAGAGCAATGAGGGAGGAGCAACAAAGGCAAGGAAGGGACATAGAAGAGTTGAAGAACATCATTGGTCCTTCAAGAAGAAGACGCCACTAGAGGTGGATTCATTCCTTGTTCTTTATTTCTTTCTGTTTTCGGTTTTTAATTATTATGTTTATCTATGTTTTGTGTCTTTATTTCATGATCATTAGTATGTAACCATGCCTTAAAGCTATGAATAAAATCCATTAGTCCTTTACCTCTCTTAAAAGAAAAATGTTTTAATTCAAAAGAACAAGAAGTACATAATTTTCGAAATTATTATTGAATTTAGTTTAATTATTTTGATGTGGTGACAATGCTTTTGTTTTCTGAATGAATGAATGAACAGTGCATATGTCTTTGGATCTTGTTGTTTATGAGTGTTAAAATTGTTGGTTCTTGAAAGAATGATGAACAAAGAGAAATGTTATTGATGATCTGAAAAATTCATGGAATTGATTCTTGAAGCAAGAAAAAGCAGTGAAAAAAAAAAGAAGAAGAGATCTAAAAAGAGTATATAGAAAAAGAAGGAGCAATAGAAAAAGCCAATAGCCCTTAAAACCAAAAGGCAAGGGTAAAAAGGATCCAAGGCTTTGAGCATCAATGGATAGGAGGGCCCAAGGAAATTAAATCCAGGCCTAAGCGGCTAAACCAAGCTGTCCCTAACCATGTGCTTGTGTCATGAAGGTCCAAGTGAAAAGCTTGAGACTGAGTGGTTAAAGTCGTGATCCAAGGCAAAAGAGTGTGCTTAAGAGCTCTGGACACCACTAACTGGGGACTTTAGCAAAGCTAAGTCACAATCTGAAAAGGTTCACCCAGTTATGTGTCTGTGGCATTTGTGTATCCGGTGGTAATACTGGAAGACAAAGTGCTTAGGGCCACGGCCAAGACTCAAAAAGTAGCTGTGTTCAAGAATCAACATGCTTAACTAGGAAAGTCAATAACACTATCTGAAATTCTAAGTTCCTAAAGATGCCAATCACTCTGAACTTCAAAGGAAAAAGTGAGATGCCAAAACTGTTCAGAAGCAAAAAGCTACAAGTCCCGCTCATGTAATTAAATTAATATTCATTGATATTTTGGACTTTATAGTATATTCTCTTCTTTTTATCCTATTTGATTTTCAGTTGCTTGGGGACAAGCAACAATTTAAGTTTGGTGTTGTGATGAGCGGATAATTTATACGCTTTTTGGCATTATTTTTATATAGTTTTTAGTAAGTTTGAGCTACTTTTAGGGATGTTTTCCTTAGTTTTTATGTTAAATTCACATTTCTGGACTTTACTATGAGTTTGTGTGTTTTTCTGTGATTTCAGGTAAATTCTGACTGAAATTGAGGGATTTGAGCAAAACTCTGAAAAAGGCTGACAAAAGGACTGCTGATGCTGTTGGATTCTGACCTCCCTGCACTCGAAATGGATTTTCTGGAGCTACAGAACTCCAAATGGCGCGCTCTCAACGGCGTTGGAAAGTAGACATCCAGGGCTTTCCAGCAATATATAATAGTCCATGCTTTATTCGAAGAATGACGACGTAACATGGCGTTAAACGCCAAGTACATGCTGCTGTCTGGAGTTAAACGCCAGAAAAACGTCATGATCCGGAGTTAAACGCCCAAAACACGTCATAACCTGAAGTTTGACGCCAAGAAATGCCTCTACACGTGGATTGATCAAGCTCAGCCCAAACACACACCAAGTGGGCCCCGGAAGTGGATTTATGCATCAATTACTTACTCATGTAAACCCTAGTAGCCAGTCTAGTATATATAGGACCTCTTACTATTGTATTAGACATCCTGGATTGTATTTTCTATCCTGTGATCACGTTTAGGGGGCTGGCCATTCGGCCATGCCTGGACCTTTTGCTTATGTATTTTCAACGGTGGAGTTTCTGCACACCATAGATTAAGGGTGTGGAGCTCTGCTGTACCTCAAAGATTAATGAAGTTCTATTTTCTTTTATTCAATTCTCTATCTTATTCTTATTCCAAGATATTCATTCGTACTCAAGAACATGATGAATGTGATGAGCTAATAACTCTCATCATCATTCTCACTTATGAACGCGCGTGATTGACAACCACTTCCGTTCTGCGTGCAACAATGCTTGAATGTGTATCTCTTAGATTCCCCAACAGAATCTTCGTGGTATAAGCTAGATAGATGGCGGCATTCATCTGGATCCGGAAAGTCCAACCTTGTCTGTGGTGTTCCGAGTAGGATCCTGGGAATCCGGATTCAAAGAGCAATGAGGGAGGAGCAACAAAGGCAAGGAAGGGACATAGAAGAGTTGAAGAACATCATTGGTCCTTCAAGAAGAAGACGCCACTAGAGGTGGATTCATTCCTTGTTCTTTATTTCTTTCTGTTTTCGGTTTTTAATTATTATGTTTATCTATGTTTTGTGTCTTTATTTCATGATCATTAGTATGTAACCATGCCTTAAAGCTATGAATAAAATCCATTAGTCCTTCACCTCTCTTAAAAGAAAAATGTTTTAATTCAAAAGAACAAGAAGTACATAATTTTCGAAATTATTATTGAATTTAGTTTAATTATTTTGATGTGGTGACAATGCTTTTGTTTTCTGAATGAATGAATGAACAGTGCATATGTCTTTGGATCTTGTTGTTTATGAGTGTTAAAATTGTTGGTTCTTGAAAGAATGATGAACAAAGAGAAATGTTATTGATGATCTGAAAAATTCATGGAATTGATTCTTGAAGCAAGAAAAAGCAGTGAAAAAAAAAAAAGAAGAAGAGATCTAAAAAGAGTATATAGAAAAAGAAGGAGCAATAGAAAAAGCCAATAGCCCTTAAAACCAAAAGGCAAGGGTAAAAAGGATCCAAGGCTTTGAGCATCAATGGATAGGAGGGCCCAAGGAAATTAAATCCAGGCCTAAGCGGCTAAACCAAGCTGTCCCTAACCATGTGCTTGTGTCATGAAGGTCCAAGTGAAAAGCTTGAGACTGAGTGGTTAAAGTCGTGATCCAAGGCAAAAGAGTGTGCTTAAGAGCTCTGGACACCACTAACTGGGGACTTTAGCAAAGCTAAGTCACAATCTGAAAAGGTTCACCCAGTTATGTGTCTGTGGCATTTGTGTATCCGGTGGTAATACTGGAAGACAAAGTGCTTAGGGCCACGGCCAAGACTCAAAAAGTAGCTGTGTTCAAGAATCAACATGCTTAACTAGGAAAGTCAATAACACTATCTGAAATTCTAAGTTCCTAAAGATGCCAATCACTCTGAACTTCAAAGGAAAAAGTGAGATGCCAAAACTGTTCAGAAGCAAAAAGCTACAAGTCCCGCTCATGTAATTAAATTAATATTCATTGATATTTTGGACTTTATAGTATATTCTCTTCTTTTTATCCTATTTGATTTTCAGTTGCTTGGGGACAAGCAACAATTTAAGTTTGGTGTTGTGATGAGCGGATAATTTATACGCTTTTTGGCATTGTTTTTATATAGTTTTTAGTAAGTTTGAGCTACTTTTAGGGATGTTTTCCTTAGTTTTTATGTTAAATTCACATTTCTGGACTTTACTATGAGTTTGTGTGTTTTTCTGTGATTTCAGGTAAATTCTGACTGAAATTGAGGGATTTGAGCAAAACTCTGAAAAAGGCTGACAAAAGGACTGCTGATGCTGTTGGATTCTGACCTCCCTGCACTCGAAATGGATTTTCTGGAGCTACAGAACTCCAAATGGCGCGCTCTCAACGGCGTTGGAAAGTAGACATCCAGGGCTTTCCAGCAATATATAATAGTCCATGCTTTATTCGAAGAATGACGACGTAACATGGCGTTAAACGCCAAGTACATGCTGCTGTCTGGAGTTAAACGCCAGAAAAACGTCATGATCCGGAGTTAAACGCCCAAAACACGTCATAACCTGAAGTTTGACGCCAAGAAATGCCTCTACACGTGGATTGATCAAGCTCAGCCCAAACACACACCAAGTGGGCCCCGGAAGTGGATTTATGCATCAATTACTTACTCATGTAAACCCTAGTAGCCAGTCTAGTATATATAGGACCTCTTACTATTGTATTAGACATCCTGGATTGTATTTTCTATCCTGTGATCACGTTTAGGGGGCTGGCCATTCGGCCATGCCTGGACCTTTTGCTTATGTATTTTCAACGGTGGAGTTTCTGCACACCATAGATTAAGGGTGTGGAGCTCTGCTGTACCTCAAAGATTAATGAAGTTCTATTTTCTTTTATTCAATTCTCTATCTTATTCTTATTCCAAGATATTCATTCGTACTCAAGAACATGATGAATGTGATGAGCTAATAACTCTCATCATCATTCTCACTTATGAACGCGCGTGATTGACAACCACTTCCGTTCTGCGTGCAACAATGCTTGAATGTGTATCTCTTAGATTCCCCAACAGAATCTTCGTGGTATAAGCTAGATAGATGGCGGCATTCATCTGGATCCGGAAAGTCCAACCTTGTCTGTGGTGTTCCGAGTAGGATCCTGGGAATCCGGATTCAAAGAGCAATGAGGGAGGAGCAACAAAGGCAAGGAAGGGACATAGAAGAGTTGAAGAACATCATTGGTCCTTCAAGAAGAAGACGCCACTAGAGGTGGATTCATTCCTTGTTCTTTATTTCTTTCTGTTTTCGGTTTTTAATTATTATGTTTATCTATGTTTTGTGTCTTTATTTCATGATCATTAGTATGTAACCATGCCTTAAAGCTATGAATAAAATCCATTAGTCCTTTACCTCTCTTAAAAGAAAAATGTTTTAATTCAAAAGAACAAGAAGTACATAATTTTCGAAATTATTATTGAATTTAGTTTAATTATTTTGATGTGGTGACAATGCTTTTGTTTTCTGAATGAATGAATGAACAGTGCATATGTCTTTGGATCTTGTTGTTTATGAGTGTTAAAATTGTTGGTTCTTGAAAGAATGATGAACAAAGAGAAATGTTATTGATGATCTGAAAAATTCATGGAATTGATTCTTGAAGCAAGAAAAAGCAGTGAAAAAAAAAAGAAGAAGAGATCTAAAAAGAGTATATAGAAAAAGAAGGAGCAATAGAAAAAGCCAATAGCCCTTAAAACCAAAAGGCAAGGGTAAAAAGGATCCAAGGCTTTGAGCATCAATGGATAGGAGGGCCCAAGGAAATTAAATCCAGGCCTAAGCGGCTAAACCAAGCTGTCCCTAACCATGTGCTTGTGTCATGAAGGTCCAAGTGAAAAGCTTGAGACTGAGTGGTTAAAGTCGTGATCCAAGGCAAAAGAGTGTGCTTAAGAGCTCTGGACACCACTAACTGGGGACTTTAGCAAAGCTAAGTCACAATCTGAAAAGGTTCACCCAGTTATGTGTCTGTGGCATTTGTGTATCCGGTGGTAATACTGGAAGACAAAGTGCTTAGGGCCACGGCCAAGACTCAAAAAGTAGCTGTGTTCAAGAATCAACATGCTTAACTAGGAAAGTCAATAACACTATCTGAAATTCTAAGTTCCTAAAGATGCCAATCACTCTGAACTTCAAAGGAAAAAGTGAGATGCCAAAACTGTTCAGAAGCAAAAAGCTACAAGTCCCGCTCATGTAATTAAATTAATATTCATTGATATTTTGGACTTTATAGTATATTCTCTTCTTTTTATCCTATTTGATTTTCAGTTGCTTGGGGACAAGCAACAATTTAAGTTTGGTGTTGTGATGAGCGGATAATTTATACGCTTTTTGGCATTATTTTATATAGTTTTTAGTAAGTTTGAGCTACTTTTAGGGATGTTTTCCTTAGTTTTTATGTTAAATTCACATTTCTGGACTTTACTATGAGTTTGTGTGTTTTTCTGTGATTTCAGGTAAATTCTGACTGAAATTGAGGGATTTGAGCAAAACTCTGAAAAAGGCTGACAAAAGGACTGCTGATGCTGTTGGATTCTGACCTCCCTGCACTCGAAATGGATTTTCTGGAGCTACAGAACTCCAAATGGCGCGCTCTCAACGGCGTTGGAAAGTAGACATCCAGGGCTTTCCAGCAATATATAATAGTCCATGCTTTATTCGAAGAATGACGACGTAACATGGCGTTAAACGCCAAGTACATGCTGCTGTCTGGAGTTAAACGCCAGAAAAACGTCATGATCCGGAGTTAAACGCCCAAAACACGTCATAACCTGAAGTTTGACGCCAAGAAATGCCTCTACACGTGGATTGATCAAGCTCAGCCCAAACACACACCAAGTGGGCCCCGGAAGTGGATTTATGCATCAATTACTTACTCATGTAAACCCTAGTAGCCAGTCTAGTATATATAGGACCTCTTACTATTGTATTAGACATCCTGGATTGTATTTTCTATCCTGTGATCACGTTTAGGGGGCTGGCCATTCGGCCATGCCTGGACCTTTTGCTTATGTATTTTCAACGGTGGAGTTTCTGCACACCATAGATTAAGGGTGTGGAGCTCTGCTGTACCTCAAAGATTAATGAAGTTCTATTTTCTTTTATTCAATTCTCTATCTTATTCTTATTCCAAGATATTCATTCGTACTCAAGAACATGATGAATGTGATGAGCTAATAACTCTCATCATCATTCTCACTTATGAACGCGCGTGATTGACAACCACTTCCGTTCTGCGTGCAACAATGCTTGAATGTGTATCTCTTAGATTCCCCAACAGAATCTTCGTGGTATAAGCTAGATAGATGGCGGCATTCATCTGGATCCGGAAAGTCCAACCTTGTCTGTGGTGTTCCGAGTAGGATCCTGGGAATCCGGATTCAAAGAGCAATGAGGGAGGAGCAACAAAGGCAAGGAAGGGACATAGAAGAGTTGAAGAACATCATTGGTCCTTCAAGAAGAAGACGCCACTAGAGGTGGATTCATTCCTTGTTCTTTATTTCTTTCTGTTTTCGGTTTTTAATTATTATGTTTATCTATGTTTTGTGTCTTTATTTCATGATCATTAGTATGTAACCATGCCTTAAAGCTATGAATAAAATCCATTAGTCCTTCACCTCTCTTAAAAGAAAAATGTTTTAATTCAAAAGAACAAGAAGTACATAATTTTCGAAATTATTATTGAATTTAGTTTAATTATTTTGATGTGGTGACAATGCTTTTGTTTTCTGAATGAATGAATGAACAGTGCATATGTCTTTGGATCTTGTTGTTTATGAGTGTTAAAATTGTTGGTTCTTGAAAGAATGATGAACAAAGAGAAATGTTATTGATGATCTGAAAAATTCATGGAATTGATTCTTGAAGCAAGAAAAAGCAGTGAAAAAAAAAAAAGAAGAAGAGATCTAAAAAGAGTATATAGAAAAAGAAGGAGCAATAGAAAAGCCAATAGCCCTTAAAACCAAAAGGCAAGGGTAAAAAGGATCCAAGGCTTTGAGCATCAATGGATAGGAGGGCCCAAGGAAATTAAATCCAGGCCTAAGCGGCTAAACCAAGCTGTCCCTAACCATGTGCTTGTGTCATGAAGGTCCAAGTGAAAAGCTTGAGACTGAGTGGTTAAAGTCGTGATCCAAGGCAAAAGAGTGTGCTTAAGAGCTCTGGACACCACTAACTGGGGACTTTAGCAAAGCTAAGTCACAATCTGAAAAGGTTCACCCAGTTATGTGTCTGTGGCATTTGTGTATCCGGTGGTAATACTGGAAGACAAAGTGCTTAGGGCCACGGCCAAGACTCAAAAAGTAGCTGTGTTCAAGAATCAACATGCTTAACTAGGAAAGTCAATAACACTATCTGAAATTCTAAGTTCCTAAAGATGCCAATCACTCTGAACTTCAAAGGAAAAAGTGAGATGCCAAAACTGTTCAGAAGCAAAAAGCTACAAGTCCGCTCATGTAATTAAATTAATATTCATTGATATTTTGGACTTTATAGTATATTCTCTTCTTTTTATCCTATTTGATTTTCAGTTGCTTGGGGACAAGCAACAATTTAAGTTT
Source organism: Arachis stenosperma (assembly GCF_014773155.1). Taxonomy (NCBI): domain Eukaryota; kingdom Viridiplantae; phylum Streptophyta; class Magnoliopsida; order Fabales; family Fabaceae; genus Arachis; species Arachis stenosperma. Next base: position 79,427,149 of record NC_080383.1, read on the forward strand.
GGTGTTGTGATGAGCGGATAATTTATACGCTTTTTGGCATTGTTTTTATATAGTTTTTAGTAAGTTTGAGCTACTTTTAGGGATGTTTTCCTTAGTTTTTATGTTAAATTCACATTTCTGGACTTTACTATGAGTTTGTGTGTTTTTCTGTGATTTCAGGTAAATTCTGACTGAAATTGAGGGATTTGAGCAAAACTCTGAAAAAGGCTGACAAAAGGACTGCTGATGCTGTTGGATTCTGACCTCCCTGCACTCGAAATGGATTTTCTGGAGCTACAGAACTCCAAATGGCGCGCTCTCAACGGCGTTGGAAAGTAGACATCCAGGGCTTTCCAGCAATATATAATAGTCCATGCTTTATTCGAAGAATGACGACGTAACTTGGCGTTAAACGCCAAGTACATGCTGCTGTCTGGAGTTAAACGCCAGAAAAACGTCATGATCCGGAGTTAAACGCCCAAAACACGTCATAACCTGAAGTTTGACGCCAAGAAATGCCTCTACACGTGGATTGATCAAGCTCAGCCCAAACACACACCAAGTGGGCCCCGGAAGTGGATTTATGCATCAATTACTTACTCATGTAAACCCTAGTAGGCAGTCTAGTATATATAGGACCTCTTACTATTGTATTAGACATCCTGGATTGTATTTTCTATCCTGTGATCACGTTTAGGGGGCTGGCCATTCGGCCATGCCTGGACCTTTTGCTTATGTATTTTCAACGGTGGAGTTTCTGCACACCATAGATTAAGGGTGTGGAGCTCTGCTGTACCTCAAAGATTAATGAAGTTCTATTTTCTTTTATTCAATTCTCTATCTTATTCTTATTCCAAGATATTCATTCGTACTCAAGAACATGATGAATGTGATGAGCTAATAACTCTCATCATCATTCTCACTTATGAACGCGCGTGATTGACAACCACTTCCGTTCTGCGTGCAACAATGCTTGAATGTGTATCTCTTAGATTCCCCAACAGAATCTTCGTGGTATAAGCTAGATAGATGGCGGCATTCATCTGGATCCGGAAAGTCCAACCTTGTCTGTGGTGTTCCGAGTAGGATCCTGGGAATCCGGAAAGTCTCACCTTGTCTGTGGTATTCCGAGTAGGATTCCGTTCATGAATGACTGTGACGTGCTTCAAACTTTAACCTGCTGGGCGTTAGTGACAAACGCAAAAGAGGGATTCTATTCCAGTAGGAGCGGGAACCAACCGGTGATTGGCCGTACTGTGACAGAGTGCGTGCATTAGCTTTCACTGCGAGGATGGGATGTAGCTATCAACCATGGGTGATGCCTCCAGACTGGTTAGCTGTGCGAGTGACAGCCGTACAGGTTATTTCCCCGAGAGGAATGAAAGTAGCCACAGCTGATAGTGAACCCCTATACAAAGCTTGCCATGGAGAGGAGTAAGAAGGATTGAGTAGAAGCAATGGGATAGCAGGCGTCCGAGAGCTCTACAGCATCTCCATTCCGCTTATCTGAAATTCCTACCAATGAATCTGCATAAGTATCTCTATCCCTTTTATTATTCCTTTTTATTAGAACAATCCAATTATCACTATTACAAATGTTCAATCCGCCTAACTGAGATTTGCAAGGTGGCCATAGCTTGCTTCATACCAACAATCTCTGTGGATTCGACCCTTACTCACGTAAGGTTATTACTTGGACGACCCAGTACACTTGCTGGTTAGTTGAACGGAGTTGTGAAAATAAACAGTGCCCTAAGAGTAAAATCATACAAGACCAAAAAGTCAAATCAAATAACAAGTGATCACAATTTCGTCCACCAATAGCTTTTTTAGAAAATAATTAGGAGTAGGAGTAGTGTATAGTAGAATGCTCTCTTAGGGTTTCATTTCCATTTCCTTTGTAGCATTTTATAGCAAGCTTTAATGTTGGATTTTGCTTCTTTAATTGTAAGTACTCTCAATTTCCTCCTTAATTATAACACTTTTCCTTTATTTTTTATGGTTCAAGTACTTTGTTTATATATGTAATTTTGAGTTCTTGAAGTTTTGATTGATGAATTTAATGCTTTATGCTTCCTTTATGCTTGTTTGATTGTTTATTGTTGATATTGTGAATAGTTGGTTATAGTTTTCCATTTTCTTTTGCAAATTCTCATGTTTTGGTTTTATGCCCACCAAGTGTTTGTGAAAATGCCACTTGGTAATTTTGAGTAGATTTTCACTCCTTGGCTTGGGATTTGGGTTCCTAGGATACTAAGTCATAATGTCCGACATTTAGTGGTAATTCTTGTGTAGTTAGTTGACTCTTGTTTCCATTGACGCTAGCTTTTTATCAACTAGTTTGATAAGTTAGCTAGAACTTATGGATTAAGATCAATTATGCTTGCTTGACCTACTCCTCGATGTTAAGGGTTAACTAGGCGAGATTGACTCATTATAATTATCATAGTTGTGGTTATCGCGATGATAGGATTCCTTGGATCCTCATTCCCAAGTCAAGGCTCTTTTTATGCATATCTTAGCACTTTCACTAGTTTTGATCTTGTTTCCTTGTTAATGGCATTTATTGCAATTTTTATCATTTCTTAGTTTGATTATTTCTTAGTTCTTTTAATCTTTCGTTCCTTAATTTTAACCCCCCTTTTCCTCACAACCGAAAGCATGACACTTCAATTGCATCCCAAAAGAGAATGACCCAAGGTTGAAGTACTCTTGATCTCGGTTTATTATTTTTATTGGAAAATATCAAACTTTGATTGAGGGAGTTAATTGCCGGTTTGGTCTATACTTGCAACGAACTGCTTATTCTTCTATTGAGAAATTCGAACCGGTGCAATTCCTCATCTATTAGCTATGCTTTCCTTGCACTGATTTTCAAGCCACTGCTTAGCCCGGTCTCTCACAGCAAAAGAAAAGAGCAATAGTCGGTAAACTTCAGCTGGGATGCCATTTGTGTTGACCGTGTCACAAATTTGCAGGAAATTAGAGATAAACAAATTCGGATCCTCCTGCAGGCTCCCACTGAACTGACAATGTTGCTGAACCAATGTAACAAGTTGTGGCTTTAGTTCAAAATTATTGGCATTCACAGTAGGCGTTACAATGCTGCTTCCACAACTCCCGGGATTAGGTGTAGTGAAAGAACCGAGAGTTCTCCTAGGTGGAGGGACATTGACATTGTTCTCTGCCATATCTTGACCAGAGAATTCTTCTTCAACCACTTCTTCAATCTCTTCTTCAACTCTTTAATTTCTAGCTTACTTTCTCTGCCGCCAAAAAGTTGTTTCAATCTCAGGAACGTACTGAAGTGGTTCTTTATCCCTGTTATTCTGCATAGATAGAAACAACAAGAAAATCAAATTTGAACTCCCTTCACTATGTGAAGAGAATTCCGAGGGGGAAATTAAACGGAACAGTAAATAATGGAAAAATTGAAAGGTCTACTCTAGGTAATCAATTGATCGGTAGGTTGTTAACTACAAGTAATCCCTAGCAACGGCGCCAAAAACTTGATGCGAAATTTACAATCCACAAAACACTGGCAAGTGCACCAGATCGTATCAAATAATAACTCACGGTAAGATGAGTGTTGATCCCACGAGGATTAATGGATTAAGCAAGCAAAAAAATCAACCGATTAATCTAGTCAGACTAGCAATTTAGGGTTTTGAATAAACAACAAATAAACCAATGCAAAACAGAGGCAAGAACAGAGCAATGGTGAGTATGAATGAGATGTATGATTAAGAAAGTTAAGGTTTCACAGGTATTAGAACATCTGGATTAACACTTTTCACTTTCTACCTTAATATTGTAATGATTCTTTTATGGCAAATCATTAGTAATTAAACCCTAATCCCTTGGTGATTCAATTTCTCTTTTACCTAATTAAACATTAGTCCCTTAGTCACTCAATCAAGAAAAGAGTTACATACGTCTCTGATTTATAAAGCTATATGATTTATAAGAATTTAACCTAGTTGATTTTATGTCACTTATCAATCTAGTTTCAAAACTTAAGAATTATGAGAAACGGTTTTCAAACTTAATTCAATTAATCAACTTTTCCAAAAAATTAAGAAAATTTAAGTCAGAGAAGAATTATTTTTCAACACATTCAAACTCTTTAAAATGAAGAAAGAAAATCCTTTTCTTAAGAAGAAATCAATTGCTTCAATTAGAGGTAGAAGAAATAGTTATTGGGTTAATCCATAGAACTAACAGAGCTCCTAACCTTAACCGAGGAGAATTAGAAACTCATGGTCGTCCTTGAAATCCTTCACAAATTAAAACTGCAAAGTGTCAAAGAAGAGAGTTGATCAAAACCCTCTTCCCTTATATACTAACCCTCTTCCAGGGAGTTTTTTGTTAATCACAAGAAGCTTTCTGTTTGTCACTGTTTGTCACAGAGAGCTTTCTATTTGTTGCTCCCCATCCTCCTTTCTATTCTGTTTCTTTCTTTTTCTTTCTGTTATGTTTCTTTCTATTTTTCTTCTAAAATTTCATGTAATTAATGAATTTTAAATAATCAAAGTAATGTTCATTCTAACCTTAAATTCATTGGTTATTTAACAAAAATTCTTAATAAATCAATTAAAATCAAAAAGAAAAAATACTTAAGATGCATATGTATCAGTCTCCATTTTTCTATATGTATATGTATATCCCTTATAGAGATTGATCTTTGAAAAAACAAGATTATGTATTGTTTAACTTCTAGTTCTATAATATACTTTTTAACTGGCCATGTTTTCACGGGTGTGTATATACATATATCTTTGATGTTTCGAGTGAGATACGCTTGTCGTTTTGTTTTTTTTTTCTCACAGGTTCCTAGCTATATTATTATCTTTCAAATATATGTATATATTTTGCTTTTAGACGTTGTAATACCTCACCACCTCTAATTTACGACTTCAGCATAAGGCTTTATGTGGTAGGATATTACAATATTTAAGCAAATCCATGCCAACACAACCATCGCCCTTGTATGAACTAGCCCGTCCATAGTCTTCTCCCTTGTACATTCCTACTTCATCAACAAAAGACACACTAACATGGGTATTTTTATTGCCGGACACCCTTTACCAATTACCACAAATACAACAATTTAGGTGCAATGTTGTAATTTTATTAAGTTTTAATTGAAATTACACTACAAGAAAATGAAACATTTGTAACAAAAATTTTGTATCAAATTTAAAATTGTTACAAAAAAATAATTTTTTGTAACAATAATTAGTGATTGTTACAGAAGAATAATGTTTTGTAACAATATTACAAGTTGATACAAAATGTGCCAATATTTTGTAACAACTTAATTTTTTTTGTTACAAATTATGTTAGTTTTTGTAACGAACTGTTGTTTTATTACAAAATATTATAATATTTTGTAACAAAGAATAAAGTAGTTGCAAAAATTTAAAATATTTTGTAACAAAATATCTTTTTGTTTCAAAAACTTCAATTATTTTGTGACAAAAAATTAATTTGTCACAAAATTTAATATTGTTTGTAACAAGTTACTTATTTGTCACAAAATGTAAGTATATTTTATAATAAAAAAATTATTTCAAAATGTTAAACACTTTGTGAGTAAAAAAATTGTTTATATAATTCTTTTCAGAATAATTTTATTTTGTTTCAAAAATTAAAATATTTTATATATTGTTTATATTTATTAATTTTAAAAATTATAAATATTAATTTTATATTCTTTTAAAAAATTAATACATAATTTTAATTAATAATCATATTTTTATTGTTAACTAAAAATTAATTCGTGAAACTTAAAAAAATTTAATTGAATTATAAGTATAAACAACAATAATTAAATATAAAAGGAAAAAAATTAAGATAGACAAATTTAGTTTAAGTAATTAAGATTCTTGTGTAATTTTTTATAATTGGTTATTCATATAATTTGAAATTAAAAGTTAGTAATTATATAATTTAATTTAAGTAATTTTTATTATGAATAAATTATGGTTTATTTTATTAAATTGAGTTCTAAGAAATTAATTTATTAAGAATGATTAAATTAATTTTTATAAATACTTTAAGTTTAAGTTAATTAATATTTATGTATAATTTTTATTATAATTAGTTATTTTATATAAATCAAAATTACAGTTTTGATAATAAAAAAATAATAAAAAGTTATATCAATAATCTAAATAATTGATACTTTTAAATTTAAAATTATATTTTATAAAATATAATTAATACATTTATTTTATAATTTAAATAAAAAATAATAATTTAAATTAATTGATATATTGATGTATAAAATTTTATCCATTTTAAAAATAATCCTAACAATATTAAATTCAAATTTTAAATTATTATTTTATCTCAAATATTTTCTAAAATTATTATATTATTTGTATATATTTTATCCTAATTTAAATTTTCTAAATTAAAACCTAATTGTAACTTAATTGCATAAGGCATAAACGCATATAGAAAGGAAAGAAATAAACAGGGGGGACTTGAGGGGGGAAACGAAAATCAGAAAGCGAGGGAGCTGCGAGGGAAGAAGGAGGGGGAAGAGGGAGACGGCGCGGTGGCCGTCACTGCCACCAGCGCTGTTGTCGAATCACCACGGGGGAGAAGGAAAGAGAAGCAGAACCCCGAAGAGAGAGATCGACGGAGACGTTCAAACGCTGTTCGTCCTCACCGGCGCCATGTGTTTCTGCCGCCGCCATGCGTTGCTGTAGACGCCGCCGTTAGTTTCGCTACCTTCGACCTTGAAGGAGAAAGGGAGAGCAACGCTGACAGAGATTGACGGAAGCCAGTGAAGCGCGTGAGATAAGGGAAGCTGATTTTGTCACCGCCGCCGCACCCAGTCGCCGTCGATCGAGCTTGCCGTCGCTGGAGGTGAACCGGTGTCACGTCCTTGCTGCCAGAGCCACCAGCGCCACTACTACTACTCAAATTCCACTTCTCTTCTATTAGGGTTTGCGATCTCAGCAGCCTCTTTGAAGCTACTGCCAGTTCTGTCAGGGGTTCCTGCAGTGAATGCACCACCAGCATCACCATCCTTCTTGTCTTGGCCTCAATTCTAGTTTGGTTCGGTCGTGCTTGCCGGTCTGGTCCGATTGCTTTTCTGCTGAAAAGGTAAGTGCAGTTTATTTGAGTATGGCTGCCTGTATTGTTAGTTGATAATCTACTGATGTTAGCTGAAATATTGTTGCCTATGTTGTTAGTTGATTCTGTTGATGTTGTTGTGGTTGAAAATATTGGTGTGGAAGAATATGAGTGTAGTGGAACTCTTTAGATGGTACTTGTCACGACAACTTGGTGGGAAATTACACCTTGATAAACTAGGATACACCATGAAAATCATTAAAACATGTGATGGATATATGTCAGGAGTTAAAGGTTGTTAGAGGCTAGAAGTTGATTAGCTTCCATCTCTTGTATACATATATAAATTCACTCTTCTTGTGTAAGAACTCATAACATTAAGAATTCATAACAGGAGCTTGTTTCTCTAACTCGATTCTTAACCATGTTCATACTCATTTTTGTGTTCTCTTTTATGTATTTATCAATAACTTTATTTTTTTCTTTTTGTAAAAGTATTCAACAAAAATAACCACAAGCTTCCCGAGGAGTTAGCAGAGGAGGAAGATATGAAACTTTATGACTTTGGGTATCCTCATGATCATGGCCATCATCATCATCATCATCATGGGCATCTGCACCACCACCATATTGAGGCCACAAAGGTATCTAGTTTAGGTATTCTCTCTGTTTGTAAATATGCCCAAGTGATCATTCTATGTCTTAATCTATTGCTTTTTCTGTTTTTATGTTTTATCTGTGCAACAAAAACCTTGCATGTCAACAATAATACAAATTAAACCAGCACAAATAAAGTTATAGCCTTTTTACAAAGATTAAAAAAAATGAAAGACTTGACAATATAGAATGGTTAAGCAAAGAAAAAATATATTGAGGGATAATTAAAGTAATTACCCTATTTTAAGGACATGGGTGTTAGTTTTAAATTCATATTTGATGGTCTTGGGCTTGATAACCCATTGATAAGTGCCATTCTTGTTCTCGTGAACAAGTTCAGTGGTTTCGTAGTTGTATACGGACTGAATCTCAGTCTGTGTGTATTTCACATTAGGGCTCTCAACTTTAAAACTCTCAATAAACATCTTTCTTAATTACTTTCTTCCTAAAGAAAGTAGCTAATAGTCAGGAGAAGCTGACCAAGGAGACTAGCTAGGGAAGCAAATAAAGGCTTCAAAGTCTAAGTTAAGGATTAAAGCACAACTTTAAGAGGCAATGCAAAACTGTGAGGAGCTAACAAAGGAAATAGATGTGCTCAAAGAAAAACTTGAAGAGCAACAAACACGGTAAGAGGAAGAATTAGCTCAAATGAAAGCTCAACAAGCTGTTGTGAACTCTCTCATAGCGCGCTTTGACAATGAAACCAACTAGACCCTAAAGGTACTCCTAAAGTTGCTTATGGTTTTAATACATTTTCGTAGATGATTCCCATTTTATATTAGTATACTTTAATTTGTATATGGATCTATTTATCACATTTTATTTGTGTCATGGTTGAAAAATGACAAATATCCTATTATTTGGTTTGATAAATTTGGTTGGGTATGGCTGAGACATAAGTTGTGAATTGGTTGTGTTTGTTGGAACCGTGGATGGTGGAAATATCCAAGTTTTAGGGGAGGTTCTGCCGAAATTTTTCTAAATATTTTGGATAAAACTTAATGAAAAAATTATAATTAGTGTTATATCTTGTTTCTAACTTTTTTGATTCGGTTTTTCTTATTTACAGGAGTGCTGAAATGGTGACCATATGCTATCTTGAGGGCTCAAGAATGTTTTGATGCATAGAGACACTAATCTATGTTAGAACTTTTACGTTTTGGTTGAACTTTTATGTTAGGACTTTTATGTTTTGGTTGAACTAATCAATGTACTCACTAGCTAATGTTATTTTGTTTGAAGACAATTTTAGCTAAAAGGATCTTGTTTGACTTATGTATATTTTTGCATATTATATACAAGTAAACTTGTTTATTAAAAGCGTTAATATGTTAGTTAATTTAAAAAATAATTTAGTAAATTATGCATGTAATTTGTAATAAAAAAAAGTTGTTCCAAAATAATTAATTTGCTTTCGTAACTAAAAAAAAATGTTACAAAATCATGTTACATTTTGTAACAAAATTTTTTGATAGGAAAAAATTGACTGTCACGAAAAATACCCTCAAGATCAAAATTTGTTACCACTTTTGTAACGGCTTCTGGTTTTTTGTATCAAAAAAAATTGTTACAAAATATGGTATTGAATTGTAACAGTTCCATTTTTCGTTACAAAAACTTTTTGTAACGGGACTTACTGCAATGGACCCTTTTTTTGTTACAAAAAACTTTTGTATCAAAATATCGACGTTTTGTAACAATATTTTTTGTTACAAATACGCCTTTTTCTTGTAGTGTTAACACTGAAAAGATTCAAACAAAATGGACAATATTTACTAAAACTTAAGAGGAAATTTAAAAATCAAACGATAAAGATTTTTGCAAAAAAAACAACAAAAATGAAGTGCACACTATAGAGTAACAATTAACTTTGGTACCATATATCCATTGATCAAGACACGACGTCATCAATTGGACTACAAACGGCGGTCCCAGAATCCCAGCCCCCCCCCCCGGCGCCTAACGGCAGGCTGGCGGGCCGGCGGGCCAAGCCCGCCAAATATCCTCTTTTTTTTTTTTTACTTTTAAATATTAAATAATATATAAAGACATAAAAAAAAAATCTCTTTTATTTTTTACTTTTAACTATTATAATTTCTAAAAGTATAAACAAATTATAATTTTTATATTCACAAACACTAAAGTCTTTGTAATTATAAATATCTAATAAACATAATTATAAACTAAGTTTTCATCCAAAACATAATTATAAATATTGTTCCCAAAGCAAAATAAACATAATCCAAAACATAATTATAAATATTGTCTCTAAAACAAAATAAACATAATGCAAAACACTCAATTTTCATCTTCATTCTCTTGTAAGTTGGGTTGGAAGAAGTTGGGTTTTGGTAAAAAATATTGTAAAAATACCCCCTTACTAAAAAATACTAAGCCCGGCGGGGAAGCCCGCCCCGCCCTGCCAAAACCCGCCAAAGCCCGCAGTTTAAGCGGTGCGGATTAAGCGGACTTTTGTTATTTGGCGGTCCCAATTTTCCAGCCCAACCCGCCTTTTTTGGCGGATTACGCGGGCCGGCCCGGCGGGTTCAGGCCCGTTTGCCACCCCTACTATCACATAACTTATAAGATATTGATCTTTTACACTTTTATCTTTTTGAATTTTGAAATTTTAAAATTTATCCTTTCATTTCCAAATCTTTCTCCTCTTGTTCATTACTCATCTAATCATCTTCTACCTCGGTCTTTGCAACTCTTCCTTTTCTGCCTTCATCTTCCTTTCCTACCTTTTTCTTTTCCAAAATAAAAACCCAATTAGTCTCTTATTCTCCATACATAGCTTATGTGTTTTAGATATCGTTGTTCTCTCTAATTGTCTAATATATACCTTCTCTTCAAATTCCACTAAATCTCTTTTTTTTTTATGATTTTATTTAATCTTTTATTTGTTTATTTATTTTTTTTAGATTGTTTGTTACAAGCTTAACCCTAGAAAGAAAGACTGTTTAGACAAAAAATTAGTATTAGACACCAAGTTATCCCTTTCATCATTGCCATTAAGGATAAATAGAACCACAATGACTAATTCATAAAACAATCAAATGTTACAAAGCATTTTAGAGCAACTCTATGTAATACTTTTTGAGTATCATTTTTGACATCTACACTAACGGAATTAATTTAAAACTAAAATTAGCATTGGATATAATATTTAAAATGAGACTAATATCAATAAAAAGAGACCAGATCATTTTAAATAAAAACCAATTAAATGTTACCACTTGTGTAACGCATTACATGAACATTTGAATATTGTTATTGTAACTTGGTGATAAAAAAATCAATTAAACTAAATAATATGTATTTAGTTGTACTCCTGCATTATTACTCTATTTTGTCATTATCTTTTTGTCAATTTGATAGACAGATAGATCCAAACTAATTTAATGTAATTTTTTTTCAATTATTAAAAAAAAAGTCTAATTTTTCGTTAAATCCAAATACACAAAAATCTAACTTCTTTTTTCTAAATTTAATGAGCTAAAATATGCAATGCCTCAAATATGTAATGTTTTTTTTTAATGTTTTTATGCTTAATTAAATAATATTTAGATAATATTTTATTAATGTGTAATATCTTTTAAATATGGTATATAATTATTAATTTGTAAACTCTATAATTTTTATTTTATATATATTCAAATAGGTCCCTAATAAATTTTTCGTCGGAATTTTTATCTTCAAGAAAATTTTATTATATTGAGGTCCTTAAATTTTATAAAAGTAAGACATATAAATTCCTATTTTAGTCAAATCCGTTGTTTTCTCTTAGGCAAATAAATTCTTTAAAGTATGATGTAAGGACCTAGGTATCTTATTTTTGTAAAGATCAAAGACTTCAACGTAATAAAATTTTTATGAAGACAAAGACGTCTCGTGTGAACTTAGGGACCTATTTCGATATATACTCTTTATTTTAGTTAATTTTTATAATTTAAAATAATTAAAAATAATATAAAATTTAAATTTGAGTTGAAAATAAATAATAGAGTGACAAATTTCACATTAAATCTCAAATTAATTTTTATGATATATAATTTCACAAATACTTATATAACATCTTGTGAGATGCAAAATAAAATTGAACGAAAACCAAACATTAAACATGCTAAATTAAGGATATACACTCACTATTTACTATTATTTTTTAAAGTACTTTATTTATTACATACATATAATTAACTTGAATACTTTTGATTTTTATAAAAGAATACTTGAAAAATTGTATCCAAATACAAAGTATTTTTCATTCTAATTCTGTTTTAATTTATCAATATGATTTTTCAAAAGAACTATAATTTTATAACAATTCTAATTTCATGTTTTTTTAATAAATATTTTATTGAATTTAATTCTGATATATTGTTAGTATAAAATCATTTTACAGGTAAATCTAATTATATAATATTATATTAGTAAAAATAATTATTTTTTACATTGATCACATGAATAGGCATCCAAAAGAACGATTGTAATTTCACGACAGTATAAAATAGTATAAAATATTTTATACTGTCAGTGTATTAAAATTAAGCTCATATTTCATTAAAAACATTTAACTAATCATATTTTCATACTTTATTTTTATTTTTATTAAAAATAGAAATAAAAATGATAAAACTAATCGGTGTTTTTTGTTTGCTTAGTTATATATTGGATTGTATTTTTATTTTCTATATTTTTTTATTTTTTTAATAAAAAGAAAAAAAATGAAAAACAAAAAGTAAGATTTATTATTTTCACTGTTCTATATTTTTCCTTCATAAAAGATCAAAAATGAAAACGCAGAACAAAATACTCTAAAGATTTGATTATTTATGGAAAAATTTATTAATTTAAAAATAATATATTTATTGTATCACCAAAAAATATATTTATTGAATTTAATTTTAATGTATTGATAATATAAAATATTTTACATAATTATTCTTTATCTTTTTGTTTTTTAATGTTTATTATAAAGTGTATATATAATATAATCATTTAATTAGATTTATACATTTAATTTATAAATACATTTAATTATTCTATTGGTCCTTATAGTTTTACAAAAGGAAAAGTCTAGGGGGCAGCAGTTTTATTGAATTTTGGCCAGCATGTAACTAGCAGAGGAATGTGAGTCATTGGATGAAATTTCACACCAATCTCACACCATCAAATCATCATTGATGGTTAGTTGATGGCTAACAATCACAAAAATTGCTGGCCCCCTAGCATTGCTCTTTACAAAATTCTTAATTAAGTTTCTGTACTTTTTTTTCTTTTAATTGAATCTTTGCACTAATTTTTTTAATTGACTTTCTACATTTTTTTTTGAATCTCTGTACCAAAATTTTTTTAATTGGATCCTATAAAATTAAGCCAGCCAACAGGAACTTAATTGAAAAAAGAATTTGGTATAAAATCCAACTAAAAGAAAAAAAAATATAAAAACCTAATTAAAAATTTCGCAAAACTATAGAGATTACAGAATACTTAAACCTTATAAATTAATATAATAATATACAACTAATTATCTGTATTTTTTATACGGCCAATGAATTTTATATGAAAAATAAATTCACAACAGGAAGAATAAATCATAAATAAATCATATAACAAAAAAGACACCAAAAAAAAATTCATATATATAAAAAAAGAGACAGAAAGAGAAAAGAGTGAGTGTTGGTGTGTAAGACACTAGGACGCTGTTCGGTTCTCTGTATAAGGTCACTGATACGGCGTAGTTCCATTCTTCTCTCTTCTTTTTATTTTCAGTATAAACCCTAATTTCTAAAATCGTCAAAAATCTTCTTCTTTTCTCTTCTTTCCGTTTATTTGCTGTCTCTCTTCTCTTACACAGTAACGTAAAGTCGTAAAACCCATTCTCCCTATAGACGCGTTTTGCAGCGGACGCTTTGATTTCGGTTTCGCGTTCTCACTGCTTGAGGTGAAAGTTTTGTGTCGCCCTCCTCGAATTCTTCTCCGAAACCGGAATTGAACTTTGGTTTTCCTCTTTTTGACTTCAGGTAAACCTTAAATTTTGAGTATTTGATGTTGCCCACGAACTTAATGGCGTTGGTTCCGGGAATTTTCAGCTTCAATATGTTGTTTTATTTTATTTTCTGGTTTATCTTTTTATTTTCGATTAATAGAGTAGTGTACGCTTTCGGGTATCATTAAGTTTTATTTTTATGTTTGTAAACTTTGTTGTTCGAGTGTTTATGTGAATTCTTCTAGTGCTTTTTAGGCTTTAAAATCATGGATATTATTGTGGAATGGAACTTAGTTTTATGTTTTCTTTCTTTGGTAGATTTTTATGATGGATAGATTAGTTATTAGAGGTTTATTAAAGTTGAGTTCTTGAGACATTTGGTTTGGGTTATCGAATGTCAAATTGGTGATGTAAAGTTTTTTAATTTGTTTCTTACTTTTACCCTTTCATAGGGGGTTCGGGCCAATTTGTATTGGCATTCTTGAGAAGTTAAATGCTTTTCTTTATTGAAAGATATTTTTAAAACTATAAATAAATAAGACAGATAATCTGATAAATTTTTTTTCGGGGGGAGGAGGGGGGGGGGTTGTTGAAACGTTAAAGGTCGAAAAGTGATAATTTAGCATTTTCTTCAGGTTGGAGAACGTAACACACGAAGAAAAGGTGTAAAAGATTAAACAAATGCACCTTGGTGTTAGTGTTAGAAGATTGAATCTAAAGTTGAGACTTTAGCATTAAAGGCGATGATAACGGTCACTGGAGGATATACTTTGGGTTGTCACTCTCATTGATGGGATAGAGTTAAGCAACTTTGAATTAGGCTGATAAGAAACAGATTGGAGAAAAAGTGAGATGTGTATTTCATGTTTGACATAATTAAAGCTGGTTTGAAAAGGAAAAAATGAATTGAGAGATAGTTTAATATATTAGCATGTCATGACATAACATGGGATGGTTTTTCATTTTTGTCATTATTATTTACTCCCTTGTTACATTGCCTCTTTGTTTCTTATATTATTGCATTTAATGGATAGGGGACAATTTTAATTGGTGACGTACATTGCATTGTGATTGAGTAAAGTTCTACCAACTCTCAACCTCATGGCTGGATTGTTGCTTGGTGATGCTTCTCATCATGGAACACAGCAAGGTGGTTCTCAAAGATACTCTCAAGAGAAACCAGAGGATGGCTCTCGCTGGTACTTTTCTAGGAAGGAGATTGAGGAAAATTCACCATCCAAAAACGATGGCATAGATTTAAAGAAAGAAACTTACCTACGCAAATCATACTGCACATTTCTGCAAGATTTAGGCATGAGACTTAAAGTGTGAGTTTTTTACTGGTAGCCTCAGTGAACTATCTCCTTAAATGCAGATGGCAATTGTTTATTATTTGCCAGTTTAAGCTATTTAATAATTCTTTGTTCTTTGTTCCACTATCAACTGATATAAATGTGTGCCTGATTTTACAATGTATTAAATTAAAGCATACCATAGTTAAGGTTGTGTTAGCATGTCGCAGTGATAAGTTTCTTCGTAAGAACACATTAGGGGTATCAGATGTCTTTATATTTAAGTGGTGATAAATTCATTTAACTTCATTTGGCATGTTCTTGCCACTGATTTAATTGTGATACTGATGCAGACCTCAGGTGACTATTGCAACAGCAATAATATTTTGTCATCGGTTCTTTCTTAGGCAGTCCCATGGAAAGAATGACAGAAGGGTTAGTTTATACATTTCTATGTGATAAATTGCTTACTGTTATTGTTGGATAATTGTTCTCTATTTGATCTTGAGGTATGAATAAAATCTATGTTATGGTTATCAGTGGCAGTGGTAGCAAATATATTTTTGGGTTGTTAGTATATAACTGTGGGTATCGTATTTAAATATTTTTGTTTCAAGAACTTGAGTGATTATATTTATAACTTATGAACTCCTAGTAGTTTGCTACATCGATATTAATTCTGCTAGCTTAGTTGTATGCTCAGTTGTTCATTATTCGTTGCAAATAAGCTTTCTCGATGCTAATAAAAAATTTCTTGCAACGAAGAAAAAAAAATATATAGAATGCTTAAATTTGATCCATGTAGCTCCTCGATTCCTGTGATAGAAAGGCTTTCTTATTGTTTTTTTGCACGCTTATGTATTTAAAGTAGTACTCATTGCTGAAGATTGATGGTATGGTTATATTGGATGTAAAAGATAATCTATAATCAATTATCACCAAAGTATATTATGATAAAATTGGCTTTTTGTTTGGAACATTCGATTTTCTTTGGATTGTATATTTCCTTCCAAAATAATATGGAATAATGGAAAACATTACTTCTTGGGTATGGAGAAATATTTTCATCTACAAGGTGGGAAGTAATCTATCTCCTATCTGATCTACCATCCAAATCAGATGCTTTACTAGTCTTTCCCCCACAGCTGCAAACTGTTAATATGAGATTCTACCGTTTTTTTTTCACAATATGCTCCGGAGTCTTTTTGTTTGGAACATTCGATTTTCTTTGGATTGTATATTTCCTTCCAAAATAATATGGAATAATGGAAAACATTACTTCTTGGGTATGGAGAAATATTTTCATCTCCAAGGTGGGAAGTAATCTATCTCCTAACTGATCTACCATCCAAATCAAATGCTTTACTAGTCTTTCCCCCACAGCTTCAAACTCTTAATATGAGATTCTACGATTTTTTTCCACAATATGCTCCACAGTCTTATGTTCTCATTTTTTATTCTTTCCATTGGGATATGATTACTTTTTGTTCTCGCTTTATTCCCCAACACTCCATTTGATACAGCATGGCCAGTCTAATAGTATTGCATAATTACAATAAAATTTACTCATTATGTTGAGTAATACATCCACCATACTTAATTCTCTTGATGTGATATGATGTTTTTCCAATCTTCACTTCTATTTTTTAGTTCTCCATTTCTGCTGAACTTACACCTAATATACACCCATCTTATTGCAATTCATGTGCAAACCGTGTATTTCCAATTTTCCATAGCTTGTCACCTCGAAGCTAATGTCATTTGAATCTTCCCTCGATTTGTCTATAAGAACAATATCATCATGATGGTATGGGTTCTTGTATATGCTTAGTAATCTCTAAGACTAGGGTGGAAAGGTATAACTATGTAAGCTTAGAGATGAACAATGATGTTATCTTCACCAATGTGAAGTTCCTGTTACACCCACCTTGTTTCTCATATTAGCTGTAGCCGTATTGTACTATGTCTTTTATTACATGAATATATGCCATCGTTACTCCCTTTTTCTACAAGATCTTTCATATGACCTCCTTTGTTACCCTCTCACGTCCTTTCCTAGTCAATGGAGAGCATATGTAAATCCTTCTTGTTACTTATATAGAAAGCTCTTCCACCTTTTGTTAATGCTTATGTTAGGGACCACAATCTTACCTTCTCATCCTTAATGCACTTGACTTCGTGTAAATCTCGCGCCCTTCTTTCTCAACTTTCTGCTATCTTGTAAATTCTTCTTTTTCTTTTCTGTGTACCGAAAGATCGAGAAAGTCCCTCAAAAGCATCTCGTTCTTGCTTTCCTTACTGCCACTTTTGTCTTATTTTTAGCCATCTAACAATTTTCAAGTTTTCCACATTTGGCACAAGAACACTGTTCAAAACATTCTGTTTTGACTTTCACCTTCACTTGCCTAGATGTCGCGTTACCAAGATTCTCTCCCTCTTGCCCCAAGACCTCTTATTTCTCTATTGGTTTCTTTTACTACTTTTCTAATCACTTCTTTCATCTGACTCCAGATCTCTACACTTCCAACCTTATCCCATCTTGCTTTTTCTTAAATTTGTTTCTGGAATTTTTGTTTTTCACCTTTCATCTACAACACTAGATCCCTGGGTCCCTCTCTTGATGACTTCTCCACCTTTTGTTCGACCTGAAAATCCATAATGAGCACCCTATATTGGGTTGTCAACTCTCTCTTGAGATAACTTTGCAATTAGTACAAAATTTCTGCTTGGATTTTCTAACAAGGAAAAATCTATTTGAGTTTCTGTCACCCCACTCTTATATAAGGTGTTAATCTTGCTTTTTAAGGCAACTGTTTGCTATAAGAAATCTGAAGGTTAAAGAGAAGTCCAAGATGGTTTCACCCTCTGTGTTCACCAGTTTAAATTCCAAAACTATGGCTCCTGTGGATCCATATCTGCAACATCTAATATACATGCAAAATTAATAATGTTAGCAGCTTCTAGGTTCAGGGTCATATATTACTCTGCTGTTAAATTGTTTTTCTTGTTAATATATGATTATTTTCAGTTTGATACAAATTGTATATGGAGTATTATACAGTTGTACTGTGCTGACATCAACTAGCTGCTGATATGCTCTGGTTTAGTAAGTCTTCCTTTGCTGTAGAAGTTTGGGTGTATTTTCATCTATCTCTCTCACACATTTAAGCTTGTCTCTGCTCAGCATTTGTTTGTGTCCTTGCCTGTATCCTTTTCTGTGTTGGTATGCTATAATTTGGTTTTCTCAACTATGATTACTTACATCTTACTTGAATGGTGTATAGTTTACGTAAGATGAAATATTAAATAGACATTGTGGTAACTAGTGAAGTCTTGTGTTGTGCAGACAATTGCAACAGTGTGTATGTTTCTTGCTGGGAAAGTTGAAGAAACTCCTCGCCCACTAAAAGATGTAATTCTTGTTTCATATGAAATTATTCATAAGAAAGATCCAGCAGCTGTCCAGAGAATAAAACAAAAGGTATATCAAACGATATACCTCTCACCCTTGCTCTTTTTACCAAGCAATCTCATCTGAATGTCAACTGGCTATTAATGAAGTTTTTGCCACGTTGATTTTGGTTTCTGTGTTCATTCTCAATGGTGTTGTTTGATTCATGTAGTTTATCCCACTTAGTGGGATAAGTCTTTCTTCTTGTTGTTCTGTGTCCATCTTTGTTCCTTTTCACTTTTAAAATTCCATTCTATTGGGAAATATCTACCTTTGAAAATGAGTCCTTGCTCTAGGTCTGTTATTGCATGCAAATGACTTAACAAGTTAAAGCTGGATTAAATGTTGTGATTGTTTTCTAGTATATCTTTTCGGTGTTTAACCTTGGGATCAATTCAGTTCAAATTTCTTTTTTTTTCCCCATCACTTCAAATATATGATTTTCTCATCCGAGTATTGTTGTTGCATGTATGTCACAGGAAGTGTATGAACAGCAGAAAGAATTAATTTTACTTGGAGAGAGGGTTGTTCTTGCAACTCTTGGTTTTGATCTTAATGTGCACCATCCTTATAAACCTCTTGTTGAGGCAATTAAGAAATTCAAAGTTGCTCAAAATGCCCTTGCTCAAGTGGCATGGAATTTTGTAAACGATGGGTATGAAAGACTACAGCATTTTTGTTATGGCCAGTGGCCTTTGATTTCGTTTCCCCACCTGAAATTAGGATGTGATGTGCAGACTTCGGACGTCTCTTTGCTTGCAATTTAAGCCCCATCACATTGCAGCTGGAGCAATATTCCTTGCGGCCAAGTTCCTCAAGGTGAAGCTGCCGTCAGATGGTGAGAAGGTCTGGTGGCAGGAGTTTGATGTCACCCCACGCCAATTGGAGGGTTGGTGTCCTTTTTTTCCAGTAATAATGATATAAAGAAAGGAAAACAAAGTACTATCTCATTGTCATTTCTTTTATCTTTCCCTTAGTCCTGTTGCTTATTTCTCATTCTGTTAATGTGTTGTCATAGTAAGAATTTTACTGTTAAATTATTGGAATGTGTGTGCATTCAAGCGTACAGTGAGTATTGCCGATGTTTATGCAAGACCTAACCCTGTGTCTACTTTGTGCAGAAGTGAGTAATCAAATGTTGGAGTTATATGAACAAAATCGAATGCCACCTTCAAATGAAGTTGAAGGAAGTACAGGTGGTGGGGTTGCCAGTCGGCCCACCACAAAAGCTCCAACTAGCAATGATGAACCTGCAACCACAAACAGTAATTCCCAGACATCTAGACCTGAATCGTCAAAGCCTGTGTCTTCAAAGCCTGCATTTGATTCTTCCACTTCGAATCACAGTGGACGACCCATGTCAAATCATGGTAGAAATAGTGATTATGGGAATTCAGAAATGAAGCACAGGATGGAAGATGATGCCAAAGGTAATCAGCATCTCGAGTGGGAATCTCTACCGTATAAGGAAAATTCACATGAAGGTCCAGACATTGGAAGATCTCGATCAGATAATGGTGAGAAAGATGATCACAGAGAAGGTACATTTGTCCGGCCACCCCAGGATGCTATAAAAAAAATTGATAGAGACAAGGTAAAGGCTGCGTTAGAGAAGCGAAGGAAAGCATCCAGCCATATAACTAAGAAGATGGATTTCATGGATGATGATGATCTCATTGAGAAGGAACTGGAAGAGGGAATTGAGCTGGCTCCTCAGAGTGAGAAGAATAAGCAGGAAAGGAGGCAAAGCTGGTCTAAGCCCTCAGACAGATCAGACTATGACAATATGCATGGAAGGCATCAAGATCATGCCGATGAGCATCCTCATGGGACAAAGGGTCTGTCATCTTCATACGAACCAGATCCAAGTGCTGTGGAAGAAGGCGAGGTGTCGGCACTTGATGACATGAGTTTAGGGCTGTCTCCCAAATCGGGGAGCCGTAAGAGGAAAGCAGGGAACTCACCACGGCATAATTACGGCTCTGGATCTCACCACAACAATCGTCTTGATTACATGGAAGATCGAAACAAGGTCAGTCGACTAAGCCATACTGAGAGGGATAGCAAAAGGCACATACAGGAAAACCATGTTTGAGCATGTTTTTCCATGGCTGTATGTGTATTCGGTTATTTTTCCGAAATTTGTTCGGTGCACACTTGTGCTTATTAGCAAACAGCGAAAGATACCTTAACCTAAGATTGTTGGAAGGGGGTCATTTTGTCAACTTATGGGCATATTGAGGGCAAAATGTACAATAGAAGTTAAAGTGTTTATATAGATTAAAATTGGACTTTAGTATGTCCATTTTCCTGCAAGATCATCCGTGTTGCTAGTAAAGATGGTGAATCGAGGAATCAAATAGAGGGAAATTGTTCCTCTCTCCTGTACCTAAGAGGTGGGAGAGTCCTGGGAAATGAATATTTGGTTTAATAACTTAGATGTAGGAAGTTAAAATGAAATTATTTAGTGCTATCTATATATTGTTTGCACCACTATGGGACTGATCAGATTGTGCCTGGAACAAAAATTTAACGGTGATTTTTTTCCCTCTAAGATGGGCTGTGTGTAAAGTTAAACACAGGTCTAATTAATGATAGAATACTCTTCTAGAGAAGAGAGATTAGCACTAAATTATTAGGTGGGGAATTTTTTTTTTGTGCATTCTAGGCCTAACAAAAAGATTAATCATGCATTAACTTGGGCTAAAATAAGCCTTTGTTGGGCAATATCCTTCTGGATCATTCGTGGATTTTTTGTTGCTACATTTTTTTTTAAATATTTTAGTAGTTCTGTTTCTGCTTTTCCATTGAGGTTATGATTGTCTTTTAAAATAGTTATTTAAAACTTTTAAGTTTATGCTTGCTTTAAGTTGTCTCCAAAAAGAACAAACAACGACAACAACAAAACTTTGTTCTACTAAGTGAAGTCGGTTACATGAATCAAACGACGTTATTGTGGCTTTGTCATGTATCATGTCTACAGAGAGACTGTTTACATGTAGATCTCGTTTGACCACCTCATGGATGATCTTCTTAGATCTTCTTCTGTCTTTCGCCTTTTATCCATTTTCTATCTCATTCACCATTCTAACTAGATGTTCTATCGGTCTTCTTCCCACATGTTCAAATAACCTGAGATGCGATTCAACTATCTTTTCTACAATGGGTGATACTCTAATACTCTCTCTTATATCTTTGTTCCTTATTTTAACTAATCGCGTATGACTATTCATCCATCTCAACATATTCATCTCTGCCACACTCAACTTATGTTCGTGTTCCTCTTTAGTCGTCTTAACACTCTGTACCAAAGCATAGCCAGTCTTATAATGGTGCGGTAGAATTTACCTTTAAGTTTTAAAGACATTTTTTGTCGCATATAAAACTAGATGCATTTCGCCATTTTGACCAACCTGCTTGGATCCTATGATTTATATCCTGTTCAATCTCTCTATTATCCTGTATGATGCACCTAAAATACTTAAAACTTTTAACTTTTCGTAGGATGTTTTCTCCAATTTTTACCTCTATATTAGGGTTTTTTCTTCTCAGACTGAACTTACATTCCATATATTTCGTCTTGCTACGCTTTATGCGTAGACCATACACTTCTAGAGCTTCTATCTATCACTCCAACTTCTTATTTAGGTGTTCCATTGACTTTCTCAAAAGGACGATATCATCGGCAAAAAGCATGCACCATGACATAGGCTCTTGGATGTGCTTTGTGAGTACTTCCAAGACTAATGTGAAAAGGTATGAACTTAAGGAAGATCCATGGTGTAATCCTATATCAATGGAAAATTCCTCTGTCACACCACATTGAGTCTTCACACTAGTTGTGGTCTTATCGTACATGTGTTTGATTGCACGAATATATGCGATCCTTACTTTACTCTTTTCTAAAACTTTCCATAAAATCTCCCTTGGTACTCTATCATACGTTTTTTTCAAATCAATAAACACCATATGTAGATACCTTTTGTTATTACGATATCTGGTAAATCTGTCTGGCATAAATCCAAATTGGTTCTCTGTTACTTGTGTCTCTTTTCTCAACTTCCGTTTTATCACTGTTTTTCATAATTTCATGGTATGACTTATAAGCTTGATCCCTCTATAGTTTCGCAACTATGTATATCCCCCTTATTTTTGTAGATAGGTACCAAGGTGTTCTTTCTCCACTCATCAGGCATCTTCTTTGACCTTAAAATTTCATTAAAAATTTTGGTTAACCAGTTGACGTTTTTTCTCCAAGATCCTTTTAAACCTCAATCGGGATATTATCAGGTCCTACTGCCCTGCCATTTTTCTTCTGCTTTAGAGTTTCTTTTACCTCGAAGCCTCGGATCCTTCGATTGTAGTCAAAGTTTTGATCTTCTTTCCTTGTGCATAATCGACCATGGCTCGGACTTTTTGTCCCTCATTAAATAACTCGTTAAAGTAGCTCTTCCACCTTTCATTAATTTTCTTCTCTTGAGCCAACACTTCTCCATTCTTATCCTTTATGCACTTAACTTGATCCAAATCTCTTGTTCTTCTTTCACGACTCTTTGCAATTTTATATATACCTTTTTTCCTTCTTTCGTGCCCAAAGATTAGTAGAGACTCTCATATGCTCTTGTTTTTACTTCACTTACAACCACTTTTGTCTATTTCTTAGCCGCCTTATATTTTTTTCAATTATCTGCGTTGCGGCATAAAAATCACTCTTTAAAGCATTTCTTTTTTATCTTTATCTTATCTTGTACACTCGCATTCCACCACGAGGACTCATTGTCTTTTAGTCTTATTCCTTTAGATTCATTAAAACTTTCTTTTGCTGTTTTTTCAATTACTTCTGCCATTTTTCTTCACATCTCTTTCGCGCTTCCATTTCCATCCCGCTTTGCCTCTTTTCCTACCCGTCTTAGGAAGTTTCTTTGTTCCTCACCTTTCATCTGCCACCACCTTATCCTTGGGTTCTTCGTATGATGTCTTTTTCTCAACTTTTGTTCAACGCAAAAATTCATGACAAGCACCTTATGTTGTGTTGTTAAACTCTCTCCAGCGATAATTTTACATTTAATGCAAAATTTTCGGTCATCTCTCCTCAACAAGAAGTCAATTTGAAAGCTTGTCATGCCACTCTTAGAGATTATAAGATGTTCATCTCTCTTTTTAAAACATGTATTTGCGATGAGAAGATCAAAGGTTGAGGAAAAATCCAAAATAGTTTTATCCTCAGCATTGATCACCCCGAAACCATGGCCTCCGTGAATACTCCCATATCCAGTCATTTCTCTCCCAACATGGCCATTTAAATCTCCTCTTAAGAAAATCTTATCTCCCAAAGGTATATCTTGAACCAAACTTTCTAGATCTTCCCAAAATCTTATTTTGTATTGTTCGTCCGAACCCACTTGCAGTGCATAGGTGCTAATAACATGGAAAGCACCTCCCTCCACCACAAGTTTGATAGAGATGATCTGATCTTCCATCCTCTTGACATCCACTACTTCTTTCTTCCACAGCTTATCTACAATTATTTCACCCCCATTCCTATTCTTCACCTTTCTTGTATACTAAAGTTTGAAACCAGAAGTGTCCAACTCCCTAACATTCGCACCAACCCATTATGTTTCTTGTAGGCATATAATGTTAATCTTCCTCCTTGTCATGGTGTCCACCATCTCCATGGATTTTCCTATTAGAGTGCCTATGTTCCTTGTCCCAAATCTCAACCTTCTGTCGCTTCGACCTTTACCTTTTACTTTGTGAACTAGTTTATTTACCCTCGTCCGTTCACGAAAACACGAGAATCCTTGCTCATTTAACACTACATTCGGGCATCGATGCAGCGGCTCTTACTCATTTGACACCGTACTCGAGTCATACAGCGCGTTGCTTCCGGACAACGACCTACCTTTAGTGCAATAATGTCTTTGATCCATGTCATGGGGTTCGACTATATTTTTATGTTGGTTGTCGAAGACCTAACACAACCCTCCTCTTTTATCCGGACTTGGGACCGGCTATGTACCGCAAGTGTAACATAGGCTGAATTTGTCTCCAAAAGAGCAAAGAGAAAATTTTTAAGAGAGTGAAACAAGGAAAATTATGAGAACATAAAATAAGATAAAAAAGAAAAATAAAAAAAAGAAGAAAAAGCAGAAGATGAGAAAGAGAAAGAAGAGTTATGAATTGTGTAAAATTTATCAGAAAAATAGCACTGTAATTTCTTAACAATACATAAATTTCTTAGTTTTGATTCTGAAATTTTGCTACAAAAGTACAGAAATACTTTTAACATGTTTTTGCTGCTTGCTATTCTTCTTTCTTTTTTTATTGTTCTTATTTCTTCTTTTAGGAGTATTGCTTCTCATATTATATTAAACTTGAATGAACATGTTTTTATTATATTGCAATCTTATTTAGTTGGATATATGTAGGTTCATACTTATTGGATATAACTGGTTTATTTTTGGTCTCACCCATATATATATATATATATATATATATATATATATATATATATATATATATATATATATATATATATATATATTCCAGACCAATAATAATAATAATAATAATAATAATAATAAATAAATAAATAAATAAATAAATAAATAAAATCATCTAATTGCAACTTTAATTGTATTATTATCTCTTTTGCAAAGAAGTTGCTACAAACTATAATGGCAACTTTTTTGAATCTCTACAAATTTTGAAATGGCAGATATGGTAGGTTTATCAAGTATCAAGCTAAAACCCAAAGATAAATCTATTAATACATGATGTGAGAGTAGTAGATGTTCTATATTTGACAAACGGAACTTTCTTTGCTTAACCCAAAGAACCATTCTTGACAAGTGGTGCATAATAAAAGGTAAAAAATGAGTTTAATTTTGTAGAGTTTTAGAATTGTGGCAGTAATTTTCTTATTGTTTTTATTGACAAAAAAATTTAAAATTCTCTAAGCGTGAATTTTTTTACCAACAAGCTTTTGGGTAAACTTCAATCTTTCTCTAGTCTAAATCTATCATTTGCATCTCTCTTCCTTTTATTCCATCATTTTGTTTCTCTCTCAATTCAAATCTATCATTCTGCCGCTCTAAAGAAGTAGTTTTTGAGTTTTTGGGATTCATTCGATGTTTTATAATCTGACATCGTCTTCTACAACTTTCACCTCCTCCCACCGTCCCTCATATCGGTGCCAATGATATCGACATTGTTTACCTCAGT
This sequence comes from Arachis stenosperma, assembly GCF_014773155.1. Taxonomy (NCBI): domain Eukaryota; kingdom Viridiplantae; phylum Streptophyta; class Magnoliopsida; order Fabales; family Fabaceae; genus Arachis; species Arachis stenosperma. The sequence goes on from NC_080383.1 coordinate 79,452,836, forward strand.
CACCTCCATGACTCCATAGCCATTGTTGCCTCAGATGACTTTCCCTTCGCCGAGTACGAGAATTGCAACAGAAATGTCAACGATGAGCCCTCTAAGTTTTTTACGCGATGAAGGCGGTGGACAAGGATTCGATGGCAATGAAGAACAAATTGCAAGACAATGGAGAGAAAGATCTTGAGGATGTTGGACCATGATGACAAGTCATCTTATGCTAGTTTTACAAGCATTTTTCATTAGTTTCATTAGGTTTTATGCACTTTCTTGCACAATAAGTAAGCAATTGGAGTGGATTTTCATGATTATTTTGAATCAATCAAACATCATTTATTTTACACAAAATTATTAGGTTTAGGCAAGAATTAATTGATTTTATGAATGGTGCAAGGACCTTGTGATTTTGGTGAGACTTTGATTGGTTGTTTGATTGTTTACAGGTGAAAAAATGAAGAAAAAAGGGAAGCAATCAGGGAAGCGTTACGTTCCCAAAGGAAGTGCCACGCTCAATAGCACACAAGGCTAGCGTTCACTTTGGAAGTGAGCGCCACGTTCACTTTCTGAACTTTTTCGTGAATCTCAAAGCTGGGAAGCAAGGTTTTGGCCTTCAGTGCTCAAAATTTGAGCGTAACGCTCGCTAAGGCAACGCTGGGCGAGGAGAGGCGCGCACTAAAGAGCGTAGCGCTCAACCAAGGGAGCGCTAGGAGAAGCGCTCAAGCAAGGGAGCGCTAGGCAGCGCTCAAATAAAGGAACGTAGCGCTCATTAGGAGAGCGCTAGTGAAGGCCAAGGATGCACCAAGAAAGGGGCGCACCAAGGGATGAAGGAACGTAGCGTTCAACAAGGCAAGTCAGCGTTCAATAGGTGAGCGCTAGAGGAAATTGTGCATGAGAAAGCCGCACCAAAGGCAAAGTGAACGGAGCGTTCACTTTTTCAACTAAACGCTCCACTGGAGCATCACCAAGCCACTCCTGACCCATTCATTCAAGGCCAAAATTAAAAAGCCCACTCCAAATTTTGAAGATTGAAAATAGAAAGTGTATAAATAAGATCACATTTGAGTTGAACCGGACCTTACCTTGACTTAGCTTACTTTTTTTTCTTGCTTTTTAGTTCTCTTTTTTAAATTTTCAATTTGAAAATTGGGATTAGATCTAAGTTTATTTTCTTTGTTCATTTTCTTTCTTCTGCAACTTCTATTTTCTGTTTTGGGTTTTGGAACTCGGATTGAAGAACTCCACTGAAATTCTTCATCTGAGAATCATCTTCTCTTTTTCTTTTTAGAGTTTTAAGAATTGGAAATTGGATCTGAACTTCTTTTTCTGCTTTAATTTTATTTCTTCTACAATTTCTTCTTACTGTTTGGGAAAAAGAGTAATTGAGATCTAGATTTGCTTTCTGCTCTTGTTACTCTTTTGCAATTATCAATTTCTCTTTTAGAATTTTATAATTGGGCTAAGCTTTTTTGCTGTTTTGATTTCTCTGTAATTTTACATTTTTGTTTTGCTATTGAGATCCTGATCTGGATCTCTTCATCTTATACTTCTCTAATTTACTTCAATTTGCATTTTCTAGCTCAATTCCGAATCCCACTACACAGATCCCTTTATTCTTCATGCAATTTAAGTTTCCTAGCAATTTAGATTCAACAATTTATATTTCTTGCACTTTAAGTTTAAGCTTATTTACCTTTCTTGCACTTTAAGTTTCTGTAATTTATTTCTTCTATACTTTAAGATTCAGCAAATTTTCATTCTGCATTTTAGTTTCTTGCAAATTTTACTCTTGTTAATCAAGATTCACCCAAATCATTAAATATTAGCTTAACTAAATTCATCACCTAACTGAAGTTGCTCAATCCATCAATCTCTGTGGGATCGACCTCACTCTTGTGAGTTATTACTACTTGATGCGATCTGGTACACTTGCCCGTGAGTTTGTGTGGAATCGTTTTTTCCTAATCAAGTTTTTGGCGCCGTTACTGGGGATTGATAAAGATTGGCATTGATTAAGTAGGGTGATAATCTAGATTAAGCAATTTTTTTATTTTCTTTGTTAAGCACACTAACTGTTTGAGGTTTTGTTTCACTAACTTTAACGTCACTCTAACAATAGAGTACTCTACTTGTATTGTTGGTTTGTGTGTATGTCAGAAACAAGGAGAGAGATCCCCACCTTTTGTGACCATGACGAGAGAACTCTCCAAAAACTAAGAAGAGAAACAAGAAGAAAGGAGATCATTGGTGAAGAGGAATCAGAGGAAAAGAACCAAAAGATGGAAGGGAATCCCCCTAATCCACCAGATGAAGCGGCTAACAATGGCCAGCCCCAAAAGAGAGTTCTAACCTCCTACACCTTCCCCAATGCAAGACACTGTGGGAGTAGCATACTCAATCCAAATGTGCATGCTAACAACTTTGAATTGAAGCCTCAACTCATCACTTTGGTGCAGAACAAATGTTCTTATGGAGGAGGTCCCTTGGAAGATCCAAACTAACATCTAGCCATCTTTCTAAGGATATGTGACACAATTAAGATAAATGGTGTACACCCAGGCATCTATAAGTTGCTGCTGTTTCTATTTTTCTTGAGGGATAAGGCTACTCAATGGTTAGAAGTATTTTTCAAAGAAAGCATCAACAACTGGGAAGATCTAGTGAGCAAATTTTTGGCTAAGTTCTACCTGCCTCAGAGGATTATAAGATTGAAGACAGAGGTGCAAACCTTCACCCAAATGGAAGGAGAATCGCTTTATGAGGCCTGGGAAAGATACAAAGCCTTGATTAGGAAGTGTCCACCTGAGATGTTTAATGAATGAGACAGACTTTAAAATTTTTATGAAGGGTTGACTTTAAAAGCTCAATAAGCTTTGGATTATTCTGCTGGAGGATTGGTGCAACTAATGAAGATAGCTGAGGAAGTTCAGAACCTCATAGACATTGTGGCAAATAACCAATACTTCTATGCTCATTAAAGGCAACGCCAACCAGCTCAAAGAAAATGTGTATTAGAGCTGGAAGGTGTGGATACTATTTTGGCACAAAATAAGGTGATGCATCAACAGATTCAACAACAAATAAAAATGATGGCTAAGAGGATTGATGGTCTTCAAGTAGCTGCAGTGAACACAACAAATCAACCATCACCTACATGGGGGCAAAATAAAAAGAGCTATAAAGAGCAACAACCTGAGCAAGTCCAATACATGCACAACCAAAGAGCTGGACAAAATTAGTTCCATGGAGATACCTACAACTCATCCTGGAGGAACCACCCCAATTTGAGGTGGGGAGACAACCAAAACCAGCAGCCTTGGCAGAGAAACTCAAACCAAAACAATTCTAGAAACACAAATCACCAAAACCATCAAAACACTAACCAAAATCAATACAGAAAATCACAAAATAACCAACCCCCATCCAACTACTATCCATCCAATAACCCCTCAACTAATCAAAATAACTTTCACCCACCATCCACATCCTACAATCGATCACAACCACCTTAATAATCCCAAAGAATCTCCAACTTGGAGATAATGATGGAAAAGATGATGAAACATCAAGAGCTTGCCAGTAAGAACCATGAAGCTTCAATGAGGAATCTGGAAAGGCAAATTGGCCAATTATCCTAGCAAGCAGTAGCTGAAAGAGCATCCAATGCATTACCAAGTGACACCAATCCCAAAGAAGAATACAAAGCAATCCAATTAAGGAGTGGATGAACCTTGAAGAATGACAAAGAAGCCAACAAGAGGCCAGCTGAGAATGATGAGGACGTTAGCAAGGAAGAAGTGACACTTAAGGAGAATGACCAAGAAAAGCTCAAGGAGAAAGAGGAACGGTCACAAGCTTCAAAGAAGGGAAAGCAAATCATAGAAAGCCATACACTCCTCCCCTTCCATATCCTCAAAGGTTCAACAAGGAGATCAAGGACCAACAATTTTCTAAGTTCCTAGAAGTTTTCAAGAAGCTGGAAATCAATATTCCACTTGCTGAAGTATTGGAGCAAATGCCCTTATATGCAAAGTTCTTAAAAGAACTCATCAACAAGAAGAGGAGCTGGAATGAAAAAGAGACAGTGATCTTGACCCAAGAGTGCAGTGCTGTCATCCAAAGAGGTCTTCCACCAAAGCTCAAAGATCCAGGAAGCTTCATCCTATCTTGCACTATAGGCAACAGAACATTAGACAAATCCCTCTGTGATCTAGGAGCTGGCATCAACTTGATGCCTCTCTCATTAGTGAAGCAGCTTGCAATAGAAGAACTCAAACAAATTAGAATGTCACTTCAAATGGCAGATCGGTCACTCAAGATACCTAATGGAGTGGTGGAGAATTTGTTACTGAAGGTTGGAGAGTTCATCTTCCCTGCTGACTTTGTCATTTTAGACATGAAAGAAGAAGGACATAACTTAATTATCTTGGGTAGACCTTTCTTGGGCACAGTAAGAGCCATTATAGATGTAGAGAAAGGTGAAATGATCCTCAGGGTGCATGATGAGCAAATGATCATCAATGTCTTCAAAGCTATGGAACACCCCCCTGAGAAAGCACAGCACATTAGAGTGAAAATGATAGAAGATCTGGTGGAGGAAGTGCTTAAAGCAACCAGTCAGGAAGAACAAGGAGGGGAAATAGAAGCAGCTCAAGATGTCTCAAGGGAACAAATGACTGAAGACTCTTTTGAAAGCAAGGCAGAGGAGAAGCCAACCTAAGAATTGAAACCTCTGCCTCCACACCTTAAATATGCATTCCTTGGTACAGCAGATAGCTTCCCATTGATCATCGACTTTACCTTGAGTCAAGAAGAAGAAGGAAAACTCCTTGCTGTATTGAGAACTCACAAAAATGCACTAGGATGGATCATTGATGACCTGAAGGGCATAAGTCCTGCCATATGTATGCACAAGATACTCTTAGAGGAAGATTCTAAACCGGTTGTGCAACCTCAAAGAAGACTAAACTCCACAATGAAAGAAGTTGTCCAGAACGAAGTGATGAAACTCTGGAATGCTGGGATTATCTATCCTATTTCTGATAGCTCATGGGTGAGCCCAGTTTAAGTGGTGCCAAAGAAAGGTGGGATGACTGTCATTACTAATGAGAAGAATGAGCTCATTCCCACAAGAACAGTGACAGGATGGAGGATGTGTATTGATTATAGAAGGTTGAATGATACCACGAGAAAAGACCACTTTCCCCTCCCCTTCATTGACCAAATGCTTGAAAGATTGGCCGGCCATGCTTATTACTGCTTCTTTGATGGATATTCTGGTTACAATCAAATAGTGGTTGACCCCATAAATCAGGAGAAAACCTCATTCACTTGTCCCTTTGGAGTCTTTGCATATAGAAGAATGCCATTCGGGTTGTGTAATGCCCCAACCACCTTCCAGAGATGCATGTTATCAATCTTCTCAGATATGGTAGAAAAGTTTATTGAAGTTTTTATGGATGATTTTTCTGTTTTTGGTGATACTTTCAATGCTTGCTTGCATCATCTTACTCTAGTCTTGAAACGGAGCCAAGAAACTAATTTGATTTTAAATTGGGAAAAATGCCATTTTATGGTGTCCGAAGGAATTGTTCTTGGTCACAAAGTTTCAAGAAAAGGGATAGAAGTTGATAAGGCAAAAGTAGAAGTCATAGAGAAACTTCCTTTGCCTACTAATGTGAGAGCTGTTAGAAGCTTCCTAGGGCATGCCAGATTCTGTAGAAGATTCATCAAGAATTTTCTAATATAGCTAAACCACTAAGTAATTTGCTGGTGGTTGACAATCCTTTTGTTTTTGATGAAAACTGTAAGCATGCCTTTGAAACTTTAAAAACCAAACTCACAACAGCACCAATCATCACATCACACTCCCAGATTGGGAATTACCTTTTGAACTCATGTGTGATGCAAGTGACCTTGCAATTGGTGCTGTGTTGGGACAAAGGAAGGGCAATTTACACCATGTCATTTATTATGCAAGTAAAATATTGAATGAAGCTCAGAAAAATTATACCACAACAGAGAAGGAATTATTGGCTGTGGTTTATACATTTGATAAGTTTAGATCATACTTGATTGGATCTAAGATTGTAGTATACACTGACCATGCTGCCCTTAAGTATTTGATGTCAAAACAAGATGCCAAATCAAGACTCATCAGATGGATATTGCTCCTACAAGAGTTTGACATTGAGATAAAGGATAGAAAAGAGAGTGAAAATCAAGTTGCTGATCACTATCAAGACTGCCATAAGAAACAAATCAAGAAGCTTCACATCCAGTGAATGAAAGCTTTTCAGTTGAACACCTTTTACAAATTCAAGAAGCTCCTTGGTTTGCAGATATTGCAAACTATAAGGTTGGAAGGAAGATCCCTCAAGAATTCACCAAGCAACAAGTGAAGAAGCTGCTCAATGAAGCCAAGAAGTTCTTGTGGGATGAACCATTCTTATTCAAAAGGTGTCCAGATGGAATGATTAGGAAATGTGTTCCTGAAAATGAAATGAAAGATATATTGTGGCATTGCCATAATTCAGCCTATGGTGGTTACTTTGGACCAGAAAGAACGGCTGCCAAGGTAATCCAAAGTGAATTTTATTGGCCAACCATCTTCAAGGATGCCAGGGAGTTCGTTCATTTATGCAATGAGTGCCAGAGAGCTGGAGGATTGACAAGAAGGAATGAGATGCCTCAAAACTACATCATAGAAGTAGAACTCTTTGATCTTTGGGGCATAGACTTTATGGGCCCTTTTCCACCTTCATATTCCTTCAAATACATACTTGTGGCAGTAGAGTATATCTCAAAGTGGGTGGAAGCCATAACAACAACCACATGTGATACACAAATTGTCCTTCAATTCCTTAAGAAGCACATTTTTACTAGATGTGGAGTGCTTAAGGGTTTTGTCAGTGATGGTGGAAGCCATTTTTGCAACAGGAAGATGGAAAAGCTGCTTCACAAATATAGAGTGATTCATAAAGTGGCCACACCATATCACCCTCAGACTAATGGCCAGGCTGAATTGGCAAACAGGGAGCTGAAGAAAATTTTGGAGAAAACAGTGGAGATCACAAGGAAAGACTGGGCAAGAAAATTGGATGACACTCTGTGGGCATACAGAACAACATTCAAAATTCCTATTGGAAAGTTCCCTTTTCAGTTATTATATGGCAAGTCCTGTCACCTTCTTGTGGAGTTAGAACATAAAGTTTACTGGGCCACTAAACTTCTCAATCTTGACTCTTAAGCGGCAGGAGAGAGAAGGCTATTGCAACTCAATGAGTTAGATGAATTTAGACTGAAAGTTAATGAGAATGCAAAGATATACAAGGAGAGAGCTAAAAAGTGGCATGACAAAAAAAATCTTGAAAAAAGAGTTCAAACTAGGACAATAAGTGCTCCTATATAACTCCAGACTCAAGGTTTTTCGGGGCAAACTCAAATCCAAATGGACTGGCCCCTATCTGATAACCAAAGTCTTCCTACATGGAAGCCTTGAACTTTTAGATGAAGCCACAAAGGATATAATCACAACAAATGGCCAAAGAGCTAAACACTATTTGGGAGGATCTTGGGGCAAAGAGAAGGAGGTTCAGGATTTAAGTTGAGCAAGAATGAAGGATGTCAAGCTACTGACATTAAAAGAGCGCTTGTTGGGAGGCAACCCAACCAGAGGTAGTTTTTTTTCCTAACTATTTCAATAAAAAGGTTAAGTAGATTTATCTGTATTGCAAGGAGCTAAGTTTGGTGTTGCACACCAAAACAATTTAAGGGTGAATGAAGGATGCTAAGTTTGGTGTTCCACTAAAAATCTCATTTAAAAACACATTTCAACCCTCTGCATAAATGGTTACCAGCTCCAAACAATCAGGAAAACTACTTAACCATTATCTGTTTTCTGGTTTTACTAACTTCAAGCAAAGGCACAAGGTTTCATGTAATTGGATGATTTGTTGCATAAGGGGTGTTGGCAAGGTACTAAGTTTGGTGTTCACGCACCAAAGTAAGTTCAAAGGCCTATAAATAATTCATGCATGCTAACCATTTGCTTAAGGGCTTGGGCAACTAGCAACTTCTAAGGATTGTGTAGGAAAACATTCATCCTCTGAAAGGAATCTGCATCATCATCCAAAAAAAGATACAACAGAGATAAATAATGATGACGGAAGAAAAGCTGAGAGACATTCCCAAGAGGTTGTATTGACACTTAATCCTTTTTGCTGTGAAGTATTTTAAATTGGAGATTCCTATGTACCTTGCTAAAGTGTTCAAATAAGTGTAGATGTATATGTTTGCTAAGTGTTCTAGTTTGTATGCTGGTTATCACTCATCTGCATTAGATTCATGTCTTGTTTCCCTTTTACATCAATAAGAGAAAATGTTTGGAATAGAAAGTAATTGTCCAATGTGGTAGGAATTAGAATGAAGTTCAGTGGTGGTAATTGCTTGATTAAATGATTAGCTCAATAATAAAAGCTGCAGAATAGAATGTCTTTTGTAGTGTAAACTTAGTTGCTGTTATAAAACCTCCAATTAATGAACATCCCTAGAGAATAAAGAAAAGTAAGAAAGAAAAAGAAAAGAAAAGCCAAGAATTGGCAAAGAAACAAATAATAAGGCTAGACACCAATAGTTTGGACCTTAGGACATATGTCTGTGGTGCTTCTTGTACTAGGATATGCTTGGACAATTAGGTTCTGAGGAGTCTTTTAAAACTTGGTAACTTGGGTTAACTAACCTGGAATTACCAACCGAAAGTCCATTAACAAGAGCAACCTAGTTACAAAGCATTTAGTAATCCAAAGAGATGCTGGGCATCAATGTTCCTAAGAAGAATTGTGAGCCAAGTGTTTGTAGTGAAGAAGTGTTGAGAAAAATTAAGCCAAAAGGCTGCTGCAACACTTGACACTGAGCTATCATTAAGAAACAAGCTTCTAAGCAAAAGAAAGAAGGAAAAATCTAACAGGGATTAATCAAAAAGCAAGGGATTATAGCAGCAACTCTAGTGAATCCTCAAAGAGACATTTCATATCTGATAGTTTATGATAACTGAGTTGCATTTTGTCTACATAAAACCCCATGAATCAAATTCAATTACCTGCTAAATAAGGACATATATACTTCTCTGTTTAATCTCATTTCTTCTCATGTTTAGTGCTCGCTTGGGGACAAGCAAGGTTTAAGTTTGGTGTTGTGATGACAATCATCTTATGCTAGTTTTACAAGTATTTTTCATTAGTTTCATTAGGTTTTATGCACTTTCTTGCACAATAAGTAAGCAATTGGAGTGAATTTTCATGATTATTTTGAATCAATCAAACATCATTTATTTTACATAAAATCATTAGGTTTAGGCAAGAATTAATTGATTTTATGAATGGTGCAAGGACCTTGTAATTTTGGTAAGACTTTGATTGGTTGTTTGATTGCTTATAGGTGAAGAAATGAAGAAAAAAGAGAAGCAATCAGGGAAGCGTTACGTTCACAAAGGAATCGCCACTCTCAATAGCACACAAGGCTAGCGTTCACTTTGGAAGTGAGCGCCACGTTCACTTTCTGAACTTTTTCGTGAATCTCAAAGCTGGGAAGCAAGGTTTTGGCCTTCAGCGCTTAAAATTTGAGCGTAACACTCACTAAGGCAACGCTGGGCGAGGAGAGGCGCGCACCAAAGAGCGTAGCGCTCAACCAAGGGAGCGCTAGGAGAAGTGCTCAACCAAGGGAGCGCTAGGCAGCACTCAAACAAAGGGACGTAGCGCTCATTAAGAGAGCGCTAGTGAGGGCCAAGGACGCACCAAGAAAGGCGTGCACCAAGGGATGAAGGAACGTAGCGCCTGATGCAAGCAAAACCGTCGGTCAAGAATTCCTTTTTGGTAAAGGAGAGATATAATCTCGTTGCAAGTATAGCTCTCAACCAACGAGTAATGCCCGATCAAAGTTTAAAATTTCTAATTAAAATCGAGAGTGGTTAAACATTGGGTCGTTCTTTCCTAGGATGCAATTGAAATGTCACACCTTTGGTTGTTAGGGCAAAAAGGGGGTTTTCGAGCAAGAAATTATAGATTAAAAGAACTAAGACATCAGAGAACTAAGTAATGAGCAAAATTGTGAATTAATGCAAGTAAAAAGGAACCAAGATCAAAACTAGTGAGAATGCATAAAAGGGCCTTGACTTGGGAATGAGAAGATCCAAGGAATCCTATCATTGTCATAACCACAACTATGGTAATTGTAATGAGTTAATCTCGCCTAGTCAACCCCAACTATCGAGGAGTAAGTCAAGCAAGCATAATTGACCTTAATCCATAAGTCCTAACCAATTTACCAAACTTGTTGATAAAAGGCTAGCGTCAATGGACACAAGAGTCAACTTCTACCCAAAAATTACCATTAAATGTCGGGCATTATGACTCTAGTATCCTAGGAACTCAGACCACAAGGCAAGATGTGAAAATCTATTCAAATTTTAGAGTTGGCATTTTCGCAAACACCTTGTGTGCATAAAAGTAAAGTATGAAAAATTGCAAAGAAAAATAGAAAACTATAACCAACTATCAACAAAACCAAACATAAACAAGCAATCAAACATAAAGGAAGCAAGAAATATAAAATTCATTAATAAAAACTTCAAGAACTCAAAATTGCGATTATAAACAAAGTGCTTGAACCAAAGGGAATTTGAGGTAAAAGACAATGTAATTGAAGAGGAATTAAAGAGTACTTACAATTAAAGATGATCAAAACCCAAAATTAAGCTTGCTAAAAAATGCTACAATTGAAATGGAAATGAAACCCTAATGGAGCAATCTACTCTACACTACTCCAAATCCTATGGAAGCTTCCTATACTACTACTACCTAAATGAAAGTGAGCTCTCTTGCTAAGTGTTGAATCTCCCTTATATATAGCACTCCAAATCAGCATTTCAGCCTTCCAAAATGGGCCAAGAGCCCCCAAAAATTGCGCAGCACGTGTTTCATTAATGCAATCACGTGCAGGGACATGTGCGGACGCACACGCACACTCGGCTGAAAATTGACCTGTGCATATGCACAGGTGCTTGTGCGCACGCACACATGGAAATTCTCACTTGTGCGTACGCACGCAGGGCTGTGCGCATGCACACTTCGATGTGTGTGCTTTTCCTTATTTTCTTTATATTTTCTCCCTTGTACATGCTTTCTTCCACTTTTGCCCATTCATTCTTGCCTTCAAGGCCTGAAATCATTCACAAATCATATGACGGCATCGAATGACATAAAACTGGGATTAATTTGCTCTAGTAAAGTACAAAATTGCATGTTTTCATAATTAAGATCAAATTAGGGATCAAACACAAAAGTATGCTATTCTGGTGCCTAAGTGTGAGTTCATATGCTAAAATTCATTCAAAACAAGCCAAAATGTACCATCAAATATGGACTCATCAATTCCTCCCACACTTAAACGATAGTATGTCCTCGTGCTAAACTGACAAGGAGAATGATCAAAAGGGGTGATCAATTTATTAAATGCAACTATCTGTATGCATGCAAGTATGTATATATGATGAGCGGATAATTTATATGCTTTTTGGCATTGTTTTTAGGTAGTTTTTAGTAGGATCTAGCTACTTTTTAGTATATTTTTATTAGTTTTTAAGCAAAATTCACATTTCTGGACTTTACTATGAGTTTGTGTGTTTTTTTGTGATTTCAGGTATTTTCTGGCTGAAATTGAGGGACCTGAGCAAAAATCTGATTCAGAGGCTGACAAGGACTGTTGATGTTGTTGGATTCTGACCTCCCAGTACTCGAAATGGAATTTTTGGATCTACAGAAGTCCAAATGGTGCGCTATTAATTGCTTTGGAAAGTAGACATCCAGGGCTTTCCAGCAATATATAATAGTTCATACTTTACCCGAGTTTAGAAGACACAAACTGGTGTTTAACGCCAGCTTTCTGCCCTATTCTAGCATTAAACGCCAGAAACAAGTTGCAAAGCAGAGTTAAACGCCAGAAACAAGTTACAAACTGGCGTTCAACTCCAAGGAAGACCTCTACACGTGAAAGCTTCAATTCTCAGTCCAAGCACACACCATGTGGGCCCAGAAGTGGATTTCTGCATCATTTACCTATTTCTGTAACCCTAGTAACCAGTGTAATATAAATAGGACCTTTTACTATTGTATTAGACATCTTTGGACTTTTTGAACATCTTTTGATCCTTTGATCACCTTTATGGGGGCTGGCCATTCGGCCATGCCTGGACCATTATCACTTATGTATTTTCAGCGATGGAGTTTCTACACACCATAGATTAAGGTGTGGAGCTCTGCTGTTCCTCGAGTATTAATGCAAAGTATTATTGTTCTTCTATTCAATTCATGCTTATTCTTATTCTAAGATATCCATTCGCACACAAGAACATGATGAATGTGATGATTATGTGACACTCATCACCATTCTCACTTATGAACACGTGATTGACAACCACTTCCGTTCTACATGAAGAAAAGCTTGAATGTATATCTCTTGGGTTTCTAATCAACGATTCACATCGACTCCCCTCTGACAAAGGGGCATCTGAATCCGAGATTAGAATCTTCGTGGTATAGGCTAGAATCCATTGGTAGCATTCTTGAGATCCGGAAAGTCTAAACCTTGTCTGTGGTATTCCGAGTAGGATCCGGGATGGGATGACTGTGATGAGCTTCAAACTCGCGACTGTAGGGCGTGGTGACAGATGCAAAAGGATAGTAAATCCTATTCTTGCACGATCAAGAACCAACAGCTAATTAGCCATACGATATCTGTGCATGGTATTTTTCATCCGAGTCGAGCGATCCGACAGTTGATTAGCCGTACAGAAACTGTAGAGGACGGGAAGTAGCCATTGACAACGGTGACACCCAACATACAGCTTGCCATAGAAAGGAGTATGAAGGATTGGATGAAGGCAGTAGGAAAGCAGAGATTCAAGAGGGATAAAACATCTCCATACACTTATCTGAAATTTCCACCAATGATTTACATAAGTATCTCTATCTTTATCTTATGTTTTATATATATTTTTATTATTAAAACTCCATAACCATTTGAATCTGCCTGAATGAGATTTACAAGGTGACTATAGCTTGTTTCAAGCCGACAATATCCATGGGATCGACCCTTACTCACGTAAGGTTTATTACTTGGATGACCTAGTGCACTTGCTGGTTAGTTGTGCGAAGTTGTGAAAAAAAGTTGAGATTATAATTGTTCGCACAAGTTGTTGGCGCCATTGTGTATCACAATTTCGTGCACCAAGTTTTTGGCGCCGTTGTCGGGAATTTTTCGAGTTTGGACAACTGACGGTTCATCTTGTTGCTCAGATTAGGTAATTTTCTTCTTGTTTCATTTTCTTTTCAAAAAATTTTCAAAAATCTTTCAAAAAAATTTTTTTCTTCTTCTTTTTCGTTTTTCCAAAATTAATTTTCAAAAAATCCAAAAAATTAATAAAATCATAAAAATAAAAAATATTTTGTGTTTTTTGTTTGAGTCTAGTGTCAATTTTTAAGTTTGGTGTCAATTGCATGTTTTTAAAATTTGTGCATTTTTTGAAAAATTCATGCATTGCATTCTTCATGATCTTCAAGTTGTTCTTGATAAGTCTCCTTGTTTGATCTTTAATTTTTCTTGTTTTGTGTCTTTTGTTGTTTTTCATATGCATTTTTAGTTTGTTAGTGTCTAAGCATAAAAAAATTTCTAAGTTTGGTGTCTTGCATATTTTTCTTTTCTTGAAAATTTTTCAAAAATAAGTCTTGATCTTCAAAGTGTTCTTGGTGTTCATCTTGACATTCATAATGTTCTTGAATGCATCATTTATTTTAATCCAAAATTTTTATGTTTTGAGTCATTTTTATATTTTTCTCTTTCATCATTAAAAGTTCAAAAAAATAAAAAATATATATATATATCTTTCCCATATTTCTCTCATAAATTTCGAAATCTTTGGGTTGACTTAGTAAAAAATTTTTAAAAATAAGTTGTTTTTTGTTAGTCAAGTCAAGATTTCATTTTTAAAAATCTTATCTTTTCAAATCTTTTTCAAAAATCAAATCTTTTTCATTTTTTTTAATATTTTCGAATTAAAAAAAAAACTGTTTTTCAAAATCTTTTCTTAATTTTATTTCATAATTTTCGAAAACTTTACTAATAATTAATGTGACTGATTCAAAAATTTGAAGTTTGTTATTTTCTTGTTAAGAAAGGTTCAATCTTTAAATTCTAGAATCATATCTTTTAGTTTCTTGTTAGTCAAGTAATCAATTTTAACTTTAAAAATCAAATCTTTTTAACTTTCTTTTCAAATCTTTTTCAAAATAAATTTCAATCATATCTTTTCTATTATATCTTTTTCAAATCATCTCTTTTTTTAAAATCAATTTCAAAATCTTTTCTAACTTCTTATCTTTTCAAAATTGATTTTCAAATCTTTTTCAACTAACTAATTGACTTTTTTGTTTGTTTTACTATTTCTTATCTTTTTCAAAACCACCTAACTACTTTTCTCTCCCTAATTTTTGAAAATCACCTTCCTCTTTTTCAAAAATCTTTTTATTTAACTCATTATTTTAACTTTTAATTTTTCATTTTCTTAATTTTTGAACTCTAAAAAATTTTTTTAAAATAAAAACAAAAATATTTTCCTTTTCTTCTTAATTATTTTTGAAAACTCCTCTCTCTCATCTCTTTCTTCTATTCATTTATTTACTAACACTTCTCTTCTACTCATAATTCGAACCTTCTCTTCTCTCTGTGTTTGGATCTTTCTTCTTCTTTTTTCTCTTCTTCTATTCTTCTTCTCTTCTACTCACATAAAGGAATCTCTATACTATGATATAGATGATTCCTCTTTTTTTTGTTCTCTTCTTTTTCATATGAGCAGGAGCAAGGATAAGAACATTCTTGTTAAAGCAGACCCGGAACCTGAAAGGACTTTTAGAACATCTTTTGATCCTTTGATCACCTTTATGGGGGCTGGCCATTCGGCCATGCCTGGACCATTATCACTTATGTATTTTCAACGGTGGAGTTTTTACACACCATAGATTAAGGTGTGGAGCTCTGCTGTTCTTCGAGTATTAATGCAAAGTATTATTGTTCTTCTATTCAATTCATGCTTATTCTTATTCTAAGATATCCATTCGCACATAAGAACATGATGAATGTGATGATTATGTGACACTCATCACCATTCTCACTTATGAACGCGTGATTGACGACCACTTCCGTTCTACATGAAGACAAGCTTGAATGTATATCTCTTGGGTTTCTAATCAACGATTCACATCGACTCCCCTCTGACAAAGGGGCATCTGAATCTGAGATTAGAATCTTCGTGGTATAGGCTAGAATCCATTGGCAGCAATCCCGAGATCCAAAAAGTCTAAACCTTGTCTGTGGTATTCCGAGTAGGATCCGGGATGGGATGACTGTGATGAGCTTCAAACTCGTGACTATAGGGCGTGGTGACAGACGCAAAAGGATAGTAAATCCTATTTCTGCACGATCGAGAACCAACAGCTGATTAGCCATATGATATCTGTGCATGGTATTTTTCATCCGAGATGAGCGATCCGATAGTTGATTAGCCGTACAGAAACCGTATAGGACCATTTTCACTGAGAGGATGGGAAGTAGCCATTGACAATGGTGACACCAACATAGAGCTTGCCATAGAAAGGAGTATGAAGGATTGGATGAAGGCAGTAGGAAAGCAGAGATTCAAGAGGGATAAAGCATCTCCATACATTTATCTGAAATTCCCACCAATGATTTACATAAGTATCTCTATCTTTATCTTATGTTTTATTTATATTTTTATTATTAAAATTCCATAACCATTTGAATCCGCTTGACTGAGATTTACAAGGTGACCATAGCTTGCTTCAAGCTGACAATCTCCGTGGGATCGATGATAAACCCCATTTGTAGGGTGTATCTTGTATTGATTTTTGGGGATTTTACCACCTTTTACCCACATTTATTCAATAAAATGGCATGGTTTTGTATATTCTCCTTTAATTGTGCTTAAGAGTGAAAACATACTTTTCAGGTCTTAAAATAAATAAATTTAATTCACCATGATTCCATTAGATGCCTTGATATGTTTGTTAAGTGATTTAATGTTTAGGAGGCAAAGATTGGATCAAGGGAATGAAGAAAGAAAGCATGAAAAGTTGGAAAACTCATGAAGAAATGAAAGAACCGGAAAGCTGTCAAGCCGACCTCTTCGCACTTAAACAACCATAACTTAAGCTACAAAGGTCCAAATGATGCGGTTCTAGTTGGGTTAGAAAGCTAACATCCGGGGCTTCGAAACGATATAAGATTTGTCATAGTTGCTACACGTATAGAGGCGCGCACGCACATAGTATGCGCACGCGCCGTTGCTGCCACCTGGTTCACTTAAAGCAAAACGTGGCCAACGAATTCTAAAGCCTTGTGGGCCCAATCCAACTCATTTCTGATGCTATTTAACCCAAGGAATGAAGAGGGAAACACAAGTTAGTTACCATTAGTCATAGTTTAGTTTTAAAAGTTAGTTTCTAGAGAGAGAAACTCTCTCTTCTCTCTAGAATTAGGATTAGGATTAGGATTAGTTCTTAGATCTAGGTTTTAATCTTTGCTTTCTTCTACTTCTACTCTTCAATTCCTTGTAGTTACATTCATCTTCCTCTATTTTTTTGTTGTAATTTCATTTATGTTGTTCTTATACTTTGTTGTAGATCTACTATTGCTCCTTCCATTTTCTCTCCATTCAATTCAAGGTAATTCATAATAAATGTGTTTCTTTTAATTGTTGTTGTTAATTCCTTTCAATAATTGTTGTTAGATTTTATTCTTGTTGTCAATTTACTATGCTTTTCTTTTGTGCCTTCCAAGTGTTTGATGAAATGCTTGGTTGAATTTTAGTGTAGGTTTTGTTCCTCTTGGCCTAGGTAGAGTAATTAGTGACTCTTGAGTTATCTAATTCCTTTGTTGATTGATAATTAGAAGTTGCTAATTGATTTGAATGCCTCTAAAGCTAGTCTTTCCTTTAGGAGTTGATTAGGACTTGAGGAATCAAATTGATTCATCCACTTGACTTTCCTCCTTGGTTAGAGGTTAACTAAGTGGGAGTAATGGACAATTTGTTATCACAATTGAGGAGGATAACTAGGATAGGACTTCTAGTTCTCATATCTTTCCAAGAGCTTTGCTAGTTGTTAGTTTATTTTCTTTTCCATTTATATTTCTTGTCTAAAATCTCAAAAACCCCAAAATAACTCACAACCAATAACAAGACACTTTATTGTAGTTCCTAGGGAGAACGACCCGAGGTTTCAATACTTCGGTTTATAAATTTAAGGGTTTGTTTTAGTGACAAACAACTTTTTGTATGAAAAGATTATTGTTTGGTTTAGGAACTATACTTGCAACAAGAATTCATTTGTGAAATTCTAAACCATCAAAAATCTAATCATCAAAATGGCGTCGTTGCCGGAGAATTGCAATGGTGTTGTGTTATTGGCTATTGTATATATGTGAATATTGTGAATATGTTTGCTTTTTGCTTCTTTGTTAGTTTTTAATTTGTTCTCTTTATTTGTTACTATTTTTTTGTTTTTGCCCTCTCTTGCTATCATGAATTCTCATTTTGGCTATGAGTGTGATTACAACTATGTTGTAGGTGATGAGAACTTCAATGAAGAGATGCATCAAGGATGGGACAATCAAAGGTGGGAGGAGCCATATGCATATGATCAATCTTCATGGCAACAACCTCCACCAATGCACTATGAAGAAGAGCCATTTTTTGATGCATATCAATCCAATGGCTATGGTGAATCTCCTTGTGACTTTCAAGAGCCACCACCATATGCTTATGAACTCCCTCCTCAACATGGCCCCCAACCACACTCACAAGCCTATTTTCACCAACCACCTTCATATGATCCTAATCCATATCCACCATTTCAACAACCATATGAGCCATATGAACCACACATAGAGCCACCACCATCCCAACATCACCACTTTCAAGAGCCACCCCTTCCATATTATTACCAAGGTGAACCACCTCCAATATATGAAAATTTTCAACCACAAGATGAATACTACTTTCCACCACAACCTTCCATGGAAGAATACTCATATCCATTGATCCAAGAGCCACATGATCCTAATCATATTATCCAAGAGGAACAAGAGTCAAGGGATCATCTCAAGGAAGCATTGGATCAATTTCAAGCAACCATGGAGTGTGTTGTGCAACAAGTGGAAAGAATGAAAAATATTGAACCACCACAACTCTACCAAGAAGAACCACCTTCCTATTATGAACCCTTTTCCCAAAATGATGGATCCTTCCACCCACCCCAATCTCTAATGGATGAAACCCTTGGTGTTCTTGTTCAAGGGCAAGAAGAGATGAAAAGGGATGTGCAAAATTTCATGGCCGCCTTGGATGCGGTAACAAATCAATTAGCCTCCCAATGCTTGAACACTCAAGGAACTCCCACGGCTACATGTGGAGAATCAAATGAAGAACATAGCATGAAGAAGAGATTGGAAATTTCGGTGGGAAATGAAGGAAGTTACTTTGTATTGGAACAATTGGAGGAAGCTTTAATTGTTGAAGACAAGGAAGAAGTGGTAGAAGACTTAGGAGATGCGGAGCTTCCATGGGAACATAGAGTTGAAGAAAACCCCTCCAAGATGATTGAAATTGATGCTAGGGAGGAAAGTGCACACCTTCAAAGGCATACCCCATATGAAGACTTGGATGGGATAGAGCAAGGATTGAGTTCCCTTGGTAATGAAGATCAAGCATCAAGTCTTAGTGGTGAAGAATCCTTTGAGCATGAAGAACCTTCTCCCGTTGGATTTGAAAGCGTTGAGGAGGTAAATTTTTCTCACCCTCCCTATTATGATTTGAGTAAAGGAAAATGTTTAAATAAAATTGTTAAACAAAGGATTGAGATTAAGAGATCTTGTGAAGAGGTGGAAGTCCCTAGAAATAGAAGAACGAGGGTTGGCTATGCTTTGTCAAGATCTTTGGAAACATCTTTGCCTAGGTTGCCATCTACACCTTCATTTGAGTGGGTGAAATTCATTTCTATTAGCTTTATTATCCCACTTGAATATGGTTTGCTTGAAACGGATGGCCAACTTAGGGAAGTTTGTGGGATGAAACGTAAGCGGAAAAGGTTTTGTGATGGGCGTTGCAAATCAAGGCTCATTATGGTTGATGCATCAAACATGAGATATAAAAGTTGGAGTAGTGCTCAAATAGATGGGTCTAGGAGGATTATTGGCCACTATATAGAGAATTCACTTTACTTACCACCCGGATGGACTAATAATGATAATCAACTTCAAGACGGGTGTGAAAATAAAGTGTGGGATCCCGGATTAGAAAAAGAGGATCAATATTGGGAGCCCCAAGCTTGTGAAGAACCCCATCAACACTTGGCTCAATCCATAAGAAATCTTGGGGCACAATGGAGAACCAAGCATTGGTGGGAGTTCCAAGATGAGTACAAGCACAAGCCACCTTGATGAGGAGCTCCCCATAAGTCCAACTTAAGGACAATAAACAAAAGTGCTAGGTGGGAGACACCCCACCATGGTAAAATCTTTTCATTTTCTCTTTTGTACATATTGGTAGAACTAGTTTAATTTCATGTTTAGATTAGTTGGTTGAGTTTAATTAGTATTTTAACATGTTAAATAAGGTTTTAGGGTGTTTTGGTAGTAGCTTGGAGGTTTGGAATGCTTGGATTGGTGCAAAAACATAGCAAAAATTTTTGAAAAACAGAACACCATCCACGCGTTCGCGCACATGACGCGTACGCGCACCTGAGCATTTTTCGACCACCCACGCGAACGCGCACTGTACGCGTACGCGTGGATGCAAAAATTCTACCCCAGCCAAAAACCCGAGAGTTAGGCCTGCACTGTGCGAACATTGGGCCTAAGGCACAAGTCTATGCACGCGTGCGCGCACCTGGCGCGTACGCGCACATGATCTTAAATTCGCAATGCACGCGCACGCACACTTTGCGCGCGCGCGTCGATTGCACGATCCACACTCCTGGTACTTTTACTAGAGAGTTGTGCCACTTTTGGGCCAACACTAAGCCTCTCGCCTAACTCGACGCACGTGTGCGCGCACTTGGCGCGTACGCGTCCTTCGACCAATATACCCATCGACGCATAAACGTGCATGACGCGCACGCGTCGGTAAAAAAAAAGGATTTTTTTTC
Source organism: Arachis stenosperma (assembly GCF_014773155.1). Taxonomy (NCBI): domain Eukaryota; kingdom Viridiplantae; phylum Streptophyta; class Magnoliopsida; order Fabales; family Fabaceae; genus Arachis; species Arachis stenosperma. The sequence continues at coordinate 79,473,097 of NC_080383.1, forward strand.
TCATCTTCCATTTTCTTTTGTTCACTGCATTCGCATACTTCTACTCTTTCCATTTTCATTTTGTTTCTATAGCATGTTTTCAGTTTTTTTTCTAAGTGTCATTTCAATAATGGTGTTGGATTCTTACACTCAATTGTTGAGAAATTCTTGCATTATTTTGGTGCTTTTTTACTTGTTTGATATTGTTGGGTGATGATACTTTTAAATCAATGCTTCATCTTGTATGACTCTTATGTCTTTGTGCATTGATATGACCTCATATTGTCTTTCATGACCCACTTCTTCTTATGTGAACTTGATGTGCCATATGCTCTTCATGCTTCGATTTTACTCTTGCATCAAGTATTAGTCAATATGCCATTAGCTTATATTGTTTTCTCACCTACATGCGTAGCTAACATGTAGTGAGAACCTTACTCTTATTTGGCATTCGCCCAGGCCTACGTTATACTTGTTTTGATATCTTTGTTGTAGGCCTAATTGTCGTTCTTCTTTCCTCCCCTTTTAGGTTGGCCACCAAGAAGGGAGAAATGAATAGCTTTAAATGGGGCAACAAACAAGTCATCCGCACAACCTTTTGAAGGAGCTCATCAATTATAGCAACCCATCAACCTTGCTCTTCTTTGCATGCACCGAGGACGGTGCAATCTTCAAGTGTGGGGAGGTCGTCCGACCGATCTCCATGGGTAACAATTTCCTTTTCAACACCAAATTTTTATTTTCTTTGTTAGATTAGCTATTGCATTGCATGATAGGTTGCATGTTAGTTAGAATTTGTACATATTTTTACCACTTCTTTTTTTTGTTAGGACTACTTGGTTAGGGTGATGATTTCTTTCCCAAGAAACCGTTTTAGGGCACCCTACCAATTTGAAAAAAAATATACTTTATGGAACTTGCTTGAATGAATTTATTTTGGAACATGGTTTTTGAGCTAAGAACACAAGCTTGTGAGATTTGAGCCTAATGGTGTGGCTACATCTTATAACCACTTATTTTCCTTCTTGTGTGCATTATTCTCTTCCTATGATTGTAATCTTTGATTTGTTTGATTCTTTATGACCATTATTTTGTGTATTCATGCATTTATATGATTGAGGCCATTATTTCATTAGCTCACTTACCCAAATGGTCTTACCTTTTATCTTTCTTTGTTAGCCAAATTTGAGCCAACGATTAACCCACTTTGTTCTTAATTTAGCACATTACAAGCTTTAAAGCGAAAAATAATAAATGTCCTTAATTTGGATCTTTGATTAGCTTAGGCTAGTGTGTGTGAGTATCATTCAAGTGTGGGAACCTTGGGACATTGGGTGAATAAAATGATAGTTTTGTATTTTTATTGAAATTATTGGAAATTGGGTACATGCTCATGTATGGATCAATTGTAAAACCTTATGCATTGATGCTCTTGTATATAGGAAGAAAGAAAAAAAAACAAAAGAAAAAGAAAAGAAAAAAAAGAAGAAAAACAATATGGAAAAGAAAAAAAATATAGAAAAAGGAAGAAAAAAAGAAGAAAAAGAAAGAAATAAAGGGGACAAAATGCCCCAAAGTAATGCTCAAATAAAAGTCAATGCATATGTGTTGTGAAATGAAAAGGGAATGCATGAGTATGTGGAAAGGTGAAGAATTGGTAGTTAGGTTAGAACTTAATTGTATAGGATGTCATAGGTTAGGTGGGAAGTCTAAGCCTATCAAAGATTCAAACTTCAAGCTCACTTGACCAAATATGCATCCTACCTTAACCCTAGCCCCATTACAACCTAAAGAAAAGACCTCATGATAATTGTATGCGTGCATTGAATAATTGTTGATTGTTAGATGAAAAACAAATTTTGGAAAGCATGATTAGGCGAGAATTGAGTGAATCAACCCCAAACACCGAGTGACTAGAGTGCAAACACTTCCGGTGAGGGTTCGATGCTCAATTCCTTGATTCCCGGCTTTCACGAGCGTTCTTTTTGCAAGTCTATGCGAACTTCATGTTTATATTTCAATTGGTAGGACTCATGAATCGTTATATGATCTTGGCCCTACTTGTGCATACATGCTCTTGGAGAATTGATTTATTTTTAACCAAGTAGGTAAAACCATTTTGCATTTAGTTGCATATAGTTTAGGTTGCATATAGTTTATTTACATGGAATAAATGTTGATACCCTTTGTTTCTCTCTTGGCTTAAGCATGAGGACATGCTTGGTTTAAGTGTGGGGAGGTTGATAAATCCCATTTGTAGGGTGTATCTTGTATTGATTTTTGGGGATTTTACCACCTTTTACCCACATTTATTCAATAAAATGGCATGGTTTTGTATATTCTCCTTTAATTGTGCTTAAGAGTGAAAACATGCTTTTCAGGTCTTAAAATAAATAAATTTAATTCACCTTGATTCCATTAGATGCCTTGATATGTTTGTTAAGTGATTTAAGGTTTAGGAGGCAAAGATTGGATCAAGGGAATGAAGAAAGAAAGCATGAAAAGTTGGAGAACTCATGAAGAAATGAAAGAACCGGAAAGCTGTCAAGCCGACCTCTTCGCACTTAAACGACTATAACTTAATCTACAGAGGTCCAAATGATGTGGTTCCAGTTGGGTTAGAAAGCTAACATCTGGGGCTTCGAAACGATATAAGATTTGCCTTAGTTGCTACACGTATGGTGGCGCGCACATGCATAGTACGCGCACGCGCCGTTGCTGCCACCTGGTTCACTTAAAGCAAAACGTGGCCAACGAATTCTAAAGCCTTGTGGGCCCAATCCAACTCATTTATGATACTATTTAACCCAAGGAATGAAGAGGGAAACACAAGTTAGTTACCATTAGTCATAGTTTAGTTTTAAAAGTTAGTTTCTAGAGAGAGAAGCTCTCTCTTCTCTCTAGAATTAGGATTAGGATTAGGATTAGTTCTTAGATCTAGGTTTTAATCTTTGCTTTCTTCTACTTCTACTCTTCAATTCCTTGTAGTTACATTCATCTTCCTCTATTTTTTTGTTGTAATTTCATTTATGTTGTTCTTATACTTTGTTGTAGATCTACTATTGCTCCTTCCATTTTCTCTCCATTCAATTCAAGGTAATTCATAATAAATGTGTTTCTTTTAATTGTTGTTGTTAATTCCTTTCAATAATTGTTGTTAGATTTCATTCTTGTTGTCAATTTACTATGCTTTTCTTTTGTGCCTTCCAAGTGTTTGATGAAATGCTTGGTTGGATTTTAGTGTAGGTTTTGTTCCTCTTGGCCTAGGTAGAGTAATTAGTGACTCTTGAGTTATCTAATTCCTTTGTTGATTGATAATTAGAAGTTGCTAATTGATTTGAATGCCTCTAAAGCTAGTCTTTCCTTTAGGAGTTGATTAGGACTTGAGGAATCAAATTGATTCATCCACTTGACTTTTCTCCATGGTTAGAGGTTAACTAAGTGGGAGTAATGGACAATTTGTTATCACAATTGAGGAGGATAACTAGGATAGGACTTCTAGTTCTCATATCTTTCCAAGAGCTTTGCTAGTTGTTAGTTTATTTTCTTTTCCATTTATATTTCTTGTCTAAAATCTCAAAAACCCCAAAATAACTCACAACCAATAACAAGACACTTTATTGTAATTCCTAGGGAGAACGACCCGAGGTTTCAATACTTCGGTTTATAAATTTAGGGGTTTGTTTTAGTGACAAACAACTTTTTGTATGAAAAGATTATTGTTTGGTTTAGGAACTATACTTGCAACAAGAATTTATTTGTGAAATCTAAACCATCAAAAATCTAATCATCAATCGACCCTTACTCACGTAAGGTTTGTTACTTGAACAACCCAGTGCACTTGCTGGTTAGTTGTGCGAAGTTGTGAAAAAGAGTTGAGATTACAATTGTGTGTACAAGTTGTTGGCGCCATTGTGTATCACAATTTCGTGCACCAATATATTATCTATATCTACATATCTATCTATAGTATCTGTATGAAATTGGTGAAAATAAACAATCAAATTCCCAAGCACGTATAAACAATTAGGGCAAAGCAACGAAATAATCCAATGCAACCAAAATCTAAAGAATTGATCCAACTCATAAAAAAAAAGATAAGCAACTTGCAAGAATATATGATAACTGGCATGAAAACATAGAGTTGAGTAATTGAACCCTCACTAGGTGTGTATACACTCTGGTCACTTGGTGTTTAGGATTTCAATCACTCAAATCTCCTCCTAATCATGCTTTCAAGGATTTTTTTTTTTCATCTAACAATCAACAAACAAGTGATGCATCAATGCAATTATCAAGAGGACTTTATATAGTTGTAATGGGGTTAGGGCAAGGTAGGGAAGATATGGCTAAGTGGATTAAAGAATTAAATCCTTGATTAGTTTAAGTCTCCATATCAACCTATATCATCCAAATCAAAACAAAAAGGCAATCCTAACCTTCTATCAATTCTTTTTCATAATCACTCATGTATGGCTCATCATTCACATCACATATGCATTTCTTATTCATTTTCCTTCACTTAGGGTACTTTCATCCCGTTTTCATGATGATGATTTTTTTTATGGAAGTGAAAATGCATATGGTTTTAGTAGCTTATACATGAATGCACCCATTTTTCAAGATTTTCAATAAATACCCAAAAGTAATATTTCAATCACTACCCATGTTTCCCCATATTCTCCCACACTTACATGAAACACACTTCTCCAACCTAAGCTAATCAAGGATACAATCCAAGGTCATTTATGATTTTCCGCTTATGGTTGTGATGTGCTAAAATCAAGAACAATGGGGTAAATAAAGCTCAAAGGGGTTTAACAATGGTAAATGCAAAGGGTAGGCTATATGGGAAAAGTAAGCTTTTAGACAAAAATGACCTCAATCATGCTCAATGCAATTCAAAACATCAATTATTGGAATTAAAGAATTAAGCAAAACCAAGATCACAATCATAGAATAGATATATCACACAATGAACAAAATTAGTGGTTAAAGATGTGTAACCACTCATTAAGGCTCAAATCTCACAAGGCAATTGTTCTTTACTCTTCTATGTTTTAAAAAAATTCATTCAAGCAAGTTTAAAAATAGTTTTCTCATCAATTTAATAGAATGCCCTTGAAGAAAAATTCTTGAGAAATTTATTATTTTTCACCAAAATTATTTCCTATATATGTATGTATGTATGTTGTGATGGATGCAAAATTTTTCAAAATTTCCTAGTTCTTCTCCTAATTTTCACCAAACAAAAAGGTAACATGAACAATTAGAATTAAAATGAGCTAGGCATCAGTTATTCACATCATCCAATCACAATCCATATCTATACTATGTACCATGCAAAATAAAATGCAATATGCATGTATATACCAAAATGAAAGTGCAATGCTAGATATAACTATAAGTAACTAATATATATGTACCAAAGTAAAAATTGCATAAGTCAAAGTACTAAAATATCCACAAAAGCATCATAAAGACTAAAGATAACTAAGTGACAAGTGTTTGGAAGAGAATATTTACACCCAAAAATAGAAGATCCTCTCCCACACTTAGATGAAGCACGGTCCTCCGTGCCAAGAATGGACCGGGGGAAAATCGACTCTAGGAAGCTCCACCGCCTGGCGGTGGTGGGTGGTGACGACGCTAGTAGACAATGATGTCGGTGGACTGACGGCTGGTGGGCTCGAGCCTGGGCTCCTCAGATGTCTGCCTAGCTGGCTCTGATGTGGTCAATAATCGCCTCGGCTACAACTGCCAGCTCCTCAATCATGTGATCTGCAGGCTCCTCGACTGTGGCTGCTATTGCTGTCTACTCTATGGGCTCATCTGCCTGGCTAGCTTCAGCTGCTGGCTCCTCCACTGCTGGGTCCTCAGGCTCAAGCTCTGGTGTGTCTGGAGGAGGTGGCCCAGGATCGCGACAGTCAAACTTTGCCACTATCCACTGGAAGCGGAGAGCGTTGTGGCGCTCAATGCGGTGTAGAGTCTGCAAGATCTCCCGACCCATCTCATAAGGCGTCTGGAGTCAGGGTGTGGGCACAGAAGGTGCTGGGGGTGTTGATGGCTCTGCTGATGACGATGTATGCTCAGTAGTCTTCCTCTTCTTCTGTGGCAGTTCGTCGTAGTAACCGTACGGAAGGAATGGCTGCTTGCTTATCAGGACTGACATCTGGTCAGTTTGATGTCTCTCCACCCCAGACAGAGTGGCTAACCTAGTGATCAACGATGGAAAGGGAATGTTATACTTCAGTTGATGTGTTACCTTCCACATCGAATCTCTGATGAGGGGAAGAATAGAAATCTTCTTCCCCTCCAGAATGGCCCAGAGAAGGACTGCCACTCTGACCCGGATGTGTGTGGCATGCGTGCTCGGAAGGATATAGTCGGCGATGATCTTGCATGATATACATAACTGATATATGATTTTTGAGCCAAAAAAACACACAACCCGTGAGTTTTTGAGCTTAATTTCATGGTTATATTATTTAACCATAATTTTCATTCCTGTGTGTTTCTCCCTTCTTCTCTATACTTGCAGACTTTACTTTGTTTCATTCTATATGTCCAATATTCAATGTATTTACATGCATGCATATGATTGAGGCCATTATTTATTTTTGCTCACTTATCCTAAATAGCCTACCCTTTTAAATCACCCTTGATAGCCACCTTGAGTCTTTGTATCTCCATTTATTCTGAATATTTCCACATCACTAGTCTTAAGCTGAAAAATATATTAAAAACCCCAAATTGGATCTTTGGTTAGCTTAAGATAGAGATTGTGTATCAATTAAGTGTGGGGAACCGTGGGAACTTGGGTTGATAGGAAGGTATTGAATTGGCAAATTATTTGAAATTTGGGCGCATGCTCATATGAGACCAAAATAATTAAAATACTATGTGCATTGATATGTTGTGTTTTTCAAAAAAAAAATAAATAAAAAAAAATAAAAAAATAAAAAAATCCCTATGATTAATTAAATAAATAAGGGGACAAAATTACCCCAATATTAAATTTAGTGAAAGATCAATGCACATATGATAAATTCTAAAATAAGTTGGTACATGAGTATGTGATACAAAGTGAGAAAATTGGGTAGCTAGGCATAATTTTAAAAATTGTATAGAGTATGTATATGTTAGGTGAGATCTTAGACTAATCAAGGATTCAATTTATAGCTCACTTAGCCTTATATATACACCCTCACCTATACCTTAGCCTCATTACAACTTTGAAAAGACCTCATGATGTTTGCATGTGTACATTAAATATTTGTTGATTGGTTAGATGAAGAACAAAGTTTTAAAAAGTATGACTAGAGAAGAGTAGAGTGATTAACCCCAAACACTGAGTGATTAGAATGTAAACACAAATCCAGTGAGGGTTCAATAGCTCAATTCCATATATCCATGTTTAATCATTGCTTGTCTTGCAAGTTTATGAATTCTTTTGATTAGCTTAACTCAATTGTGAATATATTTTAATATGGTTCAACCTTTGTTATGCATATATGATTCCTTGAAAAATTTGACTCAATTTGACCACATGTAAGCTAGCGTGGAACTAGCGTGGCACACCCACAATTGGCGTGCCACGCCCTCAATGAAGTCTTCAGCCTTCTCCTCTGGAAAATATAATTGGCATGCCACGCCAGCAGTGGCGTGCCACACCCTTGTCAAGTACTTCATCTTCCTTCTCTGGTAATTTGAACTGGCATTCCACGTCCTCAACAAAATCTTCATTCTCTTCTCTGGAAAGTTGTGCTGGCGTACCATCCCCAGGTCTGGTGTGCCACGCCCTTGAGAAAGCAAGAGTAAGCAACTGGTGTGCCACACCCATGGTCGTGGTGCCTTGGCGAGCCACACCTAAAATCCAAAGTAGCACGCCCATTGATCATCTTCTTTGGAGGCTTTGATGAATCCACGTTTTATGATATTTATTTGCTCTATTTGGGTGGATTTCATTGACTTTTCTTGCACTTATCTATTGAAATAGCATGCTTTTGTGAATTCTTTCTTAATTGTGCTTAATTGTGAAAAACAAGCTATTCATGCTTAACTTGCCAATTTTAATTCACTTTTCTCCCATTCGATCCCTTGATATATTTGTTTGAGTGATTCAAGGTTTTGAAGGCAAGAATGGCTTAAGAAAGTGGAAGAAAAGCATACAAAGTGGAAGAATTCAAGAAATGAATGATTTGGAAAGCTGTCGATCCTGACCTCTCGGTACGAAATTGGTCATAACTTGAGCTACAGAGGTCCAAATGAGGCGGTTCCAGCGGCATGGAAAGCTAACGTTCGGGGCTTCAAAATGATATGCAATTTACTATAGTGGACATAAGCTTAAGTGTTGTGTACGCACAAGTCAAAAAATTTGCAAGTGTGCATACGCACAAATCCTGGCACGTGAGCTCATTAATTGCAAGTCACTGGGGGCAATTTCTGGGCCCCCAAAATCCAATCCAACTCATTTTCTGAAGCTATTTAAGGCCAATATGAAGAGAAATGAAGGGGGGCAATTAGGTTTAGCTTTTATGATATTTTCTCTTAGTTTCTAAAGAAAGAAGCTCCCCCCTCTCTCTAGAATTAGTTTTTTATTAGTTAATTTCCTTTTAATTTCAGCTTTTAATTCTTGTTCTAGTGTAGTTTCATTTATGTTTCCATGTTCTTCTATCTTGTTCTTCTTCATTTCTCTTGTAATTTCCTTATTTTTTCACTTTTATGTTTATGGATACTTTTGTTGAATTTAATTTTAATTAATGGAAATTTATGTTTCCATGTCATTTATTGCTTTCTTTCGTTGTTATTTCCATTTTCTTGCTTTTGGTATTTTAGATTTTATTTTTAATGCAATTTTATGTTATTTTATTTTCATGCACATCAAGTATTTGATAAAATGCTTGGCTTAATTTTTACTTAGTTTTTATCCACTCTTGGCTTGGAATTATTGAATTTGGTGATCTTTGAGTCATTGATGTCCATTCTTGTTTGATACATTAGAGTAGTTAGTTGATTTGATCTCCATTGACTCTATGTGACCCTAAGTATTGACATAGGACTTATGGATTGAAATTAACTATGCCTACTTAACTTATCTTTGATGTAAGGTTGTCTAAGTAGGATTAACTCTTCATAATCATCATGTGTTTATGGTCAATGTCTATGATAGGTAACCTTAGCTTTCAATTACTTGCCAAGAGGTTTCTTGCACTTTAATTTTCCCTGCTTTGACTTTATTTGCTTTGATGTTTAATTCCTTGCATGTTTAGCTTTCACGCTTTGGTTGAGAAATTAGTTGTTTAGGTGGAATTGAGTTGTGGATGTCCATTCCGTTTAGTATGGGAGTGGCTAATTGGTTTGGTTCCCATTGACGCTAGTCTTTCACTAAGTAATTAGTGAGTTGACTAGGACTTATAGATTGAGACCAATTATGCCATTTTGACTAATTCTCAAGGAGGATTGACTAATTTGGATTGATTCCACACAATTACCATGTTTGTGGTCCATAACTAGGATAGGAATCCTAAATTTCCCAATTATCACCAAGAGTCATGTTTAGCATTTAATTTCCATTTTTATTGCTTTTAATTGCTTTCTTTTAATTCCTTGCATGCTCATTTACTTTCTTGCTATTTACATTACTTGCTCTTTCTTGCATTCTCAATCCCCTATGCTCTCTCAAAGCTAATAAATGTACATTTCATTGCAACTCCTAAGGAGAACGGCCCGAGGTTGAAGTACTCTCGATCTCTGTTATTATGATTTGAATTTAAAATATTTGATTAGGGAATTAATTGTTGGTCTAGACTATACTTTCAACGATGGAATTCTAATTTGTGAAAATCTAAATCAACGATAAATTTCTATTTATCAAATTTGTGCTGGCGTGGCACGCCCTTGTTGTGGCTGCATTCTTCCTCTCTGGACCAATGAACTAGAGTGCCACGCCTTCGATCTCAAGTGGCATGTCCCTTATGGTGTTGAGCTTCTCAAGCTTGGTGTGTCACGCCTAGAACTCAAGTGACACGCCCAGATTATGAACAAGGTTGGCGTGCCACGCCCCAACATCAAGTGGCATGCCCATTGTGTTGAACCTTCCACTCCCCTCTGCTTAGTTGAACGGGCGTGGCACGCCAAAGTAGATGATAGAGTTAGTGTGCCACGCCCCGTGTGGGTCTTCAAGGACGCTTCTTTAGAAATTATAGTTGGCGTGCCACGCCCATAGTAAACCTTGTTGTCCCTTCTCTGGAGTTCATAGTTGGTGCGCCACGCTTAGCCTTGGCGTGCCACACCCATTGAAAGCTTCATGGACTCTCCTCTGGAACTGATAACTAGCGTGCTATGCCCATTGGCTGGTGTGCCACGCCCATTCAAATTGTTGGCGTCAGCACACACGCCCAGCTTATTCTCCTTGCTTTCTTCCTCTTTTGTTGTTATTTTCAATTGAAATTCAAACAATACTCACTTCAAAGCAATGCACCATAGAATTCATCATTTAGTTCATGAGATTGCATTAATTGAATGAGATTTCACTATTTCTATGGTCCTTTTAGATAGGAGAAAGAGGTAGATGATGAAAGTCATCAAAATTCAAATCTAACAAAAAATCTTTTAGTTTTTTGAAAAATTATTTTCAAAGATAATGCAAACAAAACTTGCGCTTCAAGCAAAATGCAATTCAAAAACAACTATTCTAATTAAAACATTAATCCAATAAGCAACCTAGCAATCAAAGCAATATGTACAAGAGTATAGAAAATAAGAAAAACTACCTACAATGACAACTCAATTCATCCATTGATTATATTTACAAGAGAATGGAAAGAGTTTACCATGGTAAGGTGTCTCCCACCTAACACTTTTATTTATTATCCTTAAGTTGGATAATTGGGAAACTCTTTGTCATGGCGGCTTATGCTTGTATTGGTCCTTGAACCTCCAATAGTGCTTGGATCTCCAAAATGCTCCAAGATTGCTAATTGATTGTACCAAGCCCTAATGGAGTTCTTCACAATCCTTGATCTCCCAAAGTTGATCCTCATATATTCCAGGATCCCAAATCTTATTTCTGCACCCATCTTCAAGTTGATCGTCACATGTCCAATTGGGTGGCGTACAATCCGAATTCTCAGTTGAGCACTAGAACATCTTCCTAGCCCATTCAATGTAGCATAACTCCAACCATGAAACCTATTACTTGAGGGTTCAACCTTAATGAGCCTAACCTCATTTTGCCAATCACTACGTAACTCTCCCTTACTCTTCAATCCACACAAAGCTCTAAGTTGACCATTCATTTCAATCAAACCATATTCAAGTGGAAAATATTAGAGATAAAAATTTTATCCACTTGAATGTTGTGTTGGATGGTGATGTAGGAAGGGATGTCTCCAATGGTTTTGCAAGTATCATTCCCTTGTGCTCTTCCTTGACTATCTCCACCTCTTGGCAAGCATCTTCAATGACAATTCCTTGTTCACCAACTTCTTCTACACGTTCTTCAATGATCAAGTCATGTGTTGGAGCTTGTTCTCTAGCCTCCTCAATATCAATTTCACAACACAATGAGGAAGGTTCAACAATCTCAAATAGCACATTAGTTGGTGTAGAATCAACTTCAATAGTAGGACTTAGTGCTTGCTCAACTTCTTCCAATCGTTTATCATCTATAATATGCCTAGCAGGTAGCACATTATCCTCTTCAACATCAAATTCATGCTCAATGGAAGAAGGTTCAACAACTTTCACAAAATCATCAACAACATTGCTAGTCTGGAAGTGTCATCAAGCTTGAAATCCACCTCTTGTTCAACTTCGCCTAGGTATTCCATTACTTCTTCTTCTTCAACAACATCCATTCTTTCCACTTGTTGCACAACACACTACATTTTCCTATTCTCATATTGAGATTCTAAAATCTCCTTCATGCTCTGCTCTTCAGTTGATTCTTCACATTCATCCATGGAAATGCTTTTTTTGTTGCATGAGTCCCATGAGCCCAAAGTCGCTTTAATTTTGGCAAGGTTAGCCATGATATCTTCGTGCCTCCTTTGGGCTTTCTCTTGCTCCTTTTGACAGATGATTGTTTGAAGCCGATCAATTGCAAGCTTGAGATGATCCATTGGCTCTTGTTCCACTTGACTAACATAAGTAGGATCATATTGCTCTTGGCTAGATATAAATAGGTGTTCTTCAATGGAGGGTTGTGGTAGAAAGGAAAATTCCTCTGGTGGTTGAAAGCTCTCATACATGGGAGGTGGTTCATCTTGGTAAATAGAAAAGAATTACTTCGTTGTAACCATAGTTCCAAACCCAATAAAAACCGAGAGTATTTAAACTTTGGGTCATCTCACAAGGAATTGCAATAAAGTGATCAATTATTGGCTATGAAGGAACAAGGGGGTTTGATTTGGTGATTGGCAAGAAAAGTAAATAACAAGAAAGTAAATGACAATTAACTAATAAAGGAAAGGAAAATAACTCTTGGCTAAGGCATGGAAATTGAGATCACCTTGCTTGTCTAATAACCATATATTGATAATTATGAGGGACCAACCCATCAAGTCTACTTCTATACTTGAAGTAAGTTAAATAGGCTTGATCAACATCAACCATAAGTCCCCACCTAGCTACTAATTGACTTAGTAGTAGGTTAGTGTCAACGGACATCAAAATGATCAACAAGGGACCTAAATCACCAATCCAATTAGACCCAATGACTCAAGCTCTGTCAATTTCCTTAGCCTAGGCTAAGAGTATAGAAAACTACTCTAATACTAGTGGAAACATTTTATCAAACACCTAAAGTACAATAAAAGTAAACATCATAAAATACAAGAATTAATAAAAGCTATAACTAACATAAGTAGGAAATCAACAATAGCAACTAAGATAAACATAAAAAGACATAGAAACATAAAATTGCATTAAAGAAAATAAAAATCCAACAAGGGTTCATGAAAGTAAAAATGGCAAAATAAAGAAATCAACAAGAAAAACTAAGGAGATTAAGACAATAGAACAATAAAATATAAAGAGAGTTGAACTAGAAACAAGAATTAAAAGTTGGATCTAAGAAAATTTAACCTAAACTACCCTAAATTCTAGAGAGAAGGGAGAGCTTCTCTCTCTAGAATTCTAACCTAAAACATGATAAAAACTAAACTATGACTACTTGGTTCATTCCCTTTCAATCCTTGGCTTCAATAGCATCAGAAATGAGTCGGATTTGGGCCTGGATGGCTCAGAAATTGCCCCCAGCATATTGCCTTTAAGTTGGTCATGTGCTACTTCCTACGCGTACGCGTGGGACACGTATGCGCATCGCTTGACAGATTTCTTCCCACGCGTACGCATGGGCTACGTATGCGCGTCGCCAGGCAGATTTCCTTCCCACGTATACGCATGGGCCACTAATAAACCCCATTTGTAGGGTTTATCTTGTGCTTGATTTAGGGGATTTTATAACCTTTTACCCACATTTATCCATTGAAATAGCATGGTTTTATAACTTCTCCTTTAATTGTGCTTAAGTGTGAAAACATGCTTTTTAGGACTTAAAATAGCTAAATCTAATTCTCCTTGATTCTATTAGATGCCTTGATATGTTTTCTAAGTGATTTCAGGTTTAGGAGGCAAGGATTGGACCAAGGGAATGAAGGAAAAGCATGTAGAAATGGAGAACTCATGAAGAAATAAAGGAAACGCAAAAGCTATCAAGCCAACCTCTTTGCACTTAATCGACCATAACTTGAGCTACAGAGGTCCAAATGATGTGGTTCCAGTTGGGTTGGAAAGCTAATATCTGGGGCTTCGAAACAATATAGGATTTGCCATAGTTGCATTGCGCATAGGGCGTGCACGTGCACGGTACGCAGACGCGCCGATGGTGGCACATGATCCACTTAATGCAACTCGTGGCCAGCGATTTTAGAAACCTTGTGGGCCCAATCCAACTCATTTCTGATGCTATTTAAGCCAAGGATTGAAGAAGGATGGGAAAGTTAGTTACCATTAGTTTAGTTTAGCTTAGTTTAGTAGTTAGAGTTAGTTTCTAGAGAGAGAAGCTCTCACTTCTCTCTAGGATTAGGATTAAGATTAGGTTTAGTTCTTAGATCTAGATTTTAATTCATCTTCTTCTACTTCTATCCTCTTAATTCCTTGTTGTTACATTCATCTTCCTCTATTCTTTTGTTGTAATTTCCTTTATGTTGTTCTTGTATTTTGTTGTAGATCTACTTTTATTCCTTCCTTTCTCTTTCAATTCAATTCAAGGTAAATCATAATAATTGTGTTCCTTTTGATTTGTTGTTGTTAATTCTTTGCAATAATTGTTGTTAGATTTTGTTCTTGTTGTTGATTTACTATGCTTTCCTTTTATGCCTTCCAAGTGTTTGATGAAATGCTTGGTTGGATTTTAGAGTATAATTTTATACTCTTGGCTTGGAAAGGTAACTTAGGACCTCTTGAGTTACTAATATCCAAGTGATTGATGATTGGGAGCCATCGACTCTAGTTCTCACTAATTGAATTAGTGGAGAGTTAGGACTTATGAACTTGGATTGATATATCTCATTCAACTTTCCTTTACCATTAGTTAGAGGATGATTTAGTGAGATTAATCCTTGCCAATTCTCATATTGTGGTTAGTGATTAGGATATAGATCTTTGACCACCAACCCTTGTAAAGACTTTTTTAGCCATTAGTTTACTTTTTGCCATTTATTTTTCATGTTTCTTATTAAAACCCCAAAAATAACTCACAACCAATAACAAGACACTTTATTGTAATTCCTAGGGAGAATGACCCGAGGTTCAATACTTCGGTTTATAAATTTAGGGGTTTGTTTTAGTGACAAACAATCTTTTGTATGAAAGGATTATTGTTGGTTTAGAAACTATACTTTACAACAAGATTTCACTAGTGAAATTCTAAACCGTCAAAAATCCAATCATCAAAATGGCGCCGTTGCCGGAGAATTGCAATGGTGTTGTGTTATTGGTTATTGTATATATGTGAATATTATGAATATATTGCCTTTTGCTTTATTTGCTAGTTGTAGAATTTTGTTTCTCTTGATTTCTATTAGCTTTTGAATTTTATTTTCTCTTTTCATCATGAATTCTCACTTTGGCTATGAGTGTGATTACAACTATGTTGTAGGTGTTGAGAACTTCAATGAGAATGTGTATCAAGGATGGGACACTTAAAGGTGGGAGGAGCCATATGCATATGATCAATCTACATGGCAACAACCTCCACCAATGCACTATGAAGAAGAACCATTCTATGATGCATACCAATCAAATGGCTATGGTGAATCTCCTTGTGACTTTCAAGAGCCACTACCATATGCCTATGAGTCATATCCTCAACATGAACCATACTCACAAGCCCCTTACCACCAAACACCTCCATATGACCCTAATCCATATCCTTCATACCAATCACCTTTTGAACCATATGAGCCACACATAGAACCGCCACCATTCCAACCTCAACACTTCCAAGAATCACCCTTAATAAACGAAAATTTTCAACCACAAGATGAATTCTACTTTCCACCACAACCTCACATGGAAGAATACTCATTACCATCGATCCAAGAGCCCTATGATCCCACTCATGATATCCAAGCGGACCAAGAGTCAAGGGATCGTCTCAAGGAAGCATTGGATTAATTTCAAGAAACTATGGAGCATGTTGTGCAACAAGTGGAAAAAGTAGAGAATATTGAAACACCACACCCTAATTATGATGAACCACCTTCCTATTATGAAACCATCCCCCAATATGAAGAATCCTTCCATCCATCCCAACCTCTAATGGATGAAACCCTTGGTGTCCTTCTTCAAGGACAAGAGGAGATGACAAGGGATGTGCAATAATTCATGACCACCTTGGATGAGGTGATAAACTGGCTAGCATCCCAACTTTTGGACACTCAAGGAACTCTCATGGCTACATGTGGAGAATCTAAAGAAGAGCATGGCATGAAGGAGAGATTGGAAACTCCGGTGGAAAAAGAGGAAGGCTACTTTGTGTTAGAACAATTGGAGGAATCTATGACCATTGAAGAAGAGGAAGAAGTGGTTGAAGACTTAGGAGATGCGGAACCTCCATGGGAACCTAGAGTTGAAGAAAACTCCTCCAAGAAGATTGAAGTTGATGTTGAGGAGGAATGTGCACAACCTCCAAGACATATTCCATATGAAGACTTGAAAGGAATAGAGCAAGAATTGAGTTCCCTTGGTGATGAAGATCAAGCATCAAATTCTAATGGGAGTGAATCCTTTGAAATTAAAGAACCTTCTCTTGATGAGATAGAAAGCGATGTGGAGGTAGATTTCTCTCAACCTCCCATTTATGATTTAAGTGATGGAGAAAAGTTAGATGAAATTGATGAACAAAGGATTGAATTTGAAAAACCTTGTGGAGAGGTGGAAGCCCTTAGAGAAAGAAGAACGAAAGTTGGGTGCGCTTTGTCAAGATCTTTGGAAGCTTCTTTGCCTAGGTTGTCATCTATTCCTTCACTTGAGTGGGTAAAACTCATTTCTATTAGTTTTATTGTCCCACTTGAGTATGGTTTGCTTGAAACGGATGGTCAACTTAGGATGATTTGTGGGATAAAGTGTAAGAGAAAAATGTTTAGTGGATGGCGTTGTAAATCAAGGCTCATTTTGGTTGATACTTCAAGGCTTAGATGCAAAGGTTGGGCTAGTGCTCACTTGAATGGGTCTAAAAGGAGAGTTTGTTATCACCTTGAGAATTCATCTTGCTTACCACCCGGATGGATTAATAATGATGATCAACTTCAAGACGGGTGTGAAAATAAAGTGTGGGATCCCGGATTAGAGAAAGAGGACCAACTTTGGGAGCTCCAAGCTTGTGAAGAACTCCATCAACACTTGGCTCAACCCATAGGAAATCTTGGGGCACAATGGAGAACCAAGCATTGGTGGGAGTTCCAAGATGAATACAAGCACAAGCCACCTTGATGAGGAGCTCCCCATAAGTCCAGCTTAAGGACAATAAACAAAAGTGCTAGGTGGGAGACACCCCACCATGGTAACATCTTTTCATTTTCTCTTTTGTAAATAGTGTAGAATTTAGTTGATTTCATATTTTGTTTAGTTAGTTGAGTATAGTTGATAGTTTAGTATGTTAAATAAGGTTTTAAGGTGTTTTGGTAGCTATTTGGAGGTTTGGAATGCTTGGATTGATGCAAAAACATAGAAAATTTTTGAAAAACAGAGCACCATCCACGCGTATACGCACCGCGCGCGTACGCGTGCATTAAGCGTTTTCGACTATCCACGCGCGCGCGCCATGTGTGCGTACGCGTGGATTGAGAAGTTCCACCTTCCATACATTGACCTGAGAGTTAGGCCTGCACTGTGCGGAAATTGGGCCTGAGGCACAAATCCCATTCACGCGCACGCGCACATGACGCGTACGCGCCACTCTCGAAATAAGCCATCAACGCGCGCGTAATGCGTGCGTATGCGTGGATGCCCTTTCTTCCATCCACTTCTTTTCTTCTCCTCTTTCTATTTCTTTCATTCTCCTTTCTTCCTCCCTTCTCCTGCCCCTCATCCAACACTCCCAGACACCATTGATAACCATTTATTTTGTTAGTTAATTAGTTAGTTAGTTAGTTGCTTAGTTAGTTTTAGTTAGTTTTTCATTTCATTTTCTCTTTTTCATTATAAGTGTTAGATTGTTATTCTTGTTTACCATCAATTGTTGCTGAGTATTAAAAAGGGGATGTTATCTTAACATCATTATGTTTATAATCTTTGTTGGATTCTATGATTGAGGTTATATTTTGCTACTTGGTTTTGAGTTCTTCATGCTTACCTTTTGAAAATACCAAGTGATGAGAATTGCCTTCGAGCTTGTGACTCTTTTGAATTGCATGTTGTAGCTAGCCATCATGTGATTTGAACTCTCTCTTTGAGTGGGCAATTTCTTGATGGATGTTGAGCATTTACCTTAATGTATTGTATTTCATGATCATATGCATCCATATGTGTTTGACTTGAATGCTTTCATGCTTCTTTAATGCTTGTTTTACCTTACAAGTTTACTTAAAGCATCTCAAGCACACTAGGATAAGTGAAGTGCATGCTTCTTTTGTGACATCACCCTTTTATGCTAATATGTGTTCTAAACTACGCAATTTAGAATTCACACACCTAATATTTCTCAATGTCACATTAATTCACTCACTCATTTCTAGTGATCTACCTTATTCCAACAATATATGCTTCCTTGCTTTTATATCTTCTCATCTTATGGTGTTATTTTTTTGTTTTTCATGATGAATGCACCACAAGAAAAACATGGAAGCAAGACTAAGAACACACAGTAACTCGGAGAGTCGTCGTACCCCCTTACTCATCTTTGAGTGCACCGAGGACGGTGCAAACTTTTAAGTGTGGGGAGGTCGTCTGACCGATCGGCGATTTTGGGTGACAAAATTCTAATCCCAACACTTTTGCATTCCATTCTAGGTTTTCAGGATTTTTACTTGTATTTTCTTAATTTTGCATATATATACACAATAAGCTTAGTCAAAATAATGAAAATTTTCAAGGATTTCTATCTATAGGGCACCTCAATTGATTTGAGTGAAAAAAACTTTCTCATTAAACTTGCTTGAATTATATATCTTGTCGATCATGCTTTTGAGCTAAGAACACAAGCTTGTGAGTTTTGAGCCTAATAGTGTGGTTACATCTTATAACCACTTATTTTTTATTCTTGTGTGCATTATTCTCTTTCTATGATTGTAATCTTTGATTTGTTTGATTCTCTATTTCCATTATTTTGTGTATTCATGCATTTATATGATTGAGACCATCATTTCATT
Organism: Arachis stenosperma; assembly: GCF_014773155.1. Classification (NCBI taxonomy): domain Eukaryota; kingdom Viridiplantae; phylum Streptophyta; class Magnoliopsida; order Fabales; family Fabaceae; genus Arachis; species Arachis stenosperma. Next base: position 79,491,954 of record NC_080383.1, read on the forward strand.
AGCTCACTTACCCAAATGACCTACCTTTTATCAACCTTTGTTAGCCAACTTTGAGCCTACGCTTAACCCACTTGTTCTTTAATTTAGCACATTACAAGCCTTAAAGTGAAAAATAATAATTGTCCTCTATTTAGATCTTTGATTAGCTTAGGCTAGTGTGTGAGTATCATTCAAGAGTGAGAAATCTTGGGACATTGGTTGGGAAAATGGGTGTATTTTGTATTTTGTTAAAAATATTGGGAATTGGGTACATGCTCATGTATTAATCAAATGTTAGACCTTATGCATTGATGTTCTTGCATATAGAAAGAAAAAAATGAGAAAAACAAAAGAAAAAAAAAGAAAAGAAAAAGAAAAATAATATGGAAAAGAAAAGAAAAAAATAGAAAAAGAAAGAAATAAAAAGGGGACAAAATGCCCCAAAGTAAAGTTCAAATAAAATCAATGCATATGTGTTGTGAAATAAAAAGGAATACATGAGTATGAGAAAAAGTGAAGAATGGGTAGTTAGGTTAGATTTGAAATTGTATAGGATGTCATAGGTTAGGTGGGAAGTTTAAGCTTATCAAAGATTCAAATTTCAAGCTCACTTAACCATATATGCATCCTACCTTAACCCTAGCCCCATTACAACCTAAAGAAAAGACCTCATGATACTTGTATGCATGCATGGAATATTTGTTGATTGTTAGAAGAAAAACAAATCTTGGAAAGCATGATTAGGAGAGAATTGAGTGAATCAACCCTAAACACTTGAGCAAATAGAGTGCAAACACATCCGGTGAGGGTTCGATGCTCAATTACATGTTTCCATCCATAGGTGTCACTTTTCATGCAAGTTTGTAAAAATATTTAATAGCTCAATTCAATTGTGGTTTGGCATGGTTGTTAATACCTTTTGCCCTTGTGCTTACATATGTATTCTTGGGAATTGATTTATTTTGACCAAGCAATTACATTCATTTAGATAGTTGCATATAGGTAGATTGCATTTAGTTAGTTTCCATTGAATAAATGCCATGCCCCTTACTTCATTCTTGGTTTAAGCATGAGGACATGGTTGGTTTAAGTGTGGGGAAGTTGATAAACCCCATTTGTAGGGTTTATCTTGTGCTTGATTTAGGGGATTTTATAACCTTTTACCCACATTTATCCATTGAAATAGCATGATTTTACAACTTCTCCTTTAATTGTGCTTAAGAGTGAAAACATGCTTTTTAGGACTTAAAATAGCTAAATCTAATTCTCCTTGATTCTATTAGATGCCTTGATATGTTTTCTAAGTGATTTCAGATTTAGGAGGCAAGGATTGGACCAAGGGAATGAAGGAAAAGCATGTAGAAATGGAGAACTCATGAAGAAATAAAGGAAACGCAAAAGCTGTCAAGCCAACCTCTTCGCACTTAATCGACCATAACTTGAGCTACAGAGGTTCAAATGATGCTGTTTTAGTTGGGTTGGAAAGCTAACATCCGGGGCTTCGAAACAATATAAGATTTGCCATAGTTGCATCGTGCATAGGGGCGCGCACGCGCACGGTACGCGGACGCGCCGATGGTGGCACATGATCCACTTAATGCAACTCGTGGCCAGCGATTTTAGAAGCCTTGTGGGCCCAATCCAACTCATTTCTGATGCTATTTAAGCCAAGGATTGAAGAGGGATGGGGAAGTTAGTTACCATTAGTTTAGTTTAGCTTAGTTTAGTAGTTAGAGTTAGTTTCTAGAGAGAGAAGCTCTCACTTCTCTCTAGGATTAGGATTAAGATTATGTTTAGTTCTTAGATCTAGATTTTAATTCATCTTCTTCTACCTCTATCCTCTTAATTCCTTGTTGTTACATTCATCTTCCTCTATTCTTTTGTTGTAATTTCCTTTATATTGTTCTTGTATTTTGTTGTAGATCTACTTTTGTTCCTTCCTTTCTCTTTCAATTCAATTCAAGGTAAATCATAATAATTGTGTTCCTTTTGATTTGTTGTTGTTAATTCTTTGCAATAATTGTTGTTAAATTTTGTTCTTGTTGTTGATTTACTATGCTTTCCTTTTATGCCTTCCAAGTGTTTGATGAAATGCTTGGTTGGATTTTAGAGTATAATTTTATACTCTTGGCTTGGAAAGGTAACTTAGGACCTCTTGAGTTACTAATGTCCAAGTGATTGATGATTGGGAGCCATTGACTCTAGTTCTCACTAATTGAATTAGTGGAGAGTTAGGACTTATGGACTTGGATTGATATATCTCATTCAACTTTCCTTTACCATTAGTTAGAGGATGATTTAGTGAGATTAATCCTTGCCAATTCTCATATTATGGTTAGTGATTAGGATAGAGATCTTTGACCACCAACCCTTGTCAAGACTTTTTTTAGCCATTAGTTTACTTTTTGGCATTTATTTTTCATGTTTCTTATTAAAACCCCAAAAATAACTCACAACCAATAACAAGACACTTTATTGTAATTCCTAGGGAGAACGACCCGAGGTTCAATACTTCGGTTTATAAATTTAGGGGTTTGTTTTAGTGACAAACAACTTTTTTATGAAAGGATTATTGTTGGTTTAGAAACTATACTTTACAACGAGATTTCATTAGTGAAATTCTAAACCGTCAAAAATTCAATCATCAGCCACGTATACGCGTCATCCTGAATTCAGCAAATCCTAATTTCTTCATGAATTCTCCATTTTTACATGCTTTTTCTTCATTCCTTCAATCTAATATTTTCCTTCTAAACTTGAAATCACTTAACAAACATATCAAGTTATCGAATGGAATTAAAGTGAATTAAATTTATCAATTTTTGGGCCTAAAAAGCATGTTTTCACTCTTAAGCACAATTTAAGAAGAATTTAAAAAACCATGCTATTTTAGTGAATAAATATGGGAAATTTTGATAAAATCCTTTAAATTCGGCACAAGATAAACCCTAAAAATAGGCTTTATCATTGACGCCTAGGCTAGCCTAATAACTCTGTAGCTCCTAACTCTCAAGTGTACTAACACAAGTGAGAGACTAATCTTAAGTCAATGTTAGACTGGAGTGTCAAAAAAGAATACTCATATTGCTATTAGACTATCATCATATGTGACCGTTAGGTAGATCACCATGGTGCTCACCCATCTCTTCATCATGCTCAATCTCCATGTCTGAATCCTCCTCCTCCTCATCATCATTAGAAACTACAGTAATATCCCCAGAGCCACTAGAATTACTACTAGTGCTACTCACAAATCCATTCGCGAGCACAGGCCCGTTCGCATGGATAGGTACAATTCCATCATCTAGTAGTGCCAACTCATCATCTATCGGAAAATCTAGAATAAGCTCAGGAGGAAGATCCCACCCTAGTAGAATTACAGGAACGAAGTCACCAATTAACTCAAGTTCCTCAAGTACTATAAGCTCAGGTGCTGCCTGATTTTGAGGTTGAGCTGGGATTGGGTTTTAATGTTCATAAGGAAAAGGATGACCAGGGAACATTACGGTGAAGCCAGGACAGAGAAAACTCAAAAGGAGCATTGGGGATGAAAAGAGGGCTATTTAGAGGATGCTGAAATGAACGATCTCTCAACGCATAACGTCTAACACGAGGCTTCACTCCCAAAACGTAGTAACTATGATACACCGGATCCTCGTAGATGTAAGACTCTTCGACTTCATAGAATATGACGCCTGTTTCCATCTAAAGGGGAAGTGAAAGGGTAAGAACTGGAAAGTTCTTAGTAGAGTCAGGCTAATTAGTCATGTTATTCAGCTTCGTCGTGTTTGTCAAACAGTAATACACTTTACAGTAGATAGAGGAAAGTAAAGAATACAGATAAATAGAGAAAGCAGAGAAAATAGAAAATAGAGTACAAGTAGAGAAATACAAGAAATAAAGCACAACACAGAAAATATACAACAAAGAATGACACGCACACAAGAATGATGCATGTCTAATCCTAATCAGGTAATGAACTCATTTGTCGGTTTCTATCCGCTCCCAATGTAACTCGAAGCAGTTGAAACGGGTATGGTTTTTCCAGTTAGCATAAGTACGGTTCTCACTAACCGACGTATGCAATCATATCCTCTTTAAGCAATCTTTGCCTTACATGTGTGACATTCTAGCCGTGTATGAATTGATAGCCTCTACAAGTGACCCCAGGCTATCAGTTGCAGGTGCATCCCTCAATGGCTGTGTATCACTGAAAAACTTTCTGTGATCGTACCACTATCTATCCGACTACCTCAATGCACCAGATGACATACAATAGTCTTTTACTCTCTATTCTCTTTCTCATTTTCTCTTTTCTTCTTTGCTTCTTTGTTATACTTTTGTTTCTTTCTTTAACATCTGCATTTATAACTTATATCAATTTCAGTATGAATAATCAACCTATTCCAACCATAGATTCATTAAGTCTATGTTGAACCAGTTTGACTTTTCATATAACACCTAACCCTAAACAAGAATCAAATGCTAACTATATTGCTTCTAGATCGCATCTTTAATCGACATTTATCTTTACCATTAAAACTTTATTGACTTTTTCTTTTGTATTTATCTATTCTTTAACATTTTATCTTTCTTTTATCTTCTCCACACAAACATGTTCTTACCACTCCCTAGGTATTTTATGAAGGTAATTATGAGATTCTGAACTTAAAGTTGTCTTCGTAAGACTTTTAAAAAAAATTGTCTTTTGTCATTATTTATTATTTTCTAATAAAATAATATTATTTAATAAAATAATAATATTTATTTTATTATTAAATATTTTTATTAATATTTTATTCAAGTTTTTGAAATTATAGTTTGACCTGCAAAATTTTATAAAATTTATATTTTGACCGCCTTAATCTTTTATATTTTTACTTTAACTCCCTAAACTTTTATTATTTATACTTTCTCACTAAAACATAAAAGTATTTACACTTTGACCACAAAATGGATCAAAGGGCTGTTCTTAAGTGTTCTTGGTAAATCTCAAAGTGTTCTTCGTGTTCTTCATAAATTTTTCAGATTCTTTCTTTAATTCTGACCCGTTTTTTAATATTTTTGGTAACCGATTTTTCCTAAAATTCAAAATAAAATTGCAACTACCATAACCGGATGATTTTCACTTGATGTTGACACAATTTTATCACTAATTTAAGGCCTAGTGTTCGGATTTCCAGTATCCCTCAAGAACAAAATTCATAGCTTGAATATCATCAAATTTCATCAAATTTTCACCAAAATTTCAATAAGAATCACTCATGTAAGCAATCAATTTCAAGCATAACTAAACCTTATAACAATCACACAACTCAAACACAATTAATCAAGATTAATTTTTACTAAACCTTACCTTAATTTGCTGTCCCAAATTCGCCTATCCTTCAAGGTGTTTCTAGAGCACTTTTTCCTATTAAATCACATCAAGAATAACTTTAAATCCATGAAATCCTAACTGAACGAACCATCAATCACATGTTAGGGTGAGATTCGTCTCCTCAATCTTGCTAGAAATTGAAGTTTCTTGATCCACAAGTCAAGCTAAGCATGATATCTACTTAGAAGAACATCAAGAAAACACATGTTTATGTATGTTTTCTTGAAACCGAAGCAAAGAGTAAAGGAGAGCGGCCATCTCACCTAAATTTTAGCCTAGATAAGTGGTGCACGAAATTGCAATCACACTTTTGCAACTCCGCACAACTAACCAGCAAGTGCACTGGGTCGTCCAAGTAATACCTTGCGTGAGCAAGTGTCGATCCCACGGAGATTGTCGGCTTGAAGCAAGCTATGGTTATCTTGTAAATCTTAGTCAGGATATCAGAAATTATCAGGATTGATTGTGAAAAGCAACAGAACATGAAATAAGTACTTGTTATGCAGTAATGGAGAATAGGTTGGGGTTTTGGAGATGCTCCATCTTCTGAATTTCTGCTTTCCTACTGTCTTCTTCATCAAACACGCAAGGCTCCTTCCATGGCAAGCTGTATGTAGGGTTTCACCGTTGTCAGTGGCTACCTCCCATCCTCTCAGTGAAAACATTCCTATGCTCTGTCACAGCATAGGCTAATCAGCTGTCGGTTCTCGGTCAGGCCGGAATAGAATCCAGTGATTCTTTTGCGTCTGTCACTAACGCCCCGCCTGCTAGGAGTTTGAAGCACGTCACAGTCATTCAATCATTGAATCCTACTCAGAATACCACAGACAAGGTTTAGACCTTCCGGATTCTCTTGAATGCCGCCATCAGTTCTAGCTTATACCACGAAGATTCTGATTAAGGAATCCAAGAGATATCTACTCAATCTAAGGTAGAACGGAGGTGGTTGTCAGGCACACGTTCATAGTTGAGAATATGATGAGTGTCACGGATCATCACATTCATCCGAGTTAAGAACAAGTGATATCTTAGAACGGAAGCAAGCATGATTGAATAAGAAACAGTAGTAATTGCATTAATCCATCAAGACACAGCAGAGCTCCTCACCCCCAACCATGGGGTTTAGAGACTCATACCGTGGAAAGTACACAAAGAAACGTGTAAAGTGTCATGAGGTACAGATACAATGTCAAAAGATCCTATTAATAGTGAACTAGTAATCCTAAGGTTTACAGAAATGAGTAAATGACAGAAAAATCCACTTCCGAGCCCACTTGGTATGTGCTTAGGCTGAGCATTGAAGCTTTCATGTGTAGAGACCTTTTCTGGAGTTAAACGCCAGCTTTTATGCCAGTTTGGGCGTTTAACTCCAAGTTTTATGCCAGTTCCAGCGTTAAACGCTGGAATTTCTGAGGCTGATTTGCTATGCCGGTTTGGGCCATCAAATCTTAAGCAAAGTATGGACTATCATATATTTCTGGAAAGCCCAGGATGTCTACTTTCCAACGCCGTTGAGAGCGCGCCAATTGGGCTTCTGTAACTCCAGAAAATCTACTTCGAGTGCAGGGAGGTCAGAATCCAACAGCATTTGCAGTCCTTTTCAGTCTCTGAATCAGATTTTTGCTCAGGACCCTCAATTTCAACCAGAAAATACCTGAAATCACAGAAAAACACACAAACTCATAGTAAAGTCCAGAAAAGTGAATTTTAACTAAAAACTAATAAAAATATACTAAGAACTCAACTAAAACTACTAAAAACATACTAAAAATAATGCCAAAAAAGGGTACAAATTATCCGCTCATCACAACACCAAACTTAAATTGTTGCTTGTCCCCAAGCAACTGAAAATCAAAATAGGATAAAAATAAGAGAATATACTATAGACTCCAAAATATCAAGGAAACATAGTTCCAATTAGATGAGCGGGGCTAGTAGCTTTTTGCCTCCGAACAGTTTTGGCATCTCACTCTATCCTTTGAAGTTCAGAATGATTGGCATTTATAAGAACTCAGAACTCAGATAGTGTTATTGATTCTCCTAGTTAAGTATAATGATTCTTGAACATAGCTAGTGTATGAGTCTTGGCTGTGGCCCAAAGCACTCTGTCTTCCAGTATTACCACCGGATACATACATGCCACAGACACATAATTGGGTGAACCTTTTTAGATTGTGACTCAGCTTTGCTAGAGTCCCCAATTAGAGATATCCAGGGTTCTTAAGCACACTCTTTTTGCCTTGGTTCACAACTTTATTTTTTTTCTTTCCCCTTTTTTTTTCGAATTTTTTTTTTCACTGCTTTTTCTTGCTTCAAGAATCACTTTGATGATTTTTCAGATCCTCAATAACAGTTCTCCTTTTCCATCATTCTTTCAAGAGCCAACAATTTTAACATTCTTAAAACAACAAATTCAAAAGATATATGCACTGTTCAAGCATTCATTCAGAAAACAAAAAGTATTGTCACCACATCAAACTAATTCAACTAGTTTCAAGGATAATTTTCGAAATCCTGTACTTCTTGTTCTTTTGTGATTAAAGCATTTTTCATTTAAGAGAGGTGATGGATTCATAGGACATTCATAACTTTAAGGCATAAATTTTATTAATTATGAATTAAGAACAAAACTCAAATATAGATATAAGATGAGACTATAAAAAAATAAAAATAGGAATAGAAAACAAAAGAAAAACGCAAAAATAGGCTCCTAATGATAGAGGTTTTCACAGAGTTAGGACTCAACAACCTTGATTTTGAGAAGTGGATGCTCCCTCAGCTTGAGAGGAGAGCTTTTGGCGTTTCATCTCTTGGAGTTCACGCCCCTGCTTCTCTTGTTCCTTCAGCAATTTGCAGAGCATGCAGTTTTGATTCTGCTGTTCTTCCTTCAGTTGCTCCATAGTTTCTTGCAACTTGGTGATAGATGCTTCTAGGCTGGCCCAGTAGCCAATTTCAGGGAATTCAGGGAGGAACTCCTGCGCCCTCCTTTTGATAGAGTTGTCTTGCATTTGTCCTTCCATTGACTTCTTGGTGATTGGATGTTCAATGGGTATGAATTCATCTACTCCCATCTTCACCCCAGCCTCTTTACAGAGCAAGGAGATCAAGCTTGGGTAAGCCAATTTGGCTTCAGTGGAATTCTTATTTGCAATTGTGTAGATCTCACAAGCAATCACATGATGAACCTCCACTTCTCTTCCAAGCATAATGCAATGAATAATCACTGCTCTCTTGATGGTGACCTCAGAACGGTTGCTAGTGGGTAGTATGGAGCGCCCAATAAAGTCTAGCCAACCTCTTGCAATTGGTTTGAGGTCTCCCCTCTTGAGTTGGTTTGGGACACCCTTAGAATTGGTTATCCATTTAGTTCCAGGGAGGCATATGTCCTCTAGAACTTGATCCAACCCTTTATCTGCTCTCACCATCCTCCTATTAAAGGATTCAGGATCATCTTGCAGTTGAGACAGTTTGAAGATTTCTCTTATTTTGTCCAGATGAAAGTACATAACTTTCCCTCTGACCATAGTTCTATAGGTATGGTAAGCAGTTCCAGTCATTCTCTGCTTATCTGTTAACCACAGATTTGAGTAGAATTCCTGAACCATGTTCCTTCCAACCTTTATCTCAGGATTGGTTAGAACTTCCCATCCTCTGTTTCGAATTTGCTCTTGGATCCCCGGATATTCATCTTCTTTCAGATCAAATTTCACTTCCGGGATCACTGACCTCAGACCCATTATCTTGTGATAATGGTCTTCATGTTCTTTGGTTAAGAACTTCTCTTGGTTCCAAAGATTCTTTGGATTATTCTCTTTCTTTCCTCTTAAATTGGTTTGTTTTCCCTTAGGAGCCATGATCTTGATGAATCTTGGCTTAGTGATCACGAAAAAGCACACCAAACTTAGAGGTTTGCTTGTCCTCAAGCAAAAGAAAGGAGAGAAGAGAGAGAGAGGAAGAGGAAATTCGAATGATGTGGTGGAATGAGAGGGGGACAAACGTGTATTTATAAGGTGGGGAGGGGAGATTTCGAAAAGAAAAGCAAAATTTGAAAGGAGATTTGAGACGATATGGAAAGAATTTGAGAGAAAGGTGAGTTTTTGAACAATATTTGGAATTGATTTGAAATAGATTTGAAGAATGGTTTTGATTTTTGAATATTTGAAAGTGAATGATGAATGGTTGAAGTGTGATTTTGTAGAAAAGTATGGGTAAGAAAAGGAAAGTTTGAAAAAATTTGATTTGAAAATAAAATTGTGGTCCCCCCACCTTTCCGGCGTTAAACGCCCAGAATGGCACCCATTCTGGCGTTTAACGCCCATTTGATGCCCCTTTTGGGCGTTTAACGCCCAGCCAGGTGCCCTGGCTGGCGTTAAACGCCAGAATTCCTTTGTCACTGGGCGTTTTTCCAAACGCCCAGGATGCTGCACACCTGGCGTTAAACGCCCAGAATGGTGCCCATTCTGGCGTTTAATGCCCAAAATGGCACCATTCCTGGCGTTAAACGCCCAGAATGATACCCATTCTGGCGTTTAACGCCCAAAATGCCCCTTACTGGCGTTTTTTCGCCAGTAAGCTCATTTTCTCTGCTTTTTGAGCTGAATCCTTCTGTAACTCTGTGAATTCCTTCATTTTTGATACTTGCCTTTGTAAAAACAAATCATATAACCTACTAATGACTGGGTTGCCTCCCAGCAAGCGCTTCTTTACTGTCTTTAGCTGGACCTTCACTGAGAATCATTCAAGTCTCAGTTTTGAGCATTCCTGCTCAAAATTGCCTTCAAGATAATGCTTGATTCTCTGTCCATTAACAATGAACTTTTTGTCAGAATCAATATCCTGAAGCTCAACATATCCATATGGTGAAACTCCTATAATCACATACGGACCCCTCCACCGGGATTTGAGTTTTCCTGGGAACAGTCTGAGCCTAGAGTTGAAGAGTAGGACTTTTTGACCTGGCTCAAAGACTCTGGTTGACAACTTCTTGTCATGCCATTTCTTTGCCTTTTCCTTATAAATTTTTGCATTTTCAAAGGCATTGAGTCTGAACTCCTCTAGCTCATTTAGCTGGAGCAATCTCTTTTCACCAGCTAACTGTGCATCCATGTTTAGGAATCTGGTTGCCCAGTAGGCTTTATGTTCCAGTTCCACGGGCAGATGACAGGCCTTCCCATACACCAGTTGGTATGGAGAGGTTCCTATAGGAGTCTTGAATGCTGTTCTGTATGCCCACAGAGCATCATCCAAGCTCTTTGCCCAATCCTTTCTTCGGGCTATCACAGTCCGTTCCAGGATTCTCTTTAGCTCTCTATTAGAGACTTCAGCTTGCCCATTTGTCTGTGGATGATACGGAGTTGCCACTTTATGGCTGATTCCATATCTAACCATAGCAGAGTATAGCTGTTTATTGCAGAAATGAGTGCCCCCATCACTGATTAGTACTCTGGGAACACCAAACCTGCTGAAGATGTGTTTCTAGAGGAATTTCAGCACGGTCTTGGTATCATTAGTGGGTGTAGCAATTGCTTCTACCCACTTAGATACATAGTCCACTGCCACCAGAATGTAAGTGTTTGAGTATGATGGTGGGAATGGACCCATGAAGTCAATTCCCCATACATCAAACAATTCTATCTCTAATATCCCTTGTTGAGGCATGGCATATCCGTGAGGCAGGTTACCAGCTCTTTGGCAACTGTCACAGTTACGCACAAACTCTCGGGAATCTTTATAGAGAGTAGGCCAGTAGAAGCCACATTGGAGGACTTTAGCGGCTGTTCGCTCACTTCCAAAATGCCCTCCATACTGTGATCCATGGCAATGCCATAGGATCTTTTGTGCTTCTTCTCTGGGTACACATCTGCGGATTACTCCGTCTGCACATCTCTTAAAGAGATATGGTTCATCCCAGAGGTAGTACTTGGCATCTGAAATTAATTTCTTTCTTTGCACTTTGCTGTACTCCTGGGGTATGAACCTCACAGCTTTATAATTTGCAATATCTGCAAACCAAGGAGCTTCCTGGATGGCAAAGAGTTGCTCATCTGGGAAAGTCTCAGAGATCTCAGTAGAAGGGAGGGACGCCCCAGCTACTGGTTCTATTCGGGACAGATGATCAGCTACTTGGTTCTCTGTCTCTTTTCTATCTCTTATTTCTATATCAAACTCTTGTAGAAGCAACACCCATCTTATTAGCCTGGGTTTTGAATCCTGCTTTGTGAGTAAGTATTTAAGAGCAGCATGGTCAGTGTACACAATCACTTTGGATCCTACTAGATAAGATCTAAACTTGTCAATGGCATAGACCACTGCAAGTAATTCTTTTTCTGTGGTTGTGTAATTCTTCTGTGCATCATTTAGAACACGGCTAGCATAATAAATGACATGCAGAAGTTTGTTATGCCTCTGTCCCAACACTGCACCAATGGCATGATCACTGGCATCACACTTTAATTCAAATGGCAATGTCCAATCTGGTGCAGAGATAACTGGTGCTGTGACCAGCTTAGCTTTCAGGGTCTCAAATGCCTGCAGACACTGTGTGTCAAACACAAATGGTGTGTCAGCAGCTAGCAGGTTACTTAAAGGTTTTGCAATTTTTGAAAAATCCTTTATAAACCTTCTGTAGAATCCTGCATGCCCCAGAAAGCTTCTGATTGCCTTAACATTGGCAGGTGGTGGTAATTTTTCAATTACCTCTACCTTTGCCTTATCCACCTCTATTCCCCTGCTTGAAATTTTATGCCCAAGGACAATTCCTTCAGTCACCATAAAGTGACATTTCTCCCAGTTTAAAACCAGGTTAGTCTCTTGGCACCTTTTCAGGACAAGTGCTAGGTGATTAAGACAGGAGCTGAATGAGTCTCCATATACTGAGAAGTCATCCATGAAGACTTCCAGAAATTTCTCCACCATATCAGAGAAGATGGATAGCATGCATCTCTGAAAGGTTGCAGGAGCATTACACAGACCAAAAGGCATCCTTCTGTAGGCAAACACGGCAGAAGGGCAAGTAAATGCTGTTTTCTCTTGGTCCTGAGGATCTACTGCAATTTGGTTGTAACCTGAATAGCCATCCAAAAAGCAGTAATAATCATGACCAGCTAGTCTTTCTAGCATTTGGTCTATGAATGGTAAAGGAAAATGATCCTTTCTGGTGGCTGTATTGAGCCTTCTGTAGTCAATACACATACGCCACCCTGTGACTGTTCTTGTAGGAACCAGTTCATTTTTTTCATTATGAACCACTGTCATGCCTCCCTTTTTGGGGACAACTTGGACAGGGCTCACCCAGGGGCTATCAGAAATAGGATAAATAATCCCAGCCTCTAGTAATTTAGTGACCTCTTTCTGCACCACCTCCTTCATGGCTGGATTTAGCCTCCTCTGTGGTTGGACCACTGGTTTGGCATTATCCTCCAACAGGATCTTGTGCATGCATCTAGCTGGGCTAATGCCCTTAAGATCACTTATGGACCACCCAAGAGCTGTCTTGTGTGTCCTCAGCACTTGAATCAGTGCTTCCTCTTCCTGTGGATTTAAAGCAGAGCTTATAATCACTGGAAAAGTTTCACCCCCTCCCAAAAATGCATATTTCAGGGATGGTGGTAGTGGTTTGAGTTCAGGTTTGGGAGGTTTATCCTCCTCCTGAGGAATTTTTGAAAATTCCTTTGCTTCCTCTAGTTCTTCTTGATCAGGTTGAGAATCTTTGAAGATGTCCTCAAGCTCTGATTCTAGGCTTTCAGCCATATTGATCTCTTCTACCAGAGAGTCAATAATGTCAGCACCCATGCAGCCATTTGGTGTGTCTGGATGCTGCATAGCTTTTACAGCATTTAACTTGAACTCATCCTCATTGACTCTCAAGGTTACTTCCCCTTTTTGTACATCAATGAGAGTTCGTCCAGTTGCTAGGAAAGGTCTTCCTAGAATGAGAGTTGCACTCTTGTGCTCCTCCATTTCCAGCACCACAAAGTCAGTTGGAAATGTGAATGGCCCAACCTTGACAATCATATCCTCTATTATGCCTGATGGATGTTTAATGGAGCCATCAGCAAGTTGGAGGCATATCCTGGTTGGTTTGACTTCTCCAGTCAACCCAAGCTTTCTGATAGTGGATGCAGGTATTAGATTGATGCTTGCTCCAAGATCACATAGGGTTGTCTTGGTGCAAGCGCCTTCTAATGTGCATGGTATCAGAAAGCTTCCAGGATCTTGAAGCTTTTCTGGTAAGCTTTTCAGAATGACTGCACTGCATTCTTCAGTGAAAAACACTTTTTCAGTTTCTCTCCAATCCCTCTTATGACTTAAGATTTCCTTCATGAACTTAGCATAAGAAGGTATTTGCTCAAGTGCCTCTGCAAACGGAATCTTTATTTCAAGAGTCCTTAGATAGTCTGCAAAGCGGGCAAATTGCTTATCCTGTTCCGCTTTACGGAGTTTCTGAGGATAAGGCATCTTGGCTTGATAGTCTTCAACCTTAGATGCTGCAGGTTTATTCCTTACAGAAGTGGTTGAAGAAGCCTTTTTAGAGGGATTACTGTCAGCACTCTCAGGTGTCTGATCTTCCCTTGGCGTTTGAACGCCAGGAATGGGTGAAGATTGGGCGTTAAACGCCAACTTCTCTCCCTTTTCTGGCGTTTGAACGCCAGAACTGGGCAAGGAATGGGCGTTTAACGCCAACTTTCCTTCCCTTTCTGGCGTTTGAACGCCAATAACATTCCTCTCTGGGCTCTTACTGTCCTCAGAGGGATTTTGAACAGTGGTTTGGTTATCCTCTGTCAATTGTTCCCTGTTTGGCTTTTTGCTCTTTTGAGCAGTGGTATTCAGTGTCTTCCCACTCCTCAGTTGAACTGCTTGACACTCCTCTGTTATCTGTTTAGATATTTACTGTTTTGCTTGATTCAATTGCAGTTCTATGTTCTTGTTAGCAACTTTAGTTTCATAGAGCATCTCTTTAAATTCTGCTAACTGTTCTGTCATCAGGAGCAATTGTTGATTAAGCTCAATTATCTGTTCTTGAGGATTAGGGTCAGTGACTACTGTCATGACTTCCTCTTCTGGAGAGAACTCATTGCTAGAATACAAATATTGGTTTCTAGCAACAGTATCTATAAGCTCTTGAGCTTCTTCAATTGTCTTCCTCATGTGTATAGATCCACCAGCTGAGTGGTCTAAAGACATCTGAGCTTTTTCTGTAAGCCCATAATAGAAGATGTCTAACTGTACCCACTCTGAAAACATTTCAGAGGGGCATTTTCTTAGCATACCTCTATACCTCTCCCAGGCGTTATAAAGGGATTCATTATCCTCTTGTTTAAAGCCTTGGATGTCCAGCCTTAGCTGTGTCATCCTCTTTGGAGGGTAAAAATGATTCAGGAATTTTTCTGATAACTGTTTCCATGTCTTTATGCTTGCTGTAGGTTGGTTATTCAACCATATTTTAGCTTGATCTTTTACAGCAAATAAAAACAGTAATAGTCTGTAGACATCCTGGTCCACCTTTTTATCATGTACTGTGTCAGCAATTTGTAAAAATTGTGCCAGAAACTCAGTGGGCTCTTCCTGTGGAAGGCCGGAATACTGGCAATTTTGCTGCACTATGATAATGAGTTGAGGATTTAGCTCAAAGCTGCTTGCTTTGATGGGAGGTGTACAGATGCTACTCCCATATGCAGCTGTAATGGGGTTAGCGTATGACCCCAGAGTCTTTTTGGACTGATCAATCCCACTTATGTGCATAATGGACAAAAGGGAAATGATAATGATTGCAAACAGATAAATTTTGTTTTTTTTTTTAGTTAAACGAAAAAAAATAAAATAAAACAAAAGAAAATTAAAATAAAAATTCGAAAATCAAAAAGAAAATAAGATCAAAGCAAATTGAGAACTGAATCAATTAAGTAATTAAAACGATTTTGAAAATAGCAATTAAAAAGATATGATTGAAAATTTTTATGAAAAAGATTCGATTTTTGAAAAGAGGAAAGAGAAAAACACAAAAAGACACCAAACTTAAATTTTTTAGAAAATCAAACACTAATTTTTCGAAAATTTTAAGGGAAAAACACAAAGAGGACACCAAACTTAGAACTTTTACGGATCAAAAAGGGACTAAGGACATGCAAAATCGAAAATTAAAAGAAAAGCAAAAGCATGCAATTGACACCAAACTTAGAATATGAAACTAGACTCAACTAAAAGACTCTAAACCAATTAAAAACAAAACAGTCCTAATCTAAGCAACAAGATAAGCCGTCAGTTGTCCAAACTCGAACAATCCCCGGCAACGGCGCCAAAAACTTGGTGCACGAAATTGCAATCACACTTTTGCAACTCCGCACAACTAACCAGCAAGTGCACTGGGTCGTCCAAGTAATACCTTGCGTGAGCAAGGGTCGATCCCACGGAGATTGTCGGCTTGAAGCAAGCTATGGTTATCTTGTAAATCTTAGTCAGGATATCAGAAATTATCAGGATTGATTGTGAAAAGCAACAGAACATGAAATAAGTACTTGTTATGCAGTAATGGAAAATAGGTTGGGGTTTTGGAGATGCTCCATCTTCTGAATTTCTGCTTTCCTACTGTCTTCTTCATCAAACACGCAAGGCTCCTTCCATGGCAAGCTGTATGTAGGGTTTCACCGTTGTCAGTGGCTACCTCCCATCCTCTCAGTGAAAACATTCCTATGCTCTATCACAGCATAGGCTAATCAGCTGTCGATTCTCGGTCAGGCCGGAATAGAATCCAGTGATTCTTTTGCGTCTGTCACTAACGCCCCGCCTGCTAGGAGTTTGAAGCACGTCACAGTCATTCAATCATTGAATCCTACTCAGAATACCACAGACAAGGTTTAGACCTTCCGGATTCTCTTGAATGCCGCCATCAGTTCTAGCTTATACCACGAAGATTCTGATTAAGGAATCCAAGAGATATCTACTCAATCTAAGGTAGAACGGAGGTGGTTGTCAGGCACATGTTCATAGTTGAGAATATGATGAGTGTCACGGATCATCACATTCATCCGAGTTAAGAACAAGTGATATCTTAGAACGGAAGCAAGCATGATTGAATAAGAAACAGTAGTAATTGCATTAATCCATCAAGACACAGCAGAGCTCCTCACCCCCAACCATGGGGTTTAGAGACTCATACCGTGGAAAGTACACAAAGAAACGTGTAAAGTATCATGAGGTACAGATACAATGTCAAAAGATCCTATTAATAGTGAACTAGTAATCCTAAGGTTTACAGAAATGAGTAAATGACAGAAAAATCCACTTCCGGGCCCACTTGGTGTGTGCTTGGGCTGAGCATTGAAGCTTTCATGTGTAGAGACCTTTTCTGGAGTTAAACGCCAGCTTTTATGCCAGTTTGGGCGTTTAACTCCAAGTTATATGCCAGTTCCAGCGTTAAACGCTGGAATTTCTGAGGCTGATTTGCTATGCCGGTTTGGGCCATCAAATCTTGGGCAAAGTATGGACTATCATATATTGCTGGAAAGCCTAGGATGTCTACTTTCCAATGCCGTTGAGAGCGCGCCAATTGGGCTTCTGTAACTCCAGAAAATCCACTTCGAGTGCAGGGAGGTCAGAATCCAATAGCATCTGCAGTCCTTTTCAGTCTCTGAATCAGATTTTTGCTCAGGACCCTCAATTTCAGCCAGAAAATACCTGAAATCACAGAAAAACACACAAACTCATAGTAAAGTCCAGAAAAGTGAATTTTAACTAAAAACTAATAAAAATATACTAAGAACTCAACTAAAACTACTAAAAACATACTAAAAATAATGCCAAAAAGGGTACAAATTATCCGCTCATCAATAAGTCACATGATTTTGAAGAGGAAAAGAGAGGATCACTTTAATCGATTTAGATTTTTTATTTGAGTTTTGGTTTGGAAAAAATTAATATTTGAAGTGCTACGTGTTTAAATTTTTTTTTTCTTTTCTTTCTCTCTTATTTTTGGCCATTCAATATGGAAACGAGAAGCTTGGAGTGTATTGGGGTTGGGGAAAAAGCATGCTTAATGATGATTGGCTAGTTAGAGAAGTGGTTGAAAAATATCTCAGGTGTATAATTACTAAAATTAGATGTATTAGAACATACGCTTAGCAACACATCTTGAGATTAATATCTGAGCTACTAGTATAGATGACACTAGTAACATGATTAATATGAGAATAAAGAATATGATGAGGTATTAGCATTGCTAAAGTCATCAGAGAGTGCTGGTTTTAACCTGCACCAATAGACTGTGAACCCGGTTAAACTTATCTCTTGTTTTTAACTAAAGCAGATCAAATAATATTATAATATTATTCAAGCAGCTCTAATATTAAGATAATAATATTATATTATTATTTTTCTTCTCTCATGTATCGAGTTTGGTTCGTCAAACTGAGACTAACTACAAAAACCAGAATCTAAAACTCCTAACCGAAATAGCTCAAAAAGTAGATCTTCACGATTGTGTCGTCGAGTTGATCTTAGAAGAAATTCTTGCTTAGTGATGACATAAGGATGATGAAGATCGAGGTGCTTGATGATATAGTAAAGGTGCTTCCTTTACTAATCTTCTGAAAAATTTCGTATCTTCAAAAATAGTCTCTGTACCAAAACTAGGTTGTTACAAGTGTTCCAATAAAGTGTTCTGAATGCTTCTCTTTTTTTTATCTCTGTTTATTTTCGATATATTTTTTATGGAAAAATTTTAGGCTCATCTCAAATGTAAAAGCAGATGAGTTCGCTTTTTAAATAGAAGGCCTTAATAGTATAAATAGGTAAATTTTATGGATAAATTTTATTTGTACTATAATTTTGATCATTGATAATATTATTTGTAATAATTTACTATCCTAAACATCACTTTTTGAATTTTTCTTAAACTGCTTCTTGTGCTATTATACATTTCAGTTCATTGCACTGAATTATGTTAAATTTTTTAATAACTTATGAAACTTTAGTTAGGTGAAATATATTTATATCTACTAATATAAATTTGTTAATAACTTTTATTATAATATGTAAAAAAAACTTTTATTATAAGTACCTGAAAATCTTTTCAAATGTATTAGATTATCTATGTATAAAGTATTAAAAGATTTTTTTACAATAATACAAAATGATTTCTGATAAAGTATTAGATAGTGTTGATAATTTTAAGGAGTAAAAGTGATATATTATTTATTATATATTTATGTTAATTTTTTATATAATACTAATTAATTTATTAATTGTTATCTCTTTTAAATTTTAAGTTTGAATCTTGTCTTTCAAACTTTTAATGATAATGAAGATATGAAAAATGATAAAAGAAATAAAGATTGAAAACTCTTTTACATCTATTGTTGTAATTTTTTTTATTGTGTTATTAAATTTATAGTGATTATACATTAACTGTTTTTAACTTCAAGTTATTTGATATTATATGAATCTTATGTTTGTGTTTTATTTATGTATGAATTTCAAGTTTTTATCTTAATTTAACTATAAATATATAAAAATTAAAGTATTATTTAATTTTTATAGAAACGGGACGAATACCCATAAAAATAGATTAAGAGGAACAATTTATAGCATTGTTGTAAGAACCGAACCGGTAATTAAACCGACCAAGTTACTTGTTTACTGGTTTATTAATTCAACCGATAAATTACTGGTTGAACTGGTAAAACCAGTTCCACGTAAATAAAAAATATAAAATACTAAAAATAGTCATTAACTTAAAAGATTCAAAATAGATATCTTTAATGCTTCACCAACATTTTAAAAACAACCAAGTTTCAAATTCTAAAGATAACTAATAAAAAGGTAGACATGAAATTAGTTAGTACTACTATAATAGTATCTTAATTAGACACAATAAGGATAACAATCATAAACTATATTCAACATCACCTATTTCAACAAGCAACTATTTCAACAATAGAAATTTTACCTATTCATACCATAAATGTCTATAAACAACTTCAAGTAGATTCAACAATCTTAAATTTCCTATTTAACATCACCTATTTCAACAAGCAGATTCATACTAAAATTCATAATTTCAACAAGCATGTTCAACCAGAACAAACACCAAACAGAACACAACAGATTGATGATTTCAATTTTCAACAAGCATTAGAAGAAGAGCACCAAACAGAACAGAACATAACAGCACAGAGCATTAGAAGAACAAAACAGCTTTAAAACAGCACAGAACGAAACAAAATAGCACAGAACATTAGACGAAGAAGACAACATAGACCGGCGGACAGCGGTGGCGCGATGAGTGACATAGTGAGGTAAGGTGCGGTAAGGGGGAGGATTAGCCGTTGTGTTTAGGGGAACAAGGATGGAGGGGATATTGGAAGTCTGGTTCGAGTCTTTCTTTTTTTTATTTTTTTTTTAAAAACCAAAACGACGTCGTTTTAGCAAGTAAATTAAAAAAAAACTTTTGAACCGGCCAGTAAACAAAAGCTGCCGATTTTTCGATTTTCATCAAAACCGACCGGTTCAATCCGATTTTTTACAGTTTTATTTCTTGTCCGATCATATAGATCAACTGGACTGCTTAAAAATCTGGTTTATTGGTTTTTTAGTCGAACCGACTGGTTCAATCCGATTCTTTCAACTTTAATTTATAGAAATAAATTCTTTCTATTGTTAAGAAATTAAAAAAATAAAGTGTAGTTTCTAACTTTTTAATATTCTCTCTTTTATATTTTTTATTTTTACTTATAAAATTAAAAAAAAAATATCATTTTATTCTCTCCATTATTACAAAAATTAAGAAAATCCATTCCCAAAACAATCTATTACCCATGATAGCAGTGTGACGAATTTGCAGATAGTAGCGAAGTAAAAAGAAGACAGAACGGGATCGGACAGGAAAAAAACGCACCCCTATCCCCTCACTACAACCCTGGTCATCAACAATACCTGGTCTGCGCCCCGAGTCCCTGTGTATAAATAAATAAAGCAGCCAGATACGGCACAGCACAGCTTATGTGGCAGCTGAGCTACTAGTAGTAATAAGAATCAGAGATACAAGAGAGTAGAGTAGTTGTTATGGAGAAGGAGAAAGGGACTATCACTACGACCAACAATAATAACAAGATAGAGAGGGGGCACCAGATGTACCGTGAGGGGCGTTACAGGGAAGCATTAGGGTTTTACACGGACGCGATCGCCCTCGCTAAAACCAAACCCCACAAGATCGCTCTCCACAGCAATCGCGCTGCTTGTTACCTCAAACTTCACCATTTCAAAAAGGTCAAACTTTCTTTTCCCTTGACTTTTTATGGACCAAATTAATCTCCAAATTTTTATTTCATTGAGCAAAATAGTCCTTTCAGATTCTTCATCGTATGTATGGAGGAACTGATACGAGGATTTTAAAATTTTTAGGAATTCTTAGTAAATAATGATATGGATTAACTTATCTGATTTTTTTCTTACTGAAATTTGATGCGAGATTAATTTGTCTAACAAAATAAAAGGTTAGAAATTGATTTGATAATTAAAGTTTGTTGAGGATTAAAAATTCGGACTTATAAAGAGATCCCTATCACCTAATATAGATAGATAAGCAGTTCATATAAAGTACAGAGCATTCTTGTTTTCAATTCCTAGGAATTAAATTGCTATTTGTTATTCGGTTATGTGCTGATAAGTGATATATTTGAGAGTAACTTTTTTTTTGGTCCCTATGGCCATTTTTTTTTGGAAGCTGCAAATGAATTAACATGTGACACGTTCACGCTCTGTTAGGGAGAGTTCTGATAGTTTTGAATTTGGGGTCATAGTCATATTGGTCTTTAATCACTGGAGCATCATTATCTAACTAGAGAGGATTTAATATGAGCATCAATTTTAATAGTCGGTGAACCCAATTTTGGAGTTTTAAGCTGTTATTGGTAATAGGTTATGCGAGTTTTGGAGTTTTAAGCTGTTATTGGTAATAGGTTATGCGATGTTTTGTTATGGGTGTAATTTGAATTAGTTGAAGTTTAAGGGGCAGATTGTGAGAGTGAATGCTTCTTTATTGAAAAGCTAGTAAATATACGAACTCTTGATTCAGTTGATTGGGTTAACATTTCTTCCCCTTGAGCAAGATCTTGGATTTGATTCTTGTGAACGGAAAATTGAGCTTCGAAAGAGCTTTATAGCTTTCATGAACCAACTTTGCTTCATATGAAAATTTGTAGTGGACTGAGGATAGTACCAGTAGTTATGGAGAAAGACAAATAAAGGAAAAAAGAAAAAATAGTAAACATATTGCACTTGGACATGAAAATTTCATCTGGACGTACAGCAAACTTGATGGGAATTATGCGCAAAAGTATAACTTGCGAACGAAAGACGCTTGCTTGAATTGAAAAATCTGTGACTTGTAATTGTAACAATGCTACCAACTTACCATTTAGCTGCTCTGTTGGTGTTGAATTATCTGTTTCTTATAGTTCTTGAAACTCCAGGCCAATTGTCTCATCCATCAAGGTGCCTACAAGCCAACGAGTATTAGTCAGCGTGTTCCACAGTTGATATTCCGGATGTGGACGAAAAACAAAAAAAATAGAAAAAAAACTGAGACTTTAGGTTACTGTGTATTATGTATTCTGTAACATGTCATTATAACTGTGGGATGATTGTTTAGGAATAATGACGCTCCATCTGTGTAGTTGCAAGCTTTTGTTGTATGATTTCTGTTTCAATACATTTGTGTTGGATACAATGACTACAATCAATTATTGTTGCTACTGTTTCAGGCAGCAGAAGAGTGTACCTCAGTGCTTGAGCTTGATCAAAACCACAGTGGGGCATTGATGCTGAGGGCTCAAACACTAGTCACCTTGAAGGAGTACCATTCAGCGCTTTTTGATGTCAATAGACTTTTAGAGTTGAACCCATCCTCAGAAGTATATCAAAATCTTCACGCTCGCTTGAAGACACAGTTGGTAGGTTGTTGTCTCCCCTGTATTTTGTTTCTGCTGCAGTTGCATACATTGCACAACTGTTAACTTGGCTTTAAGGTACTGAGAGATGAACGTGACATCTGTACCCTTGAGATAACTTAGTTGTTATCATTACAGCCCTTATAATTTGGATGGCTTTATTTTATTTTTGGTTAGGTTTTTCTTCTTTTCTGTTTCTTTTTTCATTTTTCCTAGTGCCTTTCCTTTCTCTCTCATCCTGTTGTAGTTATTAGTGAGATATTGATCTAGTGCATGTGCAAGTTAAAATGTGAACAATAAATTATTTGATGGTTAAAAACACTTTCAAGATTTCCATTTAATAAGTGAGAAGTGAAGAGAGAGAAATAGGAAGAGGTGGGAAAACAATAAGGAGAGTAGATAAAGAAAATCTGGGATATATATGGCTACTCTTTAAACATATTTTATTTATTGGAGTTAATGATGATGGGTGTAAATTGCTAAAGTATTCAGTAGCAAATATGATGATGATGATTACTTTTGCATTAGGCATCCCTTTAGGTGTGTTTGGCTACATTGGGCACTCTTCTAATTTGTGCGTGAACAACTTAAATTTGTCTTGCCAACTTTGACTATATGTGAGCTATAGTATTTGTAGGTTATAGTCTAATTTTAGGTTGATAGAAACAAAAATGATGACTGTTTCATGTGTAGCGATGCACCAACACACACAGACACACATTCTAAATTAAATACTTTGTCAACTGGTAGTAATCTCCCCCCCCCCCCCCCCCCCCTTTTTTTTTTTGTATTGGCTTGCTCAAGTGAAGACACTTGCTCCAATACCAGAGTCAGAAGAGGAGTTTGAAGAGCAGGAAGAAGAATCAGAAGACAGTCCTGAGGTCATACTAGGAGGAGAGAATAATGAGGAATCAATGGGAGGTAAGTACTTGGCAACTTCGGATATTAGAATTGATCAGAAGGTTGAACTCCGGAAAGATATCGTAAGTGCTGAATGTGCTTCTCAAGATACAAAATCCAAGTTCCCATCCAAAGATGGAAGAGACCAGAACAGTGAGGCTGAAAAGTCAAAAGCAGAGGCTGTAGCACCTAAAGCACTGAACAGGGAATCAACCGAGCAACAAACGAAAGGATGGCAAATGATTCCAAAACCGAAAGGGCATTCAGCTCTGGACTATGCACGATGGGACAGTGTTGAAGATGATTCTAGTGAAGACGACGACGAAAATGAAGATGAAGAATCTTTGCCACAGTACCGGTTCCGCGTAAAAACGGTGGGGGTACGGCCTGTCAAGTGATATGTAAATTCTAGTACAAGGTACCTCTAAAATGGCTTTGCTGTTCAAGTACGGAACATAGAAGTGACTTCTTATGGACTAGAACGGGCTGGTTCCCTAGTTGGAATAGCTGAATCATGTGGTTTTCTCTTGAAGATCTACAATTTTGTTACTAGAGTTATCAGTCGATATGGTTGTCGATGATCATGAGCTATATAAACTCGAAGTTAACAGTAACATCCTCAGTGCCTCCCTTTGAAGCAACTGAGTTCCTGATCTCCAGGTCTGTTTGCATTTTCTTCTGATACTGAAGTTCGAGAGTTGTGCTTCCTTAATAGACGAGGTAGAGTCTTTCAGCTGTTGAGGGCCAAAGAGCATCATTCATACCATTACAACAGGTGCGAGAATAATATATACTCTTTCTGTTCCTGTATTAGTCAATGTGAAATTTTGTTACATTCTTTTATTAACCAAGGATGTACTGAATTTCCAGTTATAAATGCATGGAAATCGAGGGAGTATATTTCTCCCACCTTTATTTGATACTGCTTTAGAAGTTGTAAATAGCAGAGGAATATGAATGCTTAAGCATTGGAGAAAATAATCATAAGGTTGCAGCAGCCGTGAGCACATTCTTTTTATTATTCTTTTTATCATGCGTATTATGCTTTTTGTGCTTTTTTCTTTGTAATGTACTAATGTATGATTCATTATAATGATATCAATAAAGTATTTAGTTATTTTTCTTTGTGAATACTAAATTTCGGCAAATCAGTCAGACAGCCTATGACAAAGGATCCATTGATTCTATTCCCGTTTGGATGGGTTATTGAATCTTGGGTTGAAGTTCCTTTTTATCTATTTCTGTTTGCAATCTATTAGTAATAACTTTATCTCTAGTGTTTAATTAGCTAGTAATTTAAGTTACTGATATGGACCGTCTAAAACTGTATAAAGGAGTCTCTCCATTAGATAGAGTAAGACATCATGTTTGAAGAGCTCTTAAAGGATAAGTTTATTTAGGTCTAATTCACTTACTACAGATAAAATCTTTCAAACCATACCATATGTTAGTACACTTAATGGTGATTTTTAATTAAAGAGTAGAGATGGGGTGTTCATAGCCTAATCTACTGCTTAGTCAGGCCCAAAATGAATAAAGTTCAATCTATAGATATCGAGCGAATCAGCTTCCACTGGACCTCATAGAGGTTGGTCACAACAACACAAGTGCAAATTTACTTATCTAAATAAGTAATCAATTTTTACTGCGTCTCCTATCCCTCTAAAAAGGAGATCTTAACAACTTACCTAACCAAAGAGAAACAACAACCTACCACCAAAGGTGGAACCACTGTAAAAGGTGGTTATCAACTCTATATTTACATTTATAAATATTCTGATATCCTCAAGTATACTTTGAACCCAATCTATTAAAAATCTGTCTAAAACCCTTGTTAACTTAAACATCGGAGTCTTTTGCAGGTACCACCACTTACCTTCTCACGAAGAACTCGGACGGCGACACCTCGACACCAGTAGATGTTGGACGCTGCCTCAAAAGGAGTTTGGACCTCATGCTCAGGCCCAAAGCAACCCAGTTTCAGGTAACCCACGGAATATTGACGCCATTGC
The DNA here is from genome assembly GCF_014773155.1 of Arachis stenosperma. Classification (NCBI taxonomy): domain Eukaryota; kingdom Viridiplantae; phylum Streptophyta; class Magnoliopsida; order Fabales; family Fabaceae; genus Arachis; species Arachis stenosperma. The sequence goes on from NC_080383.1 coordinate 79,517,168, forward strand.
TGGGGACCCGCAAGTCTACACCCAATCATGGCAAATAATCGTCTTAAAGACGGACATATGGCATCCGAATCCGAGCTAGAATATCACAACGACGATCGTGCGTTTGTAGTACCTCCACGACAAGATTGAACAAATGACCACAATGGGGAGGGCCTTCACAAAACCCTCAAGGTAGAAGAATAAATTCGAAAATCCAACCACTTGAGGACATGGTAAACCAAAACTCGGCAGAACATATGGGTTTGGTGCATGGACACTAGGAATGTAAAACCCGGTTAATTAACGGCTAATTAACCTATAAATGAGAATTTATTCTAGAAAGCCTGAAATGTGATTTTTATGGCTTAATGTGATAGAGGAGATTGAGACGAGAATTTCGGTACCAATTTTATAGAATTCGGACCAAGATTGGACCGAACGGGCCAAACCGTGCCAACCGGACCCAAAGTGGGCCCTTGGCCCAACATAACTTAACCAAAACCCTAGTTTTCAGCACTCTCTCTCCTCATTACACACACAAACACGCTGAATTAGAGGGAAGGGGGGAGAAGAACACTCTCTCAAACCTCTATCTCTCACTTGATCTTCAAACCACCATAACTTTTGATCTAGAGCTCCGATTGCCGCTCCGTTTGCGGTCACGCGTTCACCGCGGAGAGCTCTACAAAACCCATACAACTAATCTTGAGGTAAGCCACGTGTTTCTGTTCGAAATTCCAGCCCTTATTTTCGAGTTTCATGGGTAAAATGTTGAGACTTTGGGTTCTTTGATGTTATAGGACCCAACTCTCTTGAAGGAGAAGGTTAATCTTGTCTCCTTGGACCTTGGGTGTGGTAAGATTCTCAACCCTAGTGTAATTTTGTTGTTCTATGATGTTTGAGTTTTGAGATGTTGTGTTTGGGTATGATGGTTGTGGCTTAGGTTGTGTATGTGTGGATATTGGAGCTTGATTGGTGACTTTGAAAAGCTTGGGAAGGATTTGGTGGTGAAAAATCTGTTCTTGGAGGTGTTGAGGCCTTGAGAGCTTGTGGATAAGTGGTTTGGAAGTGCTCTGGTGGAGCTTGGGAGAATCGGCTAAGGTATGGTTTTGGTTTCCCGTATCTAATATGTAATGTGGTAGGAAATACTTAGGTTAGAGGCCCTAAGATAGGCATTGAATTGTTGATGTTGTTGAATGATTGAGATATATGATGTGGTCATATATGTGATGATGATTATTGATGCCTTGGTGGTATGATGTATGAGAAATATGCATGTTGTGATATATGCTTGATGATTGGTTATGGTTAAATTGTGGGTTGAACCATGTTGATGGTGAGTATGATGTTGATTGTGTACAATAATGATTTATTGGAATTGGTGTTGTTAAGAATTGGCATGAGGAATAGTATATGATATGTCAATATGTTTGAGTTTGAGCCACTTGGGTGAAGTGGGCTAAAATGATGAGATAGTGATTTTGTATATTGTGGTAAAGTGTCAATGTGTGAGTTGAGGAGGCTTGATGTTGAATTTGATATATTTTGATTGATTTCAAAGAAAAGGGATGAAATTGGCATGTTATGATTGATTTTGAAAAGAATTGGAAATGACTTGTTTTGAAAATGGCACTTTGTGGTTTTTATGAAAAACATGGTTTTGGGCATACTTTGGTGGGACATAACATGGACTACGGATCTCTGTTTTGTACCAAATCTGTTTAGAAATGAAATTTGATCCGGAATGTCCATGCCGTTCGAAGAACGGGTGAGAAATGATTTAAAATGAGGAAGTTATGTCCATTGGAAGATAGGGGTTTAAATCTGTGAATTCTGCAGCTTTTAACTTAGAAAATTTTTAGCAGAATGACCCCTTGCGCGTAGGCGTACCTGGCGCGTACGCGTCGATCTTCCAGAAAATGCCATCCACGCGTACGCGTGATGTGCGCGGGCGCACCGATTGTGCTGCACCCAATGCCAAGCCATTTTCCAGAGAGTTATGCCAGAACTGTGCCAGTGTTGTGCCTGGGGCACGAGAACACCCGCGCGTACGCGTGGTTGGCGCGTGCGCGTCGATTGGCAAATCTTTAATCCACGCGTTAGCGTGCATGACGCTTGCGCGTCGATGGGTTTTTGAGGCCATCCACGCGTGCGCTTGGAGTGCGCGTACGCGTGGCCCTGTTTTCATCCCAAAGTTGATTTTTGAGTTTTAAAAGCCAAATCTCATACTTCTAAGCCTCCGATCTCACCATTTATGTCTTGAATCATTATGACATGCCTAGCTATTAAAAAGGGGCTAGTGAATGAGGTAACTTGCGAGTAAAGCAAGGGAAAAATGAATGATCAATGAGGATCAAGATGATTATGTGAGATGCGGAGGATGGTGGTGGAAGTGCTTGTTATGCCATGGGCCGAAAGGCTATAATTGTTAATGAAACGGCTGGTTATGGATTTAACCGTGAGCCGGATGGCTGGTTATGGATTTAACCGTGAGCCGGAAAGGCTGTGTATGATATGAATATTGGCTGTTTCTGGACTGAACCATGAGCCGGATGGCTGATATGGATGTTGATCCATGGATGAGAATTCATGCATGTTTATGCTGAATTATTGATAATTGAGATTTGCACTTCCACTATCAGAGGCACGAGATCCCTGGGAGAAAGCAGTGGCTAGCCACCACGTGCTCTAGGTGGAGGCTCGAGACTCTGTTGACCCTATGTCGTAAGTGTGGCCGGGCACTGTGAAAGACCCGGATGAGCTCGCCCCCGAAATATTCACCAGTGAGGGTGATGGATATGGATCATGTTTATGATCAAGTTTATAACGAGTATAACTCGAGTTGGGGATGCGCGACAGAGGGACAGTCCAATGGTTAGCGACCAGGACTTGTCGGGTTGGCTCTATAACCGACAAGAGGATATCATCGGCCACTAGGGACAGGCATTCATCATATGCATACTATGTGAATTGTTTGAGATTGCCTATTTGACTGCATATTACTTGCTAATTGTCTAAATGTCTTAACTGCTCCTACTTGTATATTCTTTGTCTGATATAACTGTGTTTGCTATAATATACTCCTGCTGGTGATTGGGAGGTTTGAAGGAATTGGAAAGGAAAGTATTAGTTAGACTGAAGAATCTTTAGTCAGATGCCCTTATATGGCTTAGCTTGTTTATAAGCTTTGATATTATCTGGAGGAAGTTCTAGGATTGCCTTTGGCTTTCCTCTATTATTATGTATTATATATGTGGAAGCTGTTACCATGCTGGGGACCTCTGGTTCTCACCCATGCGGATTTTGTGGTTTTCAGATGCAGGACGTGAGGTTTCCCGCTGAGGCATGCTGGAAACTTCTAGATTTGCGAAGATCCTTTGTTCTCGGGGCTATGTTTTGGTTTATATGTTTCGCTTAGATACTTTTATCTCCATTAAATAATACAAACTGTGATGACTCCTCTTATGGGAGATTTTGGAGAATAGATTTTATGTATTTGTGTCCCTTTGGGTTTCCTTTGGGGTTTTCCTTATTTTATCATATGTATATATTGCTATGCTCGGACCGGTTATCTTTGCAGCCGGATTTTGAGTCTTGATATTCCTGTTTTTGACACTCCTTTGTATATATATACAATATCGCGTTGGTTTATCCTTGTTCGTTACGTTATCGATCGGAGTGATGCGCTTTTGAGTTGCGGTTTTTTTTGTTTACCCCTTTTTCTACAAAGGCTCCTAGTTATAATCAATCATTCATACTACTATACGTACTAAATTTTTATTTTAGAGGTCGTAATACCTTGCCATCTCTGAATTATGACTTAAGCATAAGACTCTGTATGGTAGGGTGTTACAAGGAATGGTTGGAGCAGCTCGAGATGAAATTAGAGCGACCACGAGAATTCGAACAAGCTTTAAAAAGGGAGGTACGACGACGAAGGAATTTGGAAGAAAAACTCGATAAGCTGGAGACCGATCTTCGAGGTCAGAGAACCCATGTGGATCGGGAAGGAACCCCCTTTGGAGGTGAAGATCTATTCACATAAGAGATCATGCGGGATAGGGTTCTTAGACACTTCAAAAGCCTAAACATGGACCTTTATAATGGAATGACTGATACGGATTTTTACAATATCCGCAAACTACCGGCAAGTGCATTGGATCGTATCAAATAATGCCACGATGGTTAGGTTATCGTTCTCACAAGGACTAATGGATCAACCAACAATAATCAGTTGACTATTTTAGTTAGAAAAATCAAATTGGGATGAGAATTAATCAAAGAGAAAAGCATAAAACTAGATAACTTGGCATTAAAGTAAATAATTGTAATGTAAGTGACTAAACATAAATAACAAGAATGTAATAGCGAGAAAGTAAATTATTGAAATTAATAAAATGAAAACAAAACTTATAAATGAATTAAGAACATAAACAATAAATAGATATCACTTGCAGAAATTAAATGAAGCAGTAAATGAACGCAGTAAGCGAACAATTAACAAGATAATCTGAAAAGAGCATATTGAGGTTCAAAGATGTTAACTCCTCAGGAATGATAAATCTCAACTCAATCTCAATCATGCAATTATAGATCTCTGGTAAATCATAAGTGATTGAACTCCAATTCCATGGTAATTTAGTCTTTCTTGACTTAATCAACTGCCAATTCTTTGTTCAATTTGCTCATGAGAAGAGATGAATCACATTCCCTGATTTCTAAACCACATAATTCTTAAGATCTGAATTTAGTTGATTCACTGTTACATATCAAATCTAAATTCAAAATCAGAAGTATTGAGAGAGAGGATCTTCAAGCTTAATTCCTATGATTCAATTTTCTAATTGATCATGAAATTCAATCTAGATCCAAACCATTTTCCAATGAATTCGAATCATTGAAATGAAGAACGAAAATACTCTCTTAGAATCAATAATGCACAAATCAAGGATAGATAATCAATAAATTCATTCTATTAGAAATTATCAGAGCTCTTCTCCTCAATAAAGAAGAGTTAGTGGCTCATGTCTCAGAGGAATTACAAGAATAGAAAAATTATGTAAAAGTGAAGAAAATGGCAAAAAGTCCCTTCTCATTTCTCTCTTCCTAGCTTCTATACTTTCTTCCGAAGTTGCCTTCAAATTCAAATTCCAATTCCCATGAAATTCAGGTCCAATTCCAATTGGGTTCAAGTCCAATGCAACTCATAAGTTTTAGCAATGTTAATTCCTCTTATAGCTTCTCCAAATTGGTTGATTACTCAAGCCTCTAAGAGTTGGAATTGATTATATGATGTTTGCCGTTGAAAGCCTTCAATTTAGCCGTTTCACGACATGTCCAATGTCAATCCCTTTTGGCCGAATTTGCTCTTTGTTTAATTTTGTCGTGGCAAACCAAAGTAGAGCCGTGGGATGGCTTGCTTTCTTTCATTACTTTATTCAATTTAAATTACTCTACGACAAACATAACAATCTCAAGTAAAGCATAACTAATGCAACAATAGAACAGATAACCAAACAAAACAAGAACATAATTAAAATTGCAATGAAACAAGAAATAGTCAAGGAGAAAAACAACCTCTTGGCTCCAACTTCTTCACTTATCATCCTCATCATTGTTGGGCTCAGTGTTCTTTGGTTCCTGATGAGCGGATAATTTATACGTTTTTTGGCATTGTTTTTAGGTAGTTTCTAGTATGCTTTAGTTACTTTTTAGTATATTTTTATTAGTTTTTATGCAAAATTCAAATTTCTGGACTTTACTATGAGTTTGTGTGTTTTTCTGTGATTTCAGATATTTTCTGGCTAAAATTGAGGGACCTGAGCAAAAATCTGATTCAGAGACTGAGAAAGGACTGCAAATGCTGTTGGATTCTGACTTTCCTGCACTCGAAGTGAATTTTCTGGAGCTACAAAAGTCCAATTGGTGCGCTTTCAATTGCGTTGGAAAGTAGAAATCTTGGGCTTTCCATAAATGTATAATAGTCTATACTTTGCCTGAGATTGGATGGCCCAAACTGGCGTCCAAACGCCCACTAGAGACCCTTTTCTGGCGTTAAACGCCGGAACTGGCACCAAAATTGGAGTTAAACGCCCAAACTGACATCCAAGCTGGCGTTTAACTCCAAGGATGGCCTATGCACGTGAAAGCTTCAAAGCTCAGCCCAAATACACACCAAGTGGGCCCCGGAAGTGGATTTTTGCACTATCTACTCATTTTCTGTAAACCTAGTTTACTAGTTTAGTATAAATAGCACTTTTTACTATTGTATTGAGATCTTTGGACCACTTTTCGATCCTTTGATCAGGTCTTTTCCCTTGTTTTCGAATTCTTATGCCATTTGGGAGGCTAGCCATTCGGCCATACCTAGACCTTTTGTTCTTATGTATTTTCAACAGTCGAGTTTCTACACATCATAGATTAAGGTGAGGAGCTCTGCTGTTCCTCATGAATTAATGCAAGTACTATTATTTTTCCTTCAATTCACGCCTACTTCTTCTCCAAGATATACTCTTGTACTTAATTAAGTTAAGTCAGACTGAAGGGGTAACCCGTGACAATCACCCACTATCTTCAGTACTCGCTTAGCCAAGATCCGTGTGCCTAACAACCACAAAGCAGTCTACATGATGTTCAACGTAGTCATTGGACGCCAGCCGAAGTATACTCTCTTGGGTCTCTAATCCACGGATTTGCATCGTCTCTCCTGATAACAGAGCATCCGACCCCGTGATTAGGATCTTCGTGGTATAGGCTAGAATCAATAGACAGAATTCCTGAGATCCGAAAAGTCTAAACCTTGTTTGTGGTATTCCGAGTAGGATCTGGGAAGGGATGACTGTGAGGAGCTTCAAACTCGCAAATATTGGGCACATTGACAGTGTGCAAAAGGATTAATAGATCTTATTCCGACACAAGTGAGAACCGACAGATGATTAGCCCTGCGGTAGCTGTGCCTGATATTTTTATCCGAGACAAAAAATCCGACAGTTGATTAGCCGTACAAAAACCGTAGCCTGACCGTTTTCACTGAGAGGATCATACAGCTTGCCATGAATGGGAGGACGCATGATTGGATGAAGGCAATAGGAAAGCAGAGGTTCACAAGCAACAAAGCATCTCCAAACGCTTATCTGAAATTTCCACCAATGAATTACATAAGTATCTCTATGTTATTTTCCGTTTTATTTATCTTTTTATTTATCAAAACATCATAACCATTTGAATTTGCCTGACTGAGATTTACAAGATGACCATAGCTTGCTTCAAGCCGTCAATCTCCGTGGAATCGACCCTTACTCACGTAAGGTATTACTTAGACGACCCAGTGCACTTGCTGGTTATTTGTGTGGAGTTGTGAAAAGTGTGATCACAATTTTGTGCACCAGTTCCCAGACATTTGGTGCATTTGTATTAGGAGTGTATGCCCTTAACTCCCAGAATCCTTGCCCATCCATACTTTTTCGCACCCTCTCTTCATGAATGAGTTGAAACTATGTAATCAGAAAGGAAAATGCTAGGTTGCCTATATGATGTTTCCAAGCCATATACCTTCTGATGAGTCTTGGAAGTGAAAGAGTATTTTCGTTGGTTAGAAAATTTCACAAAATAATTTTGTTGCTAGTATAGTTTCCAACCAATAAATAACACTCAATCAAAGTTTTAATTTGGTTTTGTCACAAGTACAAACCTCAATAAAATAACCGAGAGTATTTAAACCTCGGGTCGTCTCACAAGGAATTGCAATGAAGTGATCAATTATTGGCTATGAAGGGGCAAGGGGGTTTGATTTTGAAATAAGCATGAAATGTAAATTGCAAGAAAGTAAATGACAATTAACAATAAAGGGAAGGAAAAGAACCCTTGGCTAGACATGGAAATTGAGATCACCATCCTTGTCTACAAACCATATATTGACAATTATGAGGGACCAATCCATCAAATCTACTTCTATATTTGAAGTACGTCAAATAAGCTTGATCAACATCAACCCATAAGTCCCAACCTAGCTACTAATTGACTTAGTAGTAGGCTAGCGTTAATGGGTATCAAATTGACCACTAAGGATTCTCAAATCACAAATTCAATAAGACCCAATGACTCAAGGTCACCCAATTCTCTTAGCCTAGGCCAAGAGTATAGAAAACTACTCTACAACTAGTAAAAACATTTTAACAAACACCTAGAGTGTAATAAAAGTAAACATCACAAAATACAAGAATTAATCAAACCCATAACTAACACAAACAAGAAATCAACAATAGCAATTAAGATAAACATAATAAGACATGAAAATATAAAAATGCATTAAAGGAAAATAAAAATCCAACAAGGGTTCATGAAAGTAAAAATGACAAAATAAGGAAATTAACAAGGAAAGCTAAAAAGATTAAAATAGTAGAACAATAAAATATAAAGAGAGTTGAACTAAAAACAAGAATTAAAAGTTGGATCTAAGAAAAATTGACCTAAACTATCCTAAATTCTAGAGAGAAGGGAGAGCTTCTCTCTCTCTCTCTAGAATTCTAATGTAAAACATGATGAAAACTATACTATGACTACTTCCCCCACTCCCCTCCAATTCTTGGGTTCAAAAGCATGAGAAATGAGTTGGATTCGGGGCTCCTTGAGCTCAGAAATTGCCCCCAGCGTTTTGCCTTTAATGAGGTCACGTGCTGCTTGTCACGCGTACGTATAGGTCATGCGTACACATCACTGGCAACTTTCTGTTCCACGCGTACCCGTCGATTACATGTACACATCGCTTTGACGATTGATGATCGAATTTTTGTGTGGTCTAGAATTTCACAATAAATTCTCATTGCAAGTATAGTTTCTAAACCAACAAATAATCCTCTCATACAAAAATTTGGTTGTCACAAGTAACAAACCCCAATAAAAATAACCGAAATATTCAAACATCGGGTCGTTCTCCCTAAGAATTGCAATAAGATGTTCTTGTTATTGGCTATGAAGTATATTTTGGGATTTTTGTAGTAAGAGACAAGAAATGTAAATAGCAAAGGAAATGAACTAATAATTGAGAAAGCTCTTGGAAAGGTATGAGAATTAGAAATCCTATCCTAATTCTCATCTTCAAGTGTGACAAAAAGAATTGTCCATTGCTCCACTTAGTTAACCTCTAACTATGAAGGAAAGTAAAATGGATATCAACTTGAGACCACAAGTCCTAGTCTAATCATGATGAAAGACCAGCTTTAGTGATAGTTCTAGTCAACTAGCAACTTCCAATTATCAATCAACAAGAGAGTTTGATAATTCAAGTGTCTCCAATTACTCAACCTAGGCCAAAAGAAGAAAAACCTAACTCATAACTAGAAGAAGCATTTCATCAAACATATAAAAGGCAATAAAGGAAAACATCATAAATTGCAAGAATTAAAGGAATCTACAACTACAAAAGCAAGAGATTAACGATAGCAAGGCAAAACAATTATGAAACAACAAAGAACTTACCAATTGCATTGAAGAAAAAATGTAGATCTACAAAAGAATTCATAAACTACAACTAACAATACAAAGAAACTACAAGGGAAGTAGAATGCTACAACTACAAGGGAACAATTAAAGATGAAAAAGGAAATTAAAAGAGAAGAAGAAGTAGATCTAGATCTAAGAACTAAGAACCCTAATCTAGACAGAGGAGAGAGCTTCTCTCTCTAGAAACTAACTAAAGCATGACGAAAACTAAACTCTCCCTAATTCTAAACTACCTAATGACTAAATCCCTCATCCCTGTTCTATCCTTGGGTTAAATAGCATTAGAAATGTGTTGGATTTGGCCCAAAATGCTTCAGAAATCGCTGGCCACAAGTTGCCCTTAATGAGTCACGTGCAGCTTCCCATGTATACTCGTACATCACGCGTACGTGTCTCTAAATGCCAGACAACTATGACAAAGTTTATATCATTTTGAAGCCCCGGATGTTAGCTTTCTAACGCAATTGAAATCGCTTCATTTGGATTTTTGTAGCTCAAGTTATGATCAATTAAGTGCGAAGAGGTCAGGATTGACAGCTTTGCAATTCTTTCATTTCTTCATGAGTTCTCCATTTTTACATGCTTTTTCTTCATTCCCTCAATCCAATCTTTGCCTTCTAAATCTGAAATCACTTGACAAACATATCAAGTCATCTAATAGAATCAAGGTGAATAAAATTTAGCTATTTTAAGACCTAAAAAGCATGTTTTCACTCTTAAGCACAGTTAAAGGAGAATTTACAAAACCATGTTATTTTAGTGAATAAATGGGAGAAAAGTTGACAAAACCCTCTAAATTCAACACAAGATAAATCCTAAAAATGGGGTTTATCAACGATTCCTTCCCACGTGCACGCTTGAGCCACGTACACGCATCGCTGGACAGATTACCAAAATCTATTTCTTTATGAATTCTACATTTTTGTATGCTTTTTCTTCATTCCTTCAACCAATCTTTGCCTTCTAAACCTGAAATCACTTAACAAACACATCAAGGCATCAAATGGAATTAAAGTGAATTAAATTTAGTAATTTTAAGGCCTAAAAAGCATGTTTTCACTCTTAAGCACAAATTAGGAGAAATTTACAAAACCATGCTATTTCATTAAATAAATGTGAGATAAGTTGATAAAATCTCCTAAATTCAACACAAGATAAACCACAAAATTGGTGTTTATCAGGAAGCTACAACTGTTTTCCTTCCAAGACACACTGGATAAGCACAACCATATCAGAAGTGATATCTATCTCATGAGTGCTAGGTATCACATAGTTGGATAGGACTTGATGTTAGAGCCTAGCCTCAACGATGAGATATCTGATCGCTATGCCCTTCGGACTCGGCTTCGATGGCCCATAGATCCAAGGGTTATCGGGGTGGACGGCTATAACTCGCAACAATGCATTCCAATTAAAAGTCATCATTTGAATGTCATCTTCCGCCTTCTAAAAAGCATCTTTCTTGGCTACTTTAGACCGGAAATAGAGGACCTCTTGAATTACTGATAAACCCATATTTTATGATATATTTTGTGCTTAGTTTGAGTGATTTATTCAATCCTTCACCCACTTATTCATATTAATTGCATGGTTTTACTTTTCCTTCCTTATTATGTGATGTATGTGAAAAACATGTTTCCTATGCTTTAAAATTAATTAATTTAATTATCCTTTATTATCATTCGATGCCGTGATTTGTGTGTTGAGTAGTTTCAGAGCTTCTAAGGCAGGAATGACTTAAAGGATGCAAAAGAAATATACAAAAATGGAAGGAAAGCACAAAACGGAGCTTCTGAAGAAACTGGCAGCGACGCGACCGCATGGGCGATGCGGCCGCATGCCAAGCGCGAAGAAGCAGCGACGCGGCCGCATGACCGACGCGACCGCGTCGACTGAATTAAAGCGCAATCACGCGAACCCGTGCTCCACGCGGCCGCATCACTTGCGCCGCACAACTCAATCCTAATTTGCCAAATATCTTATCTTTTCTTCCCCCAATCCTAATTTTTCCCTCCCTCCTCTCTTACTCACTTCTTTCCCTTCTCATTCTTCTTATCTTTCATTTCATTTATTTACATATTTCATTCATTGCATTTTAATTTAGTGCATATTTTTCTTTTCTTTTCTAAATTTTTTATTTTTTCTTTGGTGTTGATTTTCTTATTTAACTGTTGCATCTTTTCTGGTATAATTTTTAGTGACTTGTTTTACAATGTTGGGTGTAACACCCTACCATACAGAGTCTTATGCTTAAGTCATAATTCAGAGATGGCAAGGTATTACGACCTCTAAAATAAAAATTTAGTACGTATAGTAGTATGAATGATTGATTATAACTAGGAGCCTTTGTAGAAAAAGGGGTAAACAAAAATCGCAACTCAAAAGCGCAACACTCCGATCGATAACGTAACGAACAAGGATAACCAACGCGAGATTATATATGTACAAGGGAATGTCAAAAACAGGAATATCAAGACTCAAGATCCGGCTGCGAAGATAACCGGTCCGAGCATAGCAATATATACATATGATAAAATAAGGAAAACCCCAAAGGAAACCCAAAGGGACACAAAAACATAAAACCTATTCTCCAAATTCTCCCATAAGAGGAGTCATCACAGTTTGTATTATTTAATGGAGATAAAAGTATCTAAGCAAAACGTATAAACCAAAACATAGTCCCGAGAACAAAGGATCTTCGCAAATCTAGAAGTCTCCAGCATGCCTCAGCGGGAAACCTCGCGTCCTGCATCTGAAAACCACAAAATCCGCATGGGTGAGAACCAGAGGTCCCCAGCATGGTAACAGCTTCCACATATATAATACATAATAATAGAGGAAAGCCAAAGGCAATCCTAGAACTTCCTCCAGATAATATCAAAGCTTATAAACAAGCTAAACCATATAAGGGCATCTGACTAAAGATTCTTCAGTCTAACTAATACTTCCCTTTCCAATTCCTTCAAACCTCCCAACCACCAGCAGGAGTATATTATAGCAAACACAGTTATGTCAGACAAAGAATATACAAATAGGAGCAGTTAAGACATTTAGACAATTAGCAAGTAATATGCAGTCAAATAGGCAATCTCAAACAATTCACATAGTATGCATATGATGAATGCCTGTCCCTAGTGGCCGATGATATCATCTTGTCGGTTATAGAGCCAACCCGACAAGTCCTGGTCGCTAACCATTGGACTGTCCCTCTGTCGCGCATCCCCAACTCGAGTTATACTCGTTATAAACTTGATCATAAACATGATCCATATCCATCACCCTCACTGGTGAATATTTCGGGGGCGAGCTCATCCGGGTCTTTCACAGTGCCCGGCCACACTTACGACATAGGGTCACCAGAGTATCAAGTCTCAACCTGGAGCACGTGGTGGCTAGCCACTGCTACTACCCAGGGAAACTCGTATCTCAGATAGTGGAAGTGCAAATCACAATTATCAATAATTCAGCATAAACATGCATGAATCCTCATCCATGGATCAACATCCATATCAGCCATCCGGCTCATGGTTCAGTCCAGAACCAGCCAATATTCATAGCATACACAGCTATTCCGGCTCACGGTTAAATTCATAACCAGCCAATATTCATAGCATACACAGCTATTCCGGCTCACGGTTAAATCCATAACCAGCCATTTCATTAACAATTACAGCCTTTCGGCCCATGGCATAACAAGCACTTCCACCACCATCCTCCGCATCTCACATAATCATCTTGATCCTCATTGATCATTCATTTTTCCCTTGCTTCACTCGCAAGTTACCTCATTCACTAGCCCCTTTCTAATAGCTAGGCATGTCATAATGATTTAAGACATAAATGGTGAGATCGGAGGCTTAGAAGTATGAGATTTGGCTTTTAAAACTCAAAAATCAACTTTGGGATGAAAACAGGGCCACGCGTACGCGCACTCCACGCGCACGCGTGGATGGCCTCCAAAAACTCATCGACGCGCAAGCGTCATGCACGCTAACGCGTGGATTACAAATTTGCCAATTGACGCGCACGCGTCAACCACGCGTACGCGCGGGTGTTCTCGTGCCCCAGGCACAACACCGGCACAGTTCTGGCATAACTCTCTGGAAAATGGCTGGGCATTGGGTGCAGCACAATCGGCGCGCCCGTGCACATCACGCGCACGCGTGGATGGCACTTTTTCGGAAGATCGGCGCGCACGCGCCAGGTGCGCCCACGCGCAAGGGGTCATTCTGCTAAAAATTTTCTAAGTTAAAAGTTGCAGAATTCACAGATTTAAACCCCAATCTTCCAACGGACATAACTTCCTCATTTTAAATCGTTTTTCACCCGTTCTTCGAACGGCATGGACATCCCGGATCCAATTTCATTTCTAAACAGATTTGGTACAAAACGGAGATCCGTAGTCCAAGTTATGTCCCGTCAAAGTATGCCCAAAAACCATATTTTCATACAAAACCACAATATGCCATTTTCAAAACAAACCATTTTCAACTCTTTCCAAAATCAATCAAAACATGCCAATTTCATCCCTTTTCTTTGAAATCAATTCAAAATGTATCAAATTCAACATCAAGCCTCCTCAACTCACACATTGACACATAACCACAATTTACCAAAATCACTATCTCATCATTTTATCCCACTTCACCCAAGTGGCTCAAACTCAAACACATTGACATATCATATACTATTCCTCATGCCAGTTCTCAACAACACCAATTCCAATAAATCATTATTGCACACAATCAACATCATATTCACCATCAACATGGTTCAACCCACCATTCAACCATAACCAATCATCAAGCATATATCACAACATGTATATTTCTCATACATCATACCACCAAGGCATCAAATATCATCATCACATATATGACCACATCACATATCTCAATCATTCAACAACATCAACAATTCAATACCTATCTTAGGGCCTCTAGCCTAAGTATTTCCTACCACATTACATATTAGATACGGGAAACCGAAACCATACCTTAGCCGATTTTCCCAAGCTCCACCGGAGCACTTCCAAACCACTTATCCACAAGCTCTCAAGGCCTCAACACCTCCAAGAACAGATTTTTCACCACCAAACCCTTTCCAAGCTTTTCAAAGTCACCAATCAAGCTCCAATATCCACACATACACAACCTAAGCCACACCCATCATACCCATACACAACATCTCAAAACCCAAACATCATAGAACAACAAAATTACACTAGGGTTGAGGATCTTACCATACTCAAGGTCCAAGGAGACAAGATTAACCTTCTCCTTCAAGAGAGTTGGGTCCTATAACATCAAAGAACCCAAAATCTCAACATTTCACCCATGAAACTCAAAAATAAGGGCTGAAATTTCGAACAGCAACACGTGGCTTACCTCAAGATTGATTGTATGGGTTTTGTAGAGCTCTCCGCGGTGAACGCGTGGCCGTAAACGGAGCGGCAATCGGAGCTCTAGATCAAAAGTTATGGTGGTTTGAAGATCAAGTGAGAGAAAGAACTTGAGAGAGTGTTCTTCTCCCCCCTTCCCTCTAATTCAGCGTGTTTGTGTGTGTAATGAGGAGAGAGAGTGCTGAAAACTAGGGTTTTGGTTAAGTTATTTTGGGCCAAGGGCCCACTTTGGGTCCGGTTGGCCCGGTTTGGCCCGTTCGGTCCAATCTTGGTCCGAATTCTATAAAATTGGTACCAAAATTCTCGTCTCAATCTCCTCTATCACATTTAGCCATAAAAATCCCATTTTAGACTTTCTAGAATAAATTCTTATTTATGGATTAATTAGCCATTAATTAACCGGGTTTTACATTGGGTGATGCTATTTTTCTGTCAATGTCAATATTTTATGATACCTATATTCCTTTTGCATTGACATGAATTTACATTGTCTTTCATTACCCACTCTCTTCCCCATTGTTGTACATTTTGTACCACTGGCATGCCATGGCTTCTATTGTTTTCTCACGTACATGTTGAAGCTTCCATGTAAATGAGACCCTTATTATTTGGCATTAACCCATCCATACTTCATTTATTTTTTTATCCTTATTTCTGTGTTACTTTTCTTTCCTTTTTCTTTCAGGATGGCCACCCGGAGGGAAACCGGAAGACATTTATATGGGGAGACAAGACAAGTCCATCTGCACAATCTTTGGAGAGAAGCATCAGTTGGAACAACCCCCGCCCACCTGTACATCTCAGCATGCACCGAGGACGGTGCAACCTTTAAGTGTGGGGAGGTCGATACCGATCTCTACAGGTTAGTTAGTCCTTTCTCAACACCAATTTTTGTTTTTCATTGTTGCATTTGCATGTTTGATTGCATGTTTGTTTCTTTTTGTGCATATTTTACCACTTGGTTAAAATAATATTTTTTTTTCAAGAAATTTTAGAATATTTCACTAATTTGAATAAAACTTTTTGAAAAACTTGTTTGAAGAAATCTAATTTTGGAACATAGTTTAGAGCTCGAACACACAAAATCAGTGAGATTTTGAGCCTATTTGATTGGTTGCATTTTATCAACCAATATTTTATTTTTGGTGTGTGTTTTTCTCTCTAAAATTGTGATCTTTGTCTTGCTTAATTCTATATTTCCATTGTTTGATGTATACATACACTGATATGATTGAGGCCCTTGTTTCACTAAGCTTACATACCCATATGGCCTTACCCTTTCATTATCCTTTGCAAACCAATTTGAGCCTAATATTCCCATTTGTTCTTTACTCTAGCTCATTACTAACTCTAAGCGGAAAATAATAATGTCCTTAATTTGAATCCTTGGTTAGCTTAGACTAGTAAAAGTGCTCATGATTTAAGTGTGGGGAAGTTGGGTTTGAAAATATTTGGTTTGAATAATTGGGTGTTGTATATTTTAGTGAAAATGTGCAAAATAATGGTTGAGCACATATTATTGCATTCAATACTTTAATCATATGCATTGAGAAAAAAAAAGAAAAAAAAGTGAAAAAGAAAAAAAGAAAAGAGCAATTAATAAAAGGGGACAAAATGCCCCAAAATAAATAGTGAAATCAATGCATATGAGTTGCACTCAAAACATGGAATGCATAAATATGTAGTAAACACAGTTAATGGGAAGTTGGATTTTGTATTTTAATTAAATGAATTGTCTCGAGTTAGGTGGAAAGTTTATATTAATTAAGGATTCAGATTTTAGTCCACTTGGCCAAATACAATCCTACCTTGACCCTAACCCCATTACAACCCTTAAAAGACCTATTGGTTTGTGTATTGGTGCATTGAATTTTTGTTGATTGTTAGATGAAGAGCAAGCTATAGAAAGCAAGATTAATAGAGAATTGAGAGAATTGACCCTAGACACTTCAGAGTTAGAGTGATATACACTACGAGTAAGGGTTCAGCGCTTAATTCTATGTTCCCTGCTTTCATGAGCTATCTTCTTCTTGCGAGTTATTTGTATTGTATTTTTTGATTTGAATTAGTGAAACCCAGTTCATATTTATTTTTGAAAGATTTATTTACTTTTTCACCAAGTAGGTAGAATCATTTTAACATGTAGTTGCATTCACATTCATAGGTTGCATTGCATGAGTCTTGCATTTCCCTACTCATTTATTTGGTCTCCTTGGATTTAGCATGAGGACATGCTATTGTTTAAGTATGGGGAGGTTGATAAACCCATATTTTATGATATATTTTGTGCTTAGTTTGAGTGATTTATTCAATCCTTCACCTACTTATTCATATTAATTGCATAGTTTTACTTTTCCTTCCTTATTATGTGATGTATGTGAAAAACATGTTTCCTATGCTTTAAAATTAATTAATTTAATTACCCTTTATTATCATTCGATGCCGTGATTTGTGTGTTGAGTAGTTTCAGATCTTCTAAGGCAGAAATGACTTAAAAGATGCAAAGGAAACATACAAAAATGGAAGGAAAGCACAAATCAGAATTTCTGAAGAAATTGGCAGCGACGCGACCGCATGGACGACACGGCCGCATGCCAAGCGCGAAGAAGCAGCGACGCGGCCGCATGACTGACGCGACCGCGTGACAAGGAAAACTCCAATTGACACGACCGCGTGACCCACGTGGACGCGTGACAGAGGCCACGCACCAGAAATTGCAGAAAATGCTCATAGCGCATTTTTAAGCCCTTTTTTGCCCAAATCCAAGTCCAGAAGGCATAGACCAGGGGCTATGAAGTGAGGGAATGCATCCATTCAGAGAGCTCGCATTTTTTTTAGTTACAATTCATGATTTAGGTTTAGTTTGGAGAGAGGTTCTCTCTTCTATCTCTTAGGATAGGGATTTAGGACTTCTCTTAGTTTTAGGAGTGACTCTCGATCCCAGGTTCAATATTTCTTTTTATTTACTTTCTCTTTTATTTGTCTATGAACTTTTCCATGTTACATTTGATATTTCTATTTAATATAATTTGAGGTAATTTCAGATTTATGAATTTATTCTATTTATGATGTCTTCAATTTAATTTAGAATTTTTCCTCTTGGCTTGAGTTAAATAATTGGTAACTCTTGAATTATCAAATAAAGCAGTGGTTGAAATTGGCAGATCGCTCTAAAGATAGTCTTCCCACAGAGATTGACTAGGACTTGAGGATCAAATTAATTATTTCACTTGACTTTCCTTTGCTTTAGTAAAGGTTAACTAAGTGGGATTAAAATCCAATTCTCATCACAATTGATAAGGATAGAACTTCCAGTTCTAATACCTTGCCAAAAGTTTTATTAGTTATTAATTTATCAATTCTGTAATCTATTTCTCTTGCTTGAAACCTTTTTCAACCCCAAACACTGTTTTTCCATAACCAATAATAAGAACATACCTCCCTGCAATTCCTTGAGAAGACGACCCGAGGTTTAAATACTCGATTATCAATTTTAAATGGGTTTGTTACTTGTGACAACCAAAACGTTTGCACGAAAGGATTCTTATTGGTTTAGAAGCTATACTTGCAACGGGAATTTGTTCTGAATTCTAGACCACGCAAAAATCCTCTCGTCAATTACCTCCTCTGTAATCAATATCTGCTTGCCTCGAAGGAGAACTACATCTAGGGTCACTGTGTAAAAGTTGCAATAGAATTCATGGACCCAAGATGTGTTCACTTCTACTAGGTCCTGATGACTTGCATCATCTACCTATTTTCTCATTATAAAAGACCATAAAATTGATAAATTCTTACTGATTCAATGCATTATCAAGAACTATATAATGAATTATTGAGACATTGCTTTGAAATTAGTTCCTGCATGCATTTCAGGAGAAAATGGCAACAAAAGTGAAAAGAAGCAAGCAAAGAAGACTGGGCGTTTATATAGGCGTGCCACTTCAAACAAACGAGGCTGGCGTGTCTACTGGCGTGCCTGGGCATGGCACGCCAGGCCTATGATCTAGAAAAGTAAAATGGTGCAGCATTGTGGGCGTGTCCTTTGGCGTGCTCGAAGGCATGCGACGCCAAGTCTCACTATGGGCGTGTATGTTGGTGTGCTTGGGTGTGGCACGCGAAGCTTGTGAATCAGAGAAGGTTGCTCAACACTACACAATGGAGGTGGCATGCCAAGAATGGGTGTGGCACACCAGGCCTATGTTCCAGAGAGAAGACTGGCTACATTCGAATGGGCATGCTCGAAGGCATGGCACGCCAAGGGCATCAATACTGGCTTGTCCGCTAGCGTGTGTGTGGGGGTGGCACGCTAGGTTTGTTCTCTAGAGAAGGTTGATAGAGACAACAAAAGCGGCATGGCACGCCAAGCATGGGAGGCAGGCATATGAAATAGAGAAGGGTGTTCAACCCTACACAACGGGCATGGCACGCCAATTCTATTCTTCAGAAAGGGGTACTCAAGGTAATACAAAGGGCGTGGCACGACAAGCATGACCGTGGCATGCCAGTTCTACTTTCCAGAGAAAGGGTGATCTACAACACAAAGGGCTTGGCACGCCAAGAATGGGTGTGGCATGCCAGTTCTACCTGCCAGAGAGTGATGGTTGGCATAACAAAAGGGGCGTGGCACGCTAGATCTAATTCACAGAGAATGGAGAATGGTGCAGCATTAGTGGCATGTTCGAAGGAGTGGCACGCCAAAGTCTTAAAGTGGGCGTGCCTACTGGCGTGCCTGGTGATAGATGAAAAATCGCACCGGTTCGGAATTTCTCAATAGAAGAATAGGTGGTTCGTTGCAAGTATAGACCAAACCGGCAATCAACTCCCTCAATCAAAGTTTGATATTTTCCAATAAAAATAATAAACCGAGATCAAGAGTACTTCAACCTCGGGTCATTTTCCCTTGGGATGCAATTGAAGTCTCACGCTTTCGGTTGTGAGGAAAAAGGGGTTTAAAATCAAGGAACGAAAGATTAAAAGAACTAAGAAATAAACAAACTAAGAAATGATCAAAATTGCAATAAATGCTATTAACAAGGAAACAAGATCAAAACTAGTGAAAGTGCTAAGATATGCATAAAAAGAGCCTTGACTTAGGAATGAGGATCCAAGGAATCCTATCATCGCCATAACCACGACTATGATAATTATAATGAGTCAATCTCGCCTAGTTAACCCCTAACATTGAGGAGTAGGTCAAGCAAGCATAATTGACCTTAATCCATAAGTCCTAGCTAACTTACCAAACTAGTTGATAAAAAGCTAGCGTCAATGGAAACAAAAGTCAACTAACTACCCAAGAATTACCACTAAATGTCGGACATTATGACTCTAGTATCCTAGGAACTCAAATCCCAAGCCAAGGAGTGAAAATATACTCAAAATTACCAAGTGACATTTTCACAAAAACTTGGTGGGCATAAAATCAAAACATGAGAATTTGCAAAAGAAAATGGAAAACTATAACCACCTATTCACAATATCAACAATAAATAATCAAACAAGCATAAAGGAAGCATAAAGCATTAAATTCATCATTCAAAACTTCAAGAACTCAAAATTGCATATATAAACAAAGTACTTGAACCATAAGAAAATATAGGCAAAAGTGCTATAATTAAGGAGGAAATTGAGAGTACTTACAATTAAAGGAGCAAAATCCAACATTAAAGCTTGCTATAAAATGCTACAAAGGAAATGGAAATAAAACCTTAAGAGAGCATTCTACTCTACACTACTCCTACTCCTAATTATTTTCTAAAAAAGCTATCTAAGTGAGCTCTCTAACTAATGTCTTCATATGTATTGATATATCCTTCATATAGCACTTCAATTCAGCCTTCAAGCCTTCCAAAATGGGCCAAAAGCCCTAAGAAATCACGCAGCACGTGTTTCATTAATGGAACCATGTGCAGGGTCCTGTGTGTACGCACAGATGTGTGCGTATGCACACTTTACTGAATGTTGACCTGTGCATACGTACAGGTAGTCGTGCGCATACACACGTGCAAATCTCTTCTTGTGCGCACGCATGCTTGCTTGTGCGCACGCACACTTCACTGTGTGTGCTTTTCCTTGTTTTCTTCATGTGTTCTCTCTTCTACATGCTTTCTTCCACTTTTGCCTAGCCAATCTTGCCTAAATGACCTGAAATCACTCACAAAACATATCACGACATCGAATGGCATAAAAGTGGAATTAAATTGCTCAATTTAAGCACAAAATTGCATGTTTTCACATTTAATATCAAATTAGGGAGAAATCATAAAAGTATGCTATTTTGGTGCTTAAGTGTGAGTTTATGTGATAAAATCTATCCAAATTAAGTCAAAATATTTTATCAAATATGGATTCATCACCTGGGCATGGCACGCTAGGCTTGATGATCCATAAAAGAAGGATGGGCATGCTCGAAGGCGTGGCACGCCAACGTTTCAATACTGGTGTGTCAATTGGCGTGTATTTGCGTGGCATGCCAGGCTAGTTTTCCAGAGAAAGGATTTGTTGCATCATCGAGGGCATGGCTGATTGATTAAGTGCGAAGAGGTTAGGATTGACAGCTTTGCGATTCCTTCATTTCTTCATGAGTTCTCCATTTCTACATACTTTTCCTTCATTCCCTCAATCCAATCTTTGCCTCCTAAACCTGAAATCACTTAACAAACATATCAAGGCATCTAATGGAATCAAGGTGAATTAAATTTAGCTATTTTAAGACTACCTAAAAGGCATGTTTTCACTCTTAAGCACAATTAAAGGAGAATTTACAAAACCTTGCTATTTTAGTGAATAAATGGGAGAAAAGTTGACAAAACCCTCTAAATTCGATACAAGATAAACCCTAAAAATTGAGTTTATCAGTGGCACGCCAAGCATTGGCGTGGAACGCCAGGCTAGTTTTCCAGAGAAAGGATTTGTTGCATCATCGAGGGCGTGGCACACCAAGCATTGGCGTGGCACCCCAGGTTAACTTTCCAGAGAAGAGGATTGAAGGACTCAACATTGGCGTTCCCATTAGTGTGTCTGAGCGTGGCACGCCAGAGTCATTGTGCTGAGAATCATTGAATTGGGCGTGCCAACCTCGTGCTTTGGGCATGGCACGCCAGGTCATTGCAAGGGGTATGCACTTTCAAGTGGCACGCCACTCCACACACCAGTACTCAGAAAAGAGTCCAAGTGAAGTTAGTTAGGGGAATTTTGTACTTTTCATTTCTTTTTGTAATTTTTAATTCCAAAAATAGGAGTAGTATAAGTACCCCTTAAAGGGTGCTGAGAAAGGGACTTGGAACTTTACTTTTGGTTTTTGAACTTTTAGATTGGAACGTTTACTTCAGTTTTACTTCATTCCATCTCTTGAGCTATGAGTAGCTAAACTCCCTCTCATTGGGGAGGGAGTTCTGTTGTATTTGATGGATCAATAGTGAATTGATTTTCTTCTTCTATTCATTTCTCTTTGATTTACTAGAAAATTTTTTGTTCTTCATTTCAACATTCAATTATCTTGGGAAAGAGATTGAATGTAATTGGGTTTTATGTGATCCTTGGAAGAGGAATCATAAAATCATGCTTGAAATTCTTTCTCACATTGAGTAAATCTGGATTTTGGGATTGGATATTGTGACACTAGATCTACCCACTACTTGGATTTATGAAGATGTGTGGTATAATCAGAGACCAAGCTTCATCTCTCTTCATAAGCAACTAGACCAAGGAATTGACTATTTATCAAGATTGGGGAGATTGAGTTACCAAGGAATTGGGACTCAATCACTCATGATTGCTAAGAGGTCAATGAGTTGCATGATGTAAGAAGAGATGACATGAGATTGATCCGGAGAATATAATATCTCCTAACTCCAATAAATCTTCCCTATTCTTGTCTTCCCCTTTCTTTATAGCTTTGTTTAAATTCTGTTCATCAAACCCATTCCCCTTTACATTTCAGTTATTTAGATTTCTGCTCTCTTACTTCCATTTTTTTATGCAATTTAATATTCCTGCCCTTTACATTTATGCTATTTACTTTGCTGCACTTTACTGCTTTTCTTTAAATTTAAGTCATTTATAATTCTGTTATTTCCAATTCTACACTCACCATTCATCTATGATCAGCTTAACTAGACTACCCTACTGACTGAAAATTGTTCAACCAATCAATCCCTGTTGGATTCGACCTTACTCTGTTGAGTTTTACTTGACGATAATTTAGTATACTTGGCGAAAGAGTTATTTTAGTAATACATTAAGTTTCCATGATCAGGTTCCGATCCAGGAATGTCCAACCCAGCTACTGGATCTGATGCTCAGTGTATATTTGCAGCTCTAGGGGTATCTGAAGCTTCCTTTCAACATAGAGGCTCCGCTTCTAAAAAAATGCGGGAACCTCAACTCCAAGTAGAGGTTTGTGAACTTAGACAGATTAGTGAAAGGTGTGTTCTGATTGGCTTTGTTCCTCTCACTGAGCTGTCTCTCTGAGAATGAATCTTCCATTGTTTTAGCGGTCCATGAGGATTTTTTCCTCTTACTCGAGTTGGTAGCCTTACTCTTCCCCTTTCTGTTAGTCATCCTGAAAAGTATCAAAAGAAATAGGGATATGAAATATAATCTAAGGCATAAAAAGCAGGAATATAAGCAAGCAGCATAACAAAAAAAAAGGCGAATAAACAATTATGAGTGAAGTGAAAGGGAGGAATAAAATTGATTGGAAGAATAAGTAAAATCACAAAGCAACTCAAGTAGCAAGCTCATTCTAATCAATCAAAATCAATCATGGTAGATTAGCTTGCCTATTTAATATAAGGAAAGTAAAAGACACATTGTTACTATGCACTTGGAAAAGGAAAAATAATTAGTCGACAAAGAAAAGAGAAGGTAATTGAACCAGAAAAATGCTAGCTAAAAAGAAAAATTAAATGTTAGGTGCATATCCAGAATTATCCTTCAATTTAAGGAGTTTAAAAAGAGTCAGACAGACAAGCACACATTCACTTCACGAGTAAAGCCATATGCTAAAAATGATTGATTGAGGTATGCGTAGAGCACATATTTAATTGAAGAAAAGGTTCACAAATCATTAAAACATAAGCTTGAGCAATTGATGATGAAACAAGAAAAAGTTGAAAAATTAGGCATATTTGATGAATCCATATTTGATGATGATTTTTGGTTGAAATTGAATGGATTACATCATATAAACTTGCACTTATTCCCTTGAATAAGATGATTTTGAAATTCCCTTCCAATTTGTGCTTGATTATGAAAATATGCTCTTTTGCGCCTAATTTAATCCTCTTAGAGGCTTTTTGGAGAACTAGGCGATTACTTTATGTCTGTTGGGATATTTTGGGATATACTTATATGCATGTATATATGTACATGTTCTCTGGCCAGCCTTAGCTTCGCAGGTCGATCCTGGAGCTTGATATTCTGCACCTTTTGACTTTTTGCTCTTATTATTTATATATTTCTTTGTTCTTATTCATATTTAAGTTTCCGTTCATGCGACCGATGCACTTTTCTTTTTGTGACTCGTTACTTAAGCTGTTCTTCAAGGCTCCTTGTTATATGGTGCACGAAATTGTGATCACTACTTTTCACAACTCAAATAATCTCCGGTAATGAATCCAAAAACCTGGCGTTCAATACCATGGCATAAACACAACTTCGCACAACTAACCAGCAAGTGCACTGGGTCGTCCAAGTAATAAACCTTACGCGAGTAAGGGTCGATCCCACGGAGATTGTTGGTATGAAGCAAGCTATGGTCATCTTGTAAATCTCAGTCAGGCAGACTCAAATGGTTATGAATGATTTATGAATAAAACATAAAGATAAGGATAGAGATACTTATGCAATTCATTGGTTAGAATTTCAGATAAGCGTATTGATGAGCGGATAATTTATACGCTTTTTGGCATAGTTTTTACATAGTTTTTAGTAAGTTTAAGCTACTTTTAGGGATGTTTTCATTAGTTTTTATGTTAAATTCACATTTCTGGACTTTACTATGAGTTTGTGTGTTTTTCTGTGATTTCAGGTAAATTCTGACTGAAATTGAGGGATTTGAGCAAAACTCTGAAAAAGGCTGACAAAAGGACTGCTGATGCTGTTGGATTCTGACCTCCCTGCACTCGAAATGGATTTTCTGGAGCTACAGAACTCCAAATGGCGCGCTCTCAACGGCGTTGGAAAGTAGACATCCAGGGCTTTCCAGCAATATATAATAGTCCATGCTTTATTCGAAGAATGACGACGTAACTTGGCGTTAAACGCCAAGTTCATGCTGCTGTCTGGAGTAAAACGCCAGAAAAACGTCATGATTCGGAGTTAAACGCCCAAAACACGTCATAACCTGAAGTTTGACGCCAAGAAATGCCTCTACACGTGGATTGATCAAGCTCAGCCCAAACACACACCAAGTGGGCCCCGGAAGTGGATTTATGCATCAATTACTTACTCATGTAAACCCTAGGAGCTAGTTTATTATAAATAGGATGATTTACTAATGTATCAATCATCTTTGGTCTCATCTTTGGTCTCAGTTTTGTTTTATTCTTCATCTTAGGAGATCATTGATCACGTTTTAGGGGGCTGGCCATTCGGCCATGCCTGAACCCTTTGCTTATGTATTTTCAACGGTGGAGTTTCTGCACACCATAGATTAAGGGTGTGGAGCTCTGCTGTACCTCAAAGATTAATGAAGTTCTATTTTCTTTTATTCAATTCCTCTCTTATTCTTATTCCAAGATATTCATTCGTACCCAAGAACATGATGAATGTGATGAGTTAATAACCCTCATTAACGTTCTCACTCATGAACGCGCGTGATTGACAACCACTTACGTTCTACATGCAACACAAAGCTTGAATGTGTATCTCTTAGATTCCCCAACAGAATCTTCGTGGTATAAGCTAGATGGATGGCGGCATTTATGAGGATCCGGAAAGTCCAACCTTGTCTGTGGTGTTCCGAGTAGGATCCTGGGAATCCGGAAAGTCTCACCTTGTCTGTGGTATTCCGAGTAGGATTCCGGTAATGAATGACTGTGACGTGCTTCAAACTTGCAACCTGCTGGGCGTCAGTGACAGACGCAAAAGAGGGATTCTATTCCAGTAGGAAGCGGGAACCAACCGGTGATTGGCCGTACTGTGACAGAGTGCGTGAGCATTAGCTTTCACTGCGAGGATGGGATGTAGCCATCAGCCATGGGTGATGCCTCCAGACTGGTTAGCTGTGCGAGTGACAGCCGCATAGGATATTTCCCCGAGAGGAATGAAAGTAGCCACAGTTGATGGTGAACCCCTATACAAAGCTTGCCATGGAAAGGAGTAAGAAGGATTGAGTAGAAGGAATAGGAGAGCAGGCGTCCGTGAGCTCTACAGCACCTCCATTCCGCTTATCTGAAATTCCCACCAATGAATCTACATAAGTATTTCTATCTCTTTTATTATTTATTTTCTTATTTTTATATTTTCAAACCCATAAACCTTTAATCCTCCTGACTGAGATTTACAAGGTGACCATAGCTTGCTTCATACCAACAATCTCTGTGGATTCGACCCTTACTCACGTAAGATTATTACTTGGACGACCCAGTACACTTGCTGGTTAGTTGAACGGAGTTGTGAAGAAAATAAACAGTGCCATAAGAGTATACATCCTTTATAAACAAAATAACAAGTGATCACAATTTCGTCCACCAAGTTTTTGGCGCCGTTGCCGGGGATTGTTCGAGTATGGACAACTGACGGTTCATCTTGTTGCTCAGATTAGGTACTTTACTTTTCAAAAATCTTTTTCAAAATTTTTCTTTTTATTTTTCGTTTTTCAAAACTTTATTTTCGAAAAAAATATAATAAAAATACAAAAAAATCATAAAATCATAAAAACCAAAAATATTTTGTGTTCTTGTTTGAGTCTTGTGTTAATTTTTAAGTTTGGTGTCAATTGCATGATTTTAAAATTTTTTTTCTTGCATTTTTTCGAAAATCTCATGCATTCATAGTGTTCTTCATGATCTTCAAGTTGTTCTTGATAAGTCCTCTTGTTTGATCTTGATGATTTCTTGTTTTGTGTCTTTTCTTGTTTTTCTTGTGCATTTTTGCATTCATATTTTCCATGCATTAAAAATTTCTAAGTTTGGTGTCTTGCATGTTTTCTTTGCATCAA
Organism: Arachis stenosperma; assembly: GCF_014773155.1. Lineage (NCBI taxonomy): Eukaryota > Viridiplantae > Streptophyta > Magnoliopsida > Fabales > Fabaceae > Arachis > Arachis stenosperma. Next base: position 79,544,218 of record NC_080383.1, read on the forward strand.
AAATTTTTCAAAATTATGTTCTTGATGTTCATCATGATCTTCAAAGTGTTCTTGGTGTTCATCTTGACACTCATAGCATTCTTGCATGCATCTTGTGTCTTGATCCAAAATTTTCATGTTTTGGGTCATTTTTGTGTTTTTCCTTAAAAATTTAAAAATCAAAAATATCTTTTCCTTAATTCTCTCCAACATTTCGAAATTTTGGTTTGACTTGGTCAAAAAAATTTTTAAAATTAGTTGTTTCTTACAAGTCAAGTCAAAATTTCAATTTTAAAAATCTTATCTTTTCAAAATCTTTTTCAAAAAATCATATCTTTTTCATTTTTTTATATAATTTTCGAAAATTTCAAAAATCTTTTTCAAAATATTTTCAAAATCTTTTTCTTATCTTTATTTGATATTTTCGAAAATTAGCTAACAATTAATGTGATTGGTTCAAAAATTTGAAGTTTGTTACTTTCTTGTTAAGAAAGGATCAATCTTTAAGTTCTAGAATCTTATCTTGTAGTTTCTTGTTAGTTAAGTAATTTTTAAAATTAAATCTTTTTCAAAATATCTTTTTCTTAAAACTTTTATTTTATTTTTATTTTATCTTTTTTAAAAATTTTATCTTTTTCAAAATTTGATCTAACTTCTTATCTTCTTATCTTTTTCAAATTTGATTTTCAAATCTTTTTCAATCAACTAACTAACTTTTTGTTTGTTTCTTATCTTTTTCAAAACCACCTAACTACTTTTCCCTCTCTAATTTTCGAAAATATCTCTCCCTTTTTCAAAAATTCTTTTTAATTAACTAATTGTTTCAAATTTTAATTTCAATTACATTTGTTTTTAATTTTCGAAAATCACTAACCACTTTTTCAAAAATTATTTTCGAAATCTCCCTCCTCTTTTCTTCTTCTATTTAATTATTTAATTACTAACACTTCTCTTCTCCTCTCTTCATCCAAAAATCCGAACCATCCTTCCTCATTCTTCTACCCCTTTCTTTTTCTACTAACATAAAGGAATCTCTATACTGTGACATAGAGGATTCCTCTTCTTTTCTTGTTCTCTTCTCTTTCATATGAGCAGGAATAGGGATAAAGGCACTCTTGTTGAAATTGATCCAGAACCTGAAAGGACTCTGAAGAGAAAATTAAGAGAAGCTAAATTAAATTATTCTAAAGGTAACCTTTCAGAAACATTAGAACAAGAGGTGATGGCCGAAAATAATAATAATGCAAGGAGAATGCTTGGTGACTTCACAAAGCCAACGTCCAAGTTTGATGGAAGAAGCATCTCCATTCCTGCCATTGGAGCCAATGATTTTGAGCTTAAGCCTCAACTAGTTGCTTTAATGCAACAAAACTGCAAGTTTTATGGACTTCCATCTGAAGATCCTTACCAGTTTTTAACTGAGTTCTTGCAGATCTATGACACTGTAAAGACAAATGGAGTTAATCCTGAAGTCTACAGACTCTTGCTTTTCCCTTTTGCTGTAAGAGACAGAGCTAGAGTATGGTTGGATTCACAACCCAAGGATAGCCTGGACTCATGGGATAAGCTTGTCACTGCATTCTTAGATAAATTCTTTCCTCCTCAAAAGCTGAGCAAGCTGAGAGTGGATGTTCAAACCTTCAAACAAAAAGATGGTGAATCCCTCTATGAAGCTTGGGAAAGATACAAGCAGCTGACCAAAAGATGTCCATCTGACATGTTCTCAGAATGGACCATATTAGATATATTCTATTATGGTCTCTCTGAATTTTCGAAAATGTCATTGGATCATTCTGCAGGTGGATCTATTCACCTGAACAAAACGCCTGAAGAGGCTCAAGAACTCATTGACATGGTTGCAAACAACCAGTTTATGTACACCTCTGAGAGGAATTCCGTGAACAATGGGGTACCTCAGAAGAAAGGAGTTCTTGAAATTGATGCTCTGAATGCCATATTGGCTCAGAACAAAGTGTTGACTCAACAGGTCAATATGATCTCTCAAAATCTGAATGGATTGCAACATGCATCCAACAGTACTAGAGAGGCAGCTTCTGAAGAAGCTTATGATCCTGAGAACCCTGCCATGGCAGAGGTTAATTACTTAGGTGAACCTTATGGAAACACCTATAACTCATCATGGAGAAATCATCTAAATTTCTCCTGGAAGGATCAACAAAAACCTCAACAAGGTTTTAACAATGGTGGACGCAATAGGCTGAACAATAGTAAGCCATATCCATCATCTTCTCAGCAACAGACAGAGAATTCTAAACAAAATAATTCTAATTTAGCCAATATAGTCTCTGATCTGTCAAAGGCCACTTTTAGTTTCATGAATGAAACAAGATCCTCTATTAGAAATCTGGAGGCACAAGTGGGCCAGCTGAGTAAGAAAGTTATTGACACTCCTCCCAGTACTCTCCCAAGTAATACAGAAGAAAATCCAAAAGGAGAGTGCAAGGCCATTGATTTAATCAAAGTGGCCGAATGCACTAGGGAGGAGGAGGACGAAAGTCCCAGTGAGGAAGACCTCCTGGGACGTCCCTCAAGCAAGAAGGAGTCTCCTATTAAGGATCCTGAGGAATCTGAGGCTCATCTAGAGACCATAGAGATTCCATTAAATCTCCTTCTGCCATTCATGAGCTCTGAAGAATATTCTTCCTCTGAAGAGGAAGAAGATGTGACTGTAGAGCAAATTGCTCAATATTTAGGAGCTATCATGAAGCTGAATACCAAGCTGTTTGGTAATGAGACTTGGGAAAGTGAACCTCCCTTGCTCATTAGTGAACTAGATACTTGGATTCAGAGAACTCTACCTCAAAAGAAGCAAGATCCTGGCAAGTTTTCAATACCTTGTACCATTGGCACCATGAGCTTTGAAAAAGCTCTATGTGATCGGGGGTCAGGGATAAATCTTATGCCACTCTCTGTAATGGAGAAGCTGGGAATCATTGAGGTACAACCTGCCTTGTTCTCATTACAATTGGCAGATAAGTCCATAAGACAAGCTTATGGAATAGTAGAGGACATGCTAGTAAGGGTTGAAGGCCTTTACATCCCTACTGATTTCATAATCCTAGACACTAGGAAGGAAGATGATGAATGCATCATCCTAGGAAGACCTTTCCTAGCCACAGCAGGAGCTGTGATAGATGTCAACAGAGGTGAGTTAGTCCTTCAATTGAATGGGGACTACCTTGTGTTTCAGGCACATGGCCATCCCTCTGTGACAAAAGAGAGTAAGCATGAAGAGCTTCTCTCAGTTCAGAGTCAAGAAGAGCCCACACAGTCAAACTCTAAGTTTGGTGTTGTGAAGCCACAACCAAACTCTAAGTTTGGTGTCCAAACCCCATATCCAATGTAACACCCTAATATCCAAATCCTTATGCTCGAGTCATAAGTCAATGATATTACGGTGGTACGACTCTCAGGTGGATTTTTAATATATAAATATAGTTAATTTCGAAAGGAGTATTAATCGAGAAGCCTGAAAAGAGTAGAAATAAAATCGCGAAGACGTATCACTCACGTTTCGATAACGAAAAGTTAAACTGTGAAGCCGAAAGCGATATATGGACAAGGCATAACGGAGATTAAGAGATAGATAACAGATAGATATATATAACATAAGTAATAGCCACTAGTCGCGACCTGCGAAGTTTAGGCCGGCTAGGGTACAGTATGAAAGTAACTGACAACAGTATATCCTAATCTCTCCCAAAGGAAACATAAGAGCCTCTATAGGCAAGTTCCATAAGAGTTCAATACATAATATAATCTTTTCAAAACAAAGATGGAGAGATTCTAAGCAAAACACAAAGTAGAGAAAATAAAGATCTTCGCCGTCTCGCAGACGTACCACAGCTCACTTCTGAGCACTTGGACCTGTATCTGAAAAACAAGAGATATATACGGAATGAGAACCCCGGGCCCATGGGTTCCCAGTACGGTAAAAGTGCCAAATAAATACAATGCACTGCAATAAAAACTCACTAAGCATCCTAAACTCCTTTTCACCAAGTATCCAGCCTAGATTCTCACTAATCCATAAATAGGCATCTGTCGTAAGGGGATACTAAATCTAATTCATGTTACACATGTTTCCCAACTCGCTGATTCTTCTACGAATTAGACTCAGAATCATAAGCAAAACCATCATCAGTTGTTCTGCCTCAGCAACTCTATATTAATACATCATACCCTCGCCTGGAGCTAGTGAAATCACATCACTGCGTCTACCCAGAGGGCTCAAATGATCTCATTCAAAAATCATCATCATTATGCAATCGCATTATCAATTCATCTCATCAAGAACAGCCCCCAACATCCACCAACACCATCATGAGGGATCTCTCAGTTGTACAAACACAAGCAATACAGACAAGTAATACACAAATAAGTTACAAGTAGAACAAGTAGCATATAATCAGGTAACATAGCGTATATGATATAGAAATCCAAAACAAATAGGCAAACCCAAACAATTCAAACATATGCAAATGATGTATGCCTGCCCTATGGCTGATGATATCATCTGTCGGTTATATAGCCAACCCGACACATCCTGGTAGCTAACCATGGACAGAAACACCCCTCGCGGAGCAAGTAGGTTTGAGCTACAACCCCCTTGCTACTACCCGCTCAGCCCAGAGCCAGTGGAACAACCACTACTGCGGCTACTACCCAGGCGGGTGTTTAACAGCTCAACCTGGAGCCAGTGGAACAACCACTACTGCGGCTACTACCCAGGCGTCACAATCTCTGACCTGGAGCAAGTGGGACAAACCACAACCCTTGCTACTGCCCAGGTATCTCAAGCATTAACCCGGAGCAAGCGGGACGAACCACAACCCTTGCTACTGCCCAGGTATCTCAAGCACTAACCCGGAGCAAGCGGGACGAACCACAACCCTTGCTACTGCCCAGGTATCTCAAGCATATATTCATTCAATCTCAATTCATATTATTAATCCTCATTGTTATCAAATCTCAAACATTAACCTGGAGCAAGTGGGACGAACCCCAACCCTTACTACTACCCAGGTATCAGAGTTACATTCATTCAAAACTCCATAATTAACTCATTTATCATAAACATCATTTTTCGTCTCATACCCGGAGCAAGTGGACTAGCCACTGCTACTACCCAGGGAAACTCGCATCTCAGATAGTGGAAGTGCAAATCACAATTATCAATAATTCAGCATAAACATGCATGAATTCTCATCCATGGATCAACATCCATATCAGCCATCCGGCTCACGGTTAAATCCATAACCAGCCAATTCATAAACAATTACGGCCCTTCGGCCAATGGCATAACAAGCACTTCCACCACCATCCTCCACATCTCACATAATCATCAATGATCCTCATTGATTATTCATTTTCCCCTTGCTTCACTCGCAAGTTACCTCATTCACTAGCCCTTTTCTAATAGCTAGGCATATCATAATGATTTAGGATATAAGTGGTGAGATCGGAGGCTTAGAAGTATGAGATTTGGCTTTTAAAACTCAAATATCGACTTTGGCATGAAAACAATGCCACGCGTACGCGTACTCCACGCGCACGCGTGGATGTCCTTAAAAACTCATCGACGCGCAAGCGTCATGCACGCTAACGCGTGGATTAAAAAGTTGCCAAATCGACGCGCACGCGTCAACCACGCGCACGCGTGGATACTCTCGTGCCCCAGGCACAAAGCTGGCACAGTTCTGGCACAACTCTCTGGAAAATGGCTGGGCATTGGGTGCAGCACTATCGGCGCGCCCGCGCACATCACGCGCACGCGTGAATGGCGTTTTCTGGAAGATCGGCGCGTACGCGCCAAGTGCGCACATGCGCAAGGGGTTATTCTGCTAAAAATTTTCTAAGTTAAAAGCTGCAGAATTCACAGCTTCAACCCCCAATCTTCCGACGGACATAACTTCCTCATTTTAAATCGTTTTTCACCCGTTCTTCGAACGGCATGGACATCCCGGATCCAGTTTCATTTATAAACAGATTTGGCACAAAACAAAGATCCGTAGTCCAAGTTATGTCCCGTCAAAGTATGCCCAAAAACCATATTTCCATATAAAACTACAAAGTGCCATTTTCAAAACAAGCATTTTCAACTCTTTTCAAAATCAACCAAAACATGCCAATTTCAACCCTTTTTGAAACCAGTCAAAATATACCAAAATCAACATCAAGCCTCCTCAACTCATACATTAACACCTTACCACAATTCACAAAACCGCCATATAACCATCTTTACCCATTTCAAACAAATGGCTAAATTACAAACATATCAACATGTCATACATCCTTCCTCATTCCAATTTCCAACAATACTATTTCCAATCAACCATCATTATACATAACCAATAATCATACTCACATATATGACCACATAATATATCTCAACCAAAATCAAACATACCTCATCTACACTATTTCACCCAAAATTTATCAATTTCCACACTTCAACTCCTCAAACCTCATTATTCAATAACCAACCCAATCATTCATATATTCATTATATGAAATTCATCCAATCACTTGTGTCATCATACAATGCACACATCAACTTACCTTCCTTACCTCTTTCCGGCCTCCGGCCCAAAATTTACGGCCTCCGGCCCAATTTCACAATTTAAATACATAAACCACAAATTAATACTCATTACCCAATACATCAAATTTTCAATACACCAAGCATACAAGGCCACACAATTCTCAACCCAATCATCAATTCACATTACACACCAACTATGCATATTAGCATCAACCATTTACACAATCCAAACTTAATCCTAGGGGCATCTAGCCTAGGAATTCTCATCACACCACACGGTACTTAAATGAAACTTAAACCGTACCTCTTGTAGCCAAATCAATTGAGCCTCTTCTTTGGAAGTCTCCACCCACCTTAGCCCCAAGCCTCACCAAAGCTCCTCAAGCAACACCAATCTCCCAATTGTGCACCAAGATCATCAAATACACTAACATAACCAATATCACATACATACATCAACCTAGGGTTCATAAAAAATCACAAATCACAAGGGTTTGAGCACTTCTTACCTCAGCCCATATGAAGTAGGGATAGAACCCACTTAGAATCCATGTTGGAGTATCCCTAAACACCCAAAATTACAAAATTTCAACACTAACTTCCCAAAAACGTGTAACAGTGGGGAATTTCGAAAACTGGGCAGAGATGAATGGAATACTCACCACAAAACTTAGATAGAATTGTAGAGGATGAGAAGAGCGACGCGTGGCCGCAAACGGCTCGTCAATCGGAGCTCCGTAGCTCAAGTTATGGTGATTTGAAGATCAAAGAGAGTTAGGTTTTCTCTCTTCCCTCCTCTCTTCACTATTTCAGCGCCCCAACCCCTCTTTTAGGGTAAAATGAGCTGAAATGCTCATAACTAATGTTTATATATGTTGGGTCTTGGACCCACTTAGGCCCAGTTCACTTATTTTTGTCCGTTGGCCTAATTTTGGCCCCAAACCTTTAGGATTAGCGCTTTAAATCGCACTTCAAATATTTCTACCTCCCCTAATTATAATTCCTCATTTCTTAATCTTATTTACTCATAATCAATTTTCTCAGCTGCAGTACCAGACAGGTCTCAGCCAGTACTGCCGGTCAAAATTCCACTGCGCGCTTTTACGCAGAAAACTATGTCTTCCGACTCGGAAAAACTCACTGAATCCAAATATCATATTTAAATCATCAAATTCCAATGGCCAAATCTTCCAACCATATTCACTCCTACTTAACTCATTATTTAATTAATTTCGGTTAGACCGGGTATTACATTCTACCCCCCTAACAGAAATTTTCGCCCTCGAAAATTCCATCCATCACTACGAGTACACGAGCGTAGTCTGCCTTTATATCAAACGTATAACAGTTCCAAGGTCCTTTTACTCTGCGCGCTTCCGTTGCCGCGCTCTGATTTTTTCTATTTCTGAGGATCTCGGTCATTCGTTCCTTACTTTTATCGTCTCATCAACTCACACCCTATTAAATCTCAAATCATGTCATCAATAATATTGTCATCATCGTTAATCATAGCCATCATCACACATCACTATAATCAATCAAAGCTTTCTTCATTTTTTAGAATCCAATGAGTTTGTACTAACAAGCTGACAAATTCTTAAGAATCCGCTTTCCTCTAATAATCTATAAAAGCTTTCAAGACACATCTCTTTTGTTGAAGTTACTCAGATCAAAAATCATCTTCAAAAACATAACCAAATATTCCTTCAAATTCTTGGGAAAATAAATTTCATCAGCACCTCCCCAAAGATTGGAGTTTACCACCCGTCACGGGTTTCCTCAAACCAATCTAAGTACCACATCAGCATTTCAATTTAATGGTTTTTCACATTCGTCTTTCAAAACCGATCATTATAAACCTCAATCTAAACCCAAGGTCACCATGACCAAACATCATAGCACCCATCTCTCGAATACGACAACTTGCACTCGATCATCATCTAAATCCGCTTACGCATCAATGATAATTTTCTCATCCGTTTCAGAACCATCAAGGCTCACAGCCGCAATTAATTCCAATTATCTAGAATCATTATCTGTATAAGCTCACTAAACTTTTAAGTACTCAAAGCATAAGGCATTTCTAATCATACCCCACTTTTCCTTATTATTACCATACTATGCTAACGCTTTAGCAAGCTTCCACTACGCCACTTTGATTTCTCGTCAAGTATTGGCTCCATCACTTATTTCCTCAAGTATCCAACCACAACTTAGCATGATTGGCATTTCAAATCAACGTTTCCAAATCCATCATTTAGGACCATTTCTTATCTATTTAAATCAAAGGAACTAAAAGTCACGGGTCAATCCGTTTTACCAAAAATCTAGAATTCATCCAACTACATAACAAACACAACACATCATTCTCAACAGAAAATCATTTACATCATAGGCATTTATCCATTTGTATTAAGGTAAATCCTCACTCGGACCATCCGGTTTACTTCTCAGTCTAATATTAAGTTCGACAGTCCCAATTCTACTGTACAGGCGATATTATAAAATCATGCACTGTCCTTTAAGCTTGATGATAATAATTACCTCAATCTTACTGTCACAATCGGCCCGTATCCTGACTCCCTCCTTGTTGGCAATTTCTTGATACATGCCCTGGTAACCCGCACTTGTAACATACGCCTAACCCCAATCGGCACGGCCTATTTGGGTGATGACTTCCACACCTCTGGCAGCTCAAAACATCAGAAGTAGCCGCTACCCGTTTTCCCTTATCGTTTCTTTGGGACTCCTCACTCGTCGCAAAGTCATTTCGCCTTTGAGGAAAATGTTGTGGGTATCCTCTTCTCTTAAACTCTTGACCCCTTGTTGGGTATTCTTGATTGTGCTCCCTGCGGTGGGACTCCCGACGGTCATTCTTCGCCTCAACAGCCTTCCTCACACATTCCTCAGCAATACAGCTCTTGTTCACAAGTTCGGAGAAGACCCTAATCTCCATCGGTCCAACGGAGCTCAGGATTTCACTTCGAAGTCCTCCCTCATACTTAATACACTTCCATTCCTCGAAGTCTCCCGGAGCTCCCTGACACATGCGGGAAAACCTGAATAGCTCCTCAAATTTGTCTGTATACTCAGATACGGACATAACACCTTGCTTCAACTGTAGTAACTCCAATTCCTTGGCTGTTCTGGCGGAATTCGGAAAGTACTTCTTATAGAATTCCACTTGGAAGGCATCCCAAGTGATCGGATCATTCCCCTGTTGTAGGAGACGTCGAGCCCCTTGCCACCAATGCGATGCTTCCCCCATGAGCAGATAGGTAGCAAATTCAACACGCTGCTCTTCAGGCACCAACTGCGCTTGCAGCGCTCGCTCCATGGCCTGAAACCAAGTATCAGCTTCAGTCGGATTGGTGGTCCCCTTGAACTTAGGTGGATTAACCTTTAAGAAAGTTGCCAGTGTCATCGGGCCCTGAGCTTCCCTTCCGCCATTGCCATTATTGTTTATCTGTTGCCCAAGGGCCTCCGCAGTGGCTTGCATAGCAGCAGCCATATTCTCCAACGCCGCCATAAGGTTTACCGGGTTATTCGGGTTGACTTCCGATTCCTGCGTACTAGTACGATCTCTCTCACGTCCCTGACTGGGTCCACGAGGCGCCATCTGGTTCCTATACACACCAAACAATCGATATCAAGTTGATCAGTCTCAATATCGGAAGTATAGTGCTTCAAAGTACCAAAGGTACACTCATGGACTTCATGCTAGATGTATCAGTTAGATACCCTAACTAGCACAGGCACAGACTCAGAGTATGCATTGAAGCATAAGCAGTTCCATCCCTCAGGCTCACGAGGACGAACTGCTCTGATACCATAATGTAACACCCTAATATCCAAATCCTTATGCTCGAGTCATAAGTCAATGATATTACGGTGGTACGACTCTCAGGTGGATTTTTAATATATAAATATAGTTAATTTCGAAAGGAGTATTAATCGAGAAGCCTGAAAAGAGTAGAAATAAAATCGCGAAGACGTATCACTCACGTTTCGATAACGAAAAGTTAAACTGTGAAGGCGAAAGCGATATATGGACAAGGCATAACGGAGATTAAGAGATAGATAATAGATAGATATATATAACATAAGTAATAGCCACTAGTCGCGACCCGCGAAGTTTAGGCCGGCTAGGGTACAGTATGAAAGTAACTGACAACAGTATATCCTAATCTCTCCCAAGGGAAACATAAGAGCCTCTATAGGCAAGTTCCATAAGAGTTCAATACATAATATAATCTTTTCAAAACAAAGATGGAGAGATTCTAAGCAAAACACAAAGTAGAGAAAATAAAGATCTTCACCGTCTCGCAGACGTACCACAGCTCACTTCTGAGCACTTGGACCTGTATCTGAAAAACAAGAGATATATACGGAATGAGAACCCCGGGCCCATGGGTTCCCAGTACGGTAAAAGTGCCAAATAAATACAATGCACTGCAATAAAAACTCACTAAGCATCCTAAACTCCTTTTCACCAAGTATCCAGCCTAGATTCTCACTAATCCATAAATAGGCATCTGTCGTAAGGGGATACTAAATCTAATTCATGTTACACATGTTTCCCAACTTGCTGATTCTTCCACGAATTAGACTCAGAATCATAAGCAAAACCATCATCAGTTGTTCTACCTCAGCAACTCTATATCAATACATCATACCCTCGCCTGGAGCTAGTGAAATCACATCACTGCGTCTACCCAGGGGGCTCAAATGATCTCATTCAAAAATCATCATCATTATGCAATCGCATTATCAATTCATCTCATCAAGAACAGCCCCCAACATCCACCAACACCATCATGAGGGATCTCTCAGTTGTACAAACACAAGCAATACAGACAAGTAATACACAAATAAGTTACAAGTAGAACAAGTAGCATATAATCAGGTAACATAGCGTATATGATATAGAAATCCAAAACAAATAGGCAAACCCAAACAATTCAAACATATGCAAATGATGTATGCCTGCCCTATGGCTGATGATATCATCTGTCGGTTATATAGCCAACCCGACACGTCCTGGTAGCTAACCATGGACAGAAACACCCCTCGCGGAGCAAGTAGGTTTGAGCTACAACCCCCTTGCTACTACCCGCTCAGCCCAGAGCCAGTGGAACAACCACTACTGCGGCTACTACCCAGGCGGGTGTTTAACAGCTCAACCTGGAGCCAGTGGAACAACCACTACTGCGGCTACTACCCAGGCGTCACAATCTCTGACCTGGAGCAAGTGGGACAAACCACAACCCTTGCTACTGCCCAGGTATCTCAAGCATTAACCCGGAGCAAGCGGGACGAACCACAACCCTTGCTACTGCCCAGGTATCTCAAGCACTAACCCGGAGCAAGCGGGACGAACCACAACCCTTGCTACTGCCCAGGTATCTCAAGCATATATTCATTCAATCTCAATTCATATCATTAATCCTCATTGTTATCAAATCTCAAACATTAACCTGGAGCAAGTGGGACGAACCCCAACCCTTACTACTACCCAGGTATCAGAGTTACATTCATTCAAAACTCCATAATTAACTCATTTATCATAAACATCATTTTTCGTCTCATACCCGGAGCAAGTGGACTAGCCACTGCTACTACCCAGGGAAACTCGCATCTCAGATAGTGGAAGTGCAAATCACAATTATCAATAATTCAGCATAAACATGCATGAATTCTCATCCATGGATCAACATCCATATCAGCCATCCGGCTCACGGTTAAATCCATAACCAGCCAATTCATAAACAATTACGGCCCTTCGGCCAATGGCATAACAAGCACTTCCACCACCATCCTCCACATCTCACATAATCATCAATGATCCTCATTGATTATTCATTTTCCCCTTGCTTCACTCGCAAGTTACCTCATTCACTAGCCCTTTTCTAATAGCTAGGCATATCATAATGATTTAGGATATAAGTGGTGAGATCGGAGGCTTAGAAGTATGAGATTTGGCTTTTAAAACTCAAATATCGACTTTGGCATGAAAACAATGCCACGCGTACGCGTACTCCACGCGCACGCGTGGATGTCCTTAAAAACTCATCGACGCGCAAGCGTCATGCACGCTAACGCGTGGATTAAAAAGTTGCCAAATCGACGCGCACGCGTCAACCACGCGCACGCGTGGATACTCTCGTGCCCCAGGCACAAAGCTGGCACAGTTCTGGCACAACTCTCTGGAAAATGGCTGGGCATTGGGTGCAGCACTATCGGCGCGCCCGCGCACATCACGCGCACGCGTGAATGGCGTTTTCTGGAAGATCGGCGCGTACGCGCCAAGTGCGCACACGCGCAAGGGGTTATTCTGCTAAAAATTTTCTAAGTTAAAAGCTGCAGAATTCACAGCTTCAACCCCCAATCTTCCGACGGACATAACTTCCTCATTTTAAATCGTTTTTCACCCGTTCTTCGAACGGCATGGACATCCCGGATCCAATTTCATTTATAAACAGATTTGGCACAAAACAAAGATCCGTAGTCCAAGTTATGTCCCGTCAAAGTATGCCCAAAAACCATATTTCCATATAAAACTACAAAGTGCCATTTTCAAAACAAGCATTTTCAACTCTTTTCAAAATCAACCAAAACATGCCAATTTCAACCCTTTTTGAAACCAGTCAAAATATACCAAAATCAACATCAAGCCTCCTCAACTCATACATTAACACCTTACCACAATTCACAAAACCGCCATATAACCATCTTTACCCATTTCAAACAAATGGCTAAATTACAAACATATCAACATGTCATACATCCTTCCTCATTCCAATTTCCAACAATACTATTTCCAATCAACCATCATTATACATAACCAATAATCATACTCACATATATGACCACATAATATATCTCAACCAAAATCAAACATACCTCATCTACACTATTTCACCCAAAATTTACCAATTTCCACACTTCAACTCCTCAAACCTCATTATTCAATAACCAACCCAATCATTCATATATTCATTATATGAAATTCATCCAATCACTTGTGTCATCATACAATGCACACATCAACTTACCTTCCTTACCTCTTTCCGGCCTCCGGCCCAAAATTTACGGCCTCCGGCCCAATTTCACAATTTAAATACATAAACCACAAATTAATACTCATTACCCAATACATCAAATTTTCAATACACCAAGCATACAAGGCCACACAATTCTCAACCCAATCATCAATTCACATTACACACCAACTATGCATATTAGCATCAACCATTTACACAATCCAAACTTAATCCTAGGGGCATCTAGCCTAGGAATTCTCATCACACCACACGGTACTTAAATGAAACTTAAACCGTACCTCTTGTAGCCAAATCAATTGAGCCTCTTCTTTGGAAGTCTCCACCCACCTTAGCCCCAAGCCTCACCAAAGCTCCTCAAGCAACACCAATCTCCCAATTGTGCACCAAGATCATCAAATACACTAACATAACCAATATCACATACATACATCAACCTAGGGCTCATAAAAAATCACAAATCACAAGGGTTTGAGCACTTCTTACCTCAGCCCATATGAAGTAGGGATAGAACCCACTTAGAATCCATGTTGGAGTATCCCTAAACACCCAAAATTACAAGATTTCAACACTAACTTCCCAAAAACGTGTAACAGTGGGGAATTTCAAAAACTGGGCAGAGATGAATGGAATACTCACCACAAAACTTAGATAGAATTGTAGAGGATGAGAAGAGCGACGCGTGGCCGCAAACGGCTCGTCAATCGGAGCTCCGTAGCTCAAGTTATGGTGATTTGAAGATCAAAGAGAGTTAGGTTTTCTCTCTTCCCTCCTCTCTTCACTATTTCAGCGCCCCAACCCCTCTTTTAGGGTAAAATGAGCTGAAATGCTCATAACTAATGTTTATATATGTTGGGTCTTGGACCCACTTAGGCCCAGTTCACTTATTTTTGTCCGTTGGCCTAATTTTGGCCCCAAACCTTTAGGATTAGCGCTTTAAATCGCACTTCAAATATTTCTACCTCCCCTAATTATAATTCCTCATTTCTTAATCTTATTTACTCATAATCAATTTTCTCAGCTGCAGTACCAGACAGGTCTCAGCCAGTACTGCCGGTCAAAATTCCACTGTGCGCTTTTACGCAGAAAACTATGTCTTCCGACTCGGAAAAACTCACTGAATCCAAATATCATATTTAAATCATCAAATTCCAATGGCCAAATCTTCCAACCATATTCACTCCTACTTAACTCATTATTTAATTAATTTCGGTTAGACCGGGTATTACATCCAAACTCTAAGTTTGGTGTTGGGAATATCACACTTAAGTTGACCTGATCACCTTGTGGCTCCATGAGAGCCACTGTCAAGCTATTGACATTAAAGAAGCGCTTGTTGGGAGGCAACCCAATTTTATTTATCTAATTTTATTTTATTTTGTTTCTTTGTTATTTTTGTGTTTAATTAGGTACATGATCATGAGAAGTCACGAAAAAATCAAAAAAATTAAAAACAGAGTCAAAAACAGAAGAAAAAAATTTTTCACCCTGGAGGACGCACGGGCTGGCGTTCAGCGCCCAGAAGGAGCATCTGGCTGGCGTTCAACGCCAGAACAGAGCATCTTTCTGGCGCTGAACGCCCAAACAAGCTACATCCTGGCGTTTAACGCCAGAATGCGCACACAGAGGACAATCTGGCGCTGAACGCCAGAAACAAGCTTGAAACTGGCGTTCAACGCCAGAAACAAGCATCACATGGGCGTTTAACGCCCAGAACGTGCATCAATGGGCGTTTGAACGCCAGAATGATGCATGAAGGCATGTTACATGCCTATATGGTGAAGGAATAGTATTTGTTTTCACCTCAGGATCTGTGGACCCCACAGGATCCCCACTTCAGGATCTGTGGACCCCACAGGATCCCCACCTAACATATTCCCACCTTACCTTCTAATCCTAGTTTTTGTGATGTGATTCCCCATGTCACAATTCCCAATCTTCTTCATCAATCACCTCAATTCCTCTTCCCAATTACTCCATTCACCATTCACATCAACCTCCTCTTCCCCATAAACCCCACCTACCTCCATCAAATTCAAATTCAATTTCCCACCCTTTCCCACCCAAAATGGCCGAACCTATACCCTCATCCCTCCCTATAAATACCCTTCTTTTCTTTTACATTTTCACACAACACAAACCCACATTCTCCCACATAGCCGAACCCTCTCTTCTCCCTCTCTACCATATTTTCTTCTTCTTCTTCTACTCTTCTTTTCTTTTCTTGCTCGAGGACGAGCAAATTTTAAGTTTGGTGTGGTAAAAAGCCTAAGCTTTTTTATTTTCATTCACCATCAATGGCACCTAAGACCGGAGTTTCCTCAAGAAAAGGAAAAGGAAAAGCAAAAGCTTCTTCCTCCGAGTCATGGGAGAAGGAGAGATTCATCTCCAAGAGCCATCAAGACCACTTCTATGATGTTGTGGCAAAGAAGAAAGTGATCCCTGAGGTCCCTTTCAAGCTCAAGAAGAATGAGTATCCGGAAATCCGACATGAAATCTAAAGAAGAGGTTGGGAAGTCCTAGCCAACCCCATGCAACAAGTCGGATTATTGATGGTTCAAGAGTTCTATGCCAATGCATGGATCACTAGGAACCATGACCAAAGTATGAACCCAAGCCCAAAGAATTATCTCACAATGGTTAGGGGGAAATACTTGGATTTTAGTCCGGAAAATGTGAGGTTGGCGTTTCACTTACCCATGATGCAAGGTGATGAACGCCCCTACACAAGAAGGGTCAACTTTAACCAAAGGTTGGACCAAGTCCTTATGGACATATGTGTGGAAGGCACCCAATGGAGAGTAGACTCCAAAGGCAAGCCAGTCCAACTAAGAAGACTGGACCTCAAGCCTGTAGCTAGAGGATGGTTGGAGTTCATTCAAAGATCCATCATCCCTACAAGCAACCGATCTGAAGTTACTGTGGATCGGGCCATCATGGTTCATAGTATCATGATTGGTGAAGAAGTAGAGGTTCATGAAGTCATCTCCAATGAACTCTACAAAATAGCTGACAAGCCTTCATACATGGCACGGCTAGCCTTCCCCCACCTTATATGCCATCTATGTTACTCAGCTGGAGTTATCATAGAAGGAGATTTCTCCATTGAAGAAGACAAGCCCATTACCAAGAAAAAGATGGAGCAAACAAGGGAAGCTCCTCACGGCCTCCAAGAAGAACATGAGGAAGTGCATCATCAACAAATGCCTCAAGGAATGCACTTTCCTCCTAACAACTATTGGGAGCAACTCAACACCTCCTTAGAGGATTTGAGCCATAATGTTGAACAACTAAGGGTGGAACATCATGAACACGCCCTCACTCTCCAAGAAATAAGAGAAGATCAAAGAGCAATGAGGGAGGAGCAACAAAGGCAAGGAAGGGACATAGAAGAGTTGAAGAACATCATTGGTCCTTCAAGAAGAAGACGCCACTAAGGTGGATTCATTCCTTGTTCTTATTTCTTTCTGTTTTCGGTTTTTAATGCTATGTTTATCTATGTTTTTGTGTCTCTATTTCATGATCATTAGTGTGTAACCATGCCTTAAAGCTATGAATAAAATCCATTAGTCCTTCACCTCTCTTAAAAGAAAAATGTTTTAATTCAAAAGAACAAGAAGTACATAATTTTCGAAATTATTAGTGAATTTAGTTTAATTATATTGATGTGGTGGCAATAATTTTTGTTTTCTGAATGAATGATTGAACAGTGCATATGTCTTTTGATCTTGTTGTTTATGAGTGTTTAAAATTGTTGGCTCTTGAAAGAATGAGGAACAAAGAAAAATGTTATTGATGATCTGAAAAACATCATGAAATTGATTCTTGAAGCAAGAAAAAGCAGTGAAAAAAAAAAAAAAGAGGGCGAAAATTTTAAAGCAAGGATCCAAGGCTTTGAGCATCAATGGATAGGAGGGCCCAAGGAAATTAAATCCTGGCCTAAGCGGCTAAATCAAGCTGTCCCTAACCATGTGCTTGTGTCATGAAGGTCCAAGTGAAAAGCTTGAGACTGAGTGGTTAAAGTCGTGATCCAAAGCAAAGAGTGTGCTTAAGAGCTCTGGACACCACTAATTGGGGACTTTAGCAAAGCTAAGTCACAATCTGAAAAGGTTCACCCAGTTATGTGTCTGTGGCATTTGTGTATCCGGTGGTAATACTGGAAGACAAAATGCTTAGGGCCACAGCCAAGACTCATGAGTAGCTGTGTTCAAGAATCAACATGCTTAACTAAGAAAATCAATAACACTATCCCAAATTCTAAATTCCCCCAGAGACGCCAATACCTCTAAACTACAAAGGAAAAAGTGAGATGCCAAAGCTGTTCAGAAGCAAAAAGCTACAAGTCCCGCTCATATAATTAAATTAATATTCATTGATATTTTGGACTTATAGTATATTCTCTTCTTTTATCCTATTTGATTTTCAGTTGCTTGGGGACAAGCAACAATTTAAGTTTGGTGTTGTGATGAGCGGATAATTTATACGCTTTTTGGCATAGTTTTTACATAGTTTTTAGTAAGTTTAAGCTACTTTTAGGGATGTTTTCATTAGTTTTTATGTTAAATTCACATTTCTGGACTTTACTATGAGTTTGTGTGTTTTTCTGTGATTTCAGGTAAATTCTGACTGAAATTGAGGGATTTGAGCAAAACTCTGAAAAAGGCTGACAAAAGGACTGCTGATGCTGTTGGATTCTGACCTCCCTGCACTCGAAATGAATTTTCTGGAGCTACAGAACTCCAAATGGCGCGCTCTCAACGGCGTTGGAAAGTAGACATCCAGGGCTTTCCAGCAATATATAATAGTCCATGCTTTATTCGAAGAATGACGACGTAACTTGGCGTTAAACGCCAAGTTCATGCTGCTGTCTGGAGTAAAACGCCAGAAAAACGTCATGATTCGGAGTTAAACGCCCAAAACACGTCATAACCTGAAGTTTGACGCCAAGAAATGCCTCTACACGTGGATTGATCAAGCTCAGCCCAAACACACACCAAGTGGGCCCCAGAAGTGGATTTATGCATCAATTACTTACTCATGTAAACCCTAGGAGCTAGTTTATTATAAATAGGATGATTTACTAATGTATCAATCATCTTTGGTCTCATCTTTGGTCTTAGTTTTGTTTTATTCTTCATCTTAGGAGATCATTGATCACGTTTTAGGGGGCTGGCCATTCGGCCATGCCTGAACCCTTTGCTTATGTATTTTCAACGGTGGAGTTTCTGCACACCATAGAATAAGGGTGTGGAGCTCTGCTGTACCTCAAAGATTAATGAAGTTCTATTTTCTTTTATTCAATTCCTCTCTTATTCTTATTCCAAGATATTCATTCGTACCCAAGAACATGATGAATGTGATGAGTTAATAACCCTCATTAACGTTCTCACTCATGAACGCGCGTGATTGACAACCACTTACGTTCTACATGCAACACAAAGCTTGAATGTGTATCTCTTAGATTCCCCAACAGAATCTTCGTGGTATAAGCTAGATGGATGGCAGCATTTATGAGGATCCGGAAAGTCCAACCTTGTCTGTGGTGTTCCGAGTAGGATCCTGGGAATCCGGAAAGTCTCACCTTGTCTGTGGTATTCCGAGTAGGATTCCGGTAATGAATGACTGTGACGTGCTTCAAACTTGCAACCTGCTGGGCGTCAGTGACAGACGCAAAAGAGGGATTCTATTCCAGTAGGAAGCGGGAACCAACCGGTGATTGGCCGTACTGTGACAGAGTGCGTGAGTATTAGCTTTCACTGCGAGGATGGGATGTAGCCATCAGCCATGGGTGATGCCTCCAGACTGGTTAGCTGTGCGAGTGACAGCCGCATAGGATATTTCCCCGAGAGGAATGAAAGTAGCCACAGTTGATGGTGAACCCCTATACAAAGCTTGCCATGGAAAGGAGTAAGAAGGATTGAGTAGAAGGAATAGGAGAGCAGGCGTCCGTGAGCTCTACAGCACCTCCATTCGCTTATCTGAAATTCCCACCAATGAATCTACATAAGTATTTCTATCTCTTTTATTATTTATTTTCTTATTTTTATATTTTCAAACCCATAAACCTTTAATCCTCCTGACTGAGATTTACAAGGTGACCATAGCTTGCTTCATACCAACAATCTCTGTGGATTCGACCCTTACTCACGTAAGGTTATTACTTGGACGACCCAGTACACTTGCTGGTTAGTTGAACGAAGTTGTGAAGAAAATAAACAGTGCCATAAGAGTATACATCCTTTATAAACAAAATAACAAGTGATCACAATTTCGTCCACCACGTATGAAGATGCTTTGTCCCTTCCGTCTCTCTGCTTTTCTACTGTCTTCATCCAGTCCTTCTTACTCCTTTCCATGGCAAGCTGTATGTTGGGCATCACTGTTGTCAATGGCTACAGTCCCATCCTCTCAGTGGAAATGTTCAACGCACCCTGTCACGGCACGGCTATCCAGCTGTCGGTTCTCGATCATGTCGGAATAAAATCCAGTGATTCTTTTGCGTCTGTCACTAACGCCCCACAATCGCGAGTTTGAAGCTCGTCACAGTCATTCAATCATTGAATCCTACTCAGAATACCACAGACAAGGTTTAGACCTTCCGGATTCTCTTGAATGCCGCCATCAATTATAGCTTATACCACGAAGATTCCGGTTAAGGAAATCCAAGAGATATCTACCCAATCTAAGGTAGAACGGAGGTGATTGACGGTCACACGTTCATAGGTGAGAATGATGATGAGTGTCACGGATCATCACATTCATCAAGTTGAAGAACAAGTGATATCTTGGAACAAGAACAAGCTGAATTGAATAGAAGAACAATAGTAATTGCATTAATACTCGAGGTACAGCAGAGCTCCACACCTTAATCTATGGTGTGTAGAAACTCCACCGTTGAAAATACATAAGAACAAGGTCTAGGCATGGCCGTGAGGCCAGCCCCCAGTGATCAAAAGATTCAAAGATCTCAAGATATCAAATACAATAGTAAAAGGTCCTACTTATAGGGAACTAGTAGCTTAAGAATTACAAAGGTGAGTAAATGACATAAAAATCCACTTCCGGGCCCACTTGGTGTGTGCTTGGGCTGAGCATTGAAGCATTTTCGTATAGAGACTCTTCTTGGAGTTAAACGCCAGCTTTTGTGCCAGTTTGGGCGTTTAACTCCCATTCTTGTGCCAGTTCCGGCGTTAAACGCCGGGCAGTTTTGAGCTGATTTGGAATGCCGGTTTGGGCCATCAAATCTCGGGCAAAGTATAGACTATTATACATTGCTGGAAATCCCAGGATGTCTACTTTCCAACGCCACTGAAAGTGCGCCAAATGGGTTTCTGTAGCTCCAGAAAATCCACTTCGAGTGCAGGGAGGTCAGAATCCAACAGCATCTGCAGTCCTTTTCAGTCTCTGAATCAGATTTTTGCTCAGGTCCCTCAATTTCAGCCAGAAAATACCTGAAATCACAGAAAAACACACAAGCTCATAGTAAAGTCCATTAAAGTGAATTTTAACTAAAAACTAATAAAAATTATACTAAAAACTAACTAAAACATACTAAAAACATACTAAAAACAATGCCAAAAAGCGTATAAATTATCCGCTCTTCACAACACCAAACTTAAATTGTTGCTTGTCCCCAAGCAACTGAAAATTAAATAAGATAAAAAGAAGAGAATATGCAATGAATTCCAAAAATATCTATGAAGATCAGTATTAATTAGATGAGCGGAGCTTTTAGCTTTTTGCCTCTGAACAGTTTTGGCATCTCACTCTATCCTTTGAAATTCAGAATGATTGGCTTCTTTAGAAACTCAGAATCCAGATAGTGTTATTGATTCTCCTAGTTAAGTATGATGATTTTTGAACACAGTTACTTTATGAGTCTTGGCCGTGGCCCAAAGCACTCTGTCTTCCAGTATTACCACCGGATACATACATGCCACAGACACATAATTGGGTGAACCTTTTCAGATTGTGACTCAGCTTTGCTAAAGTCCCCAATTAGAGGTGTCCAGGGTTCTTAAGCACACTCTTTTTGCCTTGGATCACAACTTTATTTCTTTCTTTTTCTCTTTCTCCCTTTTTTTTCATTTTTTTTTGCTTCTTCTTTTTTTTGTATTCACTGCTTTTTCTTGCTTCAAGAATCATTTTTATGATTTTTCAGATCCTCAGTAACATGTCTCCTTTTTCATCATTCTTTCAAGAGCCAACCATTCATGAACAACAAATTCAAAAGACATATGCACTGTTTAAGCATACATTCAGAAAACAAAAGTATTGCCACCACATCAAAATAATTAATCTGTTATAAAATTTAAAATTCATGCAATTCTTTCTCTTTTTCAATTAAGAACATTTTTCATTTAAGAAAGGTGATGGATTCATAGGACATTCATAACTTTAAGGCATAGACACTAAGACACTAATGATCATAAGATACAAACATGGATAAACATAAGCATGAAAATTCGAAAAAACAGGAAAATAAAGAACAAGGAGATTAAAGAACGGGTCCACCTTAGTGATGGAGGCTTGTTCTTCCTCTTGAAGATCTTATGGAGTGCTTGAGCTCATCAATGTCTCTTCCTTGTCTTTGTTGCTCCTCTCTCATGATTCTTTGATCTTCTCTAATTTCATGGAGGATGATGGAATGTTCTTGGTGCTCCACCCTTAGTTGTCCCATGTTGGAACTCAATTCTCCTAGGGAGGTGTTGATTTGCTCCCAATAGTTTTGTGGAGGAAAGTGCATCCCTTGAGGCATCTCAGGGATTTCATGATGAGTGGGGTCTCTTATTTGCTCCATCCTTTTCTTAGCGATGGGCTTATCCTCATCAATGAGGATGTCTCCTTCTATGTCCACTCCAACTGAATAACAGAGGTGACAAATGAGATGAGGAAAGGCTAACCTTGCCAAGGTAGAGGACTTGTCCGCCACCTTATAGAGTTCTTGGGCTATAACCTCATGAACTCCCACTTCCTCTCCAATCATGATACTATGAATCATGATGGCCCGGTCTAGAGTAACTTCAGACCGGTTGCTAGTGGGAATGATTGAGCGTTGGATAAACTCCAACCATCCCCTAGCCACGGGCTTGAGGTCATGCCTTCTTAATTGAACCGGCTTCCCTCTTGAATCTCTCTTCCGTTGGGCGCCCTCTTCACAAATGTCTATGAGGACTTGATCCAACCTTTGATCAAAGTTGACCCTTCTAGTGTAAGGGTGTTCATCTTCTTGCATCATGGGCAAGTTGAATGCCAACCTTACATTTTCCGGCCTAAAATCTAAGTATTTTCCCCGAACCATTGTAAGCCAATTCTTTGGGTCCGGGTTCACACTTTGATCATGGTTCTTGGTGATCCATGCTTTGGCATAGAACTCTTGAACCATTAAGATTCCGACTTGTTGAATGGGGTTGGTAAGAACTTCCCAATCTCTTCTTCGGATCTCATGTCGGATCTCTGGATATTCACTCTTTTTGAGTTTGAAAGGGACCTCGAGGATCACCTTCTTCAAGGCCACAACTTCATAGAAGTGGTCTTGATGCACCCTTGAGATGAATCTCTCCATCTCCCATGACTCGGAGGTGGAAGCTTTTGCCTTCCCTTTCCTCTTTCTAGAGGTTTCTCCGGCCTTGGATGCCATAAATGGTTATGGAAAAACAAAAAGCATTGCTTTTACCACATCAAACTTAAAAGGTTTGCTCGTCCTCGAGCAAAAGAAGAAAGAAAAGAGTAGAAAAAGAAGAAATAGAGGAGATGGAGATGGCTTTGTAGTTCGGCCAAAGAGGGGAGAAGTAGTGTTTAGGGTGTGTGAAAATGAAGGAGTGAAGATGGGTTTATATAGGGGTGAAGAGAGGGGTAGGGTTTGGCCATTATGGGTGGGTTTGGGTGGGAAAGTGGTTTAAATTTTGAATGGTGAGGTAGGTGGGATTTTATGAAGGATGGATGTGAGTGGTGAAGGGAAACATGGGATTTGATAGGTGAGGGGTTTTTGGGGAAGAGTGGTTGAGGTGATTGGTGAATGGGTGAAGAAGAGAGAGGGTGGTGGGGTAGGTGGGGATCCTGTGGGGTCCACAGATCCTGAGGTGTCAAGGAAAATTTAACCCTGCACCAAGTGGCGTGCAAAAATGCACTATGTGCCAATTCTGGCGTTAAACGCTGGGCTGATGCCCATTTCTGGCGTTTAACGCCAGGTGCTTGCCCTTTTCTGGTGTTTAACGCCAGTCTGGTGCCCCTTTCTGGCGTTAAACGCCCAGAATGGTGCCAGACTGGGCGTTAAACGCCCATTTGCTAACTTCACTGGCGTTTAAACGCCAGCAAGTTCTCCTCCAGGGTGTGCTGTTTTTCTTTCTATTTTTCATTCTATTTCTGCTTTTTCAATTGATTTTGTGACTTTTCATGATCATCAACCTACAGAAAACATAAAATAACAAAGGAAAATAGATTAAATGTAAAATTGGGTTGCCTCCCAACAAGCGCTTCTTTAACGTCAGTAGCTTGACAGAGGGCTCTCATGGAGCCTCACAGATACTCAGAGCAATGTTGGAACCTCCCAACACCAAACTTAGAGTTTGAATGTGGGGGTTCAACACCAAACTTAGAAGTTGGTTGTGGCCTCCCAACACCAAACTTAGAGTTTGACTGTGGGGGCTCTGTTTGACTCTGTTTTGAGAGAAGCTCTTCATGCTTTCTCTCCATGGTGACAGAGGGATATCCTTGAGCCTTAAACACAAAGGATTTTTCATTTACTTGAATGATCAATTCACCTCTGTCCACATCAATCACAGCCTTTGCTGTGGCTAGGAAGGGTCTGCCAAGGATGATGAATTCATCCATGCACTTCCCAGTCTCTAGGACTATGAAATCAGCAGGGATGTAATGGTCTTCAACCTTTACCAGAACATCCTCTACAAGTCCATAAGCTTGTTTTCTTGAATTGTCTGCCATCTCTAGTGAGATTCTTGCAGCTTGTACCTCAAAGATCCCTAGCTTCTCCATTACAGAGAGAGGCATGAGGTTTACACTTGACCCTAAGTCACACAGAGCCTTCTTAAAGGTCATGGTGCCTATGGTACAAGGTATTGAAAACTTCCCAGGATCTTGTCTCTTTTGAGGTAATTTCTGCCTAGACAAGTCATCCAGTTCTTTGGTGAGCAAAGGAGGTTCGTTCTCCCAAGTCTCATTACCAAATAACTTGTCATTCAGCTTCATGATTGCTCCAAGGTATTTAGCAACTTGCTCTTCAGTGACATACTCATCCTCTTCAGAGGAAGAATACTCATCAGAGCTCATGAATGGCAGAAGTAAATCAAATGGAATCTCTATGGTCTCAGTGTGAGCCTCAGATTCCCATGGTTCCTCATTAGGGAACTCATTGGAGGTCAGTGGACGTCCATTGAGGTCTTCCTCAGTGGCGTTCACTGCCTCTTCCTCCTCTCCAAGTTCGGCCATATTGATGGCCTTGCACTCTCCTTTTGGATTTTCTTCTGTATTGCTTGGAAGAGTACTAGGAGGAAGTTCAGTAATTTTCTTGCTCAGCTGTCCCACTTGTGCCTCCAAATTTCTAATGGAGGACCTTGTTTCAGTCATGAAACTTTGAGTGGTTTTGATTAGATCAGAGACCATGGTTGCTAAGTCAGAGTGGCTCTGCTTAGAACTCTCTGTCTGTTGCTGAGAAGATGATGGAAAGGGCTTGCCATTGCTAAACCTGTTTCTTCCACCATTATTATTGTTGAAACCTTGTTGAGGTCTCTGTTGATCCTTCCATAAGAGATTTGGATGATTTATCCACGAAGAATTATAGGTGTTTCCATAGGGTTCTCCCATGTAATTCACCTCTTCCATTGAAGGGTTCTCAGGATCATAAGCTTCTTCTTCAGATGAAGCATCCTTAGTACTGCTTGGTGCATTTTGCATTCCAGCCAGACTTTGAGAAATCAAATTGACTTGTTGGGTCAATATTTTGTTCTGAGCCAGTATGGCATTCAGAGTATCAATCTCAAGAACTCCTTTCTTCTGATTTGTCCCATTGTTCACAGGATTCCTTTCAGAAGTGTACATGAATTGGTTATTTGCAACCATTTCAATGAGCTCTTGAGCTTCTGTAGGCGTCTTCTTCAGATGAAGAGATCCTCCAGCAGAGCTATCCAAAGACATCTTGGATAGTTCAGAGAGACCATCATAGAAAATACCTATGATGCTCCATTCAGAAAGCATGTCAGAAGGACATTTTCTAATCAATTGTTTGTATCTTTCCCAAGCTTCATAGAAGGATTCTCCTTCCTTCTGTTTGAAGGTTTGGACTTCCACTCTAAGATTACTCAATTTTTGAGGTGGAAAGAACTTTGCCAAGAAGGCATTGACTAGTTTTTCCCAAGAGTTTGGGCTTTCTTTAGGTTGCGAGTCCAACCATATCCTAGCTCTGTCTCTTACAGCAAAAGGGAATAGCATAAGTCTGTAGACCTCAGGGTCAACCCCATTAGTCTTGACAGTGTCACAGATTTGCAAGAATTCAGCTAAAAACTGATGAGGATCTTCCAGTGGAAGTCCATGGAACTTGCAATTCTGTTGCATTAGAGAAACTAATTGAGCCTTAAGCTCAAAGTTGTTTGCTCCAATGGCAGGGATAGAGATGCTTCTCCCATAGAACTCGGGAGTAGGTGCAGTAAAGTCACCCAGCACCTTCCTTGCATTGTTGGCATTGTTGTTGTTTTCGGCTGCCATGGGTTCTTCTTCTTTGAAGAATTCTGTTAGGTTCTCTACAGAGAATTGTGCTTTAGCTTCTCTTAGCTTTCGCTTCAAGGTCCTTTCAAGTTCAGGGTCAGCTTCAACAAGAATGCTTTTATCTTTGCTCCTGCTCATATGAAAGAGAAGAGAACAAAAAAATGTGGAATCCTCTATGTCACAGTATAGAGATTCCTTGAGGTGTCAGAGGAACAGAAAAATAGAAGGAAGAGGTAGAAGAATTCGAACTTAGTGAGATAGAGTTCAAATTGTGCATTGAGGAGGAGTGGTACTCCATAAATAGAAGGATGTGAGAAGAGGGGAAGAGATTTTTCAAAAATTAAGTAAAAGATTTTAAAAACATTTTGAAAAAGATTTTGAAGAAGATATGATTGAAAATTTTTTTGAAAAAGATGTGATTTAAAAGTTATGGTTTTAAAAAGATGTGATTGAGAAGATATGATTTGAAAAACAATTTAAAAAGATTTGATTTTAAAAAAAAAATTAATGACTTGGCTAACAAGAAAAGATATGATTCAAACATTAAACCTTTCTCAACAGAAAAGGCAACATACTTGAAATGTTGAATCAAATCATTAATTGTTAGCAAGTATCTTTGAAAAAGGAAAGAAATTTATTTTGAAAACAATTTGATTGAAAAGATATGATTTTAAAAAGATTTGATTTTGAAAAACTTTGAAAACTTGAAAAAATTTGCATTAAAAACAAAATCTTCCCTCTTGTGCCATCCTGGCATTAAACGCCCAGAATGGTATCCATTCTGGCATTTAACGCCCAAAATGCTACCTTTTTGGGCGTTAAACGCCCAGCCAGGTATCCTGGCTGGCGTTTAAACGCCAGTTTTTCCTTCTTCACTGAGCGTTTTGAACGCCCAGCTTTTTCTGTATAATTCCTCTACTGCATGTACTGAATCTTCAGTTCCCTGTATTATTGACCTGAAAACAGAACCAAGATCAAATAAACAATGCATGCAAGACATCAAACTTAAAATGAGACACAAGACTCAACAAGAAACATAAAATATTTTTGGTTTTTATGATTTTGTAATTTTTTTGGTTTTTTCGAAAATTAAGTGGAAAAGAAAATAAAGGTATCAAAATTCTTAATGAGAATTCCAGGAATCATGCAATGTTAGTCTAAAGCTTCAGTCTAAAGGAATTAGACATGGATAGCCAAGCTTCAGCAGGACATTGCATTCAAGAGCTAAATTGATGAGAATCAATCAGCTTTGGTGATGATAAGATCATCACTTTGAAACACTAGAATTAATTCTTAAGAACTCTGAAAAATACCTAATCTAAGCAACAAGATGAACCGTCAGTTGTCCATACTCGAAACAATCCCCGGCAACGGCGCCAAAAACTTGGTGCACGAAATTCTGATCACTACTTTTCACAACTCAAATAATCTCCGGTAATGAATCCAAAAACTTGGCGTTCAATACCATGGCATAAACACAACTTCGCACAACTAACTAGCAAGTGCACTGGGTCGTCCAAGTAATAAACCTTACGCGAGTAAGGGTCGATCCCACGGAGATTGTTGGTATGAAGCAAGCTATGGTCATCTTGTAAATCTCAGTCAGGCAGACTCAAATGGTTATGAATGATTTATGAATAAAACATAAAGATAAGGATAGAGATACTTATGCAATTCATTGGTGAGAATTTCAGATAAGCGTATGAAGATGCTTTGTCCCTTCCGTCTCTCTGCTTTCCTACTGTCTTCATCCAATCCTTCTTACTCCCTTCCATGGCAAGCTGTATGTTGGGCATCACCGTTGTCAATGGCTACAGTCCCATCCTCTCAGTGGAAATGTTCAACGCACCCTGTCACGGCACGGCTATCCAGCTGTCGGTTCTCGATCATGTCGGAATAGAATCCAGTGATTCTTTTGCGTCTGTCACTAACGCCCCACAATCGCGAGTTTGAAGCTCGTCACAGTCATTCAATCATTGAATCCTACTCAGAATACCACAGACAAGGTTTAGACCTTCCGGATTCTCTTGAATGCCGCCATCAATTCTAGCTTATACCACGAAGATTCCGGTTAAGGAAATCCAAGAGATATCTACCCAATCTAAGGTAAAACGGAGGTGATTGACGGTCACACGTTCATAGGTGAGAATGATGATGAGTGTCACGGATCATCACATTCATCAAGTTGAAGAACAAGTGATATCTTGGAACAAGAACAAGCTGAATTGAATAGAAGAACAATAGTAATTGCATTAATACTCGAGGTACAGCAGAGCTCCACACCTTAATCTATGGTGTGTAGAAACTCCACCGTTGAAAATACATAAGAACAAGGTCTAGGCATGGCCGTGAGGCCAGCCCCCAGTGATCAAAAGATTCAAAGATCTCAAGATATCAAATACAATAGTAAAAGGTCCTACTTATAGGGAACTAGTAGCTTAAGAATTACAAAGGTGAGTAAATGACATAAAAATCCACTTCCGGGCCCAATTGATGTGTGCTTGGGCTGAGCATTGAAGCATTTTCGTGTAGAGACTCTTCTTGGAGTTAAACGCCAACTTTTGTGCCAGTTTGGGCGTTTAACTCCCATTTTTGTGCCAGTTTCGGCGTTAAACGCCAGGCAGTTTTGAGCTGATTTGGAACGCCGGTTTGGGCCATCAAATCTCGGGCAAAGTATGGACTATTATATATTGCTGGAAAGCCCAGGATGTCTACTTTCCAACGCCGCTGAGAGCGCGCCAATTGGGCTTTTGTAGCTCCAGAAAATCCACTTCGAGTGCAGGGGGGTCAGAATCCAACAGCATCTGCAGTCCTTTTTAGTCTCTGAATCAGATTTTTGCTCAGGTCCCTCAATTTCAGCCAGAAAATACCTGAAATCACAGAAAAATACACAAACTCATAGTAAAGTCCAGAAAAGTGAATTTTAACTAAAAACTAATAAAAATTATACTAAAAACTAACTAAAACATACTAAAAACATACTAAAAATAATGCCAAAAAGCGTATAAATTATCCGCTCATCATTATACTTTCCTTTCAACTACTACTATGTATATATAATATTTTCCTTTTAGAGGTCATAGCGCCTCACCACATGTGATTTATATCCTAGAAGTAAATCTCTGTGTGGTAGGGACTGGACTTAGATCCTTGAAGTCTAGCGCCAACTTCCTTTCCTTTTCCTAGGAGTGCATTTTGTGTTTCCTTATATGTTTATATTAACTCCTTATTACTTTAAAAACTAATCCTAAAACACAATAATTCTAATACAACTCCAAACATATAATTAGATACGAAAACTTCATCAAAAACATAAGAACCTTGATTTAAACCTAAAAAAATATTCAAAAAGTTGTCTAAAAACTACAAAAGATGCCTAGGCATCCAAGAACCTAATAAAAAAATCAGCACCCAAAGAGTTATCCAAATTTCATTCTCACTCCCATTCACAGTATAAAAACAACCACACAAATATATATCCTTCTCTCCCTAGCCGCACACTGTGCCGTTCAACCGCCCCATATCTGCGCTGCTGCTCGTGCTGCCGAACAATGCTGCATGACCTCCTTCCGCCATCAGCCGTCGTGTAAGAATCGCAACAAATCAACCGGTTAATTAAGTGATTATATTGCCCAAATTTGATTCTGAAAAGTTAGAGACAGAATTTGAGGATTTAAAGGTGATTTTTGGACTCAGTGGGTCTTTCTAAGTCAGAAAATATATTTTCTACAAAAGATCGTGAAAAACTGCGAATCGGCAGTTGAACCGGTTGAACTAGTTCAAGTCTACCCGGAACCGCAAGAGAAAAAGTAGAAACAGTCAAGAACCTTAGAAAAATATTAGAAATGAAAAACTGGGCGTAAATTTTAAAGGTTTGGCCCGAAGTTGGGCCAAACAGGTTAAAAACGCTAACGAGGTGGACCGGGCCCAAGTTGGGCACAAGCCCAACATATAAAAGGGTTCATTAAGTGAACCCAACTCAACACACAACACTTAAACACACACACCCATCATAAATTGAGAGAAGAGGAAGAGGAAGAAGAAAACACTATTCACCCTCTACTTCTCTAGCTCATATTTTGAGCTATAGAGCTCCGATTGCCGCACCGTTTGCAGTTACGCGTTCCTTGTGACGAAATTTGTCTGATCATAACTTTTTCTTTGGTTTTCAAAATCTGATGAAACTTGTCTAGAATTAAAAATTCTTGAAAACCCTTTAAATCGATATAAAGTTTGTGAAATTTGGAATTTGGTAGAGAAAGTTATGAACATTCAAAGTTGGTGTTGAAAATTTAAAATTCTGTAAACTTACAGAATTTTGTGTTTTCTGGTATGTGCGCACGCACATCCTAGTGCGCACACACACTTCTGCGAAAATCTTGACCTGTGCACACGCACAGACCTGTGTGCACTCACACCAATGGTAAATTGCAACCTGTGCACAGCTTGTGTGCACACACACCAATGGTAAATTGTAACCTGTGCGTACGCACAAACCTGTGCGCACTCACACATTGGGGAGGCCAGTCCATTGGGAACGCTGGCACAGGTTGTGCAAATGAACAGAATTTGTAAATTTTGACACCTGTGCATACGCACACGCCTGTGCGTACGCACACTTTTAAAAATTTGCTTGGGCGTGCGCACGCACACCCCTGTGCGGACGCACACGCCCTGTTTCTCAACATTTGCTTTGTTTCAACTATTCTACCTTCCCAACAAGGCTGTAAGCTTCTATAACACCATTTTAAAGCTTTTGGGTGTAATTTTGCGTATGAGAATATGGGATTTTACCTAAGGGTTTTAGTTTATCATAATTATAAAAGTTAGCAAATGGAGGACTAGGTTTCTAGTGTACCAAGGAAGGCATGATGGTGTGTGATGAATGATTGATGTATGAGATGAGAATGGATGAACTGTTGAGTTCAGAATGAAAATGTGAATTGACAGTAGTTGTGATGAGTCGAGGATTCGAATGTGTGATGAAGAATCACTGATGTATTAAAACTGTTTTCTGAAAAACCACTGTACTACTGTTTTATACTGAGATTATGATACGCTATGCATCCGGCAAGGACGGTGGTTAATCCCGCCTGTCGAGGTAGCGGCGGTGGTGTAAGGACGGTGGTTAATCCTGCTTGCGCTTTGATGTGAGGTCGGTGGCAATAGTATCCCTCTCACATCCCTTCGGATCTATAGAGTGTACAGGCGCAAAACCCTGGATAGTGATCCGAACACTATATCTCGGGGGTTCCCATATAATGATTCCGAAGGGCAACATCTCTATGGAGATGTATCGGGTTGGCAGTTGAACCGACAATGTAATATCACAGCCAGTAGGACAGGCATTCATCATGTGCATTTTCTATCTGTTTGTATGCTTTGCCGACTTGAGATTGTTTGCCTATTTGTATAACATGTCTAATTGCTACTTGAGTTAATTGCTTATTATGCTTCTACTTGTGTTTTACTTGCATTGTATATAATTGTGCTTTCTATTGGGATTGAGGAGGTTCGGAAGGCGGAGGCGATGGCATCGCATAGAGGGTAGGCTGGTGAAGGCTGTGGGACAGCGGTGTTCATTTAGATTAGAGACTCCCCTAAGATATAGTAACCGGTTTAGTTATGTTAAGATTTATATAAGTATACTTATTTGTTTTAGAATGCTTTAAGTTTGAATCTTGTGATGGATATGGAGTCTAGGATTGCCTTTGGTGTCCTGGGGTCTTATATCCTACATCACTGGGCACTCTTACCATACTGAGAACCTACAGTTCTCATACCATATTTATGTTGTTATTTTCAGATGCAGGTCGCAACCCACCACGGTGAGTTGTTTTTAGTGGTGACAAGAGTGGAGGATCTGGATACTTTTTGGAGTCTTTTTTATTTATTATGTATATGTCTCTCACTTTTGTATTTTGCTTTGCCTAGAGGCTTGTATATGAGAGAACAAAATTTGTATAAGCTGTTTTGACTGTCTGGTTCGTTGGTCTGTATATAGCTAGCCGGCTTAAACTTCGCGAGCCGTGACTAGATTCCTATGCTATTATACTATTATCTATTGTTATATTATATCTGTATCTTGTGCTTTAATCTTGAAACTTTGTTAGTACATTTTGCGCTTTTTAATCCTGTCTTTGAGCTATCTTATTCATCGGGCTTCTAGATTATACTATTCTTTCTATATATGTGTATATATATCATATGTATGAGCTTAGAACTGTCGTAATCTCTGATTAACCTTTGCTTTACGACGCGGGGTAAAGCTTAGGCTAATTAGGGTGTTACACGTCACAACGCCTCCACCGTGAATGCCTCAATGCCGCACACATTTGGATGCAGAGGAAGGCCGCGGATCACACCACCGTGTCCCGCTACAAACTAGCAAGTGAGACCCAACGCTGCATACCATTGTCGCACCACTTTCTCCCGCCACCAATTGCTGTGGTGCCTCCATTACAAACACTGCAAAGCCACATGCATTTGGGCGCAAAAGAAGATCATGGATCATACCACGGTGACACACCGCACACCATCAAGTGAGGCTCGCCACTCGTCTGCCACCAACGACGCTGTGGTCTGTGCAGTGGACGACAAAGAAGGATGTCATTGCCATTGGATTCATTCTTCTTTTTGGATGATTTTTTTTTACCAGTTTTGGATATTTCTTTTGTCCTAGGTTTTGAATGTTTCTTCTTTTCTCCTTTTTTTCTATTATTTTTTATGTTTTTTTTTTTAGTTTTCGGATATTCTTTTTTTAATAATTTTGGATATCTGGTTTTGTTAAGTTTTTAATTTTTAAAATAATTTTGGATATCCCATTTTTATTAGGTTTTATATGTTTCTTTCATTGTCTTTTGGATGTTTCTTTTTATTATGTTTTGGATATTCTTTCTACAATGGCGTTCTTTTTCTTCTTGTAGGTTTTGGATGATTCTTGTTACTTGTTTTGGATGTTTCTTTCTCCTAGGTTTCGGATGTGTATTTTTTATATATTTTTTTGATGTTTTTATATGTGTCTTCTCTTTGGGATTTGGATTCTTTTAATAGTTTTAGATGTTTCTTTTCTTAGTTTTTGAATGTTCTTTTTTCAATATTTTTGGATATCTCATTTTATTAGACTTTGAATTTTTTAAATCGATTTTGTATATCTCATTTTGTTAGGTTTGGATATTTCTTTTTGTAATATTTTAGATATTTTTTTATTAGGTTTTGGATATTATTTTTACAATGATTTTGGATGTTTGTTTTCATTTGTTTAATTTTTTTTTTGAACATTGAATTTTTCTTTCGTTGGATTTTAGATGTTTCTCATGATAATTTAAATTTTGCATTTCCTCCAAAAAGAAAATATAAAAAATGGTTGCTAGTTGGCTATATTTAACTGCACCTCTTGTTGATTATCTAACAAAGTTATTTTATTTCTTAACATCTCTGCTAAATTCTAATCTCATTTTGAACGTTTAAAACGTCCTACTAATTTTGTCTTGAACATTTTATTTTGTACTATCTTTTTTTAATCAAAATTAAAACTTTCTTTTAAAAATATATTTTTTTCTTTATTTTTATTTTTTTATCAAATTATTCTGCTATTTTTATTCTCAAAACATTATAATTACTACGACTATGACTGCTAAAATTTTTTTGTTCTGTTATTGAAAAGAAAATTATAATGGAGGAAGGGTGTTTTTGTTTTTGTGAGAAAAAATAATTTTTTATCGTAGAATTAACATAAGGCAGAATAAGTGAGATAAAAAAAAAAATATTTCAAACATTAGGAACAAAATTAAAGTTTAACTCAAATATTAGGGATTCAAATAATAGTGTTTTATTCACAAATTTATTTTTTCTCGAACACATGCTAATCAATATTTGAAACTTGGCGGACAATAAGCAAAAATCATACTTGAACTTATGGTTCGGTTCATGATAAAAATTAGTTTGATCAGATTAACCAAAAATTGGCCACGAAAATAGTTCGGTTTATGGTAGAAATCAATTATGAATAAGTTAATAAAAAATCAGAAAAACAAATAAAAAAATAATAAATTAATTGAACTAGTATTTTTTAGTAGTTAATTAATTTTAAATTATAAAATATAAAAAAATATTTTAAAAAAATATATTTATATATAAATATATAAATTAGTTCGATTTCTTACTCCATAAATTCGATAATCAGTTCGATTTTTGAAATATTACTTGAACCCAAAATATTTTAAAAAAATCTAGCTTATATTTGGCCTGAACATTCAGGTTATGTGTAGTTTCATCATTCTGTTTTATTTTAATTTAATTTACCATCTTCATTTGTTTTCACTTTTCAAACAATCAAAACTCAAAAGTGTGTCTCAATTAATGCCATCATTCAAACCAACATTTTCTGCTCCCTTTCCTCTGATAGGTGTGCCCTACTAGTGATGCCTGCTGAGTCCCCAATCTGTTCTCCCTCAAAAAGTGTGGAATTTATTATTCAAAATTCATAAATGCTCTTTTTTTTTTTTGACTAAATGCTCTTCTTTTAATACAGGAGTCATGCTATCACTCTTGAATTTAAATTGTCATTTTCTAATGTAATTTTTTTAAATTACTCTTCAGCTTGATTATTCTTTTTATGATGATCGGAAAAAAAATTCATTGCAAGAATAATTTCAAATAGCATGGTATTATTAATTATGTATAAAAATATGTACAAAATATTTTCACTCGCATGACTAAATTTCGAAAGTGATATTTTAAATTCACGATTTTTACTATTTTAGTCTCCTAAATCTAAAATTCACTATACTGATATCGAAATCTAACTTCAAACACGATATTGGTCTCCAAATTTTTTCTGCAGTTGAGTCAACGAATGAAATGTTGAGTTAGTTCTGACTTGTCATGCTAGATACAAGGTTAAATATCATTTAATTTTAGCACTTAAACAAGAAAAATATGATAATTTTAAAGAATAAGAAAAGATAAAATGATTTGCATATTATATAAACTCTTTTTCGTCTTCTCGTTTTTTAATTTTTTTAATGACAAAACAAAACGATGCTGTTAATCCTGTATTTAGAGTGACAAGTCAAATATAACACAGTATTTTTTTCACTTGATCAGTATTAGAAAAAATCTGAGAGTTATTATAGTGTTCAAACTCTAAAACTGGATCTTGGGGATTAATATACTGAATTTTGAATCTAAAAAATTAAAATAATAAAAAAACATAAATCATAAAAATTATTGTAAGGATTTAGTCCACTCACATTGTAGCATGCGATTAAATTCAATTACAAAAAACATGACTTTTTGGTTTGATATTTATGATTGCTTTTTATTTTATTATTTTATTCTATAAAATACAGGCTGATCACCAATCAAAGCAATTAATTTTTAAATAATTTTTTAATTGATGTAATTCACCAAAATACGTAATTGCAGTGATGTGTAAGTATATAACTTGGTCTGCTTTTTGTAAAGTTCGAAATGTATAATGCTTTTCACAAGCTTCTGAAATATAAAAAAACAAAAAAAAAAACAAAAAACTAAAAACAAAAAACCAAAAATATTACTTTGCTCAACATGTGAAAAGCTCAGAGAGACAATATGTGTAACAGATTTTCTTTACAATATCCGAAATCCTTTTCAAGAGGAAATAAGGTTGTGAAGGTGTGGTCTATATATGTACACTACAAAAATATTATTTGTACATTAAAATTAACCAAATACACTTTGAAGACCTATTTTGATAGAATTCTCTAATTTAAATCTATATTCAAATTTTTTAACTCACCAATCACTCTATTAACCTGCTTGTTAAGGTTAGTAAGTTAAGGTTAATAAAGTAGTAATTTGCTACAAAAAAATAAATATTTAAAATTTTAAAATTTAACGTATTAGATCCTTGCTTTTTTTAGTGACCTTAACAAATATTGTCAGGATAGTTATTAGTAAAATTCTAATAGTTAGTAACAAACAAATGTTCATTTATTAAAAGAATTAAAAAAAAACAAAAAACAAGGGAAAACAAAATTGGAGGACTCAACAAAAACCTGTGAAACCTTTAATTAAAGTAGGCCGTGTATCATGTGAAATGGAGCAGATGTACCACATTGCTCATTTAATAGGATCTCTTTGCTTCTTCATCATTATTTCTCTCTATATATATGTATATGTGTAACACAAATCCTATTAACTCATCAACAAATCAATTCCATCTCAAAAGTACACCCTATCCTATGCTTTTTGCTTCTCACTTTCTCACTAGACTCCATATCCTCTAGTAATGAAAAATTGAAAAAATAAAAGAGTAAAAAAATTTCCAAGTCATTGTTAAGTTGGGAGAGTATTAGTAGTTGGTGACATTATGAGCACTTTGTCACTTGGAACCCACAAGTTTTTCCTATTTGTGATCTTCTTCATGTTGGTTTCCATTGGTTGGAGCCGTAGGGTGATTCCAAATAATGGTAAGTCAAATGCTCCTTTCCTAATTACCAATTTACTATCATTTTTCCCCCCAGTTGACAAAGTTAATTGTGATTTTTTACCATATATTATTTATGTAAAATTAATATATATAAAAGAGAAAAAAATTAGATAGTCAGAGATAACATAGTCCATTCCATCTATAAATCATAAGATAGTAAAATCATGAATATTTTTCAAGCAAGTTGAACATATTTCAAAATTTAAATATAGTTTAAAATTGAAATTCCAACTTTGAATTATCATTTCAAGGATCATATTATTTAAGAATTACAAAACTAATAACCTTTTATGGTTGTCACAATGTTCTTATTAAAAGGGTCTTAGTGCTACAATTTATTTTTAATTTCTTAACAGGTAACTTTTTCTCTTGTTTTGCAGTTAAGTTGAATAACTTGCAAGAAGAGGTAGCAGCAATTAGAAATAAAAAGGTTCAATATCAATAGTTTTATTACTCTCTGTATTCCTTTTTGTTTGTTATTATAGTAATCTATTACCAAATTTAAAATAAAATAAAATAAATGAAGCGCATAATGTTATGTTAACTCACTTGTCTGCTTTCAAGACATATGGGATAATACTACCATATGGGTTCTGTATAATTTACCAAACAACCTGTATGTGACTTATGCAGGAAGAAGCAAAGGAAGATGTTGTATTGGAACAGAGTTCAACTGGATCCTCCATACCAGATTGTTCCCATGCATGTGGACCATGTTTTCCTTGCAAGAGGGTTATGGTTAGTTTCAAGTGCTCAATTGCAGAGTCCTGCCCTATAGTTTATAGATGCATTTGTAAAGGGAAATACTACCATGTACCTTCAAATTGATTGTTCATATTAGTCACTCCCTCCGTTCTATAGGATCTGGTCATTTTAGTATATTCATAATTTAATCTAGTATATTCATAATTTAATGTATCTAGATACACAAAGTTATGAATATAACAAATTCTAAATGTGACGAATATTTTAAAATGTTGGGAGTTAGAATAATATTGTCAGACTGTTTCGTGCCGATTAGATATAGATTAGTAATACAATTAACTAACTCGTTCAAATATTATTAATTCTATCACTTACTTTTTGGCGAAAATTCTAAGCGCTCTAGCAATTTTTTTCCCTCATTTTAAATTAAGTCTAGGGTTATTGTTGTAATTTTCAAGTAGAGGATCTGGGTTTTGAAATTTCACCATTTTGGGCTGATTAGATAGGTTAGGGAGGTGGGTAATGTGCATGAGGAAGAATAGAAGAGTGAGTAGCTAGGAGAAATTTTGAGGAGAGTTTGTATAGTAGGATGAAGCTTTGGCTATATATTAGGCTTGTTCAATTTATTTTCTTTATTAATAGTGAATTCGTTAGCATCATTGAGACCTCCAGTACTCCATGGTACATCCTTCTGAATTTGTAATTGAAGAAAAAATAAATAGAGGTGAGATATCAAAATTCAAAACACCAATAAGGATATCACTTTCTTTTTTTTATTTTTTTTTGGTCGTAGAAATCCACTCTTACACAATACACATTAACCTAGCCACCACTAATTAGGACGTCAATGTAATTCAGGCCCATTAGCATTTTCTGAAATTTGTGAGTAGCTCATTAAAATAGGCCATATAAAAGTTTGTAATATGAACAAATAGGCTAGAATGCGCCCAATTATTCTGGTTGGGCTTATTACGACCTTCAAAATTTTTCCAGCTTTTTTTAACCGTAAACAAAGAGTTAATAGTCAAAATCATTCTTAAAAGATATTTCGATCTCCATTTTTGTTTCTGAAAGATAAATTTAATCAAAATCGTCCTCAAAAGATTTAAAATTAATCACGTTAGTCCCTCCGTTTATTCTGCTACTAATAATGTTAACTTTGTTGATGTGGCACGTTAGTTTTTTTTGTCTTTTTGGTCATCCAAAAAACAGAAACAAAACACTAATTACCCAGAATCTGACCCACCCGTACCCGCCCCGAAAATTTCTCCTCAACCCATCTGAGATTTTGAGTAGCTTCGAGCCTCCATTTCCGTCCCGCTGCAACACAACTCCCGCAATGGTGGTTCTTCAAACTTCACGCTACGCACCGTCTCCAGTAACCACCACCGTCGTCGCTGGATATTGCAGAGATACCACGGCTTGCCTGAATTTCAACCTCCGCCATCTATCAAGCGTCTTAGAGCCTCTGCTCCACAGCTGCTGCCACCGCTGCCGCATCAATGGTATAGTGCTCGCTTTTCACCCCCAATCCAATTCGGTGCATGTCAAAATAAACAAAGGAATCAACATAGCATCATCACATTCTCAAACATGCAAAATAATTAACCAAGAGAAAATGTTTAATTTTAAATGTTTAAGCAAAGATAAGACCTCGTTCTATGAACAAAACCAAGCATGCAAAAATGCAACCCAAAGATAAATAAGAAAATTACTAGAATAAAAAACACAAAAACAAAAGTGCATGATCGGTGTACCATGAATGATCACACCACCACACCTGATACTCCCCAAAAAAGACATAATCTTTGGACACAACAACTTCAGAAAATGAAAATTTCACACGAGATGATATAAAATAGTAGTAATAAAAGGGAGCTATAATGATAAAACATACCAGTGTGGTGAAGGAGTGAGATATAAGCTTAAGCACCAGGAATATTTGTTAAATAACCCTAACAAAAGTGACAGAGAGAAGAAATACCGTTTTCACAGAGACGACCTCCAAAATCCAAACTCCAAAGTAAGTCAGATCTCTCTCCAAATGTGAAAAACTTAATCCAAACCGATAGTAGAGAAAGGCAGCAGCTGTGGAGCAAGAGTTCTAAGACGCTTGATAGGTGGCGGAGGTTGTGTTGCAGCGGGAAGAGAATGGAGACTTGAAGCTACTCAGATGGTTAAGGAGGGATTTTTGGGCTGGGTACGGGTGGGTCGAGTTCTGGGTAGTTAGGCTTCTATTTTTGTTTTTGAGCTTATCAGCCTATAATAAAAAAAATAAAAAAAAATTAACGTGCCACGTCAACAAAGTTAACGTTGTTAGTGACAGAATAGACAGAGGAACTAACGTGATTAATTTTAAATCTTTTGAAAATGATTTTGATTAAATTTATCTTTTGGAAATAAAAATAGAGATTGAGATATCTTTTAGGGACGATTTTGACTATTAACTCTGTAAACAAAGGCTACATTCCAATTTTAGACCAAAATTGTTGTTCAAATTTGACTAAAGAATCGCGTGAAACTCGTTCTAATATATTCTTTAGACCGAAAAATGTCTCTTTTGGAACAATAGTTGACTCAGATATTAACCCTAAAAGATC
Source organism: Arachis stenosperma (assembly GCF_014773155.1). NCBI lineage: Eukaryota > Viridiplantae > Streptophyta > Magnoliopsida > Fabales > Fabaceae > Arachis > Arachis stenosperma. The sequence goes on from NC_080383.1 coordinate 79,584,322, forward strand.
ACAAAAAACATGAAACTATTGGACCTTAATTTTGGGACCTAAGAAAGTAATGATCCAAACAGTCGTTTATTTTTTTTCATGATCAAGATAGGAGTACAAAACTAAACGGAGCATATGTTTGAGAGCCTGAAAAAAAAAAAAAAAGAAAACACATATTTCATAGGTTTTTGGTCAGAAAAAGAAAACACATGTTAGAGAGGCCACTTATGATAAACATTGCGTTGTTTTCCCCAGTAAGTTATTGATTCCAAAATCAGAGGAAGACCCAAATAAGAGCACAAACCCAAACTTAAAATGATAAAAACATCAAAAGAAGCCCAGCTAAGAATAGCTTAGTGGGTACCACAGTTGTGGTTAGATTTCCCCACACTCGGGTTCGAATCTCCTCGAGTCCTTGTAGTACCAAGAATATAAATTAAAAGAAAACCTCTAACATATGCAGCTGAGGCTTTAGCTTATTGGTCCATCATCATATCTCAAAGTGCTGTACTGCTGTATTTGGGTTCAAGTCTCAATAGAGACAGTAGCTAAACCCTTGCGTTGAGTGTAAATGTGTGTGAGAGTTGTATGACCAAAAAAAAAAAAAAACCTCTAATATATTAATAGAATGTTTTTGAAACTATACCCAAAAAATTATTTATCAAAAGAAATCTTTACATAAATTTGTTTTGGACTTGAATACAGAAGTTTAATTATTCTGTTGGTTTTTATATTTTTATAAAATTTTTAATTAAGTCCTTATACATTTTTTCTTTTTAATTGAGTCCTTGCACCAATTTTTTTTTAATTGAGTCCCCACACCTTTTTTTTTTTATTTGAGTCCTTGCACTAATTTTTTTTTTAGTTGAGTCCCTATACAATAATGCTAATTACTACCAAGAAAGATCTAATTGAAAAAAAAATTTAGTGCAGGAACTCAATAAAAAAAAATATAAAGATCTAATTAAAAATTTTTTAAAACTATAAGAATCAGAATAATTAAACCGAATTCAGATCGCATAGCCTTAACTAATCTGCATGTGAGCATGATAAAAGATAATTTTTTATTTTTTTATACCATGTTTACTTTTGTTCCTTTTTTATGTCATTTTTAAATATTTTAGCATAATTTAATATTTTTATTTATTATAATTTAATTTTGTATTCATAATAATATCACCTAAATTAAAGTTGTACTAATTAAAGTAAAATTTAAATATCCTAAATAATACAATATTACATTACGATAATATACTCATATACTAGTTATTTTAATTAGTGTGGTATAATATAATTTAAAGATTTAAATGTATTAAAATTTAAGTTTGTATTTAGGATATTTTAAACTCTACTTTAGTTAGTATAATTTTAGTTTAGGTGATGTTATTATGATTACAAGATTTTTTTTTTCAAAAACAAGAACTCAACACAATAATGCCAAATTTATTACAAAAAATCGATATTCTTTAAAGAAAGAGTAAAGGTAAATATTGTATAGAAGTAAGTGAAAGATTGTCTCTTCTTTCATGCCCACATGCAGATTGTCTAGGCCTTGGACAATTTGCGTTGCAGCAAAAAAAAAAAGAATATATGTATATGAAGATTTTATTTTTTGTATGTTTTGAAAAACAAAGAATTGATTTAATTTATTTAAAAAAAATCTATATCAATCACCTTTGAGATATAATAATAAAATAATAAAAAAAATACACAAGCACCCACCACACCATTTATTATCAAGGTTGCCTAATTAACGACATAATTCAGTTAAATTTGGTTAAAAAGCAAAAATAAAATAAACTTTTACTATTAAAAATTTTGTAATCAGATTTTTGTTATAGCAGAATTGTATTTATATTCCATAGTTTAAACGAACACTTCAAATCAAATTCTTATGTAAAAGAAATTTTTTTAATTAGGCCTGTTGCTTTTTAATAAAAAATGGTATGTATAATGTATTAGATGTTTCTGGTACGAATTGTAAGATAGATCGAGGATTTGTGAGTCGAAATAGTTGTCGGATCATCTGATTGGAGTGGTGGGGTGGTACCTGTAAAGACATCCGCCTCTCAAGTCAGAATGAATTTGAGAGTTATAAAGTATGTAGAATGAGTGACATACCTAAAGGGGCCTTTGACTCCCCTTTATATAGTTCGGGGTAGTTATTTTGTCTTATCTATTAAGATAAGAAGGATATTTCGTTTTGAATATTAATTAGCCATTGTAGGGTCGGTTTGGGCCGCAAGAGGGGGGTTAGGGCCCAGTTATCTGGGTTGGAGGTTGGGCGGAATTGGGAACCCAGGAACCAGGTCCGTAACAGTTGCCATCGGAGCGAGAGGGTGAGTGTGCTCAGCCTCGTCGCTGAGGGAGCATTTTTGGTTTCCGTTTGCGTGGCTTTGGCGAGGAGTGCGCCATTCGGGTTTCATGGTGGAGGTCGGGAGTTCAGGGAGCACCAGGCCGTTTCGTGGTTGGAGAAGGGGCGCGTTGTCGCGTTCAAGATCAGAAAACCGTAGAATGGTTTGGACGTCTCATGACATGCCTGTTGTTTTTCCCGAAGAGGGTTTGTCAGTTGCGCTCTCCCAAATGTTATAAGGACATTAATGCAAAGGGACATTTTGGTTTCTCTTTCCATTTTTCCCTATATCCTCGTGTCTCTTTTTGAAAAGCATGGTTTTATTTTTTAACCATTTCCATTTCTTCTTATTTTCATCACTCGTGTTTCTCTCCTTCCTTTTTCGCTCTGCTTGGCATTCTTCTTTCTGTAGCTTAGATTTTCTAGTTCGTTCATGCATTGCATGCATGTTAGTCCTGCTCCACGCTTCAATTCTTCTTTGCTTACTTCGGAAAACAGGTTGGTGTTTCCTCCGCTTCTCCCTTTTTTAGCTTTTTCCTTGCCATTTTTGCATTTTTTCTGCATTTTGTTCATTTGGGAGTTTTCTCTAGGTAGGAGTAGTGGGTTGTTAGAGAGAGTGAGCACCACTATTTTTGGGTGTAGTGTGTGTTTGTGATAGGTAGATGGGTGTGGTGTTTGTCTGGTTTTCTCTCCATCTAGTTTGGTTGGTTAATGGTTGTACCCCTTTTTGTTTTAGGTATGGCCCGGCAGAGGAGTGAGGGTGCTGGGGCTCCACTGGTCCCGGCAGGTGGCGTTTTCCATACGTATTACTGGGTGACCTTTGATGTATGGAAAACTCCGTCTTAGGTGACGGAGGCGGACCTCCAGCAGCTCCATGACGGGGTGCGATTTGCAGGGGCAATGATGCAGAGTGTCATTACGAGCTCATGCTCCCGGGGGCCGACGATATGATTTGCTACAAAAATCCCAATTCCCCCCGAGTTACTGACTGGATGTGGGTGTATGAATCCATGTTCACGCGGCTGGGGTGCGACTCCCTTTTTTGGACCTTCGAGTCGGTTTGCGAGTATTTGAAGCTTTCGGTGCGGGTGGAGGTCTTCCTATTTTTCTTCTTGTGTACCCTCCCGACCAAGGAGCAGAAATATAAAAAGGGGGTATGTGTCGTTTATGGCTAAGCCTAACTGAAAAATTTTTGGTTTGTTTGAGGACTCTTTTCACATGTTCAAGAGGAAATACTTTAAGGTGCGTCCTGCTCGGGGACATCATCCTTTTTGGTTGAACCTAGAAGGAGAGAGTCAATTCATGACGTATTGGAACTTCGGGGTTGGGGCGTCGTATTTGATACCTGTTACCTGTGAGGCATTGTCTTCGGAGAATAAGGACATCGCTGATGTTGTTTGGTCCATTTTTGGAGAGCGTTCGTTAAATCCTCGAGATGTCATGGGTAATTTGGCGACGTGCCGAACTTTCATTGGTGTGTGTTTTAGTTTCTTTCTCTTAGTACCTTTTTGCTTCCCGAGTTTGAGACTTAAGATGTTTTCTTTTCTATTTTTCAGTTCAAATGGCCGGTGGGTTGACTAACCTAGTGACGTTGAAAGCTACCATCGCCCAGGAGGAGGGCGACGAAGGCTTGCCATCAACGCTTCAATCTCGGCCTCAGGCAGACTCTCGGACTGTTTCTTAGCACTTGGTTTCGGTCGGTGCAGGTGGTGTCGCTTTGTCGGAGCTGACTGTCCTCGGGATTGAGGACGAGGTAATGGTGGTTTCACCTGCCGAGGTAGGTAGGAAGCTGAGAAGAACAATATATAGGAGTAGCAGAGAGAATGTGAAGGAGGAACGGGCGATGCCCCCTGTGATAGACCGGAGTTTTGATGTTCCGGCCTTCATTGATCAGCATCTCTTTCCTGGTACGAATGAGTTCTTACACGACTATGACGTCGCCGGCCAACCGAAGTCGGTGTACCGAGCCCTCCTTTGATCTGCCGTTATTATTCAAAAAGTGGAGTCGATGCCGGCCCATGTGGGGTTGCTGGGCAAAAAGCTTTGCCAGTCGTAGGCAGATATTGGGAAGCTGAAGGAAAAGTTAGAGGTGGTAGAGTCAGCTCGCCTGAAGGCCGTTAAGGACGCAGAAATGCCATGGCCAAACTACTCCCTCTTTTCAAGGTGAAAACTTTGCTCCTCACTCAGCTGGCTGGCGAACGCAAGTAAGCCTCAGATGCCGAGTCTAAGGCTGTCGTCCTGTTTGCGGAGGAGGAGGCTGTGAGGGCCGAGGTAGCGAAGCCAAAAAAGGAAAAGGGGACGTTGCTAGAGGATATCAAGGGTGCGATTTTAGACGCCGAGTTGACTCTGAAGGCTCAAGCCCTGGTCCTTGCTCCCAATATGGACGCGTCCGTGATGGAAGCATTCAAGATTGTCAAGGATGGCCAAATTGTGGATTTGGAATGAATTTCTTGTAATTTTTCTATATTTATAAGTCATTTTCTGGCATAAAACTTCTTTGTTGGTTTATAATTTGTTTGTTCAGCCGCTACTATTTACGTTTGTTTTTTTATTTTGAAGCCATTTAGATTATTTTTTTGGTTTTAAGAATGCATTTGTGGCCTCTTGGTAGGCCGTGTTAGATGCTTAATTGTGGGTATTCATGTTGTTTGGCCTCGGGGGTGATCGATCCCCGAGGTTAGCCGCATTGAGTTCGTGCCGTCAAATGGGCAATGCTTTGAAAAAATGAATTTTATTTAAAATTTGGGCCTCGTTAAAAGATCCCGATGTGGGTAAGAAAGAGTGTTGGAAAAAGTTACTATTCTCAATTCCTATCTCTTAATTATAGTGTTGGATTGTGATTACAGCTGTTCTTATCTCTTGATTTACTTTTAGCACTATGTAGGGGAATAAAATAATGAACACCTAAATTTTTTAAATGGCTTTATGATGATTTGAGTTACATCCTAGATAGGTGTTGTTATTTTCAAACGGTTTCATAGTTGCCTATGTTATTTTCTTCTAACATTAATCCTCAAGGTTTTGCTCATGAATTGGAAAAGGGATTCAAGGCCTGTTTGCTATGATATTAGTCTTTAATAAATTAATCTTCTGTTGGATATGATTGTTCCATCTACTATGGTACTATGTAAGGCTCTGAATTGAAATATATATAGTGAAAATTAAATTGTGATTGAATCAAAATAAAAGAGCTTTGGTTCTGAGAATGTTGAATTTTATTAATGGAAGAGGAACTGATGGAAAAGAGTAGGGAAAAATCATTTGTATATATTCAGTTTCATTATACGGTATCCCGATGATAAGGATGCTAAGGTTGCTGGCAGCGCTGCTGGAGGTGGTGCTCTTGCTGCAGTCATGGCGGTTAAGGATAGTATGATAAAGTCAGTTCCTTATGAACATAATAGAGGTGTTGAATTGTTACTTTTTTTTTTCATTTTTTTAGTTGTTGATTTTGCTTTTGTGAATTGTGTAATGGCCTAGCCTCGAAGAAACGACGCTATTTCAGGATCAAACAGAATTTTTATGGAATTTTTAGGAATTTTAGTGCATATAAGCACCTTCACTACGCAAAGTGCTATGTCATCAAGTTGCTGAGTCAGCAGCTTGACTGCACCAGACACCTCTCCTGATTTAAGTGGGCACGTCACAAAAAGTTGCGTTTTTGAGCCACTTCGAGTCCGATTTTTAAAATTCTGATTTTCGTGGTTAGTCTCTATGTGATGAGCTGATTAACGTTGATATATATTTAGTAATATAATAACTGAGCTAGAAATCTACTGGTAATGGATAATACCGGCATTCTTAGATGAACTTAGCATTGTTAATGATTCATCATATATCTTTTATTCTCTTGATTATCTTGTTACTAGTATAATTTATACTAGTAAAGCTCATGCTTATCCTTTAGTAGTGTAATCTGATGTATCTAGTTTTAGTAATTATCTTTAGAATAATATTTTATTATTAAATTCTAATAAGTCATCGCCTCATGACACGTGGCTCTTCCAGGGCTAGCCACCACATGTTTTCTTTCTTGCTCTCCAAGAAAGGTTTCATGAAGAAAATGTAAGAAATACTTGTATTTTAATACATCTAGTTTTAGTAATTATCCTTTCTTAAGATATTCTTACACAAAAATCTAGGATAATCTCTATCCTAACCCCACGGCCTCCCATGCATCATCATTACTGTTGAGTTAAGAAATTAACTAACATAATTGATGATGACAAACATTAATTTTATTGGGCTAACTACCCAATTAGTTTTGATGATTTTGTTTTAAGTGATGTAGGCTAAATTTCAATAATGCAACAGCCCAAATAAATGGAACAAAAATTTGAAGCTTTCATAGTGTGCTACACTTACACAACAAGCCCAAGAAAAGATCCAAGTTCATTCAATCAATTTGAATTGGCCAAAATCAAAGATGCAGCAGCCCGAATATAAAAAACACTTAAGGCCCAAAGGAATAAATTGAGCAAAGAAATCACGTGGGCTGAGAAGTAAGTGAATAGAATCCAAGCCCAAGGCACATCACTCAAGCTGAACTCCTCCAAAGCACTTCACAAGTGTGCTTCAGTCAGACTCAAAAAAAGAGAGAGAAAGCTTTCTTCCTTGTCCATTTCATCAGAGAAGAAATAAAGAGAAAGCTTAATCATAAAGGCAAATGTCTAATCGTTCAAATCAAAGCAGGATAGGCTAAGTCAGAAGAAAGGTGATCAATTTTCATTTACATGCAATTTCATTTCTTCACTTCTTCTTCCTACTACTACGATACCATTTTTGGTTAAATGAAGAAAGAAGTCTTTAATCTCTGCTGCTGTAAATCAAAGGTTCACAAAGTTTCTTGGAGCCAAAGCACATCATCAATGGTTCAGATTCAAGTTTACCTTTGAAACTTGTATCTTTGCTGATCTAACACTTTTGGTTAAGCAAAAAAGGATCTGTTCCAGCATTCCATTTTTGGAGGTAAATGGAAGAAAGTGAACGGCTGAGTTGGTGAAGCACACAGCTCGAGGGTCGATCTAGGAGAGAGTAACTCAGCAACATGCAAGGGGATACAAAAGAAGATTTTTGATAATTCAGAAGCAAAGGAGAGATAACCCAGTGTATTGAGGTTTTGTTCTGTGAAGAAGTTCTCTGAAGAGGTTCATCTACTTGGAAAGTGCTTTCTTTCAAAGAAGCATTCCACCAAATATGAAGAACTGAATCAGAGACATGCAAATCTGGTTTATCACATAGCAAAGAGGCTGTTGAAGAGTCAATCTCCTTCATGTTTTACAAATTGTATTTTTACTTTTCAATGTTTATCTTTCTGTAATTTCTTGAGGTAAAAGGCTGAATGGGAGAGTCATTGAAAGAGCCTAAGAGTCGAAAAAGGTAGAGAGATACACATGAGTGAAAAGCCTAGAGTTATTTCAGATTTCTTTAGGTAAGTCTGTGTCTTGTATCTAGTACCAGTGAGGTACCCCTTTCTTAGTTGGGTGAGCACTAAGAGTGAAGAGTTAGGTATTAGCATAGCTAATGTCAAGTTAAGTTAGAACTTGAGTGTGAGAGGATTGTGTCAATCCTGTAGAATTGGTGTATGTAATACTTTAACTAGAGTGGAAATTTCACCACTATTGTGGTGGAGACTAGACGTAGGTTGCATAGCACAAGGCAACCGAATCAGGATACATGATGGTATTAGCTTTTCTCATCTCTGTTCTATTCTGTTTTCTGAGATTCATGAGACAAAAATAAATTGTCTCATAAATTTCTGCTGCTGAGTTCAAACAGAATCACAATTAAAAGTTTGCTATAAAGGGTTAAGTTTAGTGATATAAAAGAAAGGCATAGAATCAATCCCCCTTCTCTAAGCCTATTACAACCTTCAATTACTCTCATTCTAGCTTCCAAAACAAGCCAAACACCATGAGAGAAAATGGAAGACCTTTCATGAAAACTCCAAGCTTTAACATCCGTTCTTTCTTAAACTAAAACCCTATCAAAAATCTAATCCGACCAAAGTGTTCACCTCTTTTTTCTCTTCATTTCCATGTCAACTTTCATATTGTAAATCAAGGCATAATGGCTGCTCCTCCTCCTTGAAGTTTCGGCCATGGTAGAAAATCAAGCTAATGATGTTTTCTTCATGTTTTCTCTTAGGATCTCATGTTCAATCACCATATACTCTAAAAAAAACGTGATTTCTAGTTTCCTTAAGGTGAGTAAAACCTTCTTTTCATCGTCATGAAGCTTCAGCCTTCATGGTTCATAAGGTTCTAAAGCTGTTTTTTATGTTAAATTAGGTGTAAAAGTGTTTTTGGAAGCTTGTTCTTGGTTTAACTTTTGGCAACTGCAAAGGAGGTAAGGTTTGGTAAATTAATCAAAGATTGGTTGTGTTCTTGAAATGTGAAATCAGATCTTATTTCTTGAGGCTTGATTTTGAGTGTTTGTATGATGATTTGATCATGAGATCTTATTGATTTAAGGTTATTGAAGGTTGTGAAGTTGCTGTTGTTGCTGCTGAAAAATGTGGCCTTCCAGCCACGATTTCTAGGAGATTTGATTTGTTTTTTATGCGTGTTTGATGGATGAAATGTTGTTTTTTGATTTGGCAAAAATTGGGTAAAAATCGGTTATCGAAAAGATTGAAAAACTAGTTGAAAATCAAGTGGAGATTTGATGATTTTTTTAGAAATATTTTGGTCCTTGGAGTACAAGAAAAACTTTGATTTCAGGTTGATTTGGGGTCAAAACACAATTATTAAAAAGTTTGGGGTTAAAAGTTAAATAATGAAAAGTTGAGAGGCCAAAGTGCAAATATTAAATTTTACAAGGTCAAAATGCAATTTTCAAAAAGTTCAGGGTCAAAATGTAATTTTTAAAAGTTGAATAAAATATTATTATTTTAATATTATTTTATTAATATTATTATTTTATTAATAATAATAAAATATTAATCAAAAGACAGTTTTCCTAAAAGTCTCAAGAAGGTAGTTTTGAGTCCAAAACTCCCTAATTCTCTTTATTGTATCCCTAAGGAAAGGTATAAGAAAGGGTATAGAAGTATATAAGGTAATGAAACAATATTTAGAAACTTGTAATCATCTTTGAAAGAGGAGTTAAAAGCTATATAGCAGTGTGCTGTTGTGATATATACAGAGAATTGTAAAATGAGATCACTGAGATGTTGTGATGTTTGATATATGATTGTGGAAAGATGATAAAGAAGATAACAAATGCAGATTCAAAAGACAAAGAGAATAGAGGAAAAGAAGATAAAAATAAAGAGTTAAGCCTTGTGGCATGATGTTCTATTGTATGTTCATCTGCTACTTTTTCGTTAGCCCTAGAGGTCCTATAGGCCAAAGCTCACCTACAAAGAGTTGTTATTCGTGTAGGCCGAAGATCACCTACAATGGATATCAGCTGTGTACCTCAGGGTGTTGCTCCTGTGGACCGAAGTTTACCTACAGAGAGTTGGGATTCCTATAAGCTGAAGTTTACTTACACAGGCACCATTTCTGTAAGTCGAAGTTCACTTACAGGAGTGCCATTTCAGTAGGCCAAAGTTTACCAACAGAAAGTTGTTGTGTTATGTTTAGACTATTCCTATAAGCCGAAGTTCAATTATAGGAGTGCCATTTCTGTAGGCCGAAGTTCACCTAAGAGATAAAGCCATATCTAGGACTAGTTCCTAGGTAATGTCGGGCTGCAGGGTGTAAACCGACACGTAAGTTTATGGCCTACATAGGATAGACATGCATCATACTTGATTGTGCATTTTCTCTGTTATGATTGTTGTATGAATGTATGCTTTCTTTGTTTGTATTCTATTCTCTTTGTCTGTGTTTTATTTTCTTATATTCTTTTGTTTTTGTTCTGCTTTCTGATTTCTTAATTTCTCTATTTATCTGTATCTTTTGTTTACTGCTTCTCTGTATTCTGTTATTTGTCTGCTAAGCAATACAAAATTAATGAATTTAACTAATAACTCTGTCCCTACTAAGAACTCCCTAGTTCTTACCCCTTCTCTCTCCCTTCCCCCTTCAGATGGAAGCGTGAGTACACTTTCGTAGTTAGCTCTCGACCGTTCACAAAGAGGATTCCGCTCTAGGTAGTCTTCTCTATTTATATTATTTTACTGTAAGACCAGCCAATGTCTGTACCCCGTTTGTATGTGAACTTTAACCTAAATCTTGTGTACGAGACTCTTGTTATGTGGCTACTTGATGAAGTACCAGTGAGACATCATATGGCAATGTATGATCGTGCAGAGGAGTAGTAAATGATGATCCACCTTTTGATGATGTTCCACCTGACTTGAGTTTTGAAGATCTAGATTACACTTTCCCTCGCTTTAGTAGTTTAGAGAGATTAGGTGAGTATAGATTCTAGGCTAGCCTAGGCGCTAGCTTAGGGACTTCTTGAACATGTCAGGGCCTGGGGTGTGTAACAACCCCGTTTTTGGGTACACAAGATCTTTTCTGAAGATACAAAGTTTTTCGGAAGTTCAGTAAAGGGAACAACTCTAACATAACATCAAGCACCTCAATCTATATCATCGTTATGTCATCAATAAGCAAGAACCTCTTTTGAGATAAGTTTGACGATACAGTCGCGAAGAACCTAGTTTTTGAAACGTATCGGTTAGGAGCTTTTGATTTTGGTTTCTGTAATTAGTCTCAGTTTGACGATCCGAACTCGATTCATGAGAGGAGTGATGATCGAATTTTTGATTGGATATAGAATTTCACAATAAATTCTCGTTGAAAGTATAGTTTCTAAACCAACAAAGAATCCTTTCATAAAAAATTTTTGTTGTCACAAGTAACAAACCCCTATAAAATAAACCAAAGTATTCAAACCTCGGGTCGTCTCTCAAAGAAATTGCAGGGAAGTGTTCTTGCTATTGGTTATGGACATGTATATTTTGGGTTTTTGAATAAGAGAACAAGAAAAGTAAATGTCAAGAGAAATAAACTAACAACTATAAAGGCTCTTTGCAAGGTATGAGAACTAGAAGTCCTATCCTCATCATCTTCGTCAATTGTGACATCAATTGTCTATTGCTCCCACTTAGTCAACCTCTAACTATGAAGGAAAGTCAAGTGGATGAATCAATTTGATTCCTCAAGTCCTAGTCAACTCCTAAGTAAAGATTAGAATTAGTGGAATCCAAATCAACTAGCAACTTTTAATTATCAATCAACAAAGGAGTTTGATATCTCAAGTGTCACCAATTACTCAACCTAAGCCAAGAGGAGAAAATTCTTACTCATAACTAAAAGAAGCATTTCAACAAACACGTAGAAGGCAATAAAAGTAAACATCATAAATTGCAAGAATTAAAGGAATTACAACTAATTAAGGCAAGAGATCAACAATAGAAAACTAAAGCAAACATAAAAAGAAAAGGAAATCATAAATTGCATTGAAAGGAAAAGGAGATCTACAAAAGAGTGCATCCAATATATAGTAAACAATTACAAGAATAAAATGCTAAACTAGAGAGAGGAAAGGTAGAGGAGCAAGAATTGAGAAAGGAAAAGTAGATCAAAGCATGAATTAACCTAGATCTAAGAAATCGTAATCTACCTCTAACCTAATTCTAGAGAGAAGAGAGAGCTTCTTTCTCTAGAAACTAACTAAAGCCTCATAAAACTAAACTATGACTAAGATGATAACTTCCCCTTCAATCCTTGGGTTTAATAGCTTCAGAAGTGAGTAGGATTTGGGCCTGGGAAGCCTATAAATCGCCCCCAGCAGATTCACTTTAATGTGGTCACGTGCGAGCACCGACGCGTACGCGTGGGTCACGCGTATGCGTTGCTTGGCATTTTCGTTCCACACGTATGCGTCATGTACGCGTACGCATCACCATGTGACCTTCCATCCATGCGTGCACGTCTTCTGTGCGTGTGCGTCGATGTGTTCATCCCAAATCCTTGATTTTCCATGATTTTTCCAGTTGCATGCTTTTCCTCTTCATCCTTTTGATCCATTTGTAGCCTTTCCATCATGAAATCACTAACAAACATATCAAGACATCTAGTGGAATCAAAGATGAATTAAATTTAGCTAATTAAAGGTCTAAAAAGCATGTTTTTACAATTAAGCACAAATTAGAAAACAATCATGAAACCATGCTATTTCATTGGATAAATGTGGGAAAAGTAGATAGAATCCACCTAAATTAGGCACAAAATGTACCACAAAATAGTGGTGCATTAATTCTCCCCACACTTAATTCAAGCATGTCCTCATGCTTAACCAAGAAGGAAACAAAGGGTATTATCATTTATTCAATGTAAACTACTAGATGCAGCCTATCTACATGCAACTATCTAAATGGATGCAATTGCTTGGTCAAAATAAATCAACTTCCAAGAGAACTAATATAAGCATAAGGGCTAGAGGTATTAACAACCAAGCCAAACCACAATTGAATTGAGTTATTAAAGATTTTTACAAACTTGCAAGAAAAATGTTGATTCTAGGTGAAAACATGTAATTGAGCATCAAACCCTCACCGAATGTGTTTGCACTCTAGTCGCTCAAGTGTATAGGGTCGATGACAATGAGAATTTATCGTCGATCTAGATTTTCACAAAAAAGACTTCCATCGTTGAAAGTATAGTCTAGACCAACAATTAATTCCCACGTCAAATGTTTTAAATTCAAATTATAATAACCGAGATTAAGAGTACTTTAACCTCGGGTCATTCTCCCTAGGAGTTACAATGAAATGCACAATCATTGGCTATGAGAGAGCATGGGGAATTGGGAAAGCAAGAGAGTAAGAAATGTAAATAGCAAGAAAGTCATGCAAGGAATTAAAAGAAAGCAATTTAAAACAATGCAATTGGAAATTAAATAGTAAAAGAGCTATTGGTGAGAATTGAGGAATTAAGGATTCCTATCCTAGTTGTGGACCACAAACATGGCAATTGTGTGGAATCAATGCAAACTAGTCAATCCTCCTTGAGAATCAGTCAAAAGAGCGTAATTGATCTCAATCCATAAGTCCTAGTCAACTCACTAATTACTTAGTGAAAGACTAGCATCAATGGAAACCAAACCAATTAACTATTTTCACACAATGCGGAATGGACATCCACAATTCGATTCCACCTAAACACCCAATTTCTCAACCAAGAGTGTGAAAACTAAAGATACAAGGAATTAAACATCAAAGCAAATAAAAGTCAAAGCAAGGAAAATTAAAATGCAAGAAACCTCTTGGCAAGTAATTGAGAGCTAAGATTACCTATCCTAGCCATTGACCACAAACACATGATGATTATGAAGAGTTAATCCTACTTAGTCAACCTTACATCGAAGATAAGTCAAATAGGCATAGTTGATTCCAATCCCTAAGTCCTATGTCAACATTAAAGGGTCACATGGTGTCTTATGTGTGGAAAGCGATCCAACACGAAACTCACCGGCAAGTGTACCGAATCGCATCAAGTAATAATAATTCACATGAGTGAGGTCGATCCCATAGGGATTGAAGGATTGAGCAATTTTAGTTTAGTGGTTGATTTAGTCAAGCGAATCAAGTATTGGTTGAGTGATTTGTAGCAGACAGAAGGTAAATTGCAAGAAATCTAAAGGGAGAGGGATGAATTGCAGAATTTAAAGAGAACTGAAAGTAAAGGTGCTGAATCTTAAAGAACAAGAAATTAAATGACTGAAACTTAAAGTGCAAGAAATGTAAATTGCGGTAACTTAGAGTGCAAGAAATATAAATTGCTTGAATGATAAAGGGATTGAGGGACTGGGATTGCAGAATTTAAACAAGCAGAAGTAAATTGCATTAAACAGAAGAGTAGAAGATGAATTGAATTGAAATAGATCTCAAAAAGTAAGGATAAAATGCTTTGAAACATAAAACAGAAAATGACTTGTGCTTAATTGCAGCAAATTAAAAGATGGTTGAAGATCTCAGGAGTGGAAGAGACTAGAAAGTAAGTCTAGATTTCAAATCCTTCCTTGATCCAAAGTCACAAAGCAATTAAAGAGAAATTGAAGATTGAAGCAGTAAAAGAAATTGAATTCAACTCAATTATGCAGTAGAAGAATCAAAGAGATCTTAAATGGAGATTGAGACAGAAGTTCCTCAATTCTACACACTTAAGACTCAAACAAAACCCAGTAAAGAAAACAAAAAGATCAGAAGAAGAAGAAGTGAATTCTCTCTTCTAATTCTCAAGCCAATTGCAGAAAACAGAAAATAAAAAGTGAAAACCAGAAGTTCAAAAGCAGAAAATGAAAAGTGAGCTCTCAAGTTGACAAAAGATGAGAATTAAAATTGAAAGTAAGCTCCCTTCTAATCCTAACTAACATCTATTTATACACTTTCTATTTTAGATCTAAGAATTTTGAGTGGGCTTGAAAGATGGGTGAAGAATTGAATTAAATTAGATTTTTAAGTGAATTTCAGCCCATGTGGCTCCCAGGAGGCTGCTCTGCTCTTGTGGAGAGCAGAGCAGTGAAGCTTTGTATGGGGATCCAAGTTCTACACCAAGGTTTGGAGAAGCAACAGGGGGCTGCCCTGCTCTTGGGGAGAGCGGAGCAGTGTGCGTCTTGCGCGCGCCTTGCCTCCCTGCCCGTGCTGTGATGCGCGCGCCCAAGCTCCCTTGTGTGCGCCAAGGATGCCCGTGTCATGCACCAAGGAGTAGCACTTTGCTCTCCTTGTGAGCAGCGCAAAGCTTTCCTTGTTCTTGGGTGAGGTCCCAAGTTCGAAACCTTGGGGAAGCATGCGCTGGGCTTTTTCTTCTTGGCACCTGATTCACGCATAAGGCTTGGCTTCCTAGAGACCCTTGGTTCGAGACTTGGTGGAGGAAGTTGCTGCATTTTTTCTTTGGTTTCCTTGGCACCAAAGTAGTGCCTAGGCCTTTACTTCCTTGGAGGTCTTGTGTTCGAACCTTGGAGGTTGAAAACAAGCCAATTTGGGCTTGTTTTCCTTGTATTTGAGCGCTGCCCACTTCCCCTTAGGTGCTTGGTTCGAATCCTTGGGGTGGCATTTGGCAAACATTTCCTTGGATTTATTTGAGAGTGAAGCCCGATAATGCTCTCAAGGAGAGCAGAGCAATGTTTTGCTCTTCCTTGTTTCTTGGCTTAAGTTTGTGCTCCGCTCTCAAGGGAGGGCAGAGCATTGAAGCTTTGCATGCTTGGTTCATTGTTGTGCTCCCTTGGAGAGCATTGTGCTCTTGGGGAGAGCAGTGTGCTTCCTCCTTCCATGCGCCACGCTTCCTCATTTTCTTTGCCACACTTTCTTCTTCATTGAGTCACACTTCTTAAGCCACACTTTCTTATTTTCTTCTTTTCTTCGCCTACAAATAATCAAAACAACCAATCAAAGTATCACCAAATTCACAAGATTCATAATTCATTCAAATATCAATTAAATTTAGCTTGAACCTCATGATTTAGCATCAATTAAAGGGTGGTTGATTGATTCAAATAAACCATGCAGTTCCACTCTAAATTACTTACTTATAATGCAAGAAAGTGCATAAAAACTAGTGAAACAAGTGAAATTAGCTTGAAAAATAGGCATATGATGACTTGTCATCAGTGTCAAGGGAGACCGAATCAACTAAATACTCTAATGTATCAAACAAGAATGGACATCAATGACTCAAGGATTACCAAAACAAACAATTTCAAGCCAAGAGTGGAGAAAAACTAGTAAAAACTAAGCCAAGCATTTTATCAAACACTTGGTGTGCATGGAAATAAAATAACATTAAATTGCATTAAAAATAAAAGCTAACTACCAAAAGCAAGAAAATGACAATAACAATTAAAGAAAGCATTAAATGAGCATAAAACATAAATTACATTAATTGAAAATTAAAATAACAAGAGTGTGCATAAACATGAAAATGACAAAATAAAGGAAAATAACAAGAGAAATGAAGAAGAACAAAGATGCAATAACAATAAATGACAAGGAAAAGTAGATGAAAACAAGAATTAAAAGTAGAAATGACAAGAAATTAAACTAAAGAACCCTAATTCTAGAGAGAGGGGGGAGCTTCTCTCTCTAGAGAACTACACTAAAACATGATAAAAGCTAAACCTAATTGCCCCCTTCATTCCTCTTCACTTTGGCCTTAAATAGCTTCAGAAAATGAGTTGGACTGGGTTTTGGAGGCCCAGAATTTTCCCCCAGTGATTTGCATTAAAGACCTCATGCATATGCACGCGTGTGTACGCACGACCTACAGTGCGTACGCACAGTTGCGCCGAATTCCGATCGTGCGTACACACAACATTTGGTGCGAACACATCCTTGCACGAAGTTACCGTTGTGCGTATGCACACATCACTGTGCGTACGCACCTTTGCAGCAACTTCTAAAGTTCATTTTCTTCATGATTTCTCCCTTTTGCATGCTTTTCTTTTCACTTCTTCCATCCCATACTTGCCTTGGAAACCTGAAATCATTCAACAAATACATCAAGGCACCAAATAGGATTAAAGTGAATTAATTTTAGCTATTTTAAGGTCTAAAAAGCATGTTTTCACAATTAAGCACAATTTAGGAAGAAATCTCAAAAGCATGCTATTTAGATGAATAAATGTAGGTTTGTGTGATGAAATCCACTCAAATCAAACCAAAATGTATCGTAAAATATAGAGTCATCAGTCGATCCACTCAATTCTCCCCTAATTATGCTTTCCAAGATTTGTTTTTCATCTAACAATCAACAATTATTCTATGCATGCATACATATATCATGAGGTCTTTTCATAGGTTTTAATGGGGCTAGGGTCAAGGTAAGGATTGTATATGGTAAGGTGGACTTGAATTTTGAATCTTTGATTGAGGTAAACTTTTCCACCTAACCTATATAACAACCTATACAATTCAAAGCTAACCTAACTACCCATTCTACACTTTTTTTCACACACTCATGCATTTCTCTTTTCTTGATCACAACTCATATGCATTGATTATTATTAAGCTTCGCTTCGGGACATTTTGTCCCCTTTTTTTATTTCTTTCTTTTTCTTTTTCTTTTCTTTCTATTTTTATTTTTTTCTTTTTGTGTATATTTTTTTCTTTTTCTTTTAATTTTCTCATTTTTTTTTCGTTTTGCAATAAAGGATATACAAAAGTATCAATTCATATGGCTTTACATTTAATTAACACATGAGCATGTACCCAATTTCCAATATTTTCAACAAAACTACAAAACACACACACCTTTTTCCAACCAATGTCCCAAGTTTCCCCACACTTGAATGATACACACTTACTAGCCTAAGATAATCAAAGATCCAAATAAAGGACATTTATTTTTTTTCGCTTTGAGGCTTGTAAGGTGCTAAAATTATGAACAAGTGGGTTAATCGTAGGCTCAACGTTGACTAACAAAGATTGATAAAAGGTAACTCTATTTGGGTAAGTGAGCTAAATAAAATGATAGCTTCAATCATATAAATGCATGAATACACAAAATAATGGACATAAAGAATCAAACAAATCAAAGATCACACTCATAGGAAGAGAACAATGCACACAAGAAGAAAATAAAGTGGTTATAAGATGTAACCATACAATTAGGCTCAAGTCTCACAAGCTTGTGTTCTTAGCTCAAAAATCATGTTCCACAATATATATAATTAAAG
Organism: Arachis stenosperma; assembly: GCF_014773155.1. Classification (NCBI taxonomy): domain Eukaryota; kingdom Viridiplantae; phylum Streptophyta; class Magnoliopsida; order Fabales; family Fabaceae; genus Arachis; species Arachis stenosperma. The sequence goes on from NC_080383.1 coordinate 79,602,287, forward strand.
CAAGCAAAATGAAAAGTTTTCACTCAAATCAATTGGGATGTCAATGCCCTATAGATAAATTTCTTGAGAAATTTCATTATTTTGACTAAGCTTATTATGTATATATGCAAAATAAGAAGATGCAAGTAAAAATAGGAAAGTGCAAGTAAAAATCCTAAAAGACCTAAAAATAAAATGCAAAAGTGTTGGGATTAGAAACTTGTCACCTAAAAATGCCGACTGGTCGGACAACCTCCCCACACTTAAAAATTTGCACCGTCCTCGGTGCATTCTAAGTTGAACAAGGGGGTATGGCAATTTTTTGGGTTGCTACCCTTTAGCTGGTAGATCAATCGATTACTGCAGGTTCTTTCTCCCGCTTCTATTTTTGTTTGTAATGACTCATCCTGAAATTAGAAGGCAAGATAGTAAGAAAAGCAAATACAAAAGCAAGGAAGCCTACATTGTTGGAGTGAGGTAAATCGCTAGAATGAAGTGAGTGAATTAGTTTGACATTAATGAAACAAGTGTGTGAGTTCCAAATTGCACGCGGTTTAGAACACACATATTAACAAATGAAAAAAAAAACTATGTCACAGTTACACAAAAGAGGCCTGCACTTTGCTCATCCTAGTGTGCTTGAAATATTTTAGACTTGTAGGTTAAGACAACCAAACAAGTGATAAAGAAGCATGAAAGCATTCAAGAAAATATACAACATATGGATGCATATAATCAAGAAACACAATGCATTAAGATAAATGCACAACATCCATCAAGAATTTGCCTAATCAAAGAAGGAGATTCAAATCACATGGTGGCCAAATAATGCAATTCAAAAAGATTTAAGAAGCTTGAAGGCAATGTAACATGTACTTGGTATTCACAAAATTAATCATGAAAAATTCAAAATCAAGTAATGAATTGTAACCCCAATAATGAAAGCCAATAATGAATTTTAACGCAATGATATTAAACTAACATCTCATCCATAATCAGTAGCAATTATCAGTAAACAAGATTAATAATCCAACACTCATCAAAGAAAAAGAGAAAATGAAATGAGAATTAAACTAACTAAACAACTAACTAACTAACTAAAAAAATAGTTATAAATGGTGTTTGGTAGTATGGATGAGGGATAGGAGAAGTGAAGAAGAAAGGAGATGGAAAGAAGAGAAGAAAAGAAGATGATGAAAGAAGGCTATCCACGCGTATGCGTAGTGTGACGCGTGCGCGTGGGTGAGGTGAAATGGGAACGACGCGTACGCGTGCATGGCAAATCAGAGAGTGACGCGTACGCATGATGTACGCGTACGCGTGCGTTGACTTTGTGCCAAAGGCGCAAAGTTGGCATGAAATAGGCACAACTTTCTGGTTTTGGCTGGGAGGTGAAACTTGCAATCCACGCATACGCATGGGTGACATGTGCACGTGGATGGTAAAAAATGCTTGGGGTACGCGGATGCGTGGGGCACGCGTACGCGTGGATTGGTGCTTTGTTTTTTAAAATTTTGCAAGTTCTTGCACCAAACTAAGCATTCCAATCCCTCAAACAGCTACCAAAACACCATAAGACCTTATTTAGCATACTAGACTACCAATGAAACTCAACAAACTAAACAAAATATGAAATTGAACTAACTCTACTAATATTTACAAAAGAAAAACAAAAGGAAAGATTTTACCATGGTGGGGTGTCTCCCACCTGACACTTTTGTTTATTGTCCTTAAGTTGGACTTATTGGGAGCTCCCATCAAGGTGGCTGATGAGCGGATAATTTATACGCTTTTTGGCATTATTTTTAGGTAGTTTTTAGTATGATTTAGTTAGTTTTTAGTATATAATTATTACTTTCTATGCAAAAATCACATTTCTGAACTTTACTATGAGTTTGTGTATTTTTCTGTGATTTCAGGTATTTTCTGGCTGAAATTAAGGGACTTGAGCAAAAATCTAATTCAGAGGCTGAAAAAGGACTGGAGATGCTGTTGGATTCTGACCTCCCTGCACTCTAAATGAATTTTCTGGAGCTACAGAAGCCCAATTAGCACGATCTCAATTGCGTTGGAAAGTAGACATCTTGGGCTTTCCAGAAATATATAATAGTCCATACTTTTTTCGAGTTTTGATAACGCAAACTGGCGTTTTAACGCCAACTTTCTACCCTTTTCTAGCGTTAAACGCCATAACTGGCATAAAAGCTGGAGTCAAACACCCAATTTGGCACCAGAGCTGGCGTTTAACTCCAAGAAAAGCCTATGCATGTGAAAGATTCAATGCTCAGCCCAAGCACATACCAAGTGGATCTTGGAAGTGGATTTCTGCATCATTTACTTATCTCTGTAAACCCTAGGTTACTAGTCATTATAAAAGATCCTTTTACTCTTGATCACGCTTAGGGGGCTGGCCATTCGGCCATGCCTGGACCTTTATCACTTATGTATTTTCAACGGTGGAGTTTCTACACCTCATAGATTAAGGTGTGGAGCTCTGCTGTTCCTCATGAATTAATGCAATTACTACTGTTTTCTATTGAATTCAAGCTTATTATTGTTCTAAGATATTCATTCGCACTTCAACATGATGAATGTGATGATCAAGTGACACTCATCACCATTCTCAATTATGAACGCATGCCTAACAACCACTTTCGTTCTATTGGTAGCATTCTTGAGATCCAGAAAGTCTAAACCTTGTCTGTGGTATTCCGAGTAGGATCTGGGATGGGATGACTGTGATGAGCTTCAAACTCGTGAGTGCTGGCGCAGTGACAGTGCGCAAAAGGATCATTGGATCTTATTCCAACACAAGTGAGAACCGACAGATGATTAGCCCTACGTAACCCGTAGCCGGACCATTTTCACTGAGAGGACGGACGGTAGCCATTGACAACGGTGATCCCCCCAACATACAGCTTGCCATGGAAAGGAGTATGCATGATTGGATGAAAGCAGTAAGAAAGCAGGGATTCAAAAGGAACAAAGCATCTCCATACGCTTATCTGAAATTCCTACCATTGAATTACATAAGTATCTCTATCCTATTTTATGTTTTATCTGTCTTTTAATTATCAAAACCCCATAACCATTTGAATTTGCCTGACTTAGATTTACAAGATGACCATAGCTTGCTTCAAGCTGACAATCTCCGTGGGATCGACCCTTACTCACGTAAGGTATTACTTGGACGACCCAGTACACTTACTGGTTAGTTGTGCGGAGTTGTGAAAAGTGTGATCACAATTCCGCATACCAGTGACTTGTGCTTAAATTCATCTTGGAACATATGATAAACCCCATTTTTAGGGTTTATCTTGTATTGAATTTAGAGGGTTTTGTCAACTTTTCTCCCATGTATCCAATGAAATAGCATGGTTTTGTAAATTCTCCTTTAATTGTGCTTAAGAGTGAAAACATGCTTTTTAGGACTTAAAATAGCTAAATTTAATTCACTTTAATTCCATTAGATGCCTTGATGTGTTTGCTAACTGATTTCAAGATTGGGAGGCAAATATTGGATTGAGGGAATGAAGAAAAAGCATGTAGAAATGGAGAACTCATGAAAAAATGAAGGAATCGCAAAGCTGTCAAGCCTGACCTCTTTGCACTTAATCGGTTCTAGTTGCGTTGGAAAGCTAACATTCGGGGTTTCGAAATGATATAACATTTGCCATAGTTGCCGTGCGTATAGGGACACTGATAAACCACGATTTTATGATTCATATTGTATTTAACTGTGTGGTTTTATCAAGTCTTCACCCACTTATTCATATGATTTGCATGTATTTACAATTCCTTCCTAAAAATATTCTATGATTGAAAACTTGCTTCCTAAAGACCTTATAGTTATATATTTTTATTTTCATTCATACCATCTAATGTCGTGATCTGTTTGCTAAGTGTTTCAGGCTTCATAGGGCAGGAATGGCGTAAGGAATGAAGAGGAAGCGTGCAAAAGTGGAAGGAACACAAGGAATTGAGGAGATGACCAGCGAGAAGTCATGCGGTCACATGGCTCACGCGACCACGCGAAATGGAAGAAATCACAGTGACGTGCTCGCGTGCCTAACGCGACCGCGCATATTGGAAGCTGCACGAACGACGCGAATGCGTGGACGACGCGCACGCGTGGTACGAAAAATGCTGAGTGACGCGAACACGTGGACGACGCGGTCGGGTGATGTGCGCGATCTGCATAATTACAAAAGTCACTGGCACAGATTTTGGGCCGCATTTCAACCCAGTTCTCGGCCCAGAAAACACAGATTAGAGGCTGGGAGTGGGGCAGAATCAAGGGCGGAATCATTACTTATAGTTTTAGGATTTAGATGTAGTTTTTAGAGAGAGAGGCTCTCTCCTCTCTCTTAGGATTTAGGATTAGGATTTCTATTAGGATTAGGATTTATTTCTTCTTCATCACAGGTTCAATGTTTCTTTACTTCAATTTCTCTTCTACTTTTATTCATTCTATTATTTTATTTTAGTTTGCCAAATTGCCTTATGAACCATTCATGTTATGATTTTCTTAACTAATGCAATTTGAGGTATTTCCAGATATTTATGATTTTGATTTAGCTTTTTATATTCTTGGTTCTAGTTGATTAATTGGTGACTCTTGAGTTATCAAACTCATCGTGATTGATAATTATTATTCTTGCTGATTGATTTAGATTCCTATAACTCTAGTCTTTCCTCAGGAGTTGACTAGGACTTTAGGTGTTGAATTAATTTGTCCACTTAACTGACCTTCATAGTTAGAGGTTGACTTAGTGGTAGCAAAAATATAATTCTTATCACCATTGATAAGGATAACTAGGATAGGACTTCCAGTTTTCATACCTTGCCAAGAGTTTTATTAGTTTTTAATTTATTAATTCCTACAATCTATTTCTCCTATTCAAAACCCTTTTCAAAACCCCGAAATATACCTTTGCATAACCAATAATAATTCATACTTCCCTGCAATTCCTTGAGAAGACGACCCGAGGTTTAAATACTTCGGTTATCAATTTCAAAGGGGTTTGTTACTTGTGAATACCAAAATGTTTGTAAGAAAGGGATTCTTGTCGGTCTAGAAGCTATACTTACAACGGGAATTTTTTTGTGGAATTTCTTTACCGACAGGAATTCCGTTCTTCAGACACGTACGCGCACTGTACGCATACGCACCGATAGGTGCACGTGATTCACTTAATGCAACTCGTGGCCAGCGATTTTAGGAGCATTTTGGGCCCAATCCAACTCATTTCTGATGCTATTTAAGCCAAGGATTGAAGGGGAATCACAACACTTAGACACTTAGTTACCATTAGTTTACTTTACTTTAGTTTTGGAGGGAAAGTTAGTTTTTAGAAAGAGAAACTCTTTCTTCTCTCTAGGATTAGGATTAGGTTTAGGTTTAGGTTAATCTCTTCTTAGATCTAGGTTTAATTGATGCTTTGATTTACTTTTCCTTTACAATTTCTTGTTCCTCTACTCCTCCTCTCTCTAATTTTGTATTTCATTCTTGTAATTGTTTACTTTGTTGATGATGCACTCTTCCTTCTTCTATTTTTCTTTAATGCAATTTGAGGTAATTCATGTAGATCTTGTTCTCTTTGATTGTTATTGTTAATTCTTTGCAATTAGTTGTTGTTAGATTTTATTCTTGTTGTTGATTTTATTATGCTTTTCTTTTATGCCTTCCAAGTGTTTGATGAAATGATTGGAAGGATGTTAGAGTAGAATTTTATGCTCTTGGCTTGGAGAGGTAACTTAGGAACTCTTGAGTTACTAATGTCCAAGTAATTGATGATTGGGAGCCATTAACTCTAGTTCTCATTAATTCAATTAGTGGAGATCTAGGACCTATGGACTTGGATTGATATAGCTCATTTGACTTTCCTTTACTAGTTAGAGGATGATTTAATGGGATTGATCCTTGCCAATTCTCATATTGTGGTTAGTGATTAGGATAGAGATCCTTGACCACCAACCCTTGCCAAGACCTTTTAGCTATTAGTTTACTTCCTTGCCATTTATCTTTCATGTCTCTTATCAAAACCCCAAACATAACTCATAACCAATAACAAGACACTTTATTCCAATTCCTAGGGAGAACGACCCGAGGTTTGAATACTTCGGTTTATAATTTTAGGGGTTTGTACTTGTGACAAGCAAATTTTTGTATGAAAGGATTATTGTTGGTTTAGAAACTATACCTTACAACGAGATTTCATTAGTGAAATTCTAAACCGTCAAAAATTCCACTCATCAACATCCACCAATGCTTGGACTTCCAATAAGCTCCATTCTTCAAAATTAATATTTCCAAGCTTTGATGGTGTTCCACACAAGCTAAGGGCTCCCAAAGTTGATCCTCATGTATGCCGAAATCCCATATCTAATTTCTACACCCGTTTTCAAGTTGATTCTCATTAGACCATCCAGGTGGCAAGCAATATGAATTCTCAATAACAACCCTTTTAACTATTTGCCTGACTAAACCCAGTAAGATAACTATGGCTTGCTTAATCCAATAATTCTCGTGGGATCAACCCTCACTCACCTGAGGTATTACTTGGATGACCCGGTGCACTTGCCAGTAAAGTTGTGTGAGTTCTAATTTCGTGCACCGCTTTTTTTCTGAATCACTGCCTTGAAGGGTGCTAAACGCCGAGCCTGGTGTTTAATGCCCAAGAAGGCAGAACCAAATGGGAACTCACTGCCAATCCTGGCGCTGAATGCCAGAAGTGCGGGTCAACCTCACCCAAAAGAGCATCTTTAGCTAGATTTGACTTTTAATTATTGTATTTTATCTCTTTTTGGTTATTTTTATATACAAATAAAATCTTTTAGATTTATAATTTATTATTTTATTTTAGTTTCAAATCAAAATTAGGTTAGATATAAAGGGAAAAATGTTTAGCCCTTCGGGCTCACTTCTCCCGGAAGGGATCTTCTCACTTCCGCAAGTGACAACTTTCAGAACCCTTGTTTTCTTTGTAAGTCATGAGCCACTAAACCTCCTTGGTTAAGGTTAGGAGCTCTGTTTATTTCTATAGATTAAGGCTATCGTTTTTCTATTTTAATTAATGTATTGATTCAGTTTCAAGGATTGCTTTCATTCTTCATTTTATGAATCTGGGTGGAAGGAACATATGATCCTTATTCTATATGCATTCTTGTGATCCATGGAAGAGGTCTCTCACTTGAACAACAGCTTGAAAGTGAATTCCTCCTGAATTACTAATTACTTGAACCAATCGGGATACGTGACATATAATCCTCTTAGCTTTGGGTAATTAGGGTTTTGTAGCCATAAAATAGAATTATACTTAACCCTCTAATCGGAATTAAGTGACCAAGACATTGGCGGTTCATGAAGGTTAGAGGAGACTAAATCACTAAGACATTAAGGTTTAGTCAATTACAGTTTACCATGAAATGAATCTTGAGAAAAACTATTGTGGCTATACATATTGCAAAAGTTAAATGTCGGGCTCATGAACTATCTGAGAAAATTCAAGATTTGAAATAATAGTTAGTGATGAGCGGATATTTTTATACGCTTTTTGGGTGTAATTTCATGTAGATTTTAGTATGTTTTAATTAGTTTTTAATAGAATTTTATTAGTTTTTAAGCAAAAATTATATTTCTGGACTTTACTATGAGTTGTGTGATTTTTCTGTGATTTCAGGTAATTTCTGGCTGAAATTGAGGGAGCTGAGCAAAAATCTGAGTTAGGCTGAAAAAGGACTGCTGATGCTGTTGGATCCTGACCTCCCTGCACTCGGAATAGATTTTTTGAAGCTCTAGGAGTCCAATTGGCGCGCTCTTAACGGCGTTGGAAAGTAGACATCCAGGGCTTTCCAGCAATATATAATAGTCCATACTTTGCGCGAAGATAGACGACGTAACTTGGCGTTGAACGCCAAGTACATGCTGCTGTCTGGAGTTAAACGCCAGAAACACGTCATGATCCGGAGTTGAACGCCCAAAACACGTTATAACTTGGAGTTCAACTCCAAGAAAAGCCTCAGCTCGTGGATAGCTTTAGTCTCAGCCCCAGCACACACCAAGTGGGCCCCAGAAGTGGATTTCTGCACGAATCATCTTAGTTTACTCAATTTCTGTAAACCTAGGTTACTAGTTTACTATTTAAACAACTTTTAGAGACTTATTTTGTACCTCATGACATTTTCAGATCTGAATTACATACTTTTTGACGGCATGAGTCTCTAAACTCCATTGTTGGGGGTGAGGAGCTCTGCAGCGTCTCGATGAATTAATACAATTACTTTGTTTTCCATTCAAACACGCTTGTTCTTATCTAAGATGTTCATTCGCGCTTAATTATGGAGAAGGTGATGATCCGTGACACTCATCACCTTCCTCAATCCATGAACGTGTGCCTGATAACCACCTCCGTTCTACATCAGATTGAATGAGTATCTCTTAGATTCCTTAATCAGAATCTTCGTGGTATAAGCCGGATTGATGGCGGCATTCATGAGAATCCGGAAAGTCTAAACCTTGTCTGTGGTATTCCGAGTAGGATTCTGGGATTGAATGACTGTGACGAGCTTCAAACTCCTGAAGGCTGGGCGTTAGTGACAGACGCAAAAGAATCAATGGATTCTATTCCAACCTGATTGAGAACCGACAGATGATTAGCCGTGCTGTGACAGAGCATAGGAACGTTTTCACTGAGAGGATGGGAAGTATCCATTGACAACGGTGACACCCTACATAGAGCTTACCATGGAAGGGACCTTGCGTGTGGGAAGAGGATTTCAAGGAAAAGTAGAAATTCAGAGGACAAAGCATCTCCAAAACTCCAACATCTTTCTCATTACTGCACAACAAGTAACGATTTTATTCTCTTTTATTTTTCTAATAATTCCAAACAATTTTGCTTCTTACAATTAAATCCAAATAACCTTATTGGCATCCTGACTAAGATTAATAAAATAAATATAGCTTGCTTCAAACCAATAATCTCCGTGGGATCGACCCTTACTCACGTAAGGTATTACTTGGACGACCCAGTGCACTTGCTGGTTAGTTGTGCGAATTGCCAAAGAGTTAGATTGCATTTCGTGCACCAAGTTTTTGGCGCCGTTGCCGGGGATTATTCGAGTTTGAACAACTAAAGGTTTATTTTATTTCTTAGATTAGGAATAATTTATTTTTATTGTTATAGAGTCATTAAATCTTGGTAGGATAGTTTCTTTTCAAAAAAAAAAATTTCTTCAAAAATATTATTTTTCTTTATTAATTGTTAATTTTTTGTGAGTCTAGTGTCTTGTTCTAAGTTTGGTGTCAATTGCATCTTCTATATTTTTCTTTAAATTTTCGAACTTGTGTTCTTTGTTCTTCATTGATCTTCAAGTTATTCTTGTTTATTTTTCTTGTTAGATCTTGAGTTTTTCTTGTTTTGTGTCTTTTCTTGTTTTTCTTGTGCTTTTTCAAAACATTATCTTTCAAAAATTATACTTTTATCCATAAAAATAATACATCTTTAAAATACGTTACATTTTTAGCTCAGTTAATTATAGCGTGGGTTTATGTTCTTAGCAATTGGGCACCTTCTTTTTAAAATCCTTTTTCAAAAATAATTTTTCTTGATTTAATCTTGTACCAAACTTTAAGTTTGGTGTTTTCTTGTTAATCTTTTCATAATTTTCGAAAATTTTATTAAAGTTTTCTAAAAATTTTAAGTTTGGTGTTCTTCCTTTTGTTCTTGGTGTTCTTGTGAATCTTCAAGGTGTTCTTGAGTTTTTCTTGTGTCTTGATCTTAAAATTTTTAAGTTTGGTGTTCCTTGGTGTTTTCCCTCCAAAAATTTTCGAAAATAAGGAGCATTAGATCTAAAAATTTTAAGTCTTGTGTCTTTTGTGTGTTTTTCTCTTTCATCATAAAATTCAAAATTCAAAAAAAATTATATTTTCTAACTAATTTTGAGCTACATTTTTCGAAAATTTTATATAAAAATTCAAATTTCAATTTCAAAATATTTCCAATTTCTTTTATTTATTTCGTTTTTTATTTTATTTTATAAAAATTAATTTAAAAAAAATAATAATAATAATAAAAAATAATATCAACATACATATCATCTCTTTTATTCCATCATGGAATCAAGTAGGAATGAACAGTCCAGGAGGACTCTGGGGTCATATGCTAACCCCACTACTACCAGTATTCCGGTCTTCCACAGGAAGAACCTACAGAGTTTCTGGCACAATTTTTACAAATTGCTGACACAGTACATGATAAGGAAGTAGATCAGGATGTCTACAGATTATTACTGTTTCCGTTTGCTATAAAAGATCAAGCTAAGAGATGGTTAAATAACCAGCCTAAGAACAGCATAAAAACATGGAAACAGCTGTCAGAAAAATTCTTAAATCACTATTTCCCTCCAAAACGGATGACACAGCTAAGGCTAAGCATCCAAGGCTTCAAACAAGGAGATAATGAATCCCTTTATGATGCCTGGGAGAGATACAGAGAGATGCTAAGAAAATGCCCCTCTGAAATGTTTTCAGAGTGGGTGCAATTAGACATCTTCTACTATGGGCTTACAGAAAAAGCTCAGATTTCTCTAGACCACTCAGCCGGTGGATCTATACATATGAGAAAAACAATTGAAGAAGCTCAAGAGCTTATTGATACAGTTGCCAGAAATCAGCATCTGTACCTAAGCAGTGAATCTCCCATGAAAGAAGAAGCTAAAACAGTAACTGCTAAACTCAGTCCTGTAGATCAGGCTAATGAATTCAATCAGCAATTAGACTTTCTAACTCAGCAGCTAACCGAATTCAAGGAAATACTACAGGAAACAAGAATGGCTAACAGGAATATGGAAATACAGTTAAAGCAAACAGAAAAGCAACTGTCAAAACAAATAGCAGAAGAATGTCAAGCAGTTCAATTAAGAAGTGGGAAAATATTGAATACACCACTTCAAAGCAGCAGGAAGCCAAGAAATGAACAAATGGCTACTCAAAATCCCTCTGAGGACAATCAGAGCCCAGAGAGGAATAAAGCTGGCGCTGAACGCCCAGCTCATGCTCATTCCTGGCGTTCAACGCCAGAAACAAGCATGAATTCGGCGTTGAACGCCCAAAGGGAGCATAGTTCTAGCGTTCAGATGCCAGTAACAAATAAGGAGGTGGCGTCTAACGCCACTCCAGTTTCCACCCCTGGCATTCAATTGCCAGTGGGGGATCAGTCACATACAAGTGCTGATAACAACCCTTCTAAAAAGGCTTCCCAACCCACTTCTGTAGGTAATAAACCTGCAGCAACTAAGGTTAAGGAATACAAGGCCAAAATGCCTTATCCTCAAAAACTCCGCCAAGCGGAACAGGATAAGCAATTTGCCCGCTTTGCAGACTATCTAAGGACTCTTGAAATAAAGATCCCGTTTGCAGAAGCACTTGAGCAAATACCCTCTTATGCTAAGTTCATGAAAGAAATCTTAAGTCATAAGAAGGATTGGAGGGAGACTGAAAAAGTTTACCTCACTGAAGAATGCAGTGCAGTCATTCTGAAAAGCTTACCTGAGAAGCTTAAAGATCCTGGGAGCTTTATGATACCATGCACATTAGAGGGTACTTGTACCAAGCAAGCTTTATGTGATCTTGGGGCAAGTATCAACCTAATACCTGCATCTACTATCAGAAAGTTTGGTTTAACTGAAGAAATCAAACCAACCAGGATATGTCTTCAACTTGCTGATGGCTCCATTAAATACCCATCAGGCGTGATTGAGGACATGATTGTCAAGGTTGGGCCATTTACCTTTCCTACTGACTTTGTGGTGCTGGAAATGGAGGAGCACAAGAGTGCAACTCTCATTCTAGGAAGACCTTTCCTAACAACTGGCCGAACCCTCATTGACGTCCAAAAAGGGGAAGTAACCTTGAGTGTCAATGAGGAGGAGTTCAAGTTGAATGTTGTCAAAGCCATGCAACATCCAGACACCCCAAATGACTGCATGAGTGTTGATATTATTGACTCTCTGGTAAGAGAGGTCAATATGGCTGAGAGTCTCGAATCAGAGCTAGAGGACATCTTTAAAGACGTTCAGCCTGATCTGGAGGAGTCAGAGAGAATAGTAGAACCTCTGAAAATCCCTCAGAAAGAGGAGAAACCTCCTAAACCCGAGCTCAAACCATTACCACCTTCCCTAAAATATGCATTCCTGGGAGAAGGTGATACCTTTCCTGTGATCATAAGCTCTACCTTAGAGCCACAGGAAGAGGAAGCACTAATTCAAGTGCTAAGGACACACAAGACAGCTCTTGGGTGGTCCATCAGTGATCTTAAGGGCATTAGCCCAGCTAGATGCATGCACAAGATCTTACTGGAGGGTGACCCTAAGCCAGTGGTTCAACCACAAAGGCGGCTGAATCCAGCCATGAAGGAAGTGGTGCAGAAAGAGGTCACTAAGTTACTAGAGGCTGGGATTATTTATCCTATTTCTGATAGCCCCTGGGTGAGCCCTGTCCAAGTCGTCCCTAAGAAAGGTGGCATGACAGTGATTCATAATGAAAAAAATGAACTGGTTCCTTCAAGAACAGTTACTGGGTGGCGTATGTGTATTGACTACAGAAGGCTCAATACAGCTACCAGAAAGGATCATTTTCCTTTACCATTCATAGACCAGATGCTAGAAAGACTAGCAGGTCATGAATACTACTGCTTCCTGGATGGATATTCAGGTTATAATCAAATTGCAGTAGATCCCCAGGATCAGGAGAAAACGGCATTCACATGCTCATCTGGAGTATTTGCATACAGAAGGATGCCATTTGGCCTGTGCAATGCACCTGCAACCTTTCAGAGGGGCATGCTCTCAATTTTCTCTGATATGGTGGAAAAATTTCTGGAAGTCTTCATGGATGACTTTTCAGTGTTTGGAGACTCATTCAGCTCCTGCCTTAACCATTTAGCACTTGTTCTAAAGAGATGCCAAGAGACTAACCTGGTTTTAAACTGGGAGAAGTGTCACTTTATGGTGATTGAAGGAATTGTCCTTGGGCACAAAATCTCGAACAAGGGGATAGAGGTGGATCAAGCTAAGGTAGAGGTAATTGAAAAATTACCACCACCTGCCAATGTTAAGGCAATCAGAAGCTTTCTGGGGCATGCAGGATTCTACAAGAGGTTTATAAAGGATTTTTCAAAAATCGCCAAACCTCTAAGCAACCTGCTAGCTGCTGACACGCCATTTATCTTTGATAAAGAGTGTCTGCAAGCATTTGAGACTCTGAAAGCTAAATTGGTTACAGCACCAATCATCTCTGCACCAGACTGGACATTACCATTTGAATTAATGTGTGATGCCAGTGACCACGCCATTGGTGCAGTGTTGGGACAAAGGCATGACAAGCTTTTGCACGTCATTTACTATGCCAGCCGTGTTTTAAATGACGCACAAAAAAATTACACAACCACAGAAAAAGAGCTACTTGCAGTGGTTTACGCCATTGACAAATTCAGATCCTATTTAGTAGGATCAAAAGTGATTGTGTATACTGATCATGCTGCTCTTAAATATCTACTCACAAAGCAGGATTCAAAACCCAGACTTATAAGATGGGTGTTGCTTGTGCAAGAGTTTGATATAGAAATAAGAGACAGAAAAGGGACAGAAAACCAAGTAGCAGATCACCTGTCCCGAATAGAACCAGTAGAAGGGGCGTCCCTCCTTCTCACTGAGATCTCTGAAACCTTTCCGGATGAGCAACTCTTTGCCGTCCAAGAAGTGCCATGGTTTGCAGATATTGCAAACTACAAGGCAGTGAGATTCATACCCAAAGAGTACAGTAGGCTGCAATCAAAGAAATTGATCACAGATGCAAAGTACTATCTTTGGGATGAACCATATCTCTTCAAGAGATGTGCAGACGGAGTAATCCGTAGATGTGTGCCTAAGGAAGAAGCACAGAAGATTCTATGGCACTGCCATGGATCACAGTATGGAGGACATTTTGGAAGTGAGCGAACAGCCACAAGAGTCCTCCAATGTGGCTTCTACTGGCCTACTCTCTATAAAGATTCCCGAGCGTTCGTACTTAATTGTGACAATTGCCAAAGATCTGGCAATTTGCCTCACAGTTATGCCATGCCTCAACAAGGAATCTTGGAGATTGAGTTGTTTGATGTATGGGGTATTGACTTCATGGGACCTTTCCCACCATCATACTCAAATACTTATATTCTGGTGGCAGTAGATTATGTATCCAAATGGGTGGAGGCTATTGTAACACCCACCAATGACACTAAAACGGTGTTAAAATTCCTCCAGAAACACATCTTCAGTAGATTTGGTATCCCTGGAGTATTAATCAGTGATGGGGGCACTCATTTCTGCAATAAACAGCTTTACTCTGCTCTGGTTCGTTATGGAGTTAGCCACAGGGTAGCTACTCCATATCACCCACAAACTAATGGGCAAGCTGAAGTCTCAAATAGAGAACTCAAAAGAATCCTGGAACGGACTGTAATTAACCGTAGAAGGGATTGGGCAAGAAGCTTGGATGATGCTCTGTGGGCATACAGAACAGCATTCAAGACCCCTATAGGGACCTCTCCATACCAGCTTGTGTATGGAAAGGCATGTCACTTGCCAGTGGAACTGGAACACAAGGCCTACTGGGCAACCAGATTCCTGAACCTTGATGCCAAGTTAGCTGGAGAAAAACGTTTACTCCAGCTAAATGAGCTAGAGGAATTTAGACTCAACGCTTTCGAGAATGCAAAAATCTACAAGGAGAAAGCGAAAAGATGGCATGATAAGAAATTGTCATCTAGAGTCTTTGAGCTGGGGCAGAAAGTTCTGCTATTTAATTCTAGGCTCAAATTATTCCCCGGGAAATTAAAATCCCGGTGGAGAGGTCCATATGTAATTACAAGTGTATCACCATATGGATACGTAGAGCTTCAGGATAATGACTCTAACAAAAAGTTCATTGTCAATGGACAGAGAATTAAACATTATCTTGAAAGTAACTTCGAGCACGAATGCTCAAAACTGAGACTTGATTAGAGCTCAGTGGTAGTCCAGCTAAAGACAATAAAGAAGCGCTTGCTGGGAGGCAACCCAGCCATTTACAAAGTTTATTCACTAATTAAATAAATTTCCTTTTTTTACAGGTTTGGGTCCAAGTATCTTCAAAGGGTAAAAATAGCAATTGATTGAATTCACAGAGTTACAGGGAAATTTGGAAGCTCACTGGCGTGAAAAAGTAGTAAGAAACATTTTGGGCGTTGAACGCCCAAAAGAAGCACCCACTGGGCGTTCAATGCCAGTAAGGGTAGCCATCTGGGCGTTCAACGCCAGAAAGAAGCATCAGCTGGGCGTTGAACGCCCAGGAGAAGCAACATTTGGGCGTTTAACGCCAGGATGGTGGGGAGGAGGTAAAATTCGTTTTTCTTCAAAAATTTTCTAATTTTTATGTTTCAATTCATGATTTCTTGCATAAACATGTTTCAAAATATCATCCTTCAAATCCAAAAATTTAAACCCTAATTTCTAAAATCCCTTTTTCAAAAATATCAAATGTATCTTAATTCATAAACACAAGTCTTTCTAATCCAAATCTTTTTCAAATCTCTTTCAACTCATCATATCTTTTGGATTTCGAAATTACCTCTCCCTTTATTCCCCTCCTTTCCTTTTTTTGCTTGAGGACAAGCAAATCTCTAAGTTTGGTGTGATTTGCCATGATCACTGAGGTAAACCCCATCAAGATCATGGCATCTAAGGGAACAGGAAGAGCAAGGATGTGAACTGAAGAAACTAAAGTGTCAGAAGCTATTCCTTGAAAGACCAAGCAACCCACAGACTAGAGGAACATCCACTTCCCAAAATACAGGTTGTTAAGTTCTAATTCCAGCTTTAACTCTGTGATAGTATTATTATAGGATTTTACCTTAGAAGTTATATAGGAGTAGTAGTAATTAGCATATCTATTTTGGCTTTATTTCCAATTAAGTTATAACTTATTTTTCTCATCATCATCAAACATGAATAAAATAGTAGATTTGTAGAATACAGAGGCAATTTAATTTTTTCGAGTTCTTAATAAGGAAAATTCTAATTATTTATATGTGGTGGCAATACTTTTTGTCTTCTGAATGAATGCTTGAACAATGCATATTTTTGATATTGAATTTTATGAATGTTAAAATTGTTGGCTCCTGAAAGAATGATGAACAAGAGAAATGTTATTGATGATCTGAAAAATCATGAAATTGATTCTTGAAGCAAGAAAAAGCAGTGGAAAAAAAAGAATCTTGCGAAAAAAAAAGAAAGAAAGAAAAAGCAAGCAGAAAAAGCCAATAGTCCTTAAAACCAAAAGGCAAGGGTAAAAAGGATCCAAGGCTTTGAGCATCAATGGATAGGAGGGCCCAAGGAAATAAATCCAGGCCTAAGCGGCTAAATCAAGCTGTCCCTAACCATGTGCTTATGGCATGCAGGTCCAAGTGAAAAGCTTGAGACTGAGTGGTTAAAGTCGTGATCCAAAGCAAAAGAGTGTGCTTAAGAACTCTGGACACCTCTAATTGGGGACTCTAGCAAAGCTGAGTCACAATCTGAAAAGGTTCACCCAATTATGTGTCTGTGGCATTTATGTATCCGATGGTAATACTGGAAAACAAAGTGCTTAGGGCCACGGCCAAGACTCATAAAGTAGCTGTGTTCAAGAATCAACATACTAAACTAGGAGAATCAATAATACTATCTGAATTCTGAGTTCCTATGGATGCCAACCATTCTGAATTTCAAAGGATAAAGTGAGATGCCAAAACTGTTCAGAAGCAAAAAGCTACTAGTCCCGCTCATCTAATTAGAATCTGAGCTTCACTTGAAACTCTGAGATATTATTGTTTCTTAATTTCTTTTCATCCTATTTTATTTATCTAGTTGCTTGAGGACAAGCAACAGTTTAAGTTTGGTGTTGTGATGAGCGGATATTTTATACGCTTTTTGGGGGTAATTTCAAGTAGATTTTAGTATGTTTTAATTAGTTTTTAATAGAATTTTATTAGTTTTTAAGCAAAAATCATATTTCTGGAATTTACTATGAGTTGTGTGATTTTTCTGTGATTTCAGGTAATTTCTGGCTGAAATTGAGGGAGCTGAGCAAAAATCTGAGTTAGGCTGAAAAAGGACTGCTGATGCTGTTGGATCCTGACCTCCCTGCACTCGGAATGGATTTTTTGGAGCTACAGGAGTCCAATCGGCGCGCTCTCAACGGCGTTGGAAAGTAGACATCCAGGGCTTTCCAGAAATATATAATAGTCCATACTTTGCGCGAAGATAGACGACGTAACTTGGCGTTGAACGCCAAGTACATGCTGCTGTCTGGAGTTAAACGCCAGAAACACGTCATGATCCGGAGTTGAACGCCCAAAACACGTTATAACTTGGAGTTCAACTCCAAGAAAAGCCTCAGCTCGTGGATAGCTTTAGTCTCAGCCCCAGCACACACCAAGTGGGCCCCAGAAGTGGATTTCTGCACGAATCATCTTAGTTTACTCAATTTCTGTAAACCTAGGTTACTAGTTTACTATTTAAACAACTTTTAGAGACTTATTTTGTACCTCATGACATTTTCAGATCTGAATTACATACTTTTTGACGGCATGAGTCTCTAAACTCCATTGTTGGGGGTGAGGAGCTCTGCAGCGTCTCGATGAATTAATACAATTACTTTGTTTTCCATTCAAACACGCTTGTTCTTATCTAAGATGTTCATTCGCACTTAATTATGGAGAAGGTGATGATCCGTGACACTCATCACCTTCCTCAATCCATGAACGTGTGCCTGACAACCACCTCCGTTCTACATCAGATTGAATGAGTATCTCTTAGATTCCTTAATCAGAATCTTCGTGGTATAAGCCGGATTGATGGCGGCATTCATGAGAATCCGGAAAGTCTAAACCTTGTCTGTGGTATTCCGAGTAGGATTCTGGGATTGAATGACTGTGACGAGCTTCAAACTCCTGAAGGCTGGGCGTTAGTGACAGACGCAAAAGAATCAATGGATTCTATTCCAACCTGATTGAGAACCGACAGATGATTAGCCGTGCTGTGACAGAGCATAGGAACGTTTTCACTGAGAGGATGGGAAGTAGCCATTGACAACGGTGACACCCTACATAGAGCTTACCATGGAAGGGACCTTGCGTGTGGGAAGAGGATTTCAAGGAAAAGTAGAAATTCAGAGGACAAAGCATCTCCAAAACTCCAACATCTTTCTCATTACTGCACAACAAGTAACGATTTTATTCTCTTTTATTTTTCTAATAATTCCAAACAATTTTGCTTCTTACAATTAAATCCAAATAACCTTATTGGCATCCTGACTAAGATTAATAAAATAAATATAGCTTGCTTCAAACCAATAATCTCCGTGGGATCGACCCTTACTCACGTAAGGTATTACTTGGACGACCCAGTGCACTTGCTGGTTAGTTGTGCGAATTGCCAAAGAGTTAGATTGCATTTCGTGCACCAGTTAGTTGTCAAGAATTAGAACAAACTAGATGCTACTTTGATAAAAAAAAATGAAGGTCAACTTGTTAGAGCAAGCAGTATGTTTGACAATAGTAATGCATCATTGCAATCTCTTGAAGAAAAATTTTCATCCTTACAGCCGCAAAAGAAGCAATAAGCTTTCAAATTGCTTTCAATACTGAAGTCATTCTTCTAAAAGAGATCTTTAAGAATTAGTCTTGCATTTCTTATATAAATAATCTCTTCAAACATGTCCCCGCAATCTTTTTTTCTATATTAGGATTTATATGTTAAACCAATTGGAAGTTTTTTTGTCTTTATTTTATATATATATATATATACTCTTGTATAATTTTCTTGTTAAAAATAGCACTACACTTTAGGCACATAGCAATGATGCGGTCAGATTCTATAATTCTCAATAAAAAATCTAACGAATATTCACCAAAACGAGGATAAATTGGCTTCTTATCTTGCTCAAAGCCTATCAAGTCTTCATTTTAAGCTTGAGCACCAGCCACTATGGTGTCAATTCCTATCATATTGACTGACAAGTTGAATGGCTCAATATAATTGGAATCAGCAAATAAAGATTCAGTTTTCACTTTCATAGTAGTTTTGTCCTCAAACTTCAGTCTTCCTTTCTCAATGGCCTTTTGTATTAAATCTCTGAAACGAACATAATTATTAGTTTTATGCAAAAGCACTTGATTAAACTTAAAAAATTTCTTATTTTTTATTTCATTAGTCTAAGGACATCTTTTTTCCATCTAGTAAAATAAGTTGCTTATTGGTGCACGAAATTGTGATCATCAATGGCGCCATCAACATGGTACGCTCAATTGCAATCTCAACTCTTTATCACAACTTCGCACAACTAACCAGCAAGTGCACTGGATCGTCCAAGTAATAAACCTTACGCGAGTAAGGGTCGATCCCACGGAGATTGTTGGTATGAAGCAAGCTATGGTCATCTTGTAAATCTCAGTCAGGCGAATTCAAATGGTTATGGAGGATTGATAACTAAAAGATGAATAACACATAAAACAAAGATAGAGATACTTATGTAGTTCATTGGTGAGAATTTCAGATAAGCGTATGGAGATACTTTGTCCCTTCCGTCTCTCTGCTTTCCTACTGTCTTCATCCAATCCTTCTTACTCCTTTCCATGGCAAGCTGTATATTGGGCATCACCATTGTCAATGGCTACAGTCCCTTCCTCTCAGTGAAAATGTTCAACGCGCTCTGTCACAGCACGGCTATTCAGCTGTCGGTTCTCGATCATGTCGGAATAGAATCCAGTGATTCTTTTGCGTCTGTCACTAACACCCCACAATCGCGAGTTTGAAGCTCGTCACAGTCATTCAATCCTTGAATCCTACTTAGAATACCACAGACAAGATTTAGACCTTCCGGATTCTCTTGAATGTCGCCATCAATTCTAGCTTATACCACGAAGATTCTGATTAAGGAATCCAAGAGATAAGCATTCAAGCCTTGTTTGCTTGTAGAACGGAAGTGGTTGTCAGGCACGCGTTCATAAGTGAGAATGATGATGAGCGTCACATAATCATCACATTCATCATGTTCTTGGGTGCGAATGAATATCTTAGAACAAGAATAAGCTGAATTGAATAGAAGGACAATAGTAATTGCATTAATACTCGAGGTACAGCAGAGCTCCAGACCTTAATCTATGGTGTGTAGAAACTCCACCGTTGAAAATACATAAGTGATAATGGTGATCATTGGCTTCGGCCCCAGAGAGGGAACCAGAAGAACCAAGATGAAAATACAATAGCAAAAGGTCTTATTTATAGAGAACTAGTAGCTTAGGGTTTACAGAAATGAGTAAATGACATAAAAATCCACTTCCGGGCCCACTTGGTGTGTGCTTGGGCTGAGCATTGAAGCTTCCATGTGTAGAGACTTTTCTTGGAGTTAAACGCCAGCTTTTGTGCCAGTTTGGGCGTTTAACTCCCACTTCTGTGCCAGTTCCGGTGTTTAACGCCGGGCAGTCTTGAGCTGATTTGGAACGCCAGTTTGGGCCATCAAATCTCGGGTAAAGTATGCACTATTATATATTGCTGGACAGCCCAGGATGTCTACTTTCCAACGCATTTGAGAGCGCACCAATTGGGCTTCTGTAGCTCCAGAAAATTCACTTCGAGTACAGGGAGGTCAGAATCCAACAGCATTTGCAGTCCTTTTTCAGCCTCTAAATCAGATTTTTGCTCAGGTCCCTCAATTTCAGCCAGAAAATACCTGAAATCACAGAAAAACACACAAACTCATAGTAAAGTCTAGAAAAGTAAATTTTAAATAAAAACTAATAAAAATATAATAAAAACTAACTAAAATATATTAAAAATAATGTCAAAAAGCGTATAAATTATCCGCTCATCACTTATCCTTTAATAAAACATCAAATATTTGGTCTGCTTTAGAGATGTCAAAAAAATAAATCTTATTTTCAGTTTTGGAATAAGAGAAAAAAAAAATTCTTTCCTTTAACAGGTTTCAAAGATTTGCACACAAAAAAAGGACCTCCACATAATTCAACAATAATATAAACCTCTTTTTCATATGAATCATTACTATCAAAAAAATAATTAACATATGTAATCTTTTTAGAACCTTTTTTAAAATTCTCCTTTTCTTTCTTAAGTTGCTCTATTTATCTTACTATTTCAGCTAGTTGGGCACAGTTTAAAGTGTGCTGATTAACAAATTTTGTTCTAATTTCAAATTCTAATGTATTAGTGGCCATTTTAACAACTTTGGCTTCTAGAATTGGAGTAAAACACTTATTTCTCATGTTTCTAAATCCTGTTAAGTAGGTATTAATGGACTCTCCCTTTGTATGCTTGATAGAGAATAAATCTGTAAGACTATCGTTAAATTCACCTTGAAAAAATTGATCAGGAAAATTTCTTTTCAACTGTGCCCAAGAATGAATAAAGTTTGTTCTCAAGTTGAAGATCCAAGTAAAGGCATTTTTTGTTAAAGAAGAAAAATATCTTATCTTAAGATAGTCATTAGAAGTTGCTTCCCTAATTTCAACAGTATATCGAGCAATATGCTCTACTGTAGACTCATTTTCTTGTCCATAAAATTTTGTAAAGGATTTTAAAAATTTTTAACCTCTTTGAAGCACTTCTTGTTGCACACATTCAAGAAAAACTGATACAAGAAATGGCCTATTTAAACAGCCAATAATAAATTCTAAATGATTTAAAACTTGTTCAACATTCTTGGTTAGATTATAATGCCCCCTATATTGTTCAGACTAATTCTTTCTAACATATCATCAGCATTTTGACTATATTTAGGCATATTTGTATCATAGTTAGGATTGTTTACGCATAATCCTAAACCATGATTGTTGTTTAACCTATTTAATTATTCAATCCTAGTGTTCATGTTTTCTAAAAGAGGATTTAAAATTGTCACCATTTGATGAGTTAACTTGTTTACTAGTTCATGGTAGATTTCATCCATCTATTGTCTAATGTTTGCTAAAGATCTGACAGTTTGACTAGGTTGATTAACAGGCATTACTCTTGACATGTCAGGAAACACAAACCTAGAATTTTCTACTCTAGTGACAGTAGGTGTAGTAGAATTAGATATGTTATTATTTCCCTTTTAACAATATGTGAAAATTTTTGTTGTGGTATAGATGAACTTGACATTCCAGAAACAATTACATTTGACATGACATATGGACTCTGGTAAAGAAGATTTTAAAATATTGAGTACAGAGGCACAGACAATACTTCTATCGCCATGGAAGAGACATGCTCTGATAGCAAGCCATAAGGTAGCCACCCCATGGTATTTATATGAGTTGCATTTAACCCTTGATGGGCATGGCCAATGCCATCATGCCTCACTAATGACAAGGTAGGCTTTGTGTTAGAAATCACAAGAATATTTCCACACTCATCACTGGAAGTAGAAGATGCTACAGATATACTTGACATGTCAGCTGACACTGATTTTTCAGTATATGAAAACACGATTTTATCACTGCGCAACCATATACAAGTTCAACAACTTTTATTGTTTTATTTGATAAAACTATAATTTATTGACAATGTCCCACAATGCATACCAATTTGTTTTACTCAAATTTATTCTATTTTAAATAGGAAAAATATGAATATCTCAATATCTCAATTGAAGCATCAACAGAAACTAAAGAGATGAAATAAAAGATAAAAGAAAAAATACAAGATGTCAGAGACAAAACTAAATTGCAAAAATTAAAGAAACAACACATTAAAGGAAGGATGAAGAAAGAAATACAAACATAAAGAAAAAGAACATATAAAAGTAAAGAAATTTTATTTAAAAAAATTAGAAAAAGTAGATTATAAGTGTTTGAGTTCAGAGGAATTACTTAAGATTTCCAATTTCTACTCTATGATGCCAAAGGGGCTAAGAGTGTTATGAATTTTTTAAGTGTATTTAAAAGAACTAAACTCCCTACAATATTAACCTAAGATCCTATTTATAGGCTTTTCTATATCAACCAATTTTTTGAAAAATGAACCGGACCGGCCGATTTGATCCGGTTAATAAAAAATTAGTCTTCTGGTCATTCGGTTGATGTACAGACTACAAAAAACTAACGAAAATTTAGCCGAATCGGCAGTTAACCGGTGAACCATCTAAACTAGCCGGGTTTTTGGGCACCCCGATTCGCTACTCTATAAATTAAAAAAATTAAAGAGCACTCTCTTCTCAATTCTCTCTCACAAACGAATGAAACCCTATCAAAGCTACAACCACCTTCAAGCTTCAGAACGCGTGCCATCCCCTGCTGTCATCGTCGCCGACAATGATAGCCAGCGGTTGCAGTCTTCGCCTCTCGAAGGTCTGCTCAACCCTCTCGAAGGTTAGGCCAGTCATCGCCGTCAACCCTGAGTTGCTGATTTTTATGTTTTTGTTAATTTTGGTTTTATTGTGGTTCTCACCGGCGCATTTCAACTCAGTAGTGGAATTCTCTCATCACCGTTGATCACACTCATTTGCTTCTCGTCGGTGTTTTTTGGTCTCTCTCTCTCTCTCTCTCTCTCTCTCTCTCTCTCTCTCTCTCTCTCTCTCTCTCTCTCTCTCTCTCTCTCTCTCTCTCTCTCTCTCTCGTACCTTAGTCAATATCACCGTTGGTAAGCCTCAATCCTTCCACTACTTCTTCAGTTTTATTTTTTGGAGTTAATTGCTATTTTTTGGATTTAATTATGTTAATTGTTAATTGTTTTTTTTTGAGTTAATTGTTGTTTTTTAAATTAATTTTCTTTGTTGTTCATCGTTGTTATCAGGGCTGGGTTATTGTTGTTTTGTTTTGACTTCTGGGTTTTGTTGATTATTGGTAATTTTCTAAGTTATTTTTGTGCTATTATTCTAATTCTGAGTTAATTTATTAGTTGTTGGATTTTTGCTAAGTAAAATTATCTAAACTTAAAAACTTGGTTTGTTATTGTTATTTCTTCTGGTGGCGGATAAATGTTTATCATTTATGTGCTTCACTGCATTGTTAAGTTTTGTTATATTTATTCTAATTTATGATTTGTTAGTTGCTGATTTTTTCTTAATTTTGAGTTATTGATGGTACTTTGCTAGGAATGAAGGTGCCAATATGCAATTGAGATATTTGTGCTTTTCAACTGGATCTGGCTCTAATTTGATACTGGAAGAAGAATTTTCAATTGAAATTCCAGATGAGAAAACTGATAAGCTTGCTTGCTGTGCTAATATTGCGAAATACAAAGCCTTAACTAAAGTGGACCAGAAAATTGTTGAAAAGCCCTGAAACTTTTGGGGATGTGACATTATAAGTTATATGAACCTGTGTTAAGTTTGCTTAGTAGCATATATGACCTAGCATTACTTTCCTTAATAGTGTGCTTTATATGGGAATGCCTTAATAGGTTTGAAGAAAATCAAATAATTGATCTGAGCTAATATTGAACACTTGTGTTTGTTTACTTGGTGATGATTATGATTTGTGATGAGTATTAATGTTATTTCTTTTGGTGGTAGAATATTATGTCTTCGTCATTAGTTTTCTTTAATTATAGACTTTGATGTTTAAAGTTGTTTGTGAAATTTTAATGATAAATTATAGATAATTTATTATCTAAAATGGTAAAATTTTAATTTTATTAGCTTACAAATCATTGAATTTAAATATTTAAAATTATATATTAAATTTTTAATAATTTTATTTTATATTTAATTAAATCGGTTGATCACCAATTGGACCACTAAACTATTGCACCAGTCACTCTATCGGTTCGATTCTCGCAATCTTGATGTCAACTAAGAGTTATATTTTGATATGTCACTTTCGACAAATTCGAAGTTCGTAACTGTTCTTGCACTCTTTGTCTATTATCAATTGAAAATTTTAGAAAAATTGAATTGCTAAATGACTTAATAAAAAATAAATATATCATATAAATGAACAGAAACATTGATTAATCTATACTTAGAAATTAATTGATAAATAGAGTAAAAGATAGTGTTATTCGACTATATTGGTGCATGGTGTGATATCCACATATGCAAATTTTCATGTTCAATGACAAGCAAAACCCAAGTCACATTTTGCATGAAACAAAAAAAAAAGGCAGCTACAAAATGCAAGCTGCGTTTGGCATGGAGGGGGAACCAGCTATCGAAATGTGTCTCATGTCCCATGCATGCAAATAAGACTAGCCGTTTGACCACCTTGGAACTTCTTAAACGCGACCTGCATTTGGCAGGTGGATAGAAGCAAATCACAAGTTGTGATTGGCATGAGCTGGCTACATGTCCGACACGTGTTGTAGGAGAAAATTAAAGGGGTCTTTGTAACACAAAGCGCAAGTTGGGGGGAAGTGAGCTTGTTTCACTTTGGTGATGGTTTGTGGTTTTTTGTTGCAATGAGGGTTTCAGCGTTTTGGGTTGCATAGGAGGGAAGGTTTCAGCGTTTTGGTTGCAAGGGAAGAAGGAAGAAGAATAGCACGAAGGAAAGGGAGTAGTTTGACTGATTGAGGAGTAAAATTAAGAGAAAAAATGGTTCATAATTTTACATTACCTCAAGAATGTATTATAAAATATCTAGATCATTTTCAATGAGTAAGTTTTTTTTATATTTTTATGTTGAATAAATTTATTTATTTATATTTTATTTATTTGTGTTTTAACAGTTAGTTTTATTATTATTATTATTATTATTATTATTATTATTAGTGTTTTCGTTATATATGAGTAATTATTATTATCATTAGTATATTATTAATTTTTATAATACTGTTTATGATAACAATTATAATTTATTATTATTAATATATTAATAAAAATATTTTGAGAATATATTGTTATTCGGAAGACTATAATAATAATAATAATAATAATAATAATAATAATAATAATAATAATAATAATAATAATATTATTATTATTATTTCATTCTTATTCTAATTTTTTTAATATATTATTAACTATTATTATTAATATATTAATATTATTAACAGATTATTATTTTTAATAACTAAAAAAATGGTACGACTGTTAATATTTTTGTCATGATTATGAATGGTATTATGGTTAATAATAATAATAATAATAATAATAATAATAATAATAATAATAATAATAATAATAATAATAATTGTTGTTGTTGTTGTTGTTGTTGTTGTTGTTGTTGTTGTTGTTGTTGTATATGACTAATTACTATTATTATTATTATTATTAACTTTTTATAATATTGTGTATTATGACAATAATAATTTATTATTATTAATATGTTAATAATAATATTTATTATTCCGAAGAGTTCAATAATAATGATATTATTATTATTATTATTATTATTATTATTATTATTATTATTATTATTATTATTATTTTGAATATATTATTAACTATTATTATTAATATATTATTATTATTGTGATAGTTATTATTATGGCTAATTATTAATATTATTATTAATATTATTGTTAATAATAATTATAGTTATCAAGTAATATTAATAATTATTATTTTCTTTTTGCAAGCGATTAGGAATTTATTGTCTAGAAAACTTGATTTGCTAGAAATTTTTAACAAGAAAGTTACAGCGACACTAGGATTAATTGGGTTTCACCATGTTTCTCGAGTAGGAGAAATAAGAAGTCATTCTACACTCCTGAGTGCTTTGGTGGAATGATAGAGGCCTAAAACCAACACGTTTGACCTTCCAGTCGGCGAACTGACTGTGACACTGGAAGACGTGATGCATATACTTGGCCTTCTAGTTAATGAGGAGCCCGTCACAGATAGAACGGAAAACAGACACCAGTTCTTGGTGGAGAACTGCTTAGCTTGTTTTGGTCGGGTGCCCGGTCCAGACGATCATGTATTGGGTAAAGTAAATCTCGTATGGGTCCGACGATGCAGAGTGATGAGCGGATAATTTATACGCTTTTTGGCATTGTTTTTAGGTAGTTTTTAGTAAGTTCAAGCTACTTTTAGGGATGTTTTCATTAGTTTTTATGTTAAATTCACATTTCTGGACTTTACTATGTGTTTGTGTGTTTTTCTGTGATTTCAGGTAATTTCTGGCTGAAATTGAGGGACTTGAGCAAAACTCTTATAGGAGGCTGACAAAAGACTGCTGATGGTACTGGAATCTGACCTCCCTGCACTCGAAATGGATTTTCTGGAGCTACAGAACTCCAAATGGTGCGCTCTCAACGGCGTTGGAAAGTAGACATCCAGAGTTTTCTAGCAATATATAATACTCCATACTTTATTCGGGAATTGACGACGTAAACTGGCGCTCAACGCCAGTTCCATGTTGCTGTCTGGAGTAAAACGCCAGAAACACGTCACGACCCGGAGTTGAACGCCCAAAACACGTTACAACTTGGCGTTCAACTCCAATAAAAGCCTCAACTCGTGGATAGTTCAAGCTCAGCCCAAACATATACCAAGTGGGCCCCGGAAGTAGATTTATGCATCAATTACTTACATCTGTAAACCCTAGTAGCTAGTTTATTATAAATAGAATTTTTTACTAGTGTATTAGAGATCTCTGGACGCCTAGTCCTTAGACCATGGGGGCTGCCCATTCGACCATGCCTGAACCTTTCACTTATGTATTTTCAACGGTGGAGTTTCTACACACCATAGATTAAGGGTGTGGAGCTCTGCTGTACCTCAAGTTTCAATACAATTACTATTACTTTCTATTCAATTCTCTTTTATTTCTGTTCTAAGATATTCGTTGCACTCCAACTTGATGAATGTGATGATCCGTGACACTCATCATCATTCTCACCTATGAACGCGCGTGACTGACAACCACTTCCGTTCTACCTTAGGCCGGGCGCATATCTCTTAGATTCCCTAACAGAATCTTTGTGGTATAAGCTAGATAGATGACGGCATTCATGGGAATCCGGAAAGTCTAACCTTGTCTGTGGTATTCCGAGTAGGATTCTGGGAATCCGGAAAGTCTAACCTTGTCTGTGGTATTCCGAGTAGTATTCTGGGATTGAATGACTGTGACGAGCTTCAAACTCCTGAAGGCTGGGCGTTAGTGACAGACGCAAAAGAATCAAGGGATTCTATTCCAACCTGATTGAGAACCGACAGATGATTAGCCGTGCTGTGACAGAGCATAGGACCATTTTCACTGAGAGGATGGGATGTAGCCATTGACAACGGTGATGCCCTACATACAGCTTGCCATGGAAAGGAGTAAGAAGGATTGGATGAATATAATAAGAAAGTAGAGATTCAAGAGGAGCACAGCATCTCCATACGCCTATCTGAAATTCCCACTTTTGATTTACATAAGTATTTCTATCCTATTTTATTTTCTGTTTATTATTATTTTCGAACTTATCATAAACCAACTTAATCCGCCTAACTGAGATTTACAAGGTGACCATAGCTTGCTTCATACCAACAATCTCCGTGGGATCGACCCTTACTCACGTAAGGTATTACTTGGACGACCTAGTGCACTTGCTGGTTAGTTGAACGGAGTTGTGATCACACGTTCCATTACCAGGGATTATTAAGATCCTAATTCATCATACCATGATCTCTTTGGGGTATTTTTGATAAAGCCAATATTTAAATTTCATACAAGTACAAAGAGACCAACTTTGAGGATCACAATTTCGTCCACCAAGTTTTTGGCGCCGTTGCCGGGGATTGTTCGAGTATGGACAACTGACGGTTCATCCTGTTGCTCAGATTAGGTAATTTTCTTTTTATTTTCTTTTCAAAAAGTTTTCAAAATTTTTCTCTTATTTTCGTTTTTCTAAAGAATATTTTCGAATAAAATTAATAAAAATACAAAAAAATTAGAAAATCATAAAAACCAAAAATATTTTGTGTTTCTTGTTTGAGTCTTGAGTCAATTTTTAAGTTTGGTGTCAATTGCATTCTTAAAAAAAATTTTTCTAGCATATTTTCGAAAATTCCATGCATTCAAAGTGTTCTTCATGATCTTCAAGTTGTTCTTGGTAAGTCTTCTTGTTTGATCTTGATGTTTTCTTGTTTTTAGTTGTTTGTTGTTTTTCATATGCATTTTTTGTTTATTAGAGTCCATGCATTACAGATTTATCTTGCATATTTTCTTTGCATAAAAAATTTTTCAAAATTATGTTCTTGATGTTCATCATGATCTTCAAAGTGTTCTTGGTGTTCATCTTGACATTCATAGCATTCTTGCATGCATTCATTGTTTTGATCTAAAAATTTCATGCATTGAGTATTTTTGTTGTTTTTCTCTCTCATCATTAAAAATTCAAAAATAAAAAAAATATTTTCCTTTTTTCTCTCAAAATTTCGAAAATTTGAGTTGACTTAGTCAAAAATTTTTAAAAGTAGTTGTTTCTTACAAGTCAAGTCAAATTTTCAAATTTTAAAAATCTTATCTTTTCAAAATCTTTTTCAAAAATCATATCTATTCCAATTTTTTTCCTTTTTTTTTTCGAAAATTAAAAAAAATCTTTTTCAAAAGATTTTCAAAATCTTTTTCTTATCTTTATATCAAATTTTCGAAAATTCACCAACAATTAATATGATTGGTTCAAAAATTTGAAGTTTGTTACTTTCTTGTTAAGAAAGGTTCAATCTTTAAATTCTAGAATCTTATCTTGTAGTTTCTTGTTAGTGAAGTAATTAAATTTTAATTTTAAAATTAAAATCTTTTTCAATCATATTTTATTCTATCTTATCTTTTTATCTTATCTTTTTATCATATCTTTTTCAAAATTTTATCTTTTTCAAAATTTGATTTAAAAATATCTTATCTAACTTCTTATCTTCTTATCTTTTCAATTTTGACTTTAATATCTTTTTCAACTAACTAATTAACTTTTTATTTGTTTCTTATCTTTTTCAAAACCACCTAACTACTCTTTCCTCTCTAATTTTCGAAAATATCTCACCCCTTTTTCAAAAATTCTTTTTAATTAACTAATTGTTTCAAATTTTAATTTTATTTTTAATTCATCTTTAATTTTCGAAATTACTAACTCCTTTTCAAAAATATTTTCAAAAATCCCTCTCTCATCTTCTTCTATTTATTTATTTATTTACTAACACTTCTCTTCATCTCTTATCACCTCCCCTATCCTTACTCTTTATACAGACTATTCATCCCTCTCCTTCCATTATCCCCTTTCTTCTTCTACTAATAATAAGGATCCTCTTTACTGTGACATAGAGGATTCATCTTCCTTTTCTTTTCCTCTTTTCTTTCATATGAGCAGGAACAAGGGAAAAGGCATTCTTATTGAAGCAGATCCTGAACCTGAAAGGACTCTGAAGAGGAAGTCAAGAGAAACTAAAATTCAACAATTCAGAGAAAACTTTACAGAAATTTTCGAAAAAGAAGAGGAGATGGCAGCTGAAAATAATAACAATGCAAGGAGGATGCTTGGTGATTATACTACACCTAAGGCCAGAGAAACCTCAAAAAAAAAAAAAAGAAAAAAAAAGAAAAAAAAGAGAAAAAAGGGAAGACAAAAAATTTCCACCTCCAAGTCATGGGAGATGGAAAGACTCATCTAAAGGGTTTATAGCTCAGTGGTAGAATATTTGACTGCACATCAAGAGAGCATGAGAAATTCCCTCTTCAAGAAATCCCTGAGATACCTCATGGGATACATGTTCCTCCACATAATTATTGGAAGCAACTAAGGATAGGAACACCAAAATCACTAGGGATCATGCAACAGAAGCAAGGAAGAGACATAAAGGAGCTCAAAAAGCACCATTGGACCTTCAAGAAGGCGCCACCCTCACTCAGGTGGACTCATTCCTTGTCCTTAATTTTTCTGCTTTTCGTTTTTTTTATGTTATATGTTTATCTATGTTTGTGTCTTTATTACATGAGTATTAGTATTTAGTAACTATGTCTTAAGGCTATGAATAATTCTATGAATCCTTCACCTCTCTTAAATGAAAAATGTTTTTAATTCAAAAGAACAAGAAGTACATGAGTTTCGAATTTATCCTTGAATTTAATTTAATTATATTGATGTGGTGACAATACTTTTTGTTTTCTGAATGAATGCTTGAACAGTGCATATTTTTGATCTTGTTGTTTATGAATGTTAAAATTGTTGGCTCTTGAAAGAATGATGAACAAAGAGAAATGTTATTGATGATCTGAAAAATCATACAATTGATTCTTGAAGCAAGAAAAAGTAGTGAAAAACAAAAGCTTGCGAAGAAAAAAAATTGGCGAAAAAAAATATTTAGAAAGAAAAAGAAAAAGCAAGTAGAAAAAGCCAATAGCCCTTAAAACCAAAAGGCAAGGATAAAAAGGATCCAAGGATTTGAGCATCAATGGATAGGAGGGCCCAAGGAAATAAAATCCAGGCCTAAGCGGCTAATTCAAAGCTGTCCCTAACCATGTGCTTGTGGCATGCAGGTCCAAGTGAAAAGCTTGAGACTGAGTGGTTAAAGTCGTGATCCAAAGCAAAAGAGTGTGCTTAAGAGCTCTGGACACCACTAACTGGGGACTCTAGCAAAGCTAAGTCACAATCTGAAAAGGTTCACCCAGTTATGTGTCTGTGGCATGTATGTATCCGATGGTAATACTGGAAAACAAAATGCTTAGGGCCACGGCCAAGACTCATAAAAGTAGCTGTGTTCAAGAATCAACATACTTAACTAGGAAAGTCAATAACACTATCCGAAATTCTAAGTTCCTAGAGATGCCAATCATTCAAAGCTTCAAAGGAAAAAGTGAGATGCCAAAACTGTTCAGAAGCAAAAAGCTACAAGTCCCGCTCATCTAATTAGAATTAATATTCATTGATATTTTGGAATTTATAGTATATTCTCTTCTTTTTATCCTAATTGATTTTCAGTTGCTTGGGGACAAGCAACAATTTAAGTTTGGTGTTGTGATGAGCGGATAATTTATACGCTTTTTGGCATTGTTTTTAGGTAGTTTTTAGTAAGTTCAAGCTACTTTTAGGGATGTTTTCATTAGTTTTTATGTTAAATTCACATTTTTGGACTTTACTATGTGTTTGTGTATTTTTCTGTGATTTCAGGTAATTTCTGGCTGAAATTGAGGGACTTGAGCAAAACTCTGATAGGAGGCTGACAAAGGACTGCTGATGCTGTTGGAATTTGACCTCCCTTCACTCGAAATGGATTTTCTGGAGCTACAGAACTCCAAATGGTGCGCTCTTAACGGCGATGGAAAGTAGACATCCAGATCTTTCCAGCAATATATAATAGTTCATACTTTATTCGGGAATTGATGATGTAAACTGGCGCTCAACGCCAGTTCTATGTTGCTGTCTGGAGTAAAACGCCAGAAACATGTCACGACCCGGAGTTGAACGCACAAAACACGTTACAACTTGGTGTTCAACTCCAATAAAAACCTCAGCTCGTGGATAGATCAAGCTCAGCCCAAACATACACCAAGTGGGCCCTGGAAGTGGATTTATGCATCAATTACTTACTTTTGTAAACCCTAGTAGCTAGTTTATTATAAATAGAACTTTTTACTAGTGTATTAGAGATCTCTGGATGCCTAGTCCTTAGACCATGGGGGCTGGCCATTCGGCCATGCCTGAACCTTTCACTTATGTATTTTCAACGGTGGAGTTTCTACACACCATAGATTAAGGGTGTGGAGCTCTGCTGTACCTCAAGTTTCAATACAATTACTATTACTTTCTATTCAATTCTCTTTTATTTCTGTTCTAAGATATTCGTTGCACTCCAACTTGATGAATGTGATGATCCGTGACACTCATCATCATTCTCACCTATGAACACGCGTGACTGACAACCACTTCCGTTCTACCTTAGGCCGGGCGCATATCTCTTAGATTTCCCAACAGAATCTTCGTGGTATAAGATAGATAGATGGCGGCATTCATGGGAATCCGGAAAGTCTAACCTTGTCTGTGGTATTCCGAGTAGGATTCTGGGATTGAATGACTGTGACGAGCTTCAAACTCCTGAAGGCTGGGCATTAGTAACAGACGCAAAAGAATCAAGGGATTCTATTCCAACCTGATTGAGAACCGACAGATGATTAGCCGTGCTGTGACAGAGCATAGGACCATTTTCACTGAGAGGATGGGATGTAGCCATTGGCAACGGTGATGCCCTACATACAGCTTGCCATGGAAAGGAGTAAGAAGGATTGGATGAATGTAATAAGAAAGTAGAGATTCAAGAGGAGCACAACATCTCCATACGCCTATCTGAAATTCCCACTTTTGATTTACATAAGTATTTCTATCCTATTTTATTTTCTGTTTATTATTAATTTTTGAACTTATCATAAACCAACTTAATCCGCCTAACTGAGATTTACAAGGTGACCATAGCTTGCTTCATACCAACAATCTCCGTGGGATCGACCCTTACTCATGTAAGGTATTACTTGGATGACCCAGTGCACTTGCTGGTTAGTTGAACGAAGTTGTGATCACACGTGCCATTACCAGGGATTATTAAGATCCCAATTCATCATACTATGATCTCTTTGGGGTATTTTTGATAGAGCCAATATTTAAATTTCATATAAGTACAAAGAGACCAACTTTGAGGATCACAATTTCGTCCACCACAGAGACACTGAACCGTGTGACACGCAGGAGTCCATCGAGCGGTATGTCCAGGCTCATATTTTCTACATGCTCGGAACGGTTGTATTTTCAGATAAGTTGACGAATTTTTTGAACTTAAAGTTTTTGTCTCTACTTTGAGATTTCCACTACATTTCACTATACAGTTGGGGGCAGCTAGTCTAGCACATCTGCATAGGTCGTTGTCCCGTGCATCATGATACAACTGTAAAGAAATAGATGGGCCCTTCATTCTGCTTTTTGTTTGGGTGTGGGAGTCCAACTTGGCATGATCTTTTGAAAATCTTTCCCACGGTGCACATCTGTTTGCCATTGTATCTCCTGATCTCCCAACAACCTTTCTTTCCAATCAAGCTAGCTTGGATAAGTCAATCGCACCCTGCACCATAACCCTTGCATTTTGCATAGAATGTCTATGGCTCAAAATCATACACAATGTAATCAACTCTTCTAGAGATAGTGTAGCTTTTGATTGCAGATGTCACCGTCTCTCTAGAACCAAAGTCTATTCCGACATCTCACCATCTTCCGCCACCTTCGCCTACAACATGCGAACCACCGTTAGTCGGTCAAGGCAAATAAAAGAAATAGTAGTCATAACGTTAATTAATAACCATGAAATACCCATATTCGTATATGATGAGGGAAAACCGATTTCACACAAACTAATCGGCAATTGTACCAGGTCGATCCCACAGAGATTGATGGATCAAGCAATTTTTGTATGGTGATGAGTCTAGTCAAGCTAACAAGTGGTGACCTGAGTGAAATTGGATCAACAGAAAATAAATCGCATGAAATCTAAAGTGATGAATGTAAATTGCTTGAAATTTAAATGGCAAGAAACTAAAATTGCATGAAAATTAAATTGCAAGAAAAGTAAATGACTGGAATCTTAGATTGCAAAAAAGTAAAAGAGCATAATCTAAATAGAAATGAAATTTAAATTGCATAGAATTGTAAATGGGATTTGGGTGCAAGGAATGACTGACGGCAGTAAACAATTGCAAATGAAAGTAAATTCAGAGAGATCTAAATTAAAGAAAATCAATGAGAAATTCTTCATTAGGCATTGGAGATATCATAATCCATCATGAAACAAATGGGTCTCAACACCTTTCTCAATCATATGAGTAGATCTATGGCGGATTGAAATTGATTAGATCCCAATTCCTTGGCAATCCAATTTCTCTAATCACAATCAATCTTGCTAATTCCTTGATCCAATTGTCATGAGAAGAGGTTAAGTGCATGTCCCTCATCCATAAGCCACACAAACTCTCAAGATCTCAATTCCTCCCAAATGGTGTTGATCAAGAGAGTTATGAAGGATAGAGCTCCAATTCTAATGTAGATAATTCTCCTTCCGAGGCTCACACCCACATTCAATTGAATTAAACCCCCTTCCGAAGTGAATAATTCACAATCAAAATAGAAGATATCCTATAGCTACACAATTGAATTGAGAAGAAGAAGAATTTTATTGATTCATTATGATTACAATAGAGCTCCTCCCCCTAATGAATTTGGGGTTTAGTGACTCATAGCTCCAAGCACAAAACTCAAATGCAAAACTAGAAATTAAATCAAATACAAAGAAGAATGATGGAAAAGAAAAGGAAAGCTACAAGCAAGATGATGTAAAGTCTATGCCCTCCAAAAGTGGAGTAAAAGTAAAGTCCCCTCCAGTTCAAAACTCTTTCCTATTTATACTATTCCTTTGGCTCCTTGAAAGGTCTTCAATTATGCTTTCTGGATTAGGAAATGGGCTTTGTTGGACTTGAGACATAAACTTGGATGTCTTCTCTTGTGCGTGCGCACGTCTGCTTGTGCGTGCGCGTCCCTCATCCTTTACGCGCGCATGGTAGCAAAAAAACCTCCTTGTGCGTACACACACTAGGTCGTGCGTACGCATAGCAACAAAATTTTCCAATCTCCATATCGGGCACGTTATTGACACACACGCCTTCATATTTTGCAAGTTAGCAACATGTGTGTTATTCTCCCTGAGCTGATACTTTGTGAAGGCGTTGCTAACATGGAAACCAAGTTAGCAACGTGTTCTTCTAATTCCGGGGGCCAAGATTTGCAAAGGCGTTGCTAACTTGGATAGTTAGCAACGTGTTCATATTCTTCCTGGAGCCAAAACTTTAATGGCATTGCTAACTTGAATCTTAAGTTAGCAACGTGTTTAATGCTTCACTTAAGGGATACATTGGCACTTGCAAGCTTGAGTTAGTGACATCCTTCATTGCATTTCTATGGGCTAGAATCACTGGCGTTGCTAACTTGAGTTCTAAGTTACCAACGCCTTCATAATTTTGCCCTGTAACTTCCATATCAAGTTAGCGAAGGCGTTGCTAACTTGAGATTTCAAGTTGCCAACGCCTTCACAATTGGATTCCATCCTCCCATGTTGAATCAAGGAAGGCGTTGCTAACTTGAGAAATCAAGTTGCCAACGCCTTCACCTATTGATTACCATGCTCCCATGCTGAGAAATAGAAGGCTTTGCTAACTTGAAAAGCCAAGTTAGCAACGTGTTCATTGAATTAGTGAAGGAGTGGTAATGCAAAATGGGATGGCGTTGTTAACTTGGAAAGCCAAGTTAGCAACTTGTTCAATGATGGAGTATTGAAGGCGTTGCTAACTTGAATTCTCAAGTTGGCAACGTTTTCAATGTTGGAGTCAAGAGGGCGTTGCTAACTTGAGTCCTCAGGTTGGCAACGTCTTCACTTTCTTTGTAAGGAAGGCGTTGGCAACGCCCAATTTTGTGTTGGCAATGCCTTCAATAGCCTCCTTCTTGCTCCAAGGCTCAATGCTTCATCACCTATCATTAACCAAAGAACTTGCATCAAAGTTTTGCCTTTATATGCAACAAATTTCAAGAGATTCATTCATACTAATTCATTTATAAGTTCCTTGAATTACTTGCATGAATTTGGCCAAAGTTCACCTAGTTCTTCGTACTTTAATGCATGGAGATAAAACTCATCAAAGTGCTTGTTTATTTCAAAGAAAATGAATGAAATTAAGCTAAAACTAACTAAACTAACTAACAAATCTAGCTAAGATGCAAATGCATCAGTATACTCAGGAAATTTCGGGGCATGCATGGCTGCGAGATCTAGAGTTCACATAAAAGACGGATCACCAAAGGGGTGCTGGATTACAAGTGCATCTGCTTTATTTTCCACTGCCAGATTTGCTTGTCAGGTTTCCATCATTGTTTTCGTCATCGACTTCGTAGTTGGCTTCGAACTCCTCTTCACTATCGTTGTTATCTTCTTCCCAATCCATATCCCCGAGCTCATCAACATTAACCTCCTCACCAACCGCGCCTAGCCTCGTATGCTATTTAAACTCAACGTACAGCTATATCAACGACACGTGAAATAGGGTTCATTGATAAATATAGAACATTTGCTGCATACATGCGTCGTTAGTGATGGACATTATTTGAAACTGTATTAGCCCACCAAATATTTGTACAGGATTCTTGTATAAAATGTTGCTCACCCTCTTTGAAACGTGACTTTGTATGTTTTCACAAAGACCATTTTGCAACTCTATAAAACACATGGTGCATGCAATAGCAAATAAAAACAGACATTTACAAACAAAAGTTACTCCTCCGTGTATGTTTGGTATAATCTTACCGTTATAATACACTTGCAAATTTGCAATACCTTCCATAACCTCAACTTCACCTAACCCGACTTTTTTGACACAACTAATTGTCAAAAAAAAAAAAAAACTCACAAGTATGAAATATATGAAAAAAAAGAATGGGAATAAAAGTGAGGTACGAGTCTGGATGAATTGAATTTCATATTTATAGATAAGACTGTTAATTAAAATATTTTTTCTGTATAAAATGCAAACTTTGTTTTGTGGCTTTAAGTAAAAAAATTCTGCACATTCAAAATGCATCCTGCGTTTTGATATCTCAAAAACATAAAAATAAAAAAGCCCATTTAAAAAAAAATGTAAATATTTTCACTAATAATAATTTATACACATCATAGCAGCGTAAATATTTTCACTAATATTTTTACAAAATAAAAAAATAAAACGTAAATTGTAATTTCCACTGACATTATAACAACATAAATATTTTATACACATTTATTTCGTTGAGTTACACCATAATTATTTTCATATGAAAAAAATCAGCTAGTTAATTCTTTACTAATAATAATTTTTTTTTTATCTAATTGTTATAATTGGATACAATTATTTATTTATGTAATTTACTCATTAAAAAAAGTACACGTAATTTTGAAGAAAAAAAATAACAATAAGAAATTGTAAATGGAACCTGCACGAAGTGACCATTGAATAATGAATTAATGATGCCAGCATGTAAGACTAATATAAAAATCTGCATAGATAAAAATTGGCAATTGATTACGCCCACAAATTAGAAACGACAATGGAAGTTAGCGACATAGAAAGGAACCTGCATGTGGCTTGTGATACGGAATCTTATTTCATTACTTTTTTTCTTGGTTTATGTAATGTATGTTTGTAAAGGTAACTTATCAAACCGAGTCTGCATTGAACAAGAAAGCGACACATCATTCGTATATGTATGTACGGTTGTACC
This sequence comes from Arachis stenosperma, assembly GCF_014773155.1. Taxonomy (NCBI): domain Eukaryota; kingdom Viridiplantae; phylum Streptophyta; class Magnoliopsida; order Fabales; family Fabaceae; genus Arachis; species Arachis stenosperma. The sequence goes on from NC_080383.1 coordinate 79,640,522, forward strand.
TCTTGCCAAATTTTCTTTGCTCCATAAATATTAAATATCAACTCTTTGAATTCCAAGTCAATGCTTAGACCATCATGTTAATTCTTCGTTGTATCTTATTATGCCTCAAAAGTTGAATATACTTGCATTCAATGGTTTAATTAGAAAATTTTCAGAGAACAAAAAATCTAAACACGATCTGTCATTGATCACTACTGTGCGTGTATATAAATACAATAATATTTGAAAGATTTGAAAATTTAGCTCAAATATTTTAAAATTATTTTATTTAATATTATTAATTATTGTTAGAATAATTAAAAAACTTTAGATATAATAGATATTGAAAAAATAGACCACTAATATTTATTATTTTTTATTATTAATTAACCATTAATATAAAAAGTATAAATTAAAAATATATTATTAAATTATTAAACTAAACCAAAAAAAATTACTAAACTAAATAAATAGATTATTAATGACTAAAAATCTAAAAATAATAATAAAAATAATAAATTTTGATAACCCTCTAATATTTTTTATCAATTATATATAATTACAAAAATTATGGATATAAAATTATAAGTGTTATATAAAATAACTTTATATACATACATACATATATATATATATATATATATATATATATATATATATATATATATATATATATATATATTATGATTTTCTATGAAAATAACAGAGATATATTTTTATCAAAATTAACTATAATAAAATATAATAAAAAATATTTAAACTATATGATTGCAATATAGAGTCAAAAGATATAAATAAAAAACAATAAATAGTAATAATAATAAAAGAAATAAAAATGATATGCTATTCTAAATTTGAGAAAAAAAAAATCATATACAATATTTGTTCAGCTTCAAATAGTATTTGTAGGTATGAAATACCTGTAAAATAAATTTTTTTTTCTCGCAACTTTTTCTTAAGTTCTCATCAATATAATAATAAAAGACGTTTTCTTTTTTAAGTCTCTATTAGTCATATTATATTAGTAGTAATATTGAACTTTCTCTTAATCAAATTTTTTTGTACTCATTTCTAATAAAATTTATTCATTTCTTTCTAATAATAGCAATACAAAAATTGCAATAAATTGAACCAATAAATTCCAATATCAAATATTAAAAAAAAACATAATAATTTATATACAAAGCAATTCATCAAATACATAATGTGTAAAAAAATAATACTAATGAAAAATATAATAAATTTATAATACAAAACAATAAGTTAAAACAATGAGTTGAACCAATAAGTGTAAGGAAATAATTCCAATAAAAAATACAATAAATATATAATACAAAGAAATAAGTTAAACCAAACTCCAATGTTAAAAATTAGAAAAAAACAAGTATAAGAAGTTTCTGATATGGATTGTGACATAGATTGGAAATTAGTGGGTCGAGGCGGTTGACAGATTATCTGACTGAAATAATGGGGTGGTATCTGTAAAGACACTGCAATGTCTAAGTCAGAATAGATCATAGAGGTATAAAGTGTGTGGGACGAATGACGTAGCTGAGGAGGCCTTTGGCTTCCCTTTATATAGCTAGTGGAAGTAATCTCGTCTTATTTTATTTAGCTAAGACAAGGGAGGTATTTAAATTTGAACATTGGCACTATAAAAAAAATGTATTTTAGCGACAAATTTTTAGTAGAAATAATATAATGGCTACTAATTCTTTAATTTAAGTTACGTTTTTGCGGTAATTATATATTTGTCATTATTACACTATATATAATGGCTACTGTCATTATTGCCACTAATAAATACAAAAAAAATCTTTTTAATAAAAAATTTTAGTGGCCATAGAATTATGGCTAGTATTATTCTTATTAAAATTACTATTAATAAATATAAAAAATTAGTAAAAAATTTATAGTGGGCATAAAACAATGGCCAGTATTATTTTTATTAAAATATTTGATGCCAGGGCATCATGACTTGTTTTTCTATATTTTTTCACCTTTAATTTTCACTAATCATGCTTAATTATTGAGTATTTTTGTGCTTAAATCATAGATTACTTTCACCTCTTTGAGTTGATCCATTTTGCAGAAATTGGTGGAAAATGGAAGTAAAAAGCACAAAACAAACATGAAGGAAGAAAGGAGCTTAAGAGAAGCACAGAAAGGGGCAAGGAAGAAGCAGAAAAAGCAACGTTGGTGGCCAAAGATGGCTCACCAACGTTACCTCAAACGTCCCAAGAAAAAGGTGCAACGTTGGAGCCAAAGCTGTCTCTCCAACGTTTCCTCAAACTTGCCAAGAAAAAGAGGAAAGCAACGTTTTTTAGGTGCCAACGTTGGAGGGAATGTTGGTGAACCAACGTTACCCCCAACGTTTGTGATAAAAATCTCAAAAATTGAAGTTGGAAAATTTGCAGCGACACGTACGCGTCGATGACGCGTACGCGTGGGTACGCATTTTAGCCTGTCACGTGAACGCCTAAGCGATGCACACGCGCAAAATTCAGATTGACGCGTACGCGTGGGTGACGCGTACGCGTGACCAGGCGAACGTTGGTGCACCAACGTTGAGTCAAATGTTGCTGTCAGTGCCCAGAAATTCTTTTTCAAGTAACGTTTGACTCAACATTTTCATACAAACGTTGGTCACCAACGTTCTCACCAACTTCAATACAAATCGGCACCCATGCAAAGAATGCATTTCTCAAGCAAACAAGCCCACAATTATCAACCAATCATGGACACAAGAATAATCTAGAATAGTTAATTTGATTGTAATTTGCTTTCAATTTCATTTCAATTTGTAATCAAGGAAAGTCTATATAAAGGCCTTAGCTTCATAGAATAAGGGGGCTGGACACACCAAAGAGGAGGGGTCTTCGGACTCCCTCACCCACACTTCTCTTCTCTTCCATTTCTCTCTTATTTTGTAAATAGTTTATTTAATGAGTTACTAACTCTTTCCATTGAGAAAGAGAGCTCTATTGTCTTTCAATGGATCAATAATGGTTTTCATTCTTCTTCTTCTTTCTTTTCTCTTGATTCGCTTGAAAGCTTTTGATCTTCATCCAATTGAACAATTTTGTCTCAGAAGAGAAATTATTCATACTTGGATTTTCTTAGAACCTTAAAAGAGGAATGAGGAAATCATGCTAGAAATGCTTTCTCATGTTGGACTGGGTTGGGGGTTGGATGGATATAGTGACATGTAATCCTACCAATACTTTGATCTAGAAAAACATGTGGTATAATTAGTGATCGTATTTCATCTCTTCCCATGAGCAATTAGATCAAGGAATTGTGCAATTGTTCAAGCTTAGAGAGATTGGATTGCCAAGGAATTAGGATCCAATCACCTAAGATTGGCAAGAGATCAATGAATGCATTGATTGAGGAAGAAATGAAAATGAACTTGATCTGGAGCATTCAATATCTCTCTATCCCAATGTTTATTTTATTTCTAGTTCTTAAATTTATATTATAGTTATTTACTTTTCTGCACTTTATATTTCTAGCACTTAATTTTCTTGTACTTTACATTTTTGTCAATTTACTTTCTACACCTTATTAATTTCTTTTACTTTTATGTCATTTACACTTCCTGCTGTTCATCATCCAAATATGAACCGTCTAACTAGGATAATCAATTAATCATTGATTGCTTAGTCCGTTAATCTCTAATCCGTTAATCTCTGTGGGATTCGACCTCACTCTATTGTGAGTTATTACTTGACGACAATTCGGTATACTTGCCGAGATAAATTTGTTGAGAGACAGATTTTCGTGCATCAAGTTTATTGCGCCGTTGTTGGGGATTAATTGTGATTAACAAACTACCGGTTGATTGATTAACTAGATTAGATATTTTTTTTCTTTTTGTCTTTGTCATTTATTCTCTTTTGCTAGTAAGGTGCTTGTGTTATTGCCTCACTAAGGATTCCTTATCTCTGATATAAAGAATTTTAATTTTTCTTTGTGATTGTGTTTTACAAAATTCAAATAGAGTTTACTTCACATTCTGATCAATCATATCATATGGGATATTGCCCACCACCACAAAATGATTCAAGTCATTATCTTAATGGTGGCTGGGAATATTACCAAGAAATGATAGAGTATGAGCAATCACATAAAATGGAATACCTCCCAGAGCCACAAAATAGCTCATATTGTTATGACAACTACCAAAATTTTGGCTTGGGAAGGGATTTTAATGTTGCATACCCCATTCATCAAGGACTATCATCCCGTAATTGTCTAACCTATGAACCTCCACAAAATCTTCTAGAATTTGCAATAGAAGAACTGTCCAAGAGATATCTCTTCATTGCCTAACTCAGTGAGTTTTTAAGGTAAAATGTAAGAGAGGTGATTGAAGATATGAAAATCTCAAAGAGACACCAAGAAGAAAAAATGAGACAATTGGCACAACTTATTATTGATGAAGCAACCAATGTCTACCCTTGGCCAGGGGAAGAATATCATGCCATTAGCTCAAGAAGTGGAGAAGTGTTTAATGAGGGTGAATGAGAAATTGGTAGAGCAAGAAAAAGAAACCGTTGCACCAAGTGAGCCACCATTCTAAGAAGTTCTTGATGAAGAGGACACTCCAACCATCACACAACGCCCAACTCTTAAGATCAAAGAAGTGAAGGCAATCAACCAAGGCACTGGAATAAGGATTGTGACCAAGGAACAATTAGCTATATCCATGAAAAAGAGAGGGTCCAAGAACAGTCCAACCCCTGCTCCAATAAGCAAATTCATTCAAGCTAACAACAAAAGAAAGCTTGTTGGGAGGCACTCAAAACAGGGGACACCAACTTACTATTCTTTCTCCTTGAGGTCATTCCTCTTAACAAACTGGAAGAAGAAGAAGAAAGTTGAGAATAACATGTCAAGCTAATGACATTAAAAGATCGCTTCTTGGGAGGCAACCCAACCGTAGGTAACATTTTCTTTCTTTGCTTTGTTTATTTTCAATAATTTGGCATATGATTGCATTCTAAGTTTGGTATTGTCATGCAACAATTTGATTTTCAATCTTCACTGGGTACTTGCATCTATCTCAAATGAAAGTGTCACATTAAGTTTGATGTTGCCACTTATCTTTTATGCAATGTATCATGCACACCTTCTTGGTTATGCAATCACATTCTCTCTGTTTTTACTTCTTGTGTCTTTTTTGTATCTTTAATTTTGCTTGCTTAAACACATGTACTACTAATACTTCATTGTGTAAGACATTCATGATCCATCATAGACCCCATCATCACTGTTTTAATTGTTGCTCGAGGATAAGCAATCATTCTAAGTTTGGCATGGGAAGGGGAAGAATAGGAGGAAAAGGACAACAACAACGACGATGAACTACAAGGTGGTAAAGTTTCTTTTTCCTCTTGCTTATTTCCAGCACTTCAAATTGCATGATTGTCTTCTAATTTTTCTATATGTATGTATGTTGTGAAATAAGCATAACTTGATTTTTGAATTGTATCATGTTGCTGTGACATTATGACTACCATCTTGAATTGTGTGAGTCCAAAGCAATTAAGTTTCATGATCATAAACAAACAAGGTAATTAAAGAAGAAGTTAGCATGAGCTTATAAGTATTGGAAAGCTAACATGACTATTGTTGCGCAATTGCATTTGAATTTATTTAATTGAAGTTTTCATCTAGGACATTTTATGAAATTTTTTTGAAATCATGAAAACCTTGAAGAAGCAATTACAAATAAGGCAAGAAAAGAAAAGAGAAAGAATGAGAAAGCTAAAGGCTCTGAGTAACAATGACAATTCAGTGTTAAGTACTTGTGGTGTTTATGTATCAAGCAAAAAGCTTGAAAACAAAACACTTAGAGTCAAGGTTAGGCTCAAGTGCAAAAGCACTCCCTCAAAACTTAAGGCTCTGAGCATCAATGATTAGAAAGTCAAGAAAAGAAACAAATGAGCATAAAGAAGTCTTCTAATTAAATGCTTGTGGTGCTTATGTATCAAGTGGTAATACTTGAAAACAAAGCATTTAGAGTCATAGCTTTCAACTCATGGTGCAAAGCACCTAAAGAAATAAGCCATGAAGAGAATGAAAAGCTTGTTTCAAGGAAGAAACATAAAGAAAAGATTTCATAAAGTGAGCTAGATAGAAGCATCAATCATTTGAATTTCTTTTGTGATTGTTACACGCATAGAAAAACTAGTTAACCAGGAACATTACAGTGTTATTCTTCTTAACTTGGATTGTCAAATCTTATTGCATGATTCTCTTCTTGCTTGGGGACAAGCAAGATTTAAGTTTGGTGTTGTGATGCCAGGGCATCATGGCTTGTTTTTCTATGCTTTTTCACCTTTAATTTTCAATAATCATGCTTAATTATTGAGTATTTTTGTGCTTAAATCATAGATTACTTTCATCTCATTGAGTTGATCTATTTTGCAGAAATTAGCGGAAAAAGGAAGTAAAAATCACAAAATAAGCATGAAGGAAGAAATGAGCTTAAGAGAAGCAGAGAAGGGGCAAGGAAGAAGCAGAAAAAGCAACGTTGGTGGCCAAAGTTGGCTCACCAACGTTGCCTCAAACGTGCCAAGAAAAAGGTGCAACATTGGAGCCAAAGCTAGCTCTCCAACGTTGCCTCAAACTCGCCAAGAAAAAGAGGAAAGCAACGTTTTTGAGGTGCCAACGTTGGAGGAAATGTTGGTGAATCAACGTTACCCCCAACTTTTGCAGCAACACGTACGCGTCGATGACACGTACGCGTAGACGCGCATTTTAGTTTGTCACGTGAACGCCTGAGCGACGCACACGCGCAAAATTAAGATTGACACGTACTCATGAGTAGGCGAACGTTGGTTCAACAACGTTGAGTAAAACGTTGCTATCAGCGACCAAAAATTCTTTTTCAAGTAACGTTTAACTCAACATTTTCATACAAATGTTGGTCAGCAACGTTCTCACCAACTTCAATACAAATGGGCACCCAAGCAAGCCCACAATTGTCAACCAATCAAGGCCACAAGAATCATCTAGAATAGTTAATTTGATTGTAATTTGCTTTCAATTTCATTTCAATTTGTAATCTAGGAAAGCCTATATAAAGGCCTTAGCTTCATGGAATAAGGGAGGTTGGACACACCAAAGAGGAGGGGTCTTCGGACTCCCTCACCCACACTTCTCTTCTCTTCCATTTCTTTCTTACTTTGTAAATAGTTTAGTTATGAGTTACTAACTCTTTCTATTAGGAAAGAGAGCTCTATTGTCTTTCAATGGATCAATAATAGTTTTCATTCTTCTTCTTCTTTCTTTTCTCTTGATTTGCTTGAAAGCTTTTGATCTTCATCCAATTGAACAATTGTCTCGGAAGAGAAATTGTTCATACTTGGATTTCCTTAGAAAATTGAAAGAGGAATGAGGAAATCATGCTAGAAATGCTTTCTCATGTTAGACTGGGTTGGGGGTTGGATGGATATAATGACATGTAATCCTACCAATACTTTGATCTAGAATAACATATGGTATAATCAGTGATCGTACTTCATCTCTTCCCATGAGCAATTAGATCAAGGAATTGGGCAATTGTTCAAGCTTTGAGAGACTGGATTATCAAGGAATTAGGATCCAATCACCTAAGATTGCCAAGAGATCAATGAATGAATTGATTGAGGAAGAGATGAGAATGAACTTGATCTGGAGAATTCAATAACTCTCTATCCCAATGTTAATTTTATTTCTAGTTCTTACATTTACTTTATAGTTATTTACTTTTATGCACTTTACATTTCCAGCACTTTATTTTCTTGTACTTTATATTCTTGTCAATTTACTTTCTGTGCTTTATTGCTTTCTTTTACTTTTATGTCATTTACACTTCCTGCTGCTCATCATCCAAGTATGAACCGTCTAACTAGGATAATCAATTAATCATTGATTGCTTAATCCGTTAATCTCTGTGGGATTCGACCTCACTCTATTGTGTGTTATTACTTGATGACAACTCGGTCTACTTGCCGAGGGAAATTTTTTGAGAGACAGATTTTCGTGCATCAATATTTTTTTGACCTATAACTCAACTTCATAAGAGGTTGAGAGAATGAGATTCAGAAAAATTTTAAGCTTACCACCGAAACCGCCATAGCCATCACGCTGCTCTCGTTACTACCCTCGCCACCGCAATTGAGATCGAGCAAAGGCGCCCTCACTGATGATCAGATATTTTATACGCTTTTTGATATCATTTTCATATAGTTTTTAGCATGTTTTGTTTAATTTTTATTAAGTTTTCATAGGTTTTAGTGTTAAATTCACATTTTTGAATTCTACTATGAGTTTGTGTATTTCTATATAATTTCAGGTATTTTCTGGCTGAAATTGAGGAGCTGGAGCAAAAGTCTGATTCAAAGACAGATAAAGCACTGTAGATGCTGTCCGGATCTGACTTCCTTGCACTCGAAAGAGCTTTTTTAGAGTTAGAGAAGTCCAAATGGAGCATTATTAATGGCTATGGAAATCTGACTTTTAGAGCTTTCTAGCAATGTATAACAGTTTATACTTTGCTTCAGATTAGAAGGCCTAAAACTGGCGTCCAACGCCAGCCTCCTGCTCCCATTTCAGGCGTCCAGCGCCCAAGGAAAAGAGACCTGCGTCCAAACGCCTAGAGAGGATCCCCTATCCAGTGTTCAACGCCCTAGAGGCCTCCTAGCATGTGGATCTCATCAAATCTCAACCCAAACACTCACCAAGTGGGCCACAGAAGTGGATTTTAGAACCAAAAGACTATTTTACCCTTTCTTTTGTAATCCTTAGTCATTAGTTTAGTATTTAAGGGATTAATTCATAGTATTCGTACATGATACACACCTTTTCCACCATATTTTCATGTATCATTATGTTTTCACATCAGTATGAGTTTCTAAACCTCCTAGGTTGAGGGGAGGAACCCTGTTGAGTCCTATGAATTTATAAAAGTATCACTATTTCTCCTCAATTCATGTTTGATTTAATTCTAAGATGTATATTCGTTCTTCAACATGATGAACGAGATGACCCGTGACAATCAGCTCCGTTCTCCATACTAAGACTGCGTGCCTGACAACCACCCGTGTTCTTTTTAGGTTCATGTGAATACGTGACTGGAAAGCATCGAACCACCAACTTGATTATACATCTCTTAGACGGCTAATCCACGACTTCGTTGGGGACTTCTTGAGACACCAGTTCAGCTGATTTATAAGGAGATTAGTGTCTTTGCGGTAGAGGCTAGACCCAAGGCGCAACATTTTCTGATCCGGAAGATTCGACCTTGTCTGTGGCGTTTTGAGTAGGATCACCAAAGAGAATGAACTGCAAGAGCTTCACCCCCATTCAGATTGAATGACCACTAACTCGGCATTTGATCTGAAGCAGAGGAGATTGGCGACCGCGGCCATACGGCGTTGATCACATACAGCCTGCCATAGAAGAAATCATTCACAATTGAAGAAGACAGTAAGACCAGAGTTAATCCAGAAGGACAATGCAACTCCAAGCCTTAACCATCTAAGATTTAAGATTATCTTTGTAAACATATCAACCCAATACAGATCTCACAAATCGAACAACTCTTCTATCCGCCTGACTAAGACCTGTAAGATAACCATAGCTTTCTTCAAACCACAATCCTGGTGGGATCGACCCTGACTCACTCAGGTATTACTTGGACGACCCAGTGCACTTGCTCGTATAGTTGTACAAAGTGTGGGGATTCGTACACCAAGTTTTTGGCACCATTACCGGGGATTGTTTGAGTTTGGACAACTGACGGATTATCTTGTTTCCTAGATTAGGTATTATCTTTAGTTTTGTTTGAGTCCTTTGTTTTTATTTTCTTCTTCTTTATTTTCGAAAAAAAATCGAACACTTTTTTCAAAATTTTTTTTTCTTTGTTCAATCTTGGTTTTTGGTTTGAGTCTTTTGTTTTTGTTCTTGTCGAAATTTTCGAATTCTTCGAGTCTTTCTTTCAGGAAATTTTCAAAAATAGTTTCTTTGTTTAAATCTTGTGTCAATCTTTAAGTTTGGTGTCCTCTTGTGTCTTTTCTTTTAATTTTTCAAAAATTGTGTGTTTGGTTGTCAAAAATTTTAAGTTTGGTGTCTTTTGCATGTTCTTGTGTTCTTTGAATTCTTTAAGTTTTGTTCTTGGTGTTCTTCTTGACCTTCAAAGTGTTCTTGTTTTTCTTTTTGTTTCGATCTGAAAATTTTAAGTTTGGTGTCTTTTTGGTGTTTGTCTTCTAAAAATTTTAAGTTTTGTGTCTTTTACTTGTTTTTCTCTTTCTTCATTAAATTTAAAAATAAAATAAAATAAAATATCTTTTCTTATCTTCTCATTAATTTTTGAAAATTACATAAAAATTCAGATTTTAATTTTAAATTTTTATCTTATCTTATCTTAGTTTTCAAATTTCAAAATCAAATCTTTTCAAAAATCTTATCTTTTTCAAAATCTTATCTTATCTTTTTATCTTTCTTTAAAATTGAAAAATTTAAAATTCAAAATTCAAAAATCTTGTGTTATCTTTTTTCAAATTTTAAAATTCAATTTTCAAAATTTAAATTTCAAATTTCAAATTTCAAATTTCAAAATCAAATATTTTCAAAATTCAAATCTTTTTCAAATCTTTATCTTATCTTGTTTTGATTTCAAAATTGAAAAATAAAAAATTTCTAAATTCAAATTTCAATTTCAAAATTCAAAATTTAAAATCTAATTTTCAAATTTTAAATTTTTAATTTCAAATCTTTTCTAATCTTCTATCTTATCTTATTTTCAAATCTTTCTTAATTAATTACTTATTCTCTCTTTCTTCTCTTTCAAAACTTCCTAACTAATTCTTCTATCTTCTAATTTTCGAAATTTTCTTCTTCTTCTCTCTCTTCTATTTTTGAAATTCATTAACTAATTCTCAATTCCTTTTAATTAATTAACCTTAATTTTCAAATTTAATAAATAAATAAAATAAAAAACAAAAATATTTTAATTCTTGTTTATCTCTTCTATTTCAAATTCTTCTCCTCTCTACTTCTATTTATTCGAATTCTTCTCCTCTTCCTTCCTCTATCTTCACTTTTCTATCTTCCTCTTCTTTCTTCACATCTCACTGGGAGTTCTCTAGACCCAAATCAGGGATAGAAGCTTCCTTTCTTTCTTCTTTTCTTGTTTATGACTAGGAACAAGGATAAAGAACCTCTCTTTAATCTTGATCCTGAACCTAAAAAGACTTTAAGGAGGAGCTTACAACAAATTAAAGGACAACACTCTAGAAGAAACCTTTCAGACAATTTTGAACAAGAAGCTGAAGACATGACCGAACCTCAAGAAGAGGCAAGAAAGGTTGTTGGTGACTTCACCATGCCTACCTCTGACTTTTATGGCAGAAGTATGTCTGTACCTACCATTGGAGCTAACAATTTTGAGCTTAAGCCTCAGTTAGTCTCTCTTCTACAACAGAATTACAAGTTCCATGGACTTCCACTAGAAGATCCATATCAGTTCCTAGCTGAATTCTTGCAGATCTGTGATACTGTTAAGACCAATAGAGTAAATCCTAAGGTCTACAAACTTATGCTCTTTCCCTTTGCTGTAAGAGATAGAGCTAAGATATGGTTGGATTCTTAACCAAAAGAGAGTCTAGACTCTTAAAAAAAGTTGGTTAATGCTTTCCTGGCTAAATTCTTTCCCCCTTAAAGGATAAGCAAAATTAGAGTGGAAGTTCAAATTTTCAGACAAAGAGAAGGTGAATCCCTCTATGAAGTTTGGGAAAGATACAAGCAACTGATCAGGAGATGTCCTCCTGACATGCTCTCAGAATGGTCTATCATAGGCATGTTCTATGATGGTCTGTCTGAGATGTCCAAAATGTCATTGGACAGTTTTGCAGGTGGATCACACCACTTGAAGAAAATACCTGCAGAAGTAAGAGAACTCATTGAGATGGTTACAAACAACCAATTCATGTACACCTCTAAGAGAAATCCTATGAATAGTGGGGTCTCTCAGAAAAAAGGAGTTCTTGAAGTTGATACTCTGAATGCCATATTGGCTTAGAACAAGATCTTGACCCAGTAGGTCCATATGATCTCCCAGCACTTGACTAAAATGCAAGCTGCGACTGTGACGAATGGACTTCTACTAGTAAAGAATTTCATCAGAATAATCGCGTTGTAAGTATAGTTTCTAAACCAACAGAGACTCCTTTCCTACAAAAGTTTTGGTTGTCACTTAAGCAAACCCAATAAAATTTATAACCGAAGCATTTAAATCTCGGGTCGTCTCTTAAGGAATTACAGGAAGGTGTATTTATTATTGGCTATGGAAACAGGTATATTTTTGGGTTTTTTAAATAGGGAACAGGAAAATAAACTGGCAATAAAGTAAATTAATTATCATGAAAACCATTGCAAGGTATAAGAACTGGAAATCCCATCCTAGTTATCCTTATCAGGTGTAATGAAAACTGTTTATTGATCCCACTTAGTTAACTCTTTCTAAATAAAGGAAAGTCAAGTGGACTAATCAATTTGATTCCTCAAGTCCTAGTCAACTCCTGTGGAAAGACTAGCTTTAGAGGGATCCAAATCAATCAGCAAATTCCAATTTTCAGTCAACAGTTGAGTTTGATAACTCAAGTATCACCACTTACTCAACCAAAGCCAAAAGAGAGGAGAAAAATCCAAATTATTTATATCCTAAAGAGAAGAAAGCAATCATAAATCTGAAATACCTCAAATTGTATTAAATAAAGAAATCAAATCTAACATGGAGTGTTCATAAACCAAATTGGGAAAATAAACAATTAAAGTAATAGAATAAATAAAAGTAGAAGAGAAACTAAATTAAAGGAACATTGAACCTGGAATTGAGAAGAAGCAATCCTAAAATTAAGAGAAATCCTATATCCTAAATCCTAAATCCTAAAAACCTAAGAGAGAGGAGAGAGCCTCTCTCTCTAGAAAACTACATCTAAAACCTAAATTGTGAATAATGAATGTCTATGTCAATGTTTTTTTTTGAACGGATGCATTCCCCAACTTTATAGCCTCTAATCTGTGTTTTCTGGGCTTGGATTTAGGCTGAAAAGGAGTCCAGAAATCGCTGGGGACGTTTTCTGCAATTTAGGCACGTGGCGTCCGTCACGCGTGCGCGTTGGTGCACGAAATTGTGATCATCAACAATGGTGCCAAAGACTTGGGGCTCTCAAACGTGAATCACACTTTGTCACAACTTCGCACAACTAACCAGCAAGTGCACTGGGTCGTCCAAGTAATAGCTTACGTGAGTAAGGGTCGATCCCACAGAGATTGTTGGTATGAAGCAAGCTATGGTCATCTTGTAAATCTCAGTTAGGCGGATTCAAATGGTTATAATGGTTTTCGAATATAAAGATAAATAAAGCATAAAATAGAGATAGAGATACTTAGGTAATTCATTGGTGGGAATTTTAGATAAGCGCATGAAGATACTGTGTTCCTTCTGAATCTCTACTTTCCTACTGCTTTCATCCAATCATTCTTACTCCTTTTCATGGCAAGCTGTATGTTTGGGTTTCACCGGCGTCAATGGCTACCTCCCGTCCTCTCAGTGAAAATGGTCCAAATGCTCTGTCACAGCACGGCTAATCATCTATCGGTTCTCGATCATGTCGGAATAGAATCCATTGATCCTTTTGCGTCTGTCACTACGCCCAACACTCACGAGTTTGAAGCTCGTCACAGTCACCCCATCTCAGATCCTACTCGGAATACCACAAACAAGGTTTAGACTTTCCGGATCTTAGGAATGGCTGCCAATAATTCTAGCTTATACCACAAAGACTCTGATCTCACGGAATGGGAGGCTCGGTTTTCAGGCGAGGCAATCATGCGTCATGGACCAGGAATACAAGAGATACACACTCTAGCTCTCGCTTGTAGAACGGAAGTGGTTGTCAGGCACGCGTCCATAAGGACGAATGATGATAAGTGTCACGGATCATCACATCCATCAGGTTGAAGTACGAGTGATATCTTAGAACAAGAATAAGCTTGAATTGAATAGAAGAACAATAGTAATTGCATTAATACTCGAGGTACAGCAAAGCTCCACACCTTAATCTATGGTGTGTAGAAACTCCACTGTTGAAAATACATAAGTGATAATGGTTCAGGCATGACCGAATGGCCAGCCCCCAAACATGATCAAAGGATCAATCAAAAGACTAATTCAAAGATTAATTTTCCGATAAAAATACAATAGTAAAAGGTCCTATTTATACTAGACTAGTTACTAGGGTTTACAGAAATAAGTCTTAGTGCAGAAATCCACTTCCGGGGCCCACTTTGGTGTGTGCTTGGGCTGAGCTTGAGCTTTACACGTGCATAGGCTTCTCTTGGGGTTAAATGCCAAGTGTGTTTTTGGCGTTTAACTCTGGTTTGTGACGTGTTTCTGGCGTTTTACTCCAGAATGCAGCATAGAACTGGCGTTGAACACCAGTTTGCGTCATCTAAACTCAAATAAAGTATGTAATATTATATATTGCTGGAAATCCCTGGATGTCTACTTTCTAACGCAATTGAGAGCGCGCCATTTGGAGCTCTGTAGCTCCAGAAAATCCATTTCGAGTGCAGGGAGGTCAGAATCCAACAACATCTGTAGTCCTTTTTCAGCCTCCTATAAGATTTTTGCTCAGGTCCTTCAATTTCAGCCAGAAAGTACCTGAAATCACAGAAAAATACACAAACTCATAGTAAAGTCCAGAAATGTGATTTTTTTCGTAAAAACTAATAAAAACATTCCTAAAAGTAGCTAGATCCTACTAAAAACTACCTAAAAACAATGCCAAAAAGAGTATAAATTATCCGCTCATCACAACACCAAACTTAAATTGTTGCTTGTCCCCAAGCAATTGAAAATCAAATAGGATAAAAAGAAGAGAATATACTATAAATTCCAAAATATCAATGAATATTAGTTCTAACTAGATGGGCGGGACTTGTAGCTTTTTGTTTCTGAACAGTTTTGGCATCTCACTTTATCCTTTGAAGTTTAGAATGATTGGCATCCATAGGAACTCAGAGTTCAGGTAGTGTTATTAATTCTCCTAGTTAAGTATGTTGATTTTTGAACACAGCTACTTTTATGAGTCTTGGTCGTGGCCCTAAGAACTTTGTTTTCCAGTATTACCACCGGATACATAAATGCCACAGACACATGACTGGGTGAACCTTTTCAGATTGTGACTCAGCTTTGCTAAAGTCCCCAGTTAGAGGTGTCCAGAGCTCTTAAGCACACTCTTTTTGCTTTGGATCACGACTTTAACCACTCAGTCTCAAGCTTTTCACTTGGACCTGCATGCCACAAGCACATGGTTAGGGACAGCTTGATTTAGCCGCTTAGGCCTGGATTTTATTTCCTTGGGCCCTTGTATCCATTGATGCTCAAAGCCTTGGATCCTTTTTACCCTTGCCTTTTGGTTTTAAGGGCTATTGGCTTTTTCTGCTTGCTCTTTTTTTTTTCTTTTTTTCTCAAGCTTCTTCTTCACTACTTTTTCTTACTTCAAGAATCAATTTTATGATTTTTCAGATCATCAATAATATTTCTCTTTTTCATCATTCTTTCAAGAGCCAACAATTTTAACATTCATAAACAACAAGATCAAAAATATGCACTGTTCAAGCATTCATTCAGAAAGCAAAAAGTATTGTCACCACATCAATATAATTAAACTAATTTCAAGGATGAATTCGAAACTCATGTACTTCTTGTTCTTTTGTATTAAAAACATTTTTCATTTAAGAAAGGTGAAGGATTCATGGAATTATTCATAACCTTAAGACATAGACACTAGACACTAATGTTCATGTAATAAAGACACAAACATAGACAAACATGAAGCTCAAAAACCGAAAAATAAAGAGATAAGAACAAGGAAGTTAAGGAATGAGTCCACCTTAGTGATGGTGGCACCTTCTTCTTGAAGGACCAATGGCATCCTTGAGCTCCTCTATGTCTCTTCCTTGCCTTTGTTGCTCCTCCCTCATAGCTCTTTGATCTTCTCTAATCTCATTGAGAATAATGGAGTGCTCTTGGTGTTCCACCCTTAATTGGTTCATGTCATGACTCAATCCTTCTAGAGAAGTGTTGAGTTGTTCCCAATAATTGTTTGGAGGAAAATGCATCCCTTGAGGCATCTCAGGGATTTCTTGATGATGAGCTTCCTCATGCATCTCTTGAGATCCATGAATGAGCTCTCTTGTGTGCTCCATCCTCTTCTTAGTGATGGACTTGTCCTCTTCAATGAGGATGTCTCCTTCTATAACAACTCCAGCTAAGTTGCATAGATGGAATATGAGATGAGGAAAAGCTAGCCTTGCCAAGGTGGAGGGCTTTTTGACTACTTTGTAGAGTTCTAGAGGGATGACTTCATGAACTTCTACTTCCTCTCCAATCATGATGCTATGGATCATGATGGCCCGATCCACAGTCACTTCAGATCTGTTGCTAGTGGGGATGATGGAGCGTTGGATGAACTCCAACCATCCTCTAGCCACAGGCTTGAGGTCCAGCCTTCTCAATTGAACCGGCTTGCCTTTTGAGTCTTGAAGAACTGAAGATTGATAGTTTAGAAGTTATAGTAAACTCTCGTTGTAAGTATAGTTACTAAACCAAGTAATCAATCTTTCTTACAAACGTTTTGGTTGTCACAAGTAACAAACCCCTAAATAAATTGATAACCGAAGTATTTAAACCTCGGGTCGTCTTCTCAAGGAATTGCAGGGAGGTATGTTCTTATTATTGGTTATGAAGATTGTAAATCGGGGTTTTAAAAATGAGGAACAAGTAATTTAAATTGCAATTAAAATAAGTAAAAGACTGTAAAATAAATAAATAACTGTAAAACACACTTTTGGCAAGGTATGAGAAATTGGAAGTCCTATCCTAGTTATCCTTATCAATAATGATGAAAATTGAATCTTAATTCCACTTAATTAACCTTTGCTGGTGCGAAGGAAGTTCAAGTGGCTAATTAGTTTGATTTTCAAATCCTAGTTAATTCCTAGAAAAAGATTGGGATTATAGAAGTTCAAGCTAATTAGCAAAGATAGCGATTATCGATCACGTTGAGTTTGATAACTCAAGAGTTACTGATTTCTTAACCAAAGCCAGGAATGTAGAAAGCTAAATTAAAATCATAAATATCTGGAATACCTCAAATAACATTCATTCAAAGCAGTCAAATCTAACATGGAAAATATTCATAAGCCAATTGGGCAACATAAATCAAACATAAATAAAAGCATTAAAGTATCTGAAAGTAAAAGAGAAATAAAAAGTAAAAGGAATATTGAACCTGTGATGAAGAAGAAAAATTGGGAGTTGAAATAATAAAAATTTCTAATTTCTAAAAATCCTAATCCTAATCCTAAGAGAGAGGAGAGAACCTCTCTCACTAAAAAACTACATCTAAAATTACAAATTATGAGCTGATGATTATGAATGAATGGATTCCTCCACTTTATAGCCTCTAATCTGTGTTTTCTAGGCCGCAAACTGGGTCGAAAATAGCCCAAAAATCGCTGGAGAAGAAATCTGCCACGCTGATTTTCGTCACTGCGATGCGTCCGCGTGGAGCACGCGTTTGCGTCGTCTATCTATACAGCCACTATGGCAAATTATATATCTAATCGAAGCCCCGGACGTTAGCTTTCCAATGCAAGTGGAACCTCATCATTTGGACCTCTGTAGCTCAAGTTATGATCGTTTTAGTGCGAGAGGGTCAGGCTGACAGCTTTGCAGTTCCTTCAACTTCTTGTATTCCTTCCACTTTTGCATGCTTCCTTTCCATCCTCCAAGACATTCCTGCCCTGTAATCTCTGAAAATACTTAACACGCATATCAAGACATCTAATGGTAATAAGAGAGGATTGAAGTTAGTAATTTAAAGGTCAAAGAAGCATGTTTTTAATCATAGCACAAAATCAGGAAGGAAAACGTAAAATATGCGAATAGTATGAATAAGTGGGTGAAGAGTTGATAAAAACCACTCAATTAAGCACAAGATAAACCATGAAATAGTGGTTTATCAAGTCTCTTTTCCATTGAGCTCCTTCCACACATATGTCCATGAGGACTTGGTCCAACCTTTGATCAAAGTTAACCCTTCTAGTGTAGGGGCGTGCGTCTTCTTGCATCATAGGCAAGTTGAACACCAACCTTACGTTCTCCGGACTGAAATCTAAGCATTTCTCCCGAACCATTGTAAGCCAATTCTTTGGGTTTGGGTTCATGCTTTGATCATGGTTCCTAGTGATCCATGCGTTGGCATAGAACTCTTGAACCATTAAGATTCTGACTTGTTGAATGGGGTTGGTAAGAACTTCCCAACCTCTTCTTTAGATCTCATGTCGGATCTTCGGATACTCATTTTTCTTGAACATGAAAGGGACCTCGGGGATCACCTTCTTCTTGGCCACAACTTCATAAAAGTGGTCTTGATGGACCTTTGAGATGAATCTCTCCATCTCCCATGACTCGGAGGTGGAAGCTTTTGTCTTCCTTTTCCTCTTTCTAGCGGTTTCTCCGGCCTTAGGTGCCATAAATGGTTATGAAAAAACAAAAAAAGCTATGCTTTTACCACACCAAAATTAGAATGTTGCTCGCCCTCGAGCAAAAGAAAGAAAGAAGAAGAAGAAGAAGAAGAAGAAGAAGAAGAAGAAGAAGAAGAAGAAGAAGAAGAAGAAGAAGAAGAAGAAGATATGGAGGAGAGGGAGAGAAGTGTGGTTTCGGCCAAGGGGGGTAAGAGAGGGTTGTTTTGTGTGAGAATGAAGAAGGAATGAGGGGTTTATATAGTGAAGGGAGAGGGGTTAGGGTTCGGTCATTTAGGGTAAGTTTGGGTGGGAAAGAGATTTTGAATTTGAAGGTAGGTGGGGTTTATTGTGAAGAGTGGATGGATGTGATTGGTGAAGGGGTATAGTGTTATTGGATTGTGTGAAGAAGAGAGAAGTGGGGTAGGTGGGGATCCTGTGGGTCCACAGATCCTGAGGTGTCAATGATTTCTCATCCCTGCACCTTTTAGTCGTGTAAAACGCCCTTTGTATGCAATCCTGGCGTTTAACGTCAGACTGATGCTTGTTTATGGCATTAAACGCCCAAATGTAGCCAGTTTCTGGTGTTTAACGCCAGCCTGATGCTTGTTTCTGGCGTTAAATGCCAGCTTGGTGCTTGTTTCTGGCGTTTAAACGCCAAACAGCTCTTCTTCTAGGGTGTGCTTTTTCTTCTACTTTTTTTATTCTATTTTTAATTTTTGCAATTGTTTTATGACTCTACATGATCATAAACCTAATAAAACATAAAATATAGATAAATAAAAATTGGGTTGCCTCCCAATAAGCGCTTCTTTAATGTCAATAGCTTGACAGTGAGCTCTCATGGAGCTTCACAGATGTTCAAAGCATTGTTGGGACCTCCCAACACCAAACTTATAGTTTGAATGTGGGGGTTCAACACCAAACTTAGAGTTTGGTTGTGGCCACCCAACACCAAACTTAGAGTTTGATTGTGGGGGCTTTATTTGACTCTGTATTGAGAAAAGCTTATCGTGTCTCGTTTCCATGGTTGCAGAGAGAGATCCTTGAGCTTTAAACACAAGCTAGTCCCCATTCAATTGAAGGACTAGCTCTCCTTTGTCAACATCAATCACAGCTCCTGCTGTGGCTAGGAAGGGTCTTCCAAGGATGATGCATTCATCCTCATCCTTCCCAGTGTCTAGGATTATGAAATCAGCAGGGATGTAAAGGCCTTTAACCTTCACTAACACGTCCTCTACCAATCCATAAGCATGTTTTATTGACTTGTCTGCCATCTCTAATGAGATTCTTGCAGCTTGTACCTCAAAGATCCCCAGTTTCTCCATTACAGAGAGTGGCATAAGATTTATACCTGACTCTAGGTCACACAGAGCCTTCTCAAAGGTCATGGTGCCTATGGTATAGGGTATTAAGAATTTACCAGGATCTTGTTTCTTTTGAGGAAAAGTTTGCTGAACCCATGTATTTAGTTTACTAATGAGCAAGGGAGGTTCATCTTCCCAAGTCTCATTACCAAACAACTTGGCATTCAGCTTCATGATGGCTCCTAGATATTGAGCAACTTGCTCTTCAGTTACATCTTCATCCTCTTTAGAGGAAGAATAGTTCTCAGAGCTCATGAATGGCAGAAGAAAGTTTAATGGAATCTCTATGGTCTCTATATGAGCCTCAGATTCCTTTAGGTTCTCAATAGGAAACTCCTTTCTGTCTGGAAGACGTCCCATGAGGTCTTCTTCATTGGGATTCACGTCCTTCTCCTCCTTTGTGCATTCGGCCATATTGATTATATCAATGACCTTGCACTCTCTTTTTGGATTCTCTTCTGTATTGCTTGGGAGAGTACTAGGAGGAGTTTCAGTGATTTTCTTACTCAACTAACCCACTTGTGCCTCCAAGTTTCTAATGGAGGACCTTGTTTCATTCATGAAACTTAAAGTGGTCTTAGATAGATCAGAGACTATGTTTGCTAAGCTAGAGGGGCTTTGCTCAGAATTCTCTGTCTGTTGCTGAGAAGATGATGGAAAAGGCTTGCTATTGCTAAACATGTTTCTTCCACCATTGTTATTATTGAAGCCTTGCTTCTGTGGGTCCTTCCATGAAAAATTCGGATGATTTCTCCATGAAGGGTTATAGGTGTTGTCAAAGGCTTCACCCATGTAATTTACCTCTGCTATTACAGGGTTCTCAGGATCATAAGCTTCTTTTTCAAAAGATGCCTCTTTAGTACTGTTGGATGCATTTTGCCATCCATTCAGACTCTGAGAAATCATATTGACTTGTTGAGTCAACATTTTGTTCTGAGCCAATATGGCATTCAGAGTATCAATTTCAAGAACTCCCCTCTTCTGAGGCGTCCCATTACTCACAGGATTTCTCTCAGAGGTGTACATGAATTGGTTATTTGCAACCATGTCAATGTGTTCTTGAGCTTCTGTAGGCATTTTCTTTATGTGAATGGATCCACCTACAGAATGGTCCAGTGACATCTTAGAGAACTCAGATAAACCATCATAGAATATATCCAAAATGGTCCACTCTGAAAGCATGTCAGAAGGACACTTTTTGGTCAATTGCTTGTATCTTTCCCAAGCTTCATAGAGGGATTCACCATCTTTTTGCTTGAAGGTCTGAACATCCACTCTAAGCTTGCTCAGCTTTTGAGGAGGAAAAAATTTGGCCAAGAAGGCCGTGACCAGCTTATCCCAAGATTCCAGGCTATCTTTAGGTTGTGAGTCCAACCAAGTTCTAGCTCTGTCTCTTACAGCAAAAGGGAAAAGCATGAGCTTGTAGACTTCAAGATCTACTCCTTTAGTCTTAACAGTATCACAAATTTGCAAGAATCCAGTGGCAGGGATTGAGATGCTTCTTCCATAAAAGTTGGAAGTAGGTGTAGTATAATAACCAAGCATCCTCCTTGCGCCTCCACCATTATTATTGGGTTCGGCCATGTCTTATTTTTCGAGATTCTTTGTAAGGTTTTCTCTGAATTGTTGTGCTTTAGCTTCTCTTAGCTTCTTCTTCAGGGTCCTTTCAGGTTCAGGATCTGCTTCAACAAGAATGTCCTTGTCCTTGCTCCTGCTTATATGAAAAAGAAGAGAACAGAAAAGGAAGAGGAATCCTCTATGTCACAGTATAGAGATTCTTTTATGTGAGTAGAAGAAGAAAAGAATAGAAGAAGAATAAGAAAAATTTGAACATAGAGGAGAAGAGAGGGTTCGAATTTTTAGATGAAGAGAAGAGTTAGTAAATAAATAAATAAATAGAAAGAGATGATAGAGAAGAGTTTTCGAAAATTAAGAGATGAAATAAAATTAAAATTAAAATTTGAAGCAATTAGTTAATTAAAAGAATTTTGAAAAAGAGGGAGGTGGTTTTGAAAAAGATATGAAACAAACAAAAAATCAATTAGTTAGTTGAAAAAGATTTGAAAATCAATTTTGAAAAGATAAGGAGTTAGAAAAGATTTTTGAAATTGATTTTGAAAAAAAAGATATGATTGAGATTTGTTTTGAAAAAGATTTGAAAAGGAAATTAAAAAGATTTAATTTTAAAAATTAAAATTGATTACTTGACTAACAAGAAACTAAAAGATATGATTCTAAAATTTAAAGATTGAACCTTTCTTAACAAGAAAGTAACAAACTTCAAATTTTTGAATCAATCACATTAATTGTCAGTAAAGTTGTCGAAAATTATGAAATAAAATTAAGAAAAAGATTTTGAAAATCAATTTTTAAAATTTTCGAAAAATAATAAGAAAAATGAAAAATATTTGATTTTTGAAAAAGATTTTGAAAAGATAGGATTTTTAAAATTGAAATTTTGACTTGACTAACAAGAAACAACTTTTTCTAAAAATTTTTGACTAAGTCAACCCAAAGATTTCAAAATTTATGAGAGAAATAAGGGAAAGATATTTTTTATTTTTGAATTTAATGTGGAAAGAGAAAAACAACAAAATGACTC
Organism: Arachis stenosperma; assembly: GCF_014773155.1. NCBI lineage: Eukaryota > Viridiplantae > Streptophyta > Magnoliopsida > Fabales > Fabaceae > Arachis > Arachis stenosperma. The sequence continues at coordinate 79,663,058 of NC_080383.1, forward strand.
AAGACATAAAAATTATGAATCAAAACAACTAATGCATGCAAGAACACTATGAATGTAAGATGAACACCAAAAACACTTTGAAGATCAAGATGAACATCAAGACTTATTTTTGAAAAATTTTCAAGAAAAGAAAAACATGCAAGACACCAAACTTAGAAATTTTTCATGCTTAGACTCTAAGAATTCAAAAATGCATATGAAAAACAACAAAAGACACAAAACAAGAAAATATAAAGATCAAACCAGAAGACTTACCAAGAACAACTTGAAGATCATGAAGAACACCATGCATGAGTTTTCGAAAAAATGCATAAATTTTAAAAACATGCAATTGACACTAAACTTAAAAATTGACTCTAGACTCAAACAAGAAACACAAAATATTTTTAGTTTTTTATGATTTTATTAATTTTTTTGGTTTTTTTTTTGAAAATAATTTCTTAAAAAAACGAAAACAAAGAAATTTTTTCTGAAAAATTTTTTAAAACTTTTTGGAAAATAAAATAAGAAGAAAATTACCTAATCTGAGCAACAAGATGAACCGTCAGTTGTCCAAACTCAAACAATCCCCGGCAACGTCGCCAAAAACTTGGTGCACGGAATTGTGATCATCAACAATGGCGCCAAAGACTTGGGGCTCTCAAACGTGAATCACACTTTGTCACAACTTCGCACAACTAACCAGCAAGTGCACTGGGTCGTCCAAGTAATACCTTACGTGAGTAAGGGTCGATCCTACGGAGATTGTTGGTATGAAGCAAGCTATGGTCATCTTGTAAATCTCAGTTAGGCAGATTCAAATGGTTATAATGGTTTTCGAATATAAAGATAAATAAAGCATAAAATAGAGAGAGAGATACTTATGTAATTCATTGGTGGGAATTTCAGATAAGCGCTTGAAGATACTGTGTTCCTTCTGAATCTCTGTTTTACTACTGCTTTCATCCAATCATTCTTACTCCGTTCCATGGCAAGTAGTATGTTCGGGTTTCACCGGCGTCAATGGCTACCTCCCGTCCTCTCAGTGAAAATGGTCCAAATGCTCTGTCACAGCACGGCTAATCATCTGTCGGTTCTCGATCATGTCGGAATAGAATCCATTGATCCTTTTGCGTCTGTCACTACACCCAACACTCACGAGTTTGAAGCTCGTCACAGTCATCCCATCTCAGTTCCTACTCAGAATACCACAAACAAGGTTTAGACTTTCCGGATCTTAGGAATTGCCGCCAATAATTCTAGCTTATACCACGAAGACTCTGATCTCATGGAATAGGAGGCTCGATTGTAAGGCGAGGCAACCATACGTCGTGGACCAGGAATCCAAGAGATACACACTCTAGCTCTCGCTTGTAGAACGGAAGTGGTTGTCAGGCACACGTTCATAAGGACGGATGATGATGAGTGTCACCGATCATCACATCCATCAGGTTGAAGTATGAGTGATATCTTAGAACAAGAATAAGCTTGAATTGAATACTCGAGGTACAGCAAAGCTCCACACCTTAATCTATGGTGTGTAGAAACTCCACTGTTGAAAATACATAAGTGATAATGGTTTAGGCATGGCCGAATGGCCAGCCCCCAAACGTGATCAAAGGAATAATCAAAAGACTAATTCAAAGATTAATTTCCCGATGAAAATACAATAGTAAAAAGTCCTATTTATACTAGACTAGTTACTAGGGTTTACATAAATAAGTCTTAGTGCAGAAATCCACTTCCGGGGCCCACTTTGGTGTGTGCTTGGGCTGAGGTTGAGCTTTACACGTGCAGAGGCTTCTCTTTGGGTTAAACTCCAAGTTGTAACGTGTTTTTGGCGTTTAACTCTGGTTTGTGACGTGTTTCTGGCGTTTTACTCCAGAATGCAGCATGGAAATGGCGTTGAACGCCAGTTTGCGTCGTCTAAACTCGAATAAAGTATGAACTATTATATATTGATGGAAAGCCCTGGAAAACCCTAAACGCAATTGAGAGCGCGCCATTTGGATTTCTGTAGCTCCAGAAAATTTATTTCGAGTGCAGGGAGGTCAGAATCCAACAGCATCTGTAGTCCTTTTTCAGCCTCCTATCAGATTTTTGCTCAGGTCCCTCAATTTTAGTCAGAAAGTACCTGAAATCACAAAAAAACACAGAAACTCTTAGTAAAGTCAAGAAATTTGAATTTTGCATAAAAACTCATAAAAACATCCCTAAAAGTAGCTAGATCCTACTGAAAACTACCTAAAAATAATGCCAAAAAGCGTATAAATTATCTTCTCATCACGCGTGCGTGTGGACCACGCGTGCACGTGGGTCACGCTTGTGCATCATTTGGAAGTTATTCTTGTCATGCGTACGCGTCAGTCACGCGTACGCGTTGCTTGTGCTTTGAGCTAGGCATGCGTTCGCGTCATCCATGCGTACGCGTCGCTTGGGTTCTGCGCAAGTCACGCGTCCGCATCGTCCATGTGTGCGCATCACTGCCATTTTTGTCAAAACTTTATTTTCATGTGTTCTTTCCACTTTTGTATGTTTTCTTCCTGTTCTCTAAGCCATTCCTGCCTTATAAAGCCTGAAAATACTCAACACACGGATCACGGCGTTGAATGGTAATAAAGGATAATTAAAATTAATAATTTTATGGTCTAGGAAATATATTTTCACATATATTAAGGAATAAGGAAAGAATTGTAAAACCATACAATTTATATGAATAAGTGAGCAAAGACTTTATAGAAACCACTCAATTGAGCATAATATAAATCATAAAATAGTGGTTTATCAGGCTGGCAGTACTCAGGAAGCTTCTTCTGAAGTAGACGCTTATGATCCTGATCAACCCACCATGGAGGAGGTGAATTACATGGGAGAACCCTATGGAAACACCTGCAATCCTTCATGGAGGAATCATCCTAACCTTTCATGGAAGGATCAACAGAAACCTTAGCAAGGCTTCAATAATAATCAAAGTGGAAGGAACCAGAATAGGCTCAACAAGAGACCACTATTCCTATCTTCTCAGGAACATATGAAAACCCCTAAGTAGAGCCTTTCTGACTTAATCACTCTGGTTTTCAGCCTCTTAGAGACCACTCATAGTTTCATAACTGAAACAAAGTCCTCCATTAGAAATTTAGAGGTACAGATTAGTCAACTAAGCAAAAGGATCCCTGAGACTCCTCCTAACACTCTTCTAAGTAACACTGAGGTGAACCCAAGAGAAGAGTGCAAGGCCATCACCACAGAGGTTGAGTTCGAATCTGGAGAGAATGGTAAGGCATTGAAAGCCAGTGCGAAAGATCTCACTGGGTGTTCAACGCCCATCGTTGCAGCAAGCCTGGAGTTGAACGCCAGTGAGGAAGCCCTCACTGGCGTTCAACGCCCATCCTGGCAGCAGAGCTGACGTTCAGGGAACACTGGCTGGGCATTCAACGCCTAAACAAGTAGGAATTCTGGCACTGAACGCCAATAAGGAAGCCCTCACTGGGCGTTCAACGCACAACCAGACAGGGAAGCTGGCGTTGAACGCTAGCCAGGATAACCTTGCTGGGCGTTCAACACTAAAAATGGTAAGGGAACTGGCGTTTAACGCCAGTAAGGGTATACAGCATGGGCGTTCAATTCCCAAAGAGCCATCAGAGCTACTGTTGAACGTCAGTAAGGGCACACCCTTTGAGTGTTCACTACCCACTCAAGAAATCCCTATCCAAGAACTAAAGAAAGCCAAGGCTCATACAGAGACCATAGAGGTTTCTTTGCATGCACTTTTGCAGTGCATGAGTTATGATGAACACTCATCCTCTGATAAGGATGAAGGCACTAGGGAAGAGCAAGTTGCTTGGTACCTAGGAGCTCTTACAAAGCTGAATGCCAAGTTATTTGGTACAAAGCCTTTGGAGGAAGAACCTCCATTGCTTTCCAAAGAACTCAATGCTTTGGTTCAGCAGAAGCTACCTCAAAAGCTTCCAGATCCTGGATGCTTCCTGATTACTTGCACCATAGGCACCATGACCTTTGAGAAGGCTCTGTGTGACCTAGTATCAAGCATAAATCTCATGGCACTCTCTGTAATGGAGAAGCTAGGAGGTAAAAGCTGCAAATATCTCACTTGAGATGGCAGACAAGTCAATAAAGAAGCTATATGGCCTAGTAGAGGATGTCTTGGTAAAGGTGGAAGACCACTACATCCCTGCAAACTTTATAGTCTTGGATACCGGAGAAGATGAGGATGAATCCATCATCCTTGGAAGACCTTTCCTAACAACTGCCAATGCTATCATTGATGTAGCTAAGGGAGAATTGATTCTACAACTAAGGTAGAATCACATCTTGTTCAAGATGCCTCATCCCGTCTCTCCCTCTGAGATAACTGTGAAACACCTAGTTTTTGACCATCTCTTTCTGTGCAGAGCATTACAAAGCCCCCAAAAATTAATTCTAAGTTTGGTGTTGGACAGCCCTTAACAAGCTCTAAGAACAAAGGTACTAGGAAGAAAGTACCGAAAGGCTGGAGGGACAAGAAAGTCCCAACTGAAGGCCTCTCACTGGGCATGAAAGTTGTCTTCACCAAGAAACCAGTCATACCACATACAGTGAGTCGTGTTCTGTCTTTAGAGCATGTGGAGCTCATTCATGAGAGGATAGGAAGAAAGTTCACTGTAAGGGGCGAAATTCTGAGCCTATACTGACCTCTGTAAGGAGCTAATCGTCAAGCTAATGACGTTAAAGAAGCACTTGTTGGGAGGCAACCCAACCCTAATTAAATATTTTTATTGCTTTTAATTTTGTTTTTTCTTTAAGTTATTTTTTAGGTCCAAGATCATGTGAAGCAGTCAGAACAGAGACAGAAAAATTCAGCAGTGAGAACAGAACACTCTGGATGGAGTGTTACTGGCATTAAACGCCAGCCAGGGAGCACTGGTTGGGCGTTCAACGCCTCAATGGGCAGCATAGCTGGTGTTGAACGCGAGTCAGGGAGCAAACCCTGGGCGTTCAAACGCCAGTGCAGAAGAAAGGAAATTTGAATTTTCTAGCCTTTCAGGACCAGTGGGTCCCATAGCATCTTTACCTACCTCACTTCTTCCTTCTTTCTTTCACACATCCCCATACACACTTCCCTATAAACCCTAGCCTAATCACATCTATATCACTTTTCCAAAACTATCATAACTCCCACCAACCCCCACCCACTTCAAAATCAAATCTCCCTCCCATTTACCCACCCATGGCCAAACCCAACCCTACCTTCTCCTATAAATACCCCTCTTCAAAACCCCTTATACACACACCTCTCACACACCACAAAACCCCCATTTGGCCGAGCCTTTTCTCTCCCTCTATCTTCCTTTATTTTTTTCTTCTCCTACTCTATTCTTCTATTTTCTTTATTTTTGCTCGAGGACGAGCAAAGCTTTTAAGTTTGGTATGAAAAAAGCGTTGCTTTTTGCTTTCCATTACCACTTATGGCACCCAAAGTTGGAGAGTCCTCTAGAAAGAGGAAAGAAAAGGTGGTAGCCGCCACCTCTGAATCTTAGGAGATGGAGAGATTCATCACCAAAGCCCACCAAGACCACTTCTATAAAGTAGTGGCAGAAAAGAAGGTGATCCTTGAGGTCCCTTTCAAGCTTAAGAAGAATGAGTATCCAAAAATCCGAAGAGAGATTCGGAGAAGAGGTTGGAAAGTCCTAACCAATTCCATTTAAAATGTTGGGATTTTAATGGTACAAGAGTTCTATGCTAATGCATGGGTTACTAAAAACCATGACACTAGTGTGAACCCAAATCCAAAGAATTGGAGCACTATGGTCCAAGGAAGAATCTTAGATTTTTGCCCAGAAAGTGAGGTTGGCGTTCAACTTGCCTCTAATGCAAGGAGACCCTCATCCTTACACTAGAAGAGTCAACTTTGATCAAAGACTGGATCAAGTACTCTTAGATATTTGCGTGAAAGGAGCACAGTGGAAAAGGGATTACCAAGGCAAGCCCCTTTAACTAAGAAGGCTTGACCTCAAGCCCATAGCTAGAGGATGGTTGGAATTCATCCAACGTTCCATTATCCCCTCTAGTAACCGGTCAGAAGTGACTATTGAAAGGGCCATCATGATCCATTGCATAATGATTGGGAGTGAAGTGGAAGTAAATGAGGTGATCCCTTAAGAATTGTACAAGATAGCTGAGAAGCCTTCCACCAATGCAAGGTTGGCATTCCCACACCTCATCTATCATCTATGCAATTCAGCTAGAATTGTCATAGAGGGAGATATCTCCATTGGGGAGGACAAGCCCATCACTAAGAAGAAGATGGAGCAAACTGAAGAGCACAAGAGCCTGTGCAGCCGCCTTATCATGAGATCCTTGAGATGCCTCAAGGGATGTATTTTCCTCCTCAAAGCTATTGGGATCAATGGCATACTTCCATGGGAGAATTGAGCTCTAACATGGACCAATTGAGGATGGAGCATCAAGAGCATTCCACCATCCTTAATGAAATAAGGGAAGACCAAAGATCCACTAGAGAAGATCAAAGGGCTATAAGGAAAGAACAACAAAGGCAAAGGAGTGACATTGAAGAGATCAAGCATCACATTGGATCCTCAAGGAGGAGTACTAGCCACCATCATTAAAGGTGGATTCGTTCTCTTTATCTCCTTTTCTTTTGTATTTTTCTGTTTTATATTTTGTTGTATTTTTCTGTTCTCTTGTTCTTGTCGCATGATCATTCGCATTTATGCCTTAAGGCTATAAAATGTTCCATATATCTCTCACCTTGCTTAAAAGAAGATTTTATTTGAAAAGAATTGAAAGATACATGAATTTCAAGTTTATTAGAAAAATAGTTCAATTATCTTGATGTGGTGGCATTGCTTTTGTTTTCTGAATGTATGAATAAACAGTGCGTATTTGAAGTTGTAATTGTAGAATGTTGGCTCTTAAAGTAATGATAAAAAAGGAAAAGTATTATTGGTAATCTAAAAAATCCAAAAATTGATTCTTGAAGCAAGAAAAGGTAGCAAAAAGAAAAAGAAAAAGCATGTTGCAAAAGAAAAAAAATAATATATGCATGCGAAAAAATAAATAAATCGAAAAAAAAAACAGAAAAAGTAAATAGCTTTTTAAACCAAAAGGCAAGAGCAAAAGGCCAATAACCCTTTAAACCAAAAGGCAAGGGTCAAAGGATCCACGGCTTTGAGCATCAATGGTTAGGAGGACCTACAAGGAATAAAATCCTAGCCTAAGCGGCTCAACAAAGCTGTCCCTACACTACAAAAAAATAGGGTTAAAATGGCGTTTATTTTTGGTAATTACGGCGGTTAGAACCGCCATTATTACCGAAAATGGCGCCTCCAAGAAACGCCGTTATTCTGGGCGCCATTCTGGTTATTACGGCGGTTTTCAGAAAACCGCTACAATTACCTGAGGTTAATACGGCGGTTTTTTTAGGGTTAAAATGGCGGTTTAGAACCGCCATTATTTCCGTATAAAATGGCAGTTTTTGAATTGTTTAAAATGGCGGCTATAACCGCCGTTTTTACCGGGATGTTGTGGCATCATTTCTGTTTAAAATGGCGATTTTTAACCGCCATTTTTACCATTATAACCGCCATTTTTACCAGGTTATAATGGCATCTTGTGTGTTTAAAATGGCAGTTTCTAACTATCGTTTTTACCAGGTTATAATGGCATCATTTTCGTTTAAAATGGCAGTTTTTAACCGCCATTTTTACCAACGTATAATAGCATCGTCTTCATTTAAAATGAGGGTTTCTAACCACCGTTTATACCTAATTATGATGACAATTTTATGCTTTTTAAAATAAGATTGAAACCACCAATTTAAAGTGATATTTTCGAAACTCACTTAAAAATCTCATAATAACCAAAAAAGGCATAACCATAAATCAAACATTAAGTAGTTGTATATATGCAAATTAATAGAATATTGTTAAACACACCACAATTGAAGAATTACAATGGTGTATGCCACTGACTCCACAATACAAATTCTTAGGTTTAAACAGTAGCTATTGAATCATAGTAGTGTGTTATTGTTAAACTTGATTGTCGTGTTAAAATCATGGTTTGTCTTTACTAAGAGAAGCTTGTGAATCTCTCTCAGAGGGGATATTTGGGTTGATGTTCTTGGTTGGCATCTCGTGATTGTGCTTTCCCTCATATGTAGTGACAAATGCTCTTGGATCATCTATTGCTCTCTCCACGTGCTTTCGAACATTACACTTCACATTTGTACATCTGTAGTAACTTCTGCAATATATGTCAGTTTATGTTATCAGAATAAAATTAATGAGAAAAGAAAAAGAACAAGATGCTAGTTAGTAGTCATATGAGTATGATTTTAAACTTTCTTGAGTCCTTAGTTTTAACTTACATTTTAGAAGCAGGAAGTAAAACTTGTAATCACCAACCTTTCAGGGATCATTTTATTAGCAAATTAATCTTTGGAGAGTATACGGTGAAGAGATGGTGGGAAATCTCACATCCACCATCTACATTACAGCCATACAGCAATACAAAGAAATGAAAAGATCATTAAAGCACTACAAAGCAGAACCGAAAATTCATTTTTTTCAAAGATTTATTCTAATAGTGTATGCAACTTTAATTATTGGTACTAAAGAACAATCAATAAATACAAACCGGGGATATGGATTGCCCTTCACCACCTTCTGCCCGTACTTCCTCCAGCGGAAGCCATCTCCAATTATCTCCGAATCTGTAGAACTCTGCAGCACAATGCGTGGCTCGATTAATGCTTCCTCCGACACTGCTGCTTCATTGGATCGACTCTCATTCCTCCTGAAGGAAGAGAAGCATTAAGCATAAAGTATATACTTTAATTAAAGACATGATGATGACAATGAACTCAGGTCACAATTCAAAAAATAGAATTACTAATATCTTACTGGATTGAGAGTTTTACAATAATGAAAAATGTATCAAGTTAATTTGTGCTAATTTCTCATGTGACAAATCACTTATCCAATTTTCAAATTAGTGTTAGAATATCTATTTATCCAATTTGACATTACAATGGCTGTAACAGTGGCTTTCTGAAATTTTTCTTCTCAAGTAGTTGTTAGAATATCTATTTAGCTCAGAGATGTTAAAGCCATAAACATAAAGATAAAGAAAATACATTGCAGCTGTTTACAAAGAACAGAGACCAACCTCGCAACGTTACGCCAGAGGCCACTAAAGCCTAGTACTATTTGAAGTGTTGAAGCAACAATAAGAGCACCCTGGATTGCCCGCATTATTCTCTTGAATTTCAATGAACATATAGAATGAGAGAAAAATAGAGTGGTGGAATTTACCATAACTGTGATCATATTCCTTACAATCTCAGCAACACTTGCCCCATGTATTACATAGTGAGAAATGATCTCAGAAGCAAGATATTCCTGTAACAAGAATAGCCAAATTTTTGCTATCAAAATAGATTTACCAGCCAAAAAAGAATAAGAAAAAGACCGCCAATAGTTCTTAAACAAAACAATTTACCTTTGGAACAACATCATTAGCAATCAGTTTTCCATCAGCAAGCATAACAACATCTCTATTTAACTCCTCGGCATAAAGTGGTATAAAGTGAAGAGGAGTGTGAGACTACATCTATGTAACTCGATTGTTTGAGCATGTTATGCCTTTCCAATATTGTCCACACGGATCATCACCACTCGCTTGCCAACTTAGCTGTGAAGGTGAGTTCATAGATTGAAATAAAATCCTTAATAAAATCCTTATAGCGGCCGCTGCATCAAACATCAGAAAAGAGATTGATATTCATCTAATTGGTGGCCTATATATGATATGATAAAAGCTATGAATGTACTTATGTACATATATATATATTCTAATTGGTGGCCTATCTCTTATCAAATTTCAAACCATTTCCCGTACTAATGAAAGTAACAACTAACAAGTATGGCATATTTATGCTTCCCATAATGGACCAATTTTTCCTTTAGTCTTGTAGGGGTATTAAGAGACGAGAAGGGAAGGAAATTAATGATCACAAGAATCTTATAATGTTAAATAGGAAGCATCCTTTTTGAGTGCTTAAAATACTATAAAGTTGATGGTGCTTAAAATACTATAAAATACTATAACGCATAAATTAAACAAGAGAATAAGGGTGGTCACTTGATTAAACAATTTATATGACATTCTTCATTTCAAAAATATCATGTAATAATTAAGGACATAATAATAACGGGACTCTATTATATATTCATTTTTTTGTTTTTATATAATATTTAGGACATAAAGATGAATATCAATAATCCAATGAAAATAGTATTGCATGAGAATTTCAGAGAACTTATCAGCAGTGTAAACCTTGTTAAGCAGAGGGTTTATGTAATAATTCTGAATGAAGTCACTGTTGCCAGCACTAACAAGATGTGTAGCACCAGATATGATTGATGAAGCATTTGATTGTCCTGCTACTTTCACCAATATATTCTGACATTCTTTGTAGTGTTCCAATTGCTGGCTCAATGGAATTGCATCCTGCATCCAAAGGGAAAAAAAGACTAAATTTGAAAATCACACGCAGACAGACACACAAAAACATAATAGGAGACTTATATGGAGTTTATAGGAGCCTATTTGCTTTCTCAAGTAAATTTTTTTTCATGCTTCACATTAATATTAACAGCACAATAATAAAAAGTTGAGTTTGCAGTTAAAGAAACCTTAATGAAATAAGAGATTCTTGTTCTGTAGAGAATGATAGAAGCCATCAAGAGGGTCTTTTCTTCTTGTTCTCTCTGCAGCTAAGGGAAATGAAGGGCTTTCAAATGGTTCTGCTGCAATTTCAAATCCAATATACCTCTCTTAACCATGATAGATATATTTAGGAAAGACTGGACTACACTTTTAGAGTTCAATCATGCAAGAGGAAAAAATTACAACAGTAAAATACCCACCTCAACCCTTTTTTTCTCCATAAATAATATTGATGGAAGGGAGATTGTATAGTCTTTTCTCATGATCCTTCTCCCTCTATTTCCTTCACTCTTCTTCAACAGCCTTCTCTTTGGCAGCCTGATATTTAAAATCAACCTTTATTTTTATTTTCCCACACAGGAACAAGATACACACACTAAATTCATCAACTTGGAAGCATCAAATATCGAATTTTTATTTTCCTCAGTTTAGAAACAATGAGGAAGTAAATGATTTGGGGAACCGGGAATGAGAGAATAAAATTACAAAGATAGCACAGAAGAATAAAACTATTTTGCTTCTATACTTCTATTATGTGTACAAACTATGACTAAATCTAACAACAGAAACATGTCAAATTTCAGCAGATGCTCTATACCTCTTCCTTGAGTCTATTCTCAACATGGAAACTAGACAATTGCTACATGATGAACTAACACACTAGCCTCTGACTTGTTCTTGTTGCGGCACCAACTTGGATAGCAGATTCTACCCTTTTTGGAAAGTACTAAGGTTGACAATGGCGATCGCTCGGACCATTGCAGAAGCTTTAATAGTTTCTGAGAAAAAGAAAACACAACAACAATAAATAAATAGTAATCAGTGTTGTTTGATGAGAGGTCTTCCTTATAGAAAGTTCCTAGCTCTCTAATTATATATAAATAGATTCAGATAGAGATCTGCAGAAGTTGATATATATCGCAAAACACAAGAAACAGAAACAACACAGGTATCATTGTAATTTCAGTGATTATTTCCAATGTAGCAATTATATTTGAGATGACAATTTCATACAGTTCCAATAGAAACACCGGATTCAATATTTGAGGATCCATCCAAAGGATCAAATACAATGATGTATTTGCAAAATGGATAGGGAAATTGTTACTTGGAAATGGTGAATAATGGGTATTAGTTATTTCTAAAGCTCTAGAACTCACTTTCCCTGCTGTTTTGGCTTCACAAAAACAGCATCTTCAAGCTCTTCTGAAACAAGAAGGCATTGAAAAGAAAACAAATTGCAGTAATTTATATGTAATAGGTAGATTAGACTTGGAGCATTTGACAGTTACAGAGATAGAGAGACTTACAGTGAACAAGGAAAGATAGGGGGAGAAAAATCTAACTTGCTGTCTTTACTTGTTCCAGTTTCGCTATCAACAACTCTCAATTTTTGCATGTGTGGCTTTGCCATACTAATTAGATGATCACATTCCTCTTTGATCTGCTCAGATTAAAAAGCTAAATTTCAGTATTTGAAAAGTGATGACAATACAATCCATCAAATTAATGCTCCTAAAAAACATGAACATCAACCAGGATTTAAACACAATGTCATTGCATCATGTAAAGCTCACAAGCAAATTGTAAATACTAATTTAAATGCTACGATTAATCATCATGCAGCCAAAGAAAACAGAAACACAATTTGCACAATTTATTATCCTAATCTTTGAATTGAAAATATAACAAAAGAAAGGAGGATTCATCAACATGAGCTACCAGTAACTAGAGATCAAATCATAATACCACCAATTTTATTGAACAACATTCAAGGTATTACGCATTGTCACAAACAAGAAAAACAGAATCACTAGTGATAGGAAACAGAGCATATATCAATATAGTTAAGCTAGTTTGGATTTGTTATTAAATCAGTCCAAAATTATAAGTTAATGTAACTAAATGATAAACATCAAAGCTAATTATAAGTCCAATTTCTAAGTTAATAACCCCCTGGCCAAAATCCTAACTAAAAATCCTACCTCTTAAAACCTAAGAATCTCGACGGAAGGAAAAACTTGAAGCATAGTAGCTCGATGAAGGAGGCTGTAGTCGGAGGAGAACACCGCCGAAGGAGATCGTCACCGGAGGAGAATATCGTTGGAAGAGATCTTTGTTTCAACCTTGCTCTCACACAGTGACATCGTTTCAGTTCGCGGCACGGTAGCTCAATCGAGTATATTGTAGCTGGAGGAGAACGCGTCGCCGGAGGAAAACGCGCCATCGGAGGAGAACATTGCCAGAGGAAATCGTCGCTGGAGAGATCGTCACTAGAGGAGACAACAAGGAGAGCGTCTCAGTTCATATCACACAATCTCGATGGAGGAGTTTCTAGTCGATCAAGGGTGAACGCCGCTGAGAATGAAGACCGTTGCTGGAGCAGATTGTCGCCGAAACAGAGCACAGTGGTAGCATCATTTTTGGGTTTCAGTGGTGGCAGCGTTAGTTTCGGTGCGTAGTTTTTAGGGTTTTCATCGTTGGAGAAGAGTTTTAGGCCATTTTAGTGTGAAGTTTCAGGGATTTTGTCGTTGGAGAAGAGTTTTGGGCCTTTTATTTTTTTAAATCATGGATCTAGTTAACGGCGGCTTAAAACCGCTGAAATCACCAAAAACCGTCATTTTATGCAAATAAATTATGGCAACACCATAAAATGCCATAATACTCAAATATTATGCCAGTTTTTTAAAACCGCCATAATATAAATGCCGTTTTAAACAAGTTTTTTTGTAGTGCTAACCATGTGCTTATGGTGTGAAGTTGTCAAGTGAAAAGCTTGAGACTGAGCAGTTAAAGTCGTAGTCCAAAGCAAAAAGAGTGTGCTTAAGAACTCTGGAGTCACGGCCAAGACTCTAAAAGCTGTGTTCAAAAATAAAAAAGAACTGAACTAGGAGAGTCAATAATATCATCTGGATTCTAAGTTCCTAAAGAGACCAACACTTCTGAGTTTTAATGGATAGTGAGATGCCAAAACTATTCAGAAGCAAAAAGTTCCTAAGTCCCGTTCATCTAGTTGAAACTAAGCTTCATTAGAAACTCTGAGATTTATTGTATCTTAATTTTCTTTTTATCCTACTGTTTTTTTAGTTGCTTAGGGACAAGCAACCATTTAAGTTTGGTGTTGTGATTAGTGGATATTTTATACGCTTTTTGGCATCATTTTCATATAGTTTTTAGCATGTTTTGTTTAATTCTTATTAAGTTTTCATAGGTTTTAGTGTTAAATTTATATTTTAGATTCTGCTATGAGTTTGTGTATTTTTATGCAATTTCAGGTATTTTCTGGCTGAAATTAAGGAGTTGGAGCAAAAGTCTGATTCAAAGACAGAGAAAGCACTGCAGATGCTGTCCAAATCTGACCTCCTTGCACCTGAAAGAGCTTTTCTGGAGTTAAAGAAGTCCAAATGGAGCGTTCTCAACGACTATGGAAAGCATACTTATAGAGCTTTCCAGAAATGTATAATAGTTTATACTTTGCTTTAGATTAGAAGGCTCAAAATTGGCATCCAACGCCAGCCTTCTGCCCCATCCCAGTCGTCCAACGCCTAAGGAGAAGAAACCAGCGTCCAAACACCCAGTGAGGACCCCCTAGCCAGTGTTCAATGCCCTAGAGGCCTCCTAGCACATGGATCTCATCAAAGATCAGCCCAAACACTCACCAAGTGGGCCCCAGAAGTGGATTTTAGCACCAAAATACTATTTTACCCTTTCTTATTTAATCCTTAGTCATTAGTTTAGTATTTAAGGGATTAGATTCATAGTATTCATATATGATACACATCTCTTCCGCCATATTTTCATGTATCATTGTGTTTTCACATCAGTATGAGTTTCTAAACCTCCTAGGTTGAGAGGAAGAGCCCTGCTGAGTCCTATGAATTAATAAAAGTATTACTATTTCTCTTCAATTTGTGCTTGATTTAATTTTAAGATGTATATTCATTCTTCAACATGATGAACGGGATGACCCGTGACTGATGAGCAGATAATTTATACGCTTTTTGGCATTATTTTTAGGTAGTTTCTAGTATGTTTTAGTCACTTTTTAGTATATTTTTATTAGTTTTTATGCAAAATTAATTTTTCTGGACTTTACTATGAGTTTGTGTGTTTTTCTATTATTTCAGGTATTTTCTGGCTGAAATTGAGGGACCTGAGCAAAAATATGATTCAAAGGCTGAGAAAGAACTGCAGATGCTGTTGGATTCTGACCCTCCTGCATTCGAAGTGGATTTTTTGGAGCTACAGAAGCTTAATCGACGCGCACTCAATTGCGTTGGAAAGTAGACATCTTGGGCTTTCCAGGAATGTATAATAGTCTATACTTTGCCTGAGCTTTGATGGCCCAAACTGGCGTTCAAACGCCACCCAGAGACCCTTTTCTGGAGTAAAACACCAGAAGTGGCACCAAAACTGGAGTTAAACGCCAAGGATAGCCTATGCACATGAAAGCTTCAAGTCTCAGCTCAAACACACACCAAGTGGGCCCCGAAAGTGGATTTTTGTACTATCTACTTATTTTCTATAAACCTAGTTTTCTAGTTTAGTATAAATAGCACTTTTTACTATTGTATTAGAAGTCTTTGACCTTTTGGGAATTCTTCGAACCCTTTTTAGAGGCTGGCCATTCGGCCATGCCTAGACCATTTTGTTCTTATGTATTTTCAACGGTGGAGTTTCTACACCTCATAGATTAAGGTGAGGAGCTCTGTTGTTCCTCATGAATTAATGCAAGTACTATGGTTTTTCATTCAATTCACGCCTATTTCTTCTCCAAGATATACTCTTGTACTTAATTCAGTTAAGTCAGACTAAAGGGGTGACCCGTGACAATCACCCTCTATCTTCAGTACTCGCTTAGCCAAGATCCGCGTGCCTGACAATCACAAAATGGTCTACATGATATTCAACGTAGTCATTGGACGACAGCCGGAGTATATTATCTTGGGTCTCTAATCAAAGATTCATATCGTCTCTCCTAACAACAGAGCATCTGAATCTGAGATTAGGATTTTCGTGGTATAGGCTAGAACAATGGACAGCATTCCTGAGATCTGAAAAGTCTAAACCTTGTCTGTGGTATTCCGAGTAGGATCTGGGAAGGGATGACTGTGAAGAGCTTCAAACTTGCGAATGTTGGGCGCAGTGACAGTGTGCAAAAGAATCAATGGATCCTATTCCGACGCTAGCGAGAACCGACAGATGATTAGCCATGCGGTTGCTGTGCCTGGTATTTTTCATCCGAGACGAGAAATCCGACAGTTGATTAGCCGTACAGAAACCGTAGAGGACCATTTTCACTGAGAGGATCCTATAGCTTGCCATGAAAGGGAGCACGCATGATTGGATGAAGACTATAGGAAAGCAGAGGTTCAGAAGTAACAAAGCATCTCCAAACGCTTATCTGAAATTCCCACCAATGAATTACATAAGTATCTCTATCTTATTTTATGTTTTGTTTATCTTTTAATTATCAACACCTCATAACCTTTTGAATCCGCCTGACTGAGATTTACAAGATGACCATAGCTTGCTTCAAGCCGACAATCTCCGTGGGATCGACCCTTACTCACATAAGGTATTACTTGGACGACCCAGTGCACTTGCTGGTCAGCTATGCGGAGTTGTGAAAAGTGTGAATCACAATTTCGCATACCAGTGACAATCAGCTTCGTTCTTCATACTAAGACCGCGTGCCTGACATCTGATGTGCCACTATTTCATGGTACATATTGTGCTAAATTTAGGTGGATTTTATCCACTTTTTCACATTTATTTAATGAAATAGCATTGTTTCATAATTTTCTCCTAAATTGTGCTTAAGTGTAAAAACATGCTTTTTAAGCCCTTAAATTGCTATTTTTGATTCACCTTTGATTCCACTAGATGCCTTGATGTGTTTACTAGCGATTTTCAAGATGAAAAGGGCTAGGAATGGATCAAAGGAGTGAAGAGAAAAGCATGCAAAGTGGAGAAATCATGGAAACCAAGGATTTTGGATGCACTCATCGACGCGCACGCGCAACAGACGCGAACGACTGAATTTGAAGTCCTGAGGCGACGCGTACGCGTGAATAGCAAATTGTCAAGCGATGCGTACGCGTGACCCATGCGTACGCGTCAGTGCTCGCACGTGACCCTCTTAAAGTGAATCTGCTGGGGGCAATTTCTGGGCTTTTCATGCCCAAGTCCAACTCACTTCTGATGCTATTAAACCCAAGGATTGAAAAGGAAGTTATCAATTAGTTACATACAAGTTACCAATTAGTCTTAAAAGTATTTTAGAGTTAGTTTCTAGAGAGAGAAGCTCTCTCTTCTCTCTAGAATTAGGATTAGGTTTAGGTTTAATTCTTCTCTAGATCTAGGTTTAATTCATGCCTTGATTTACTTTTTCTCTTTAATTCCTTGTTCTTCTACCTCTCCTTTCTCTAGTTTAGCATTTAATTCTTGTAATTCTTTACTTTGTTGTTGATACACTCTTGTTCCTTTTATTCTCTTTTAATGCAATTTGAGGTAATTCATGTTAATTGTGCCTTCTTTGATTGTTGTTGTTAATTCTTTGCAATTAGTAGTTGCTAGATTTCATTCTTGTTGTCATTTTACTATGCTTTCCTTTTATGCCTTGCAAGTGTTTGTCAAAATGTTTGGAAGGAAACTAGAGTATAATTTTCTCCTCTTGGTTTAGGTTGAGTAATTAGTGACACTTGAGTTGTGAAACTCTTTTGTTGATTGGTAATTGGAAGTTGCTAATTGATTTAAATTCCACTAAAGATAGTCTTTCCTTAGGAGTTGACTAGGACTTGAGGAATCAAATTGATTTATCCACTTAACTTTTCTTCATAGTTAGAGGTTGACTAAGTGGGAGCAATGGACAATTCTTGTCAACAGTGAAGATGATAATGAGGATAGGACTTCTAGTTCTCAATCCTTGCCAAGAGCTTTCTTAGCTATTAGTTTTATTATTGCAATTTACTTTTCTTGTTCCCTATCCAAAACCCCAAAATATACATCTCATAACCAATAACAAGAACACTTCCCTGCAATTCCTTCAAGAGATGACTCGAGGTTTGAATACTTCGTTTATTATTTTTAGGGGTTTGTTACTTGTGATAACCAAATTTTTGCATGAGAGGATTATTTGTTGGTTTAAAAACTATGCTTGTAACGAGAATTTATTTGTGAAATACTATACCATCAAAAATCTCTTCATCAACATCCACCTGTGTTCTTCTTGGGTTCGTGTGAATACGTGATTGGAAAGCATCGAACCACCAGCTTGATTATACATCTCTTAGACGGCTAATCCACGACTTCGTTGGGAACTTCTCGAGACACCAGTTCAGCCGATTTATGGGGAGATTAGGGTCTCTGTGGTAGAGGCTAGAACCAAGGCGCAGCATCTTCTGATCCAAAAGATTTGATCTTGTCCGTGGCGTTTTGAGTAGGATCACCAAAGAGAATGAACTGCAAGAGCTTCACCCCCATTCAGATTGAATGACCGCTGACCCGGCATTTGATCTGAAGCAGAGGAGACTGGCGACCGCAGCCATACGGCGTTGATCACATACAGCCTGCCATAGAAGAAATCATTCACAATTGAAGAAGACAATAAGACCAGAATTAATCCAGAATGACAAAGCAACTCCAAGCCTTGACCATTTAGGATATAAGATTATCATTATAAACATATCAACTCAGTTCAGATCTCACAAATCCAACAACTCTTCTATCCGCTGACTAAGACTTGCAAGATAACTATGGCTTGCTTCAAACCACAATCCTTGTGGAATCGATCCTGACTCACTCAGGTATTACTTGTACGACCTAGTGCACTTGCTGATACAATTGTATGAAGTGTTGGGATTCGTGCACCACCCACCAACGCAACTCCATATCTGGTAGAAATGCCTTCTTCGCAAACAACGCTATAGCTATATTTGGCTCTTCTCTTTTTTGCTATGCCATTGCCGATCTCTCACCTTCGCAACACCACACCTCCGCCGCTTGCACCGCCACTGATCTTGCGTGTAGATGCACAAGATTGTCGCTGCCAGTAGATCTTCTCCCTTTATGTTTTCGATTTTTTGTTTTTCATTTTAGACTTTTGTTAATTTTGAAATTTTGCATGATTTTTTTGTTGTTGTTGTTGCCGTCGCTCAGGTTGCTCTCCATGGCCACCACGTGGAGTAGACTCCAACGACACAACACCAGTAGTAGCATGCACGTCTTCCTCCTTTAGCGGCAGCGGCGACGACAATGGTTTCACGACTTGCCCTTCTTTGATTAATGTTTGTTTCCCCAACGCAGCTTGATTAATTACGTTTTTGGTTACATACAAGTCTAATTTTTGTTTGATTATGTCAATTCTATTTTATTATATGGTTTGAAACTCTTTATTATGTCAATTCATTCTTGATCTTGGTTCAAAATATTTTTCAAGATCTTCTGGATATTTGAAAAACATACTCTGCTGTTATGAAGATCTACTTATTTTATTTTTAGTTCTACGTTGAGTTTTGTCTGATTTCTATTTTAATGTATTGTAATGTTGGTATGAAAATTCGTGTTGTTGGTTCTGCACTGGTTCCTATTTGACTTGGATAGGTAACAAGCATTTGGAATGATGCTTTAATGTGCTTAAAATTTTGATAGTCTAATAAACTGTGACCATGGTTTGATCTCTCTGACTGTAAATAGAAAATTCAATAGCATCATTCATCATTGGAATATTCTGTCTTAATGTTGATGACATCAAAGGACCTAAAATTCAAAGTAACTTTGTTGATCCTTTTTCAAAGTTATCGTTTCCATGCATCACATCTATTATGAGTTTATATTTTCTTAATCCAAATTTGCTTTTAGGTAGAATAATAAAACAAATTTCTTAAGTTCTTAACAGCTTAGAACAAAGTGTGATAAATTAATAAGCAAGAGTATGTTAACTAAAAAGAAGTAATAATGTTTTGCAACAGAATTGGACTCATTATCAACTGGTGTAGGAAATAAATCAAATTCTTGTACCAAGTTTTTCAGGTTCTACTATATTCCTATCTAAGTAAGTCTTGTGAGACAATTTAAACACAAATTAAAAAACCTTTAAAGCTTTTTTACTTTGCAAAAGGTAAGCATTATTACTCAAGATTCCTTTTATATTATATATTATTGCTTGATTATAGTATATTGCCATGCGATATACTGTTTTATTTTATTTGGCCCATTTTTAGCTTGTTATGCAGCAAATCTAAGTCACCTTTCATGTGATTAGATTAGTGTTACATTCAAAGAAGACTTTGTGCTACTGATTCATTATGTTCCCTTCATCACCATATTTTCAGGATTGTAGAGAAACAAACAAGGTTCCTCTAATTTGATGCAACAATGACTATGAGAGCCGTAGAGCTATACCACATGAGCAGCAGTACAAGGGGGACAGCTTCTTACATTTTAGGTGTAATCAGTGTTATTGTTTGGGTTATTGCTGAGATACCTCAAATAATCATAAACTACACTAGAAAATCTGCTAAGGGTCTCTCTCTCACTTTCTTGTTCACTTGGATAATCGGGTAAATCAACTACTAACTATATTCTTTATAACTATTAAGCTATTGCCTATTCTTGAATAAATATGAGTTGCATATGATAGAGTGTATTATTCTGAATATTATTTTTTTCATACTGACAGTTAGATATTTAACCTCTTGGGATGCATGCTTGAGCCTGCAACTATGAGTATTTATTTTCTCTTGTAAGGACTTAATAAGTACCTACATTTTAGGAAATTATCTTTTAGAGTTTGCTTTTCTCTACTACTTTTTCCATAATTTTCATAATAGATTCACATCAATGTTACTAGAATTTGTTTTGTCTCACAAGATATTTTATTACTATTGAAAAAAATGTATCTGTTTGTTGATGATAATCTATTCCTTATTAACTAATGTAGGAAGCATTTTTTTCCTTTTCTTGGTTGGACCATTTTTTTTTCCAAATCAGTTCTCATTTTGATGTTGGTGTCAAAAAGATTGAAAGTTGGACTGCTAGGCTGCTCCCTTCAATACAAGTCCTGCTTTTGAGCTTTTTTAAATCTATTTTTGTTTACCTAACATCTTGCATTCTTGTTGTCCTTTGGTATCGTTAACAAAATATGTGAGATAATATTAGAGCCTTTGATACTTAAATTTCTCTTTTAAGTGATGTGTAGTTGGTGAAGTTCTGGCATAGCAGCGAATGTGTTGAGGCATGCATATGACAAAACTAAAATAGTGTTCAAATGTTCCATCACTGTTATTGTTGCAAAGCCTGAATCCTTCAAGGATGCTAGAATTCCTGAGTTTCTTCTAGTGCCAAGTGACAGTCACTTTTATTTGTGTGTACAGATTTTTTACCTAAAGCTTAATCGGCATTATTCCTTGTATGAGCATTGCATGATTTGTTATTTAACTTTGACTAATTTTTTCTCACATTATAGGCAAAAGATTCAGGATCAGGAATTAACCGACAAGATATTCCAAAGTTATTCACCAAATTTGCACAAAGCCAAGTGATAAACCACTATTTTATGGTTTATTTTGTCTTGAATTGAGTGGATTTTATCAACTTTACTAACAATTTTCCTTATAAATTGCATATTTTTAAGTTTCCTTCCTAATTTTGTACTATGATTGAAAACATGCTTCTTTGGCCTTAAAATTGCTAAGTAATCTTCTCTTATTACCATTCGATGCCATGATATATATGTTAAGTATTTTTAGGTTTTATAGGACAGGAATGGCCTAGAGGATGGAAAGAAAGCATGCCAAAATGGAAGGAACACAAAAAATCGAGGATTTGAGAAGCTGGAGCCGACGCGCATGCGTGGACGATGCATACGCGTGACTGGTGCAGCAGACAAATGACGCGCACGCGTGGATGACGCGTACGCGTGGCGTGTTCAATATCCAGCGACGTGTACACGTGGCTGACGCGTACACGTGACAAGCGTCACGTGCCTCTGTAAAGTGAATTCACTGGGGGCAATTTCTGGGCTGCTTTTGACCCAGTTTTAGGCCCGAATACTTAGACAAGAGGCTACAGAGTAGAGCTAGAAAGGGGAAATCATTCACTTTTCATTCATACATACATTAGATTTTAGATGTAGAATTCTAGAGAAAGATACTCTCTCCTCTCTCTAGGTTTAGGGTTTCTTCTTCTAATTTCTCCTTAGGTTTAGGTTTCAGTCTTATTTTAATTTAGTTTTCTCTTTCTTTTATTTGTTCTAGTACTTTAGTTTTCTACTTCTCTTATTCATTCCTTTATTTTGCTAATTTAATTTATGAATTCATGTGTTACTCT
The DNA here is from genome assembly GCF_014773155.1 of Arachis stenosperma. Taxonomy (NCBI): domain Eukaryota; kingdom Viridiplantae; phylum Streptophyta; class Magnoliopsida; order Fabales; family Fabaceae; genus Arachis; species Arachis stenosperma. The sequence continues at coordinate 79,685,120 of NC_080383.1, forward strand.
CAATTTTCATTAATGTAATTTATGTTTCATGTTTCATATTGTTCAATTGCTTTGTTATTGTTATTTCATTGCTTTGGTTAGTCTTAGAATTTCCTATGTCTTGTCAATTTTCTATGTTTTTATTCTATGCCTTCCAAGTGTTTGATAAAATGCTTGGGTGGATTTTAATTTAGATTTTTATGTTCTTGACTTGGATTGATTAATTAGAGACTCTTGAGTTATCAAAATTTTTTGTTGATTGGTGATTGAAAGTTGTTAGTTGGCTTGAGCATCACTAAATCTAGTCTTTGATTAGGACTTGTGAACTTAAGTCGATTTTGCTTGCTTGACTTTTCTTCATTTGTTAGAGGATAACTAAGTGAAAACAATTTACGTTTACCATCACAATTGACGATGATAATGAGAATAGGACTTCTAAAATTCTCTTTCCTTACTAAGATCTTTCTTAGTTATTAGTTTATTTTCTTGCCATTTTACTTTCTTGTTTCTTATTACAAAACCCATAAATATACTTTTTCATAGCCAATAATAAACTATACTCCCCTGCATTTCCTTGAGAGATGACCTGAGGTTTAAATACTTCGGTTAATTTTATTGGGTTTGCTTAAGTGACAATAATCTATACGTTGATTGAGGTTGAATTGTCGGTTTAGAACTATACTTGCAACACGATATTTTTGTGAAAATCTTTACCGATATTTTTCCTCCGTCAAGTTTTTGGTGCCGTTACCGGGGAGAATGATAAACCAGTATTTTATGGTTTATTTTGTCTTGAATTGAGTGGATTTTATCAACTTTACTCACACTTATGCATAAAAAATTGCATGTTTTTAAGTTTCCTTCCTAATTTTGTGCTATGATTGAAAACATGCTTTTTGGCCTTAAAATTGCTAATTTGTCATCTTCTCTTATTACCATTTGATGCCATGATATGTGTGTTAGGTATTTTCAGGTTTTATAGGGCAAGAATGGCCTAGAAGATGGAAAGGAAGCATGCCAAACTGGGAGGAACACAAGAAATTGAGGATTTGAGAAGCTAGAGCCGACACGCACGCGTGACTGGTGCAGCAGACAAATAACGCGCACGCATGGATGACACGTACGCATGGCTGACGCGTACACGTGACAAGCGTCATGTGTCTCAGTAAAGCAAATTCACTGAGAGATTTCTGTGCTGCTTTTGACTTAGTTTCAGGCCCGAAAACATAGACAAGAGGCTGCAGAGTGGAGTTGGAAGGCGGGAATCATTCACTTTTCATTCATACACACATTAGGTTTTAAATCTAGAATTCTATAGAGAGAGACTCTCTCCTCTCTCTAGGTTTAGGGTTTCTTCTTCCAATTTCACCTTAGTTTAGGTTTCAGTCTTATTTTAATTTAGTTTTCTCTTACTTTTATTTGTTCTAGCATTTTAATTTAGTTTTCTCTTACTTTTATTTGTTCTAGCACTTTAGTTATCTACTTCTCTTATTCATTCCTTTATTTTGCTAATTTAGTTTATGAATTCATGTGTTACTCTCAATTTTCATTAATGCAATTTATGTTTCATGTTTCTTATTGTTCAATTGCTTTGTTATTGTTATTACATTGCTTTGGTTAGTCTTAGAATTTCCTATGTCTTGTCAATTTTCTATTTTTTTATTCTATACCTTCCAAGTGTTTGACAAAATGCTTGGGTGGATTTCAATTTAGATTTTTATGTTCTTGACTTGGATTGATTAATTAGAGACTCTTGAGTTATCAAAAGTCTTTTGTTGATTGGTGATTGAAAGTTTTTAATTGGCTTGAGCCTCACTAAATCTAGTCTTTGATTAGGACTTGTGAACTTAAGTCAATTTTGCTCGCTTTACTTTCCTTCATTTGTTAGAGGATAACGTAGTGAAAACAATTTACATTTACCATCAAAATTGACGATGATAATGAGAATATGACTTCTAATTCTCTTTCCTTGCTAAGATCTTTCTTAGTTATTAGTTTATTTTCTTGACATTTTACTTTCTTGTTTCTTATTACAAAACCCAAAAATATACTTTTCTATAGCCAATAATAAACTACACTTCCCTGCAATTCCTTGAGAGACAATCCGAGATTTAAATAATTCGGTTAATTTTATTGGGTTTGCTTAAGTGATAACAATCTAAACGTTGATTGAGGTTGAATTGTCCCTTTAAAACCATTTTTGCAACGTGATATTTTTGTAAAAATCTTTACCGACATTTTTTCTCCGTCACCAAACAGTACAAACTAAAGATCCTGTTGGAAGTGGACTTGGCCTTGCCATTTGTAGGAGGTACTATTTTCTTATTTCTTGCAAAATTGGCACTAGGTTCTCACTTGAATTCTTCTTTGTGATTTCACTCGTTTACTTTTTAACTTTGTGAGTAGGTTTGTAAATCTCATGGAAGGCACGTCATAAACTTGTTTGGAAGTATTAACTGTTTAGAAGTGTTTACTATTTAGAAGTGTTGGACTTGTTTAGAACTGTTAACTGTTTGGTGATGCATCAATTGAGTAAGTTTCCAATAATGTTAATGTTGGTAAGGAGGAAGTTGTGAAGGACTCTAAGGTAGAGAAAAAATTTGTTACTGTGAAAATATTGGTGATAATTTAGTGTTAACACCCTTACTGCTACATTGATGTAATATAGTTATAGGCTTGTAGCATTTTTTATTGTTTAGATTTGTAACATAATTTATTATTTTTCAAGAGAAATTTATGTATCAATATTTTTAGTTTAATAAAATATCTCATTTTGTAGTAATTAATTTCAGTATATTTATATTATACATAATAATAATAATTGCTGGCAAAAATAATTGAGATATTAGGAAAAAAAAGAAGATAGTTCGTTGCTTCTAAGAAAATGAGTATAATATAACTAAAAAAAGTCTTAAGATTTTAGCGGCAATAGTAATGACAACTAAAAGTAAATAACATTACACTTTTTGAATTTATTTTAGTGGCAATATAAATTGCTGCAAAATAGATTTTGCCTTGTAATGGCCATTAAAAGTGAATAACATTGCAATTTTAGAATTATTTTTGGTGGCCATATAAATTTCCAAGAAATGGCCGCTAAAAGTTATATACTTTTTTTTGCGGCTATTAAAAAAGTCTTTACCGACAAATGTTATAATTATCGTTAAAACCTTTTAGCGATAAAGTCTAAGACGGCTAATCTGTCACAAATTAGAATTTTGTTTAAAAATTTTTTATTGAATAATAAGTTGTTGAATACATGATGAGGGGATATTTTATCCGTTTTTTGCCATCATTTTCATATAGTTTTCATTATGTTTTGTTTAAGTTTTATTATGTTTTCAAAGGTTTTAGTGCAAAATTCACATTTTTGGATTCTACTTTGAGTTTGTGTGTTTTATGGTGATTTCAAGTATTTTCTAGCTGAAATTGAGGAACTTGAGCAGAAGTCTGATTCAGAGACAAAAAAAGGACTGCAGATGTTGTTAGGATCTGACCTCAGTGCACTCGAAGGAACTTTTCTGGAGCTACAACAGTCCAAATGGTGCACTCTCAATGGCTATGGAAAGCTAACATCCAGGGCTTTCCCGAAATATATAATAGTTCATACTTTGCTTTCGAAATAAAGGCCCAAAACTGGCATTCAACACCAGCCACCAGCACCATTCCTGGCGTCCAACGCCCATAAGGGAGCAGCTGGTGTCCAACGCCCAAAAGGGAGTCCCTAGCCAGTGTTTAATGCCCCTAAAGGGTACTAGCACATGGAGACCCCCTTGGCTCAGCCCAAACACTCACCAAGTGGGCCCGGAAAGTGGATTTTTGCACTATAAGACTAATTTATCTGATTTCTGTAATTCTTAGTTAGCAGTTTAGTATTTATAGGAGGAGATCACCCTTGTTTATGATCTTCCTCTCCCCCATTCAAACCTTTCATTATTATTTTCTGTACAGTATGACTCACTAACCTCCTTAAGGTTAAAGTTAGGAGCTCTGCTGAGTTTCATGGATCAATAATATTACTGTTTTCATTCAATATGTCTGATTCTATTCTCTTATGCAACCTTGTTCTTCATCTTATGAATTAAGGGTGACCCGTGACAATTACCCTTGTTCTACACGGGTTCTGTGCAATTCCTGACCCGGATAGCGTTGAACTGAAACTAGAGATTGCATTGCGAATTCCAATAGAGCATCTGAGCAACTTTGGATATGTGACATATAATCCCGTTGATTATGGGTGCATGAGGTCTCTATGGCGTTAAGGCTAGAGTCAAAGAAGCAGCACTTTCTGATCCAGAAGATCTGCCATGTCTGTGGCTCCTTGAGTAGGATCGTGAAGGGGAGTGAATTGCTTAGAGCTTCATCTTCTGCTACAGTGAGAAACCTAGAGGTGGCTTGATGAGAGGACATGAGTCATCTCAACATGGTAGATTGTTGCAATAGTGGAGGTTAACATGATGAGAGGACATGAGTTAATCACTTATGGCTGCCATTGAAGGAATCAGAAGATTATTGAAGAAGACAGTAAGAAAAGTTAATCCGGAAAGACAAAGCATCTCCAAAGCCTCAACCATTCTATTACCATTGAATTCCTATCTACCTAGTAACATTCTATTTATTTCTTTTATATGTTTTTTTGTGACAAACTATAATTTCTATCCACCTAACTAAGATCTGCAAGGTATCCACTGCTTGCTCTAACCAACAATCTGCGTGAGATCGACCCTGACTCACCTCAGGTATTTATTTGTGGGAATTCTGTGGAGCCAATTTTGTGCACCAAGTTTTTGGCGCCATTGGCGAGGATTGTTTAGATTTGACAAACTACCAGATTATCTTGTTGCTTAGATTAGGTATTCTTTATGTTTTATTTGCTCTTTTGTTTGTGTCTTTTATTTTTTTTTCAAAAAATTTTCCAAACTTTTTCTCTTTTTGGCCATGTATTTTCTTTTGATTTTCTTACTTTGAGTCTTACCTATTTCTTGTTTTCTTTTTCAAAAATTTTCAAAATCTTTTATTTTCTTTAGTAATCTTTGTCTTTTGTTTGAGTCTTATGTCTGTTTTTAAGTTTGGTGTCCCCTCTATTTTTATCTTTTTCTTTAAATTTTTGAAGGTGTTCTTATTCTCCCTTCTTCATATTGGAATTATTCTTAGTGAATTTTCTTGTTTGATTTTTTTTAGTTTGGTGTCTCTTTGTGTTTTTTTGCTAATTTTCAAAAATTTTGAGTCTTTGATCCTAAAAATTTTAAGTTTGGTGTCTTTTCGGTGTTTCTTGGTTTTTCTCTCCTTTGAATTTTTAAAAATTTGTTCTTGGTGTTCTTCCTTGTATTTGAATTGTTCTTGTTATTTTTCTTTGTTTGTTCTTAAAATTTTTAAGTTTGGTGTCATTTTGTGTTTTGTCTTTCAATTTTCGAAAATTTTAGCTTTTGATTTCAAAAATTTTTAAGTTTGGTGTTTTCTTGTTAGTAAAGTTTAAATTTTAAATTTTGAATCTTATCTTTCAAACTCTTTTTCAAATCTTTATCTTATCTTTTTATCTTTCTTTAAATTTCAAATCATTATCTTATCTTATCTTAATTTTAAATTTCAAAATCAAATCTTTTTAAAAATCAAATCTTTTTCAAATCTTTATCTTATCTTGTTTTAAATTCAAATGTTAAAATTCAAATTTCAAATTCTTATCTTATCTTAATTCAATTTAAATTTTCAAATTTCAAGATATCAAAATTCAAAATTCCAAAATTCAAGATTTCGAAATTCAATTCTCAAATTCTAAATTTCAAATTTCAAATTTTAAAATTTTCAAATTTTAAAATTTTCAAATTTCAAATTTTAAAATAAAATCTTTTCAAATTTTTGGATCTTATCTTATCTTGTTTGATTCTCTCTTTTTAAATTCAAATTTCAAATCTTTTGTTTAACTTTCTCTTTTTAAATTCAAAACTTTTCAAAATCAAATCTCGTATCTTAATTTCATTTCTTCTTTCAAATTTGGATTTCAAAACCTTTAAATTTTTAAATCTTATCTTATTTTATTTCTCTCTCTTAATTCTTTCCTTCTAATTTTAAAATTTCAAAATCTTTATTTGACTTTTTCTTTCCACTTTTCAAAAATTTGTTCTTTAATTTTAAATCTTGTTAGTTAATTGGTTGTTCTTATTTTTTCAAAATTTTTAACTTTTTATTTTTGAATTAGTTTTCCATTTTTATTTTATTTATTTATTTACTTTTCGAAAAAAAATCTTTAATTCTTGTTTCTTCTTGGGTATCTCACTGGGAGCTCTCTATACTCTGACATAAAGACTCCCACTTTTTTTTGTCTCTTGTTTGTGTATGCAGGAACAGGAAAAGTGCACTATGGATCAAGAAGAAGAGGCACAACCAAGAAGAATCTTGGGCTCTTATACAGCCCCCACTCCTGACTTCTATGGAAGCAGCATTAGTATACCTCCAGTTGGAGTAGCTCATTTTGAGCTCAACCCACAATTAATCACTCTAATGCAGCAAAACTGCCAGTTTCAGGGACTTCCTCAAGAGGAGCCCAAAGAATTCCTTGCTGAATTCTTGTAATATGTTGACACAGTGCACACTGAAGGAGTAGACCAAGATGCCTACAGGCTATTGCTCTTTTCATTTGCTATAAAGGGCCAAGCAAAAAGGTGGTTGGATAATCAACCCAAATCAAGCTTGAAGATATGGAGTCAGCTGGTGGATAAGTTCTTGAATCAATATTTTTCACCAAAGAAGCTAACTTGGTTAAGACTGGACATTCAAGGCTTCAAACAAGAAGAGAGTGAGTCTCTTTATGATGCTTGGGTGAGATACAAGATGATGCTATGGAAACGTCCTACTGAAATATTTTCAGAATGGGTAAAACTAGACATCTTCTATTACGGACTCACAGATATGGCTAAGATGTCCTTAGACCATTCTGCTGGTGGTTCAATCCACATGAAAAAGACAACTGAGGAAGCTCATGAGCTCATTGAGACAGTTGCTAGCAATCAGCATCTGTACTCATCTTGTGAGACTCCAATGAAAGGAGAGATTAAGACAGTGTCCAATAAGTCCCTCCTGAGCAAAGTGAGTCATTTAACCCAGCAACTGCACTCCCTTGCATAACAAATGTTGAAATTTCAAGAGATGCTACAAGAATCCCGAGCCTCTAACAAAACTATAGAGGCACAGTTGAGTCAAACTAGACAGCACTTATCTAGTCTAGCGCTCATTATTACCAAAGACGCTGAGCCTAAGGTGGTATACACTGTTAAGGAACTAAATGAAGAAGAGACTCAAGAAGAGGCTAGAAGCACACTGTTACACGCCCCTCTTATGGGAAGAAAGCCTGAAGTACCACAACCCCACAAGACTCAAAAGGAGACCAAGGATGAGCACTGCTCACAGTCCTTGGACGACTCTAAGAAGCTTCACATCAATATTCCTTTTACTGAGGTTTGGGAGCAATGGTCTCTATATACTGGAACAAACCTCTCTGATGCTGAGAGAGGAGAATTAGTGATGAGGTTACAGAAGAATTACATGATTATCAAGGTCTTTCAACCTCCACTACCCCTTGACAAAGGAGGTACTGCCATGCAGAGTACAATACTGAAGCCTCCTCCCTTGGTGAAAACTCATACAGTTTTCCTAGACATCAAACTTAAGTTTGGTGTTGGGCAGTCATCACCCACCAAGGAGGAAGGTCCCAAGAAGAAGATGCAAAGGGGATGGAGAAACAATAAAACCATTACCCTAACAAGTAAGGAGAATCAAGCTGATCACACTAAAAGAAAGCTTAGCTTGTTAGGAGGAATTCAAATCTGAGGGAACTAATCTCCTCCTCTTCTCCCATGGAGTCATTTTTGTTAACCAACTAGAAGAAGAGGAAGAAAGTTAGCAATCGAGTGTCAAGCTAATGACATTAAAGAAGCGATTGTTGGGAGGCAACCAAACCATGAGTAGAGTATTTGTGTTCTTATTTCTTTTGTTTATTTTAATTTGAGTCTATTTTAGTTTATTTTTAGAGCTTTCCCTTGCTTTTTAATGTTTCTGATCATGTGCAGTAGTTAGAACAGAAATAGAAATAGTCAAAGCTGGAAATAGAACACTACGGAGTAGAGACTTTGCTGTTGTTGAATGCCAGACAAGGGGGCCAGAGTGGGCGTTCAACGCCCAAGAGGGAGCACATAGCTGGCATTGAATGCCAGCCAGTGAGCATGAAGCTGGCGTTGAATGCCAGCCAGGGGGCAGAGACCTGGCGTTTAACGGCAGGAAGGAGCACCCCAATGGGCGTTCAACACCCTATAAGGAGCATTAAGCTGGCATTGAATGCCAGCCAGGAGCAGGATCTGGGCGTTCAACGCCCACAAGGGGGCAGGGAATTCGAATTCCTTAGCCTTCTAGGACCAGTGGGTCCCACAAAAACTCCACCTACCCCACCTACCTCACCCTCTATCTCTCCCTCTTTTTTTCATTCTACTCCCTCATTCCTAATTGTTCATATTTTCTCATGGACGAGCAAAACTCTTAAATTTGGTGTTGCAAAAGTTGCTTTTTGACTTCTACCACTCCTAAGTATGTCACCTATGCAATTCAGCCAGAATTGTCACAGAAGGAGACATCCCCATTAAGGAGGACAAGCCCATCACTAAAAGAAGGATGGAGCATGTTAAGAGAAACGGCACATAGATCACAGCAAGACCATATGGAGCCGCTTCAATAAAAAATCCCTGAGATGCCTCAAGGATGTATTTTCCTCCCCAAGGTTATTGGGACCAATTGCACACTTCTCAAGGAAAATTGAGCTCCAACATGGATCAACTAAGGATGGGACATCAAGAACACTCCACCATCCTCCATGACATAAGTGAAGATCAAAGAGCCATGAAGGAAGAACAAAGAGCTATGAGGGAAGAACAACAGAGCCAGGGGCGTGACATAGAGGAGATCAAGCACTCTATTGGATCTTTTAGAAGGAGTATTAGCCACCATCACTAAGGTGGATTTGTTCCCTTTACTCCCCTATTGCCTATGTTATTTTTCTATTTTCTATGTATTTTGTTTTATTGTCTGTTTCTAGTGCATGATCATCTGTCTTTATGTCTTAAAGCTAGGAAATATTCCATGAATGTCTCACCTTGCTTAAAAGAAAAATTATTTTATTGAAAAAGCAAAGTAAGATGCATGAGTTTCGAGTTTTATATTAAGAATAGTTCAATTATTTGATGTGGTGGCATTGCTTTTGTTTTCTAAATGTATGAATAAACAGTGAATATTTGATGTTGGAGTTAAGAATATTGGCTCTTGAAAGAATGAGGATAAAAGTGAAGTATTACTGGTGATCTGAAAAATTCTAAAATTAATTCTTGAAGCAAGAAAAACCAGGAAAAAGCAATATATATATATATATATATATATATATATATATATATATATATATGCGGAAAAAATGCGAAAAAATATAGCAAGCAGAATAAACCAATAGCTCTTTAAACCAAAAGGCAAGAGCAAGGATCCAAGACTTTGAACATCAATGGTTAGGAGACCTAAAAGAAATATCATAGCCTAGGCAGTTCAAATGAGCTGCTTCCCTAACTATATGCTTGTGGTGTGAAGGTGTCAAGTGAAAAGCTTGAGACTGAGCAGTTAAAGTCGTGGTCCAAAGCAAAGAGTGTGCTTAAGAACTCTGGACACCACTGGTTGGGGATTCTAGCGAAGCTGAATCACAATCCGAAAGGGTTCACCCAGTTAAGTGTCTGTGGCATTTATGTATTCGGTGGTAATACTGGAAAACAAAGTGCTTAGGGTCACGGCCAAGACTCTAAAGAAGCTGTGTTCAAGAATAAAAAAGAACATAACTAAGAGAATCAATAGTATCATCTAGATTCTATGTTCCTAAAGATGCCAACTATTCTAAGCTTCAATGGAAAGTGAGATGCCAAAACTATTCAGAAGCAAAAAGCTACTAGTCCCGCTCATCTAATTGAAACTGAGCTTCATTGAGAACACTTAAATTTATTGCATCCTTCTATTTCTTTTTATCCAACTTTGTTTTTGGTTGCTTGGGGAGAAGCAACAGTTTAAGTTTGGTGTTCTGATGAGCGAATATTTTATACGCTTTTTGGCATCAATTTCATATAGTTTCCATTATGTTTTGTTAAAGTTTTATTATGTTTTCATAGGTTTTATTGCAAAATTTATATTTCTGGATTCTACTTTGAGTTTGTGTTTTTTATGGTGATTTCAGGTATTTTCTGGCTGAAATTAAGGAGCTTGAGCAGAAGTTTGATTCAGAGACCGACAAAGGACTGCAGATGCTGTCAAGATCTGACCTCCATGCACTCGAAGGAGCTTTTCTAGAGCTACAGAAGTCCAAATAGCGTGCTCTTAATGGCCCTGGAAGGATAACATCCAGGACTTTTCCGAAATATATAATAGTCCATACTTTGCTTTGGAAATAAAGGCCCAAAACTGGCATTCAACGCCTGCCACCAGCCCTATTCCTGGCGTCCAGCGCCCACAGGGGAGCAGCTGGCGTCCAACGCCAAAAAGGGAGTCTCTAGCCAGCGTTCAATGCTTCTAAGAGGTACTAGCACGTGGAGACACCCTTGGCTCAGCCCAAACACTCACCAAGTGGGCTCGGAACGTGGATTTTTGCACTACAAGTCTAGTTTATCTGATTTCTGTAATTCTTAGTTAGCATTTTAGTATTTATAAGAGCAGATCACCCTTGTTCGGAATCTTCTTCTCCCCCATTCAAACCTTTCATTATTATTTTTTGTATAGCATGAGTCACTGACCTCCCAAGGTTAAGGTTAGGAGCTCTACTGAGTTTCATGGATCAATAATATTACTGTTTTCATTCAATATGTCTGATTCTATTCTCTTCTGCAACCCCGTTCTTCATCTTATGAAATGAGGGTGACCCGTGACAATCACTGATGACTGGATAATTTATACGCTTTTTGGCATTGTTTTTAGGTAGTTTTTAGTATGATCTAGTTACTTTTAGGGATGTTTTCATTAGTTTTTATGCTAAATTCAAATTTCTGGACTTTACTATGAGTTTGTGTGTTTTTTTGTGATTTCAGGTATTTTTTGGCTGAAATTGAGGGACCTGAGCAAAACTCTGATAGGAGGCTGACAAAGGACTGCTGACACTGTTGGAATCTGACCTCCCTGCACTCGAAATGGATTTTCTGGAGCTACAGAACTCCAAATGGTGCGCTCTCAACGGCGTTGGAAAGCAGACATCCAGAGCTTTCCATCAATATATAATAGTCTATACTTTATTCGTGATTAGATGACTTAAACTGGCGCTCAACGCCAGTTCCATGCTGCATTCTGGAGTCAAACGCCAGAAACACGTCACGAACCAGAGTTGAACGCCCAAAACACGTTACAACTTGGCGTTCAACTCCAAGAGAAGCCTCACCTCGTGGATAGATCAAGCTCAGCCCAAGCACACACCAAGTGGGCCCCGAAAGTAGATTTATGCATCAATTACTTACTCCTGTAAACCCTAGTAGCTAGTTTAGTATAAATAAGACTTTTTACTAGTGTATTAGTCGTCCTTTTTGACCACGTTACATCTTTGGTCTCAGTTTTATTTTATTCATCTTAGGAGACTATTGATCACATTTTGGGGGCTGGCCATTCGGCCAAGCCTGGACCTTTCACTTATGTATTTTCAACGGTGGAGTTTCTACACACCATAGATTAAGGGTGTGGAGCTCTGCTGTACCTCAAGTTTCAATGCAATTACTATTATTTTCTATCCAATTCGATTTATTCCTGTTCTAAGATATTCGTTGTACTTCAACTTGATGAATGTGATGATCCGTGACACTCATCATCATTCTCACCTATGAACGCACGTGACTGACAACTACTTCCGTTCTACCTTAGACTGGGCGCATATCTCTTGGATTCCTTAATCAGAATCTTCGTGGTATAAGCTAGAATTGATGGCGGCATTCATGGGAATCCGAAAAGTCTAACCTTGTCTATGGTATTCCGAGTAGGATTCCGGGATTGAATGACTGTGACGAGCTTCAAACTCCTGAAGGCTGGGCGTTAGTGACAGACGCAAAAGAATCACTGGATTCTACTCCAACCTGATTGAAAACCGACAGATGATTAGCCGTGCTGTGACAGAGCATTTGGGCCTTTTTCACTGAGAGGATGGGATGTAGCCATTGACAACGGTGATGCCCTACATACAGCTTGCCATGGAAAGGAGTAAGAAGGATTGGATGAATGTAATAAGAAAGTAGAGATTCGGAAGGAACACAGCACCTCCATGCACCTATCTGAAATTCCCACCATTGGATTACATGAGTAACTTTATCTTTATTTCCTGTTTATTTTATTTATCTTTTGAATATCTAATCCAATCATATTTGAATCAGCCTGATTGAGATTTACAAGATGACCATAGATTGCTTCATACCAACAATCTTCGTGGGATCGACCTTTACTCACGTAAGGTATTACTTGGACGACCCAGTGCACTTGCTGGTTAGTTGTGCGGAGTTGTGACTAAGTGTAATTCACGTGTGAGAGCTACCAAATTATTGGAGCCATTGTTGATGATCACAAAATCCGTGCACCAAGTTTTTGGCGCTGTTGCCGGGGATTGTTCGAGTATGGACAACTGACGGTTCATCTTGTTGCTCAGATTAGGTAATTTTTTTTTCAAAAAGTTTTCAAAAATTTTTCAAAATTTTTCTTTGTTTTCGTTTTTCCAAAAAAATTTATTATTTTCGAAAAAAAATTTTAAATTATTCTATGGCTTCAAAACTTTCAAGAATGAATTCTAGAGTTTCATGGTAACATGATGAATCCTAGCTGGCTACAAAGCCATATTCAAACTCCTTTGGAATTGGTCTTCAACTAATCACTATAATGCATGTAATTCCATCCTAAATCTGACTGGCTATTAAGCCATGTCAAACCCTTTGATTGGAACTTTGGGCTAACATTGAAAGATTCCTGGAATTCTTCTTAAAGATTTTGAATTTCTTATTTTCTTTTTCCATATGTTTTTCGAAAAAAATAAAAGAAAATACAAAAAATTAGAAAAAAATAAAAACAAAAAATATTTTGTGTTTCTTGTTTGAGTATTGAGTCAATTTTTAAGTTTGGTGTCAATTGCATGCTTTAAAAATTTTTCTTGCATTTTTCGAAAATTCATGCATTCATGGTGTTCTTCATGATCTTCAAGTTGTTCTTGACAAGTCTTCTTGTTTGATCTTGATGTTTTCTTGTTTTGTGTTGTTTGTTATTTTTCATATGCATTTTTCGTTTGTTAGAGTCCATGCATTAAAGATTTCTAAGTTTAGTGTCTTGCATGTTTTCTTTGCATCAAAAAATTTTTCAAAATTATGTTCTTGATGTTCATCATGATCTTCAAAGTGTTCTTGGTGTTCATCTTGACATTCATAGTGTTCTTGCATGCATCATGAGTTTTGATTCATAATTTTCATGTTGTGAGTCATTTTTATGTTTTTCTCTCTCATCATCAAAAATTCAAAAATAAAAAAAAATATCTTTTCCTTATTTCTCTCCAAATTTTCAAAATTTTGGGTTGACTTGGTCAAAAAATTTTAAAAATTAGTTGTTTCCTACAAGTCAAGTCAAATTTTCAATTTTAAAAATCTTATCTTTTCAAAACTTTTTCAAATCAAATCTTTTTCATTTTTATCTTATTAATTTCGAAAATTTCAAAATATTTTTTCAAAATTTTTTTTCTTAATTTTATTTCAAAATTTCGAAATTACACTAACAATTAATGTGATTGATTCAAAAATTTGAAGTTTGTTACTTTCTTGTTAAGAAAGGTTCAATCTTTAAATTCTAGAATCTTATCTTTTAGTTTTTTGTTAGTTAAGTAATTAATTTTAATTTTAAAAATTAAAGCTTTTTCAATCCTATCTTTTTATCATATCTTCTTATCTTATCTTTTTATCATATCTTTTTCAAAAATTTTATCTTATCCAAAAATTTAATTTCAAAAATATCTTCTTATCTTCTTATCTTTTCAAAATTAATTTTCAAATCTTTTTCAATCAACTAACTAACTTCTTGTTTGTTTCTTATCTTTTTGAAAATAACTTAACTACTTCTCCCTCTCTAATTTTCGAAAATATCTCCTCCTTTTTCAAATTTCTTTTTAATTAATTAATTGTTTCAACTTTTAATTTTAATTTTATTTCTTATCCTAATTTTCGAAATTCATTAACTCCTTTTCAAAAATTATTTTCGAAAATTTCTATCTCTCATCTTATTCCATTTATTTATTTATTTATTTATTTACTAACACTTCTCTTCACCTTTCTTCATCTCAATTCACTGCCCCTACCTTTACTCTTTATCCAGACTATTCATTCTCTTTTCTTTATTTCCTTTCTTCTTCTACTAACAATAAGGAACCTCTTTACTGTGACATAAAGGATTCCTCTTTCTTTTCTTGTTCTATTCTTTCCTATATGAGCAGGAATAAGGAAAAAGGCATCTTTGTTGAAGCTGATCTAGAACCTAAAAGGACTCTGAAGAGGAAACTAAGAGAAGCTAAATTACAACAATCCAGAGGCAACCTTTCTGAAATTTTCGAACAAGAGAAGGAGATCGCAGCTGAACCCAACAACAATAATACAAGGAGGATGCTTGGTGATTTCACTAAACCAACGTCCAAGTTTGATGGAAGAAGCATCTCAATTCCTGCCATTGGAGCAAACAATTTTGAGCTAAAACCTCAATTAGTTGCTTTGATGCAACAGAACTGCAAGTTTCATGGACTTTCATCTGAAGATTCTTATCAGTTATTAACTGAGTTCTTGAAGATTTGTGAGACTGTTAAGATGAATGGAGTAGATCCTGAAGTCTACAAGCTCATGCTTTTCCCTTTTTCTATAAGAGACAGAGCTAGAACATGGTTGGACTCACAACCTAAAGATAGCCTGGACTCTTGGGATAAGATGGTCACAGCCTTCTTGGATAAATTCTTTCCTCCTCAAAAGTAGAGCAAGCTTAGAGTGGATGTTCAGACCTTCAAGCAAAAAGATGGTGAATCCCTCTATGAAGCTTGGAAAAGATACAAGCAGATGACCAAAAAGTGTCCTTCTGACATGTTTTCAGAATGGACCATATTAGATATATTCTATTATGGTCTATCTGAGTTTTCCAAAATGTCATTGGACCATTCTGCAGGTGGATCCATTCACTTAAAGAAAACGCCTGCAGAAGCTCAAGAACTTATTGACATGGTTGTAAATAACCAATTCATGTACACTTCTGAGAGGAATTCCTGAATAATGGGACGCCTCAGAGGAAGGGAGTTCTTGAAATTGATGCTCTGAATGCCATATTGGCTCAGAACAAAGTGTTGACTCAACAAGTCAACATGATTTCTCAAAGTCTGAATGGATGGCAAAATGCATCCAACAGTACTAAAGAAGCAGCTTCTGAAGAAGCTTATGATCCTGAGAACCCTGCAATAGCAGAGGTAAATTACATGGGTTAACCTTATGGAAACACCTATAATTCATCATGGAGAAATCATCCAAATTTCTCATGGAAGGATCAACAAAATCCTCAACAAGGCTTTAATAATGGTGAAAGAAACAGGCTAAGCAGTAACAAGCCTTTTCCATCATCTTCTCAGCAACAGATAGAGAATTCTGAGCAGAGCCCCTCTAATTTAGCAAATTTAGTCTCTGATCTGTCTAAGGCCACTTTAAGTTTCATGAGTGAAACAAGGTCCTCCATCAGAAATTTGGAGGCACAAGTGGGCCAGCTAAGTAAGAAAGTCACTGAAACTCCTCCCATTACTCTCCTAAGCAATACAGAAGAAAATCCAAGAGGAGAGTGCAAGGCCATTGATGTAATCAATATGGCCGAATGCACAAGGGAGGAGAAGGACAAAAATTCTAGTGAGGAAGACCTCCTGGGACGTCTCTCAAACAAGAAGGAGTTCCCTATTGAGGACCTAAAGGAATCTGAGGCTCATATAGAGACCATAGAGATTCCATTAAATCTCCTTCTGCCATTCATGAGCTCTGAAGATTATTCTTCCTCTGAAGAGGATGAAGATGTAACTGGAGAGCAAGTTGCTCAATATCTAGGAGCCATCATGAAGCTGAATGCCAAGTTGTTTGGTAATGAGACTTGGGAAGGTGAACCTCCCTTGCTCATTAGTGAACTAGATACATGGGTTCAGAAAATTTTACCTTAAAAGAGACAAGATCCTGGTAAATTCTTAATACCCTGTACCATAGGCACCATGACCTTTAACAAGGCTCTGTGTGACCTGGGGTCAGGCATAAATCTTATGCCACTCTCTGTAATGGAGAAACTGGGGATCATTGAGGTACAGCCTGCCTTATTCTCATTACAATTGGCAGACAAGTCAGTAAGACAAGCTTATAGATTAGTAGAGGACGTGTTGGTAAAGGTTAAAGGCCTTTACATTCCTGCTGATTTCATAATCTTAGACACTAGGAAGGAGGAGGATGAATGCATCATCCTTGGAAGACCTTTCCTAGCCACAGTGGAAGCTATGATAGATGTTAACAGAGGAGAATTAGTCCTTCAATTGAATGGGGACTACCTTGTGTTTAAGGCACACGGCTATCCTTCTGTAATAAGGGAGAGTAAGCATGCAGAGCTTCTCTCAATACAGAGTCAAACAGAGCCCCCACAATCAAACTCTAAGTTTGGTGTTGGGAGGCCACAACCAAACTCTAAGTTTGGTGTTGAACCCCCATATCCAAACTCTAAGTTTGGTGTTGGGAGTCCACAACATTGACCTGACCACCTTTGTGGCTCCATGAGAGCCCATTGTCAAGCTATTGACGTTAAAGAAGCGCTTGTTGGGAGGCAACCCAATTTTTATTTATCTTATTTTATTTTTATTTAATTGTTATTTTGTGTTTTAGTAGGTTCATGATCATATGGAGTCACGAAAAAATTATTAAAATTAAAAACAGAATCAAAAATAGCAGAAGAAAAATCACACCCTGGAGGAAGGACTTACTGGCATTTAAACGCCAGTAAGGTGCATCTGGCTGGCGTTCAACGCCAGAACAGAGCATGAATCTGGTGCTGAACGCCAGAAACAAGCAACATCCTGGCGTTTGGACACCAGGAATATGCCCTGAGGAAAGCTGGCGCTGAATGCCAGTAACAAGCATGAAACTGGCGTTCAACGCCAGAAACATGCTACACATGGGCGTTGAACGCCTAGAACGTGTATCATTTCGGCGTTTAAACGCCAGAATGGTATGCTAAGGCATTTTACATGCCTAATTGGTGTAGGAATGTAAATTCTTGACACCTCAGAATCTGTGGACCCCACAGGATCATCTCAGGATCTGTGGACCCCACAGGATCTCCACCTAACATATTCCCACCTTACCTCCTAATTAATCCTATAACACACTTTCCCAAAAACCCTTCACCAATCACCTCAACCTCTCTTCCCAATTACCCCATTCACCACTCACATCTATCCACTCTTCCCCACAAACCCCACCTACCTTCAAAATTCAAAAATCTTTCCCCCCAAACCCACCCTAAATGGCCGAACCTACCCTCTCCCCCCTCCCTATATATACCCCTCCATTCTACTTCATTTTCCCACAACACAACCCCTTCTTCTATACCTTGGCCGAAACCTACACCTCCCCTTCTCCTCCATATTTTCTTCTTCTTCTTCTTCTCTTCTTTCTTCTCTTGCTCGAGGGTGAGCAATATTTTAAGTTTGGTGTGGTAAAAGCATAAGCTTTTTGTTTTTCCATAACCATTGATGGCACCCAAGGCCGGAGAATCCTCTAGAAAAGGAAAAGGGAAGGCAAAAGCTTCCACCTCCGAGTCATGGAAGATGGAAAGATTCATCTCCAAAGTCCATCAAGACCACTTCTATGATGTTGTGGCCAAAAAGAAGGTGATCCCTGAGGTCCCTTTCAAGCTCAAGAAAAATGAGTATCCGGAGATCCGACATGAAATCTGAAGAAGAGATTGGGAAGTCCTAACCAATCCCATGCAACAAGTCGGAATCTTATTGGCTCAAGAGTTCTATGCCAATGCATGGATCACTAGGAACCATGATCAAAGTGTGAACCCGAATCCAAAGAATTATCTTACAATGGTTCGGGGGAAATACTTAGATTTTAGTCCAGAAAATGTGAGGTTGGCGTTCAACTTACCCATGATGCAAGGAGATGCACGCCCCTACACTAGAAGGGTCAACTTTAATCAAAGATTGGACCAAGTCCTTATGGACATATGTGTGGAAGGAGCTCAATGGAAAAGAGACTCCAAAGGCAAGCCGGTTCAACTAAGAAGACTGGACCTCAAGCCTGTGGCTAGAGGATGGTTGGAGTTCATTCAACGCTCCATCATCCCCACTAGAAATCGATCTGAAGTTACTTTGGATCGGGCCATCATGATTCATAGCATCATGATTGGAGAGGAAGTAGAAGTTCATGAAGTCATCTCCCATGAATTCTACAAAATAGCTGATAAATCCTCTACTTTGGCAAGGTTAGCTTTTTCTCATCTTATTTGCCATCTATGTTACTCAGCTGGAGTTATCATAGAAGGAGACATCCTCATTGAGGAGGACAAGCCCATCACTAAGAAAAGGATGGAGCAAACAAGAGAGCCCACTCATGGAACCCAAGAGACGCATGAGGAAGCTCATCACTAAGAAATCCCGGAGATGCCTCAAGGGATGCACTTTCCTCCCAACAACTATTGGGAACAACTCAACACTTCCTTAGAAGATTTGAGTTACAATGTGGAACAATTAAGGGTGAAAAATCAAGAGCACTCCATCATTCTCCATGAAATAAGAGAAGATCAAAGAGCAATGAGGGAGGAGCAACAAAGGCAAGGAAGGGACATAGAAGAGCTTAAGGACATCATTGGTCCTTCAAGAAGAAGACGCCACTAAGGTGGACTCATTCCTTGTTCTTATTTCTCTGTTTTTCGATTTTTATGCTTCATGTCTATTTATGTTTTGTGTCTCTACTTCATGATCATTAATATGTAGTAACTATGTCTTAAAGCTATGAATAAATTCCATAAATCCTTCACCTCTCTTAAATAAAAAATGTTTTTAATTCAAAAGAACAAGAAGTACATAAATTTTGAAAATTGTCCTTGAATTTAATTTAATTATATTGATGTGGTGACAATACTTTTTGTTTTCTGAATGAATGCTTAAACAGTGCATATTTTTTATCTTGTTGTTTATGAATGTTAAAATTGTTGGCTCTTGAAAGAATGATGAACAAAGAGAAATATTATTGATGATCTAAAAAATCATGAAATTGATTCTTGAAGCAAGAAAAAGCAGTGAAAAAACAAAAGCTTGCGAAAAAAAATTATTGGCAAAAAAAAATTTAGAAAGAAAAAGAAAAAGCCAATAGCCTTTAAAACCAAAAGGCAAGGGTAAAAAGGATCCAAGGCTTTGAGCATCAATGGATAGGAGGGCCCAAGGAAATAAAATCCAGGCCTAAGCGGCTAAATCAAGCTGTCCCTAACCATGTGCTTGTGGCATGCAGGTCCAAGTGAAAAGCTTGAGACTGAGTGGTTAAAGTCATGATCCAAAGCAAAAAGAGTGTGCCTAAGAGCTTTGGACACCTCTAACTAGAGACTCTAGCAAAGCTAAGTCACAATCTGAAAAGGTTCACCCAATCATGTGTCTGTGGCATTTATGTATCCGGTGGTAATACTGGAAAACAAAGTGCTTAGGGCCACGGCCAAGACTCATAAAAGTAGCTGTGTTCAAGAATCAACATACTTAACTAAGAGAATCAATAACACTATCCGAAATTCTAAGTTCCTAGAGAAGCCAATCATTCTGAACTTCAAATAAAAAAGTGAGATGCCAAAACTGTTCAGAAGCAAAAAGCTACAAGTCCCGCTCATCTAATTAGAATTAATATTCATTGATATTTTGGAATTTATAGTATATTCTCTTCTTTTTATCCTAATTGATTATCAGTTGCTTGGGGACAAGCAACAATTTAAGTTTGGTGTTGTGATGAGCGGATAATTTATACGCTTTTTGGCATTGTTTTTAGGTAGTTTTTAGTATGATCTAGTTACTTTTAGGGATGTTTACTATGAGTTTGTGTGTTTTTCTGTGATTTCAGATATTTTCTGGCTGAAATTGAGGGACCTGAGCAAAACTCTGATAGAAGGCTGACAAAGGACTGCTGATGCTGTTGGAATTTGACATCCCTGCACTCGAAATGGATTTTCTGGAGCTATAGAACTCCAAATGGCGTGCTCTCAACGGCGTTGGAAAGTATACATCCAGAGATTTCCATCAATATATAATAGTCTATACTTTATTCGTGATTAGACGACGTAAACTGGCGCTCAACGCCAGTTCCATGCTGCATTCTGGAGTCAAACGCCAGAAACACGTCACGAACCAGAGTTGAACGCCCAAAACACGTTACAACTTGGCGTTCAACTCCAAGAGAAGCCTCACCTCGTGGCTAGATCAAGCTCAGCCCAAGCACACACCAAGTGGGCCCCGAAAGTAGATTTATGCATCAATTACTTACTCCTGTAAACCCTAGTAGCTAGTTTAGTATAAATAAGACTTTTTACTAGTGTATTAGTCGTCCTTTTTGACCACGTTACATCTTTGGTCTCAGTTTTATTTTATTCATCTTAGGAGACTATTGATCACGTTTTGGGGGCTGGCCATTCGGCCATGCCTGGACCTTTCACTTATGTATTTTCAACGGTGGAATTTCTACACATCATAGATTAAGGGTGTGGAACTCTGCTGTACCTCAAGTTTCAATGCAATTACTATTATTTTCTATCCAATTCGATTTATTCCTATTCTAAGATATTCGTTGCACTTCAACTTGATGAATGTGATGATCTGTGACACTCATCATCATTCTCACCTATGAACGCGCGTGACTGACAACCACTTCCGTTCTACCTTAGACCGGGCGCATATCTCTTGTATTCCTTAATCAGAATCTTCGTGGTATAAGCTAGAATTGATGGCGGCATTCATGGGAATCCGAAAAGTCTAACCTTGTCTGTGGTATTCCGAGTAGGATTCCGGGATTGAATGACTGTGACGAGCTTCAAACTCCTGAAGGCTGGGCGTTAGTGACAGACGCAAAAGAATCACTGGATTCTACTCCAACCTGATTGAGAACCGACAGATGATTAGCCGTGCTATGACAGAGCATTTGGACCTTTTTTACTGAGAGGATAGGATGTAGCCATTGACAATGGTGATGCCCTACATACAGCTTGCCATGGAAAAGAGTAAGAAGGATTAGATGAATGTAATAAAAAAGTAGAGATTCAGAAGGAACACAGCACCTCCATGCACCTATCTGAAATTCCCACCATTGGATTACATGAGTAACTTTATCTTTATTTCCTGTTTATTTTATTTATCTTTTGAATATCTAATCCAATCATATTTGAATCAGTCTGACTGAGATTTACAAGATGACCATAGATTACTTCATACCAACAATTTCCGTGGGATCGACCCTTACTCACGTAAGGTATTACTTGGACGACCCAGTGCACTTGCTGGTTAGTTGTGCGGAGTTGTGACTAAGTGTAATTCACGTGTGAGAGCTACCAAATTATTGGAGCCATTGTTGATGATCACAAAATCCGTGCACCAATCACCCTTGTTCTACATGGGTTCCGTGCGATTCCTCACTCGGATTGTGTTGAACTAAAGCTAGAGATTGCATTGCGGATTCCAATAGAGTATCTGAGCAATATTGGATATGTGACATATAATCCCGTTGACTATGGGTGTGTGAGGTCTCTGTGGCGTTAAGGCTAGAGTAAGAGAAGCAGCACTTTCTGATCCGGAAGATCTGCCTTGTCTGTGGCACCTTGAGTAGGATCGTGAAGGGGAGTGGATTTCTTAGAGCTTCATCTTCTGCTACAGTGAGAAACCTAAAGGTGGCTTGATAAGAGGACATGAGTCATCTCAACGTGGTGGATTGCTGCAGTGGAGGAGGTTAACTTGATGAGAGGACATGAGTTAATTACTTACGACTGCCATTGAATGAATCAGAAGGTTATTGAAGAAGACAGTAAGAAAAGTTAATCCGGAAAGACAAAGCATCTCTGAAGTCTCAACCATTCTATCACCATTGAATTCCTATCTACCTAGTAACATTCTATTTATCTGTTTTATATACTTTTCGTGACAGACTATAATTTCTATCCACCTAACTAAGATCTACAAGATATTCACTACTTGTTCAAACCAACAATCTCTATGGAATCGACCCTGACTCACCTAAGGTATTATTTGGATGACCTGGTATATTTGCCAGTTTATCTGTACGAATTCTGTGAAGCCAGTTTCATGCACCAATACACAAAATGAAATCCGAAATCTCGACATTTACTTAACCGAACTAGTGAGTGTTGCTTTGCATTGTCCATAAATTGGTTCACATAATCTTCGAAGAAATATCCCACATTCAATCACTATGTTAATTTGTCCCTTATTGAAACGGTAGTGAAATCCCATCTTTCTTTATTTTCCCTTATGAATTAATGCCAATTATTCCATGGTGGAATTTGAAAGATGAAAAACCTACTCATCCGTGCCATTGAAGAAAACAATTAAGAACCCCATAATACATATGGTCCTACATAGGGACCATCCTCTTAATTAGGATTCCTTGATTGTGGTTGTGGTAGCAATGGCAATGGACATGCATGAGACACAGGGAACGGATGGTTGTGAATACTAAAATAAGTAGGCGACCAAAACCAAATTTTTTGGTTTTAAATTGATGGGCTTATTTAATAGGCCAAGCCCAGTCCAAAGCATGTAGGTCATGTTTGCCATCAAAATATGTTGCTCAGATGAGTTGGAACTTGATCTTAATTGCAACCTTGTCGTCATGATAGTGTGCTCATAATTATTTCTTGAAAATCAGTTTAGCAAAAATGAGAATGCCAGTTTTAATCACGATGCATTTAACAAAAGATAAAAAATAAATCAATAATTCTTTTAATTTAATTTTTTGTGTCATATTCAGCTTTATTTATTCAATATCTAGAGTAAATACATAACCCACCTCTTTCCATTTTCATGAAAGATCCCATGGTTGTCTGGCTAAAAAAAGGGTGTGTCTCAATTCTCAAAAAATGAATAAATAAAAATTGTCTTGAGTATTTATTTTAATAATACAAAAAATGACTAATTAAATGAAAGCCGAACATTTTTTCTTTGATTTAATGGTGGATATTATCTAGTTTTTATTACCAGAAATATTACTATCAAAGCTTTTATTATTACTAAAATGATTAGAAAATTTTCTTCAAATTACTAAATGAATGAAAAATTATACAGTTTCACGTTTCAATATATATCACAAATAATAAAAACCTTTAAAAAGATAAAAATATTTAAAAAAAGGGAAAAGCAAGGAAGAAAATAATTGTCTTTCATATCTGATGAGAAATTGAGAACTACTAGCCTACTTCTACTACTAGTAGTCTACTAATAAAAGGAATAGTAAATGATTCAAGGTTTTGAACGTAAACAAAAAAAAAAAAAATTATTAGTGGGGCCAAGGAAGAATTTGGTGGTAATCCTTGTCAGAAAGCGTTGATGGTGTCTTTGGTGTGAATCATTAAAGAAAGCAAGTGGGTCGGTGGCCTGTCCTTTTGTACGGGCGTACGGTCCATACGGAAAAACCCACCTTCTTGACAACTCCGCCTAACCTATCTCTTTGGCCCCACACCGCTTCGGTTACGCACTCTCCCCTCTCCCCGCTTTTCACGCGCCACAGGCATCTGCATTTTGCAGCGGCCTGCTATCACTCATCGTTATAGTTGTCAAAACTGAATTGGTAATCAAACCGGTCAGATTATTAATTTACTAGTTTATTAATTCAATCGATAAATTATTAATTCAATCGGTAAAATCATTCTCACACAAATAAAAAATATAAAATAGTTAAAAATTTAAAATTAAAATTTAAAATACATATTTTTATTAATATTTTAAGAACAGTTAAATCAAATTCTATAAATAATTAATACAAAGATAGACATATAATTAATTCATACTACTATATAATATCTTGATTAAATACAATAAGAATAACAATTTATGAATTATATCAAAAGAATAATTTCAAGGTCTAAATATTTTTATATAATTAAATAATTATATAAATTTATTTTTTTCAGAATAACTAATTTTTATTTTATTTTTTTATTCATTATCATTTTTTATTTTAAAATTAATTAATTTGTACTTCAGTTAAAAAATGAGTTAAGTATTTTCATATATATATGTGTGTGTGTGTGTATTAGTTAGAAAGAATTGATATATATATTTTAAAAAGCATTCAAAAAGCTAAAGAAACGGGTTATTGCAGTGGTTGTCAACTTTGTCTTAATTTCAGAAGAGCCAAGTTTGACTTCCATTGCTTGCAATACATTTTTTCTAATTTCACAACCCGCATGCTGACGTTAGCATAACGTCATCGGCACGCAAGTTGACCATTGACCCCGTTGTTGACCGGACCGGTTTGATTCTAAACCGTGTCAGTTTTGACCGATTTGATCGATTCGTACCGGTTTTGACCGGTTCATTTTCTTAAGCGGTCAGTATATTAAACCGAATCGGTATAAAATTTGATTCGTCGATTTTTTGGTCAAACCGGCCGGTCCGATTCGGTATTTTAATTATTGATTTCTTAATTTAACTAATTTAATGGTAATGTAATCAAAAAAATTATTTTATAATTAAATAATAAATAATAAATAATAAATAATAAATAAATACCTTATCTCATAATTATAGATAGTATAATTGAATCACAAAATATAAAACATTACATCATTATAAAAATCACAAAACACGAAAGTACAATTAATCAATAATCATACAATCTAAACACATTATTATTGTATAAAAATCACAAAATACAACAGCATTACAATAGAGTAGTCATAGCAAATTAATAATTAATTAATCATTCAATAATTTAAATCTAAAATATAATTAAATCATTAACTAAGTCACAATTTAAGTATAATTGAGCCACAAAACACAAAATAGTAGCACATCACTATAAATAAAAATCACAAAATACAAAACAGTAACACAATAGTTAACCAGTAAACTAAATCAACTAATCCTTCAATGATTCAATCCAAAACAAGAAAATAAAATAACAAATGTACAATACATCAAAGGAGCAAAGCTAACCATTCAATTATTCAAATTTTAATCTGAGTACTACTAGTAGAATCCCAAACAAAAATAAATGCTTTGAGCAAAGAATGAAAAAGAAGAGAAAATAAAAATTAAAATCAATTGAAGCCATTGTCTTCATTTTGAGTAGTCTGAGCAAACAATACAATTCAATTACAATATCACAGCAATCTACAACAACCCACTCCAACCAGTAATCTCAACAGTCAAAATTATTGAAAATTATGCAACCCAGTAACAAGTAACGACAACAAAGTTTACAGATTAAATAATAACAATTATTCAAAAGTATCTAAATTCCTAAATCACAGTAATAAAATATCATCATTCACAGATTAACTAACAAAAATTAGTCAATTATAATTACAAAAAAATTAATACCTAGAAGCTAGAACAGAGTAGATTGAGCTAGAGGGACATGGAGCACAACCGAAGGGCTGACGCGGCTAA
This sequence comes from Arachis stenosperma, assembly GCF_014773155.1. Lineage (NCBI taxonomy): Eukaryota > Viridiplantae > Streptophyta > Magnoliopsida > Fabales > Fabaceae > Arachis > Arachis stenosperma. The sequence goes on from NC_080383.1 coordinate 79,710,813, forward strand.
ACGGATAGGAGCGCAATGGAACAGAGTTGGCACCGGTGGAGGAGAAGGAATTTGCAACGGTGATTACGCGATGGAGGGAAAGGAAGTTGCAACAGTGGCTGGACAAAAGTGAGGGAGTGAGGGAGGAGCTCGATGAGAGGAAGGAGAAGGAGAGTGGCTGAGTGTGAGACGAGCTTGATGAGAGGAAGGAGAAGGAGAAGGTGCTCGATTTGACGCGGCGATAGAGACAAGCTACAACAATGCTAAAGCAGTGGGATGACGATTGTACCAGATTTGGCGAATGTGGTAGGATGGTGGCGGTGACATAGCTTGAAGAAGAGAGTAGTGATGAAGGTTAGGGTTTTTCTTTCAGAGGAAAGCAGAATGAAGGTGAGTGATAGTGGGGTTCTTTTATTTTTTCTAATTTTTTTAATTTAAAACTAAAAATGGTGCCATTTTGGGATGAAATGTGAAAATCGGCCAGATCTCGGTTCGGTCTGACTAATCAGTTTTCGTTCGGTTCAACGACTTAATTTCGATTTTGGAAACAGGCGGTTATACCTTTCAACCAAATCACTTTTCTCATCGGTTCACAATTCAACCAGTTCGACTAGCCGATTCGAACCAATTTTCAGAACCTTACTATTAATACTCTCTTGTTATCGTATTATATGATTTTTTATTTAAACAAAAAGTTATTACTTTTGAATTTGCGGAGATCTCATAGGATAACGAAGAAAAATATATTCGCATGCGTAATAAGTAATAAATAGATTTTTATTCGTATTGTTGTTATGCTATTTTAGGGTCTATATCCTCAATTTTTGTTTTAATATTCGTTAATTGGGTCCCTTGCCGGAACAGTCTCTAAACCTGATTAATCGGGTCCAGGCCTTCTTCATGGCCTAAACCAACTCGGTAATCCCAAACTCCTAACCAACATTCAAAATCAAATACCCCTCTTATTTTAATTAATATGATAAGATAAGATAACAACCGCAAAGGCTCCCTTACGTATGTTACACCTTCTAAACCTCACCTGTACCTCTCAGATCCATTCTGACTTGAGTGTTGAAGTGTTTTTGAAAGTACCACCCCCCGCTGCTCCAAGTAGATCCGATCCCGTCACCACCTAAGGCTGGCGAGTCCCTAATCCACCTCACAACCCGTACTAGTAATATCTTATACATTGGCCCTGTCTATGGGGACTTGCCAAGTCTTGGCGACATGACAGAAGAATTCGGGGAGCAGTTGTCAAGCCACCTCCACGAGTCAAACATTCCAAACCCAACACCCGGAGCAACGTCCTTTGATGAGTGTGACTTAGTGGCACTGAGCTACCGAGATCATGGAATGCTGCGAACATACGAGGCTACTACTCATAGGCAAGCCCCAATGAGTTGATAACTTCAGCAATTTAAGGTATATTTGTAGTTTTTGTGTTTCCTTTACTTTGCTTTACCTTTTCTCTTTTTTGATATTTATGTTCAAATTGCTTTTTTGGGCACTCTTTCTTACCCAAAAAACAACGAGAAGTTTTAACGAGGCCAACCTTTAATAAAGGTTATTCATGCAAATACTCCTTTTTAAGCTTTCGTATTTTTACCCGAGCAAATGGTACAAACAAAATAGCTACCCCAGTGCCCAATCACCCTCGAGGCCAACGAAACAAATATTCAAATAAACAAAACAAAGCATAAAATTCTGACCACCAAGGGGCCTACAAATAGTTCATAACAAAATGGCCAGGAAAGGCCACTAAAGCAGTTTTAAATTGCCGAAGAGACGGCTTACAAATGTAAAAGAAACTGTTTCACAAAACAAGCAATGTATATATGTCAAATAAACGGCTAACAAACTTTAGAAATAAAATAAACTTAGCTACTCAAGGTCCATGATCTGCCTGTCCTTCACAGTCTGAAAAGCTCCCACAATGGACACATGTACATCCGGAGCCAACACCTATACCTGAGCTTTTAAAGATTCCTCAGTAGCCGAGAAGGCCGTTTTCGCATTAACTAGTAGACCAGCATTTTGGTTCTTCAAACCCTCTACCTCGGCCTTTGTAGCCTTGGACTCAGAACGAGCCACCGCAGCAGCACTGTTAGCTTTGGCCATAAACTTCTAAGCCCTAGCCACCTGGGACGTAAGCTCGGTTTCCCTCTCCAACAATTGCAAAATCTCAGAACTCGCATCCACGGCAGCTATAGCCGCCTTTGCCCTTGCAGTTTCAGACATCTCTAGCTGTTCCTTTAGAGTGCTAAGCTTCACTTAAGCTTGACGAAGTTTCCTATCTAGAAGGAAAGTCTGCAAAAGTATTGGTTCGGCCCTCTGGATGATAGCGGCCGATCGAAGCAGAGTAAGGTACACTAACTTAGCCTGACCAGAAAGATCACAATCCCTGAAGAACTCATTAGTGCTGGGAAACAAATGTCAATCAATAAAACCAGGAGCATCAAAAGGACGGTCCATCACATAGGGGGTAACCACCCCTGTACTAACACCTTCCTGATTTCCCCCAGACCTTTTATGCTTCCTATTGGATTTGGGGACCGGAATCTCCTGGATATCATTGTCCCTGACAGGCCTCTTTTGAACAATCTGTTGCAAGACTAACTAGGAATTAGGGATAGAAGCTGCCAAAGGCATCGATTGAGAAGATCCCTCACGCCCATCCTCTAAAGAATGAACGAAAGCAGCCTTCAACCACTGCAATATTGTCATCCCATCAACCATCCCAAGTATGAAACACAAAGAAGTCAAAGAGCGTAAGTTACGAAATTGAAAGGCAGATACACAAACTCAAAAGACTAACAAGAAACTACCAATATACATCCTGCCTGCCTCAAGACCTCCCAATATATCCCCAGGGTTTAATGGTCTATCCTCAAATATCACCATCAACACATCAACGATATCCTTATTTTTGGACGAAAGGCCATCATAAGTTATCCTCATGAGGTAGGAAGCCATGCCCCAAAATTCCAGTATGGGCGAACCCGATGCTTGATGAGCGGATAATTTATACGCTTTCTGGCATTGTTTTTAGGTAGTTTTTAGTATGATTTAGTTAGTTTTTAGTAAATAATTATTAGTTTTTAAGCAAAATTTACATTTCTGGACTTTACTACGAGTTTGTGTTTTTCTGTGATTTCAGATATTTTCTGGCTGAAAAATTGAGGGACCTGAGCAAAAATCTGATTCAAAGGCTAAAAAAGGACTGCAGATGTTGTTGGATTCTGACCTCCCTGCACTCGAAATGGATTTTCTAGAGCTACAAAAGCCCAATTGGCGCGCTCTCAATTGCGTTGGAAAGTAGACATCCTGGGCTTTCCGGAAATATATAATAGTCCATACTTTTCCCGAGTTTTGGCGACGCAAACTGGCGTTCAAACGCCAACTTCCTGTCTTATTCTGGCGTTAAACGCTAGAAACAGGATAAAAGCTGGAGTTAAACTCCCAAACTGGCATAAAAGTTGGCGTTTAACTCCAAAAAAAGTCTCTACACATAAAAGCTTCAATGCTCAGCCCAAGCACACACCAAGTGGGCCCGGAAGTGGATTTCTGCATCATTTACGTATTTTTGTAATCCTAGTTACTAGTTCTCTATAAATAGGACCTTTTACTAGTGTATATCGAATCTTTTGGACCATTGTTCACATTTTGGGAGGCTGGCCATTCGGCCATGCCTATCCTATTTTTACTTATGTATTTTCAACGGTGGAGTTTCTACACCTCATAGATTAAGGTATGGAGCTCTGCTGTTCCTCGAGTATTAATGCAAAGTACTATTGTTCTTCTATTCAATTCAAGCTTATTCTTATTCCAAGATATTCATTCGCACACAAGAACATGATGAATTGATGATCAAGTGACACTCATCACCATTCTCGCTTATGAACGCGTGCCTGACAAACACTTCCGTTCTACATGAAAACAAGCTTGAATGCATATCTCTTGGGTCTCTAATCAACGATTCACATCGTTTCCCCTCTGACAATGGGGCATCTGAATCCGAGATTAGAATCTTCGTGGTATAGGCTAGAATCAATTGGCAGCATTCTTGAGATCCGGAAAGTCTAAACCTTGTATGTGGTATTCCGAGTAGGATCTGGAAAGGGATGACTGTGACGAGCTTCAAACTCATGACTGTTGGGGGTATTGACAGACGCAAAAGGTTCATTGGATCCTATTCCAACACAAGTGAGAACCAACAGCTGATTAGCCATGCGGTAGTTGTGCCTGGTATTTTTCATCCGAGACGAGAAATTCGACAATTGATTAGCCGTACAGAAACCTTAGAGGACCATTTTCACTGAGAGGACGGGAGGTAGCCATTGACAATGGTGATCTCCAATATACAGCTTGCCATGGAAAGGAGTATGAATGATTGAATGAAGACAGTAGGAAAGCAGAGATTCAGAAGGAATAATGCATCTCCATACGCTTATCTGAAATTCCCACCAATGAATTACATAAGTATTTCTATCTTTATTTTATGTTTATTTATCTTTTAATTATCAAAACTCTATAACCATTTGAATCCGCCTGACTGAGATTTACAAGATGACCACAGCTTGCTTCAAGCCGACAATCTCCATGGGATCGACCCTTACTCACGTAAGGAATTACTTGGACGACTGAGTGCACTTGCTGGTCAGCTGTGCGAAGTTGTGAAGAGATGTGTGAATCATGGTATTGTGCACCAAGTTTTTGGAGCCATGCCAAGGGATAACAATTTCGTGCACCAAGTTTTTGGCGCCGTTGCCGGGGTGTTCGAGTTTGGACAACTGACGGTTCATCTTGTTGCTCAGATTAGGTAATTTTCTTCTTGTTTCAACCTTTATTTTATTTTCAAAAAGTTTTCAAAAATCTTTCAAAATTTTTTTCTTCTGTTTCGTTTTTCCAAAATAATTTTTGAAAAATCCAAAAAAATTTTTTAATAAAATCATAAAAAACCAAAAAAATATTTTGTGTTTCTTGTTTGAGTCTAGTGTCTATTTTTAAGTTTGGTATCAATTGCATGTTTTAATTTTTCTAAAAAAATTTTCGAAAATTCATGCATTGCATTCTTCATGATCTTCAAGTTGTTCTTGATGAGTCTCCTTGTTTGATCTTCATATTTTCTTGTTTTGTGTCTTTTGTTGTTTTTCATATGAATTTTTGAATTCATAGTGTCTAAATATGAAAAATCTCTAAGTTTGGTTTCTTGCATGTTTTTCCTTTCTTGAAATTTTTTCAAAAATAAGTTCTTGATGTTCATTATGATCTTCAAAGTGTTCTTGGTGTTCATCTTGACATTTATAGTGTTCTTGCATGTATCATTTGTTTTAATACAAAATTTTTATGTGTTGAGTCATTTTGTGATTTTTCTCTTTCCTCATTAAATTCAAAAAATCAAAAAAATATCTTTTCCTTATTTCACTCATAAATTTCGAAATCTTTGGGTTGACTTAGTCAAAAATTTTTTAAAATAAGTTGTTTCTTGTTAGTCAAGTCAAGATTTCAATTTCAAAAATTTATGTTTTCAAAATCTTTTTCAAAATCAAATCTTTTTCATTTTTTTCCTTTGTTTTTCGAAAATTTTCAAAAATCTTTTTCAAAACTTTTCAAAATCTTTTTCCTATTTTTACCTCATATTTTTCGAAATTAATACTAACAATTAATGTTTTGATTCAAAAATTTCAAGTTTGTTACTTTCTTGTTAAGAAAGATTCAAACTTTAAATTTTAGAATCATATCTTTTGATTTCTTGTGAGTCAAGTCATTAATTCTGATTTTAAAAATTAAATCTTTTTCAAAATAAATTTCAATGATATCTTTTCAATGATATCTTTTCAAACATATCTTTTTCAAATCATATCTTTTTCAAACTTTAATTTCAAAATATCTTTTTCTAACTTCTTATCTTTTCAAAATTAATTTCAAAATATTTTTCAAAATTACCTAACTAATTCTCTCTCTTCTAATTTTCGAAAATCACCTCCCTCTTTTTCAAAAAATCTTTTTAATTAACTAATTGATTTAAATTCTAATTTTATCTCTTCTAACTTTTTCAAAAATTGCTAACCCATTTTTCAAAATAATTTTCGAATTTCTCTCTCTCATCTCTTTCTAATTATTTTATTTATCTACTAACACTTCTCTTCTACTCATAATTCGAACCCTCTTCTCTTCTCTCTCTATGTTCTAATTTTTCCTCCTCTATTCTTCTTCTCTTTTACTCACATAAAGGAATCTCTATACTATGACATAGAGGATTCCTCTTCTTTTCTGTCCTCTTCTTTTTCATATGAGCAGGAGTAAGGACAAGAACATTCTTGTTGAAGGACCTTGAACCTGAAAGGACTCTGAAGAAGAAGCTAAGAGAAGCTAAAGCACAACAATCCAGAGAAAACCTTACAGAGAATCTCGAAAAAGAAGTAATGGCCGAACCCAACAACAATAACAATGCAAGGAAGGTGCTTAGTGATTTTACTACACCAACTTCCAACTTCCATGGAAGAAGCATCTCAATCCCTGCCATTGGAGTAAACAATTTTGAGCTTAAGCCTCAATTAGTTTCTCTGATGCAACAGAATTACAAGTTTTATGGACTTCCATCAGAAGATACTTTTTAGTTCTTAACTGAATTCTTGCAGATCTGTGATACTGTTAAGACCAATGGAGTTGATCCCGAGGTCTATAAGCTTATGCTTTTCCCTTTTGCTGTAAGAGACAGAGCTAGAATATGGTTGGACTCTCAACCTAGAGATAGCCTGAACTCTTGGGATAAGCTGGTCACGGCTTTCTTAGCCAAATTTTTTCCTCCTCAAAAGCTGAGCAAACTTAGAGTGGATATTCAAACCTTCAGACAGAAAGAAGGTGAATCCCTCTATGAAGCTTGGGAAAGATACAAGCAACTGACCAAAAAGTGTCCTTCTGACATGCTCTCAGAATAGACCATCCTGGATATATTCTATGATGGTCTGTCTGAATTGTCTAAGATGTCATTGGACCATTCTGTAGGTGGATCTATTTACCTAAAGAAAATGCCTGTAGAAGCTCAGGAACTCATTGAAATGGTTGCAAATAACCAGTTCATGTACACCTCTGAAAGGAATCCTTTGAGTAATGAAACACCTCAGAGGAAGGGAGTTCTTGAAATTGATGCTCTGAATGCCATATTGGCTCAGAACAAAATGTTGACTCAGCAAGTCAATATGATTTTTCAGAGTCTGAATGGATTGCAAAATGCATCCAACAGTACTAAAGAAGCATCTTCTGAAGAAGAAGCTTATGATCCTGAGAACCCGGCAATGGCAGAGGTAAATTACATGGGTGAAGCCTATAGAAACACCTATAATCCCTCATGGAGAAATCACTACAACAAATATGGCCTTTAGCAACGCCAAATTTTGCAACGTCTTAAAACCGTTCTCTTAGATAGGTTTAGACAACGGTTTTTTAAAGTGTTACTGTTGAATTTCATTTTTCATCAATTTCTAGCAACACAGTAAAACCGTTCTGTTTGACTATTTTAAAGAACGGTTTTATAACCGTTACCATGATTTGGCTTTAAGCAACGGTTTTCGATTGTTGTTTAAAGAATTGCACAAAAGAAACGCATTAAAACCGTTGCCGAAATGCTACACTTTAAAACCGTTCCATTAGATTGTCTGTGACAACGGTTTTTACAGTGTTGCTGTTGAAGTTCATTTTTTCATTATGCTATAGTAATAAAATAAAACCGTTCTCGTTGACTATTTTAAAGAACGGTTTTACAACCATTACAACAATTATTTATGAAACAACCATTTTCTAATATTATTTAAATAATTATACAAATTAAACAATACTAATAAAAATAATTGAAGATAATTATATAAATTAAAACTATTTTTTTTATAAATATTGAATTTATAAAATATTCAAAATCTATTGTTATAAAAAATAACAAATATTATTTTAAAAAAATAAAATTAAAATAAATTTATTATAAATATTATATATTATTATAAATATATAAAACATATTATATTTTGAACACATAAAGCTAAAATAAATTTATAATAAATATTATATAATTTTATTATAAATATATAATAAATATTTAATATAAAGAAATAAAATTAAAATAATAATTTTTCCCTAAGTAATAAACCAATACATACACAGCGAATAAAAAACAAGAGCTAAGCCCTCATCTTCTCTTCAAAAGCAGCAAAGAGCGAAGAACGCTCTTCCTCCTTCCACCGTACCGAGCCCTAACCCACCCATCAGAATCAGAGACGCATCGCACCACAGCTCTCCATGAAGGCATAAATCGCACCATCATCAGAATCACAAGGAAGCCCCAAAGCGCATCTCACAATCGTCGCACCAACATCGTCGCTGCGCTGCGTTCTTCCGAAATCGTCGCTACGCTGCGTTCTTCCCGAATCGTCGCTGCCTCCTTCTTCCCGGCGTCGCTGAGTCTCTCCTCTCTGTGGAGTCGGTGCTTCTCCCCTCTCCGAGGCTTCACTGCTTCTCCACAGCGTCCTTGATCTCCCCTGTTCTGCTTCTGGTTCGCTGCTTCTACTTTGCTATTTCTGCTTCAGTGTCTTAGCTGATTGTGGATTGTGCTTTGCTGTTGTTGCTTCGCTGCTGCTGGTTTGCTGCATTGGCTGTTTGTGGGTTGTCATCTGTGGTAAGGGGTTTTCTTCTCTGATTTTCTGTTTTTTAGTTAGGGCTTGATTGGTTGTTTGGTATTTTTGTTGGCTGTGAAAAGTGGTGAAATTTGTGAACATGAGCAAGATGAGGGTTGAATGTTGACTGAGCTTTTGTTCTGGTTTGAATTTGGACTGCGTACTTGTGAAATGAACCTGGGGCTTAGGTTAATCTGTTATTTAAGATAGCAAAACTTTTATTATATGCGAGTAGTGTGTTCAATGGCATTATGGTTCTGTTTCTCTGCTCTCTGAGGTATTCTATGGTGGATTCCCAATAACTCTTTATTGAGGATTATAGAGTAATTTCTATATTGCTGTTTCTCAATTGTTTATTTTTTATTTTATTTATCTGCTTTGTTTATTTTAGCCTTGTTGTATAATGTTATTATTTGAGTGAGTTGTGGACTGCTTTTCATGTTGGTTGGTTTCATCTAGGATAACAGAGGAATTTCATGCTTATTCCAACTATTCGACTTAGAGATTAGCATAAATTCTGCTCTTCTTCCTACATACCTCAATTAATCAGGATAAATATTTATTATGTTAAATATTTGATGGAAAATGTGATGCTTGTAGATGCTCCCCATTCTTGATTCGCAGTTACAATGACCAAATACCAATCGATGACCCCTTTGAATATATGTATATAATACTGGTTTTAATGACAATCTGGCTTGCTGCTTCTCCGATTTCTGCTCTTCTTTTCTTAAGCATATCAATGGATAAATCAATTTTATAAGCCTGAATCTTATTACAAGCTAAGCTTTAGCAAAAAACCAAAAACAGCATCATTTCATTTGAGCTATTTCATTTTTCTTTAAATTGTTGTTAACAAATAATGAAGTTCCAACCGTTTTATATACTTTTCTTAATAATTAATTATGGTGCCTGATGCATGTCTTGTGAAGGGAACCCCACACCAATATCAGCCTTTCATTTTCAACAAGTGTCACTTGTGACTCATCACACATTAGGAACCCCACCTTCCTCTCTTTCTTTTCTAAAATCTTCTTATCAACCACAATTGAAATTATGATGTGTTAGTTTGTGAACTAATATTTAAAGAGTAATGATAATATTATTCTGCTCTTGATAATTCTATTGTTTGATTTTTTAGTTATATATCACTTTTAAAAATAAGATTTCTAAAAACTGGTTTTAAAAGTGAATTTTTTGTTAAAAAATCTGGTTATAAATTACTTATATTTTTATTCTTTGTTGCTGTTTTAGTTTGTCTCTTTAAAACCAGAAAAAGAGAATCAAATAGCGGATCTCTCTGTAGCTGCGACTACCTTAGACATTGAGCTACACTACAGGTAAATCACTTAATATATTATTTTTTTAATTTTGTTTGAACATTTAATTGTTAAGAATATTTACTGATTAATTGTTTGCTTAAGCTTCTTTGCATAGTTTGTTAGATACAAATTGTTAGTCTCTTGATTGGTTGAGATGTTCTCTTTTGAATATGTGTGGTTGAATTCTAGAAATTTTTTAGAGGCAATAAGCTCTTGATTAGAAAAAATCACTTATAGTTAGTCTAAAACATATGCTCGTGTTCTTTTATTTTAGTTGACAAAGTAATGGACAAAGGGTGGACTAGTTTACCAAGACATACTGAGGGTTACCAACATGGTGTTAATTCATTTTTGGATTTTGCCTTTTCTAAAGGTAGACCACAAGGACAAGAAATTCTTTGTCCTTGTTCTATATGTAATAACTTTAGTTGGGGGCGAAGGGATGAAGTTTATGATCATTTAATAAGTAAGGGATTTCAAAAAGGTTACACTGTGTGGGTTCATCACGGCGAAAGGATAAGTAACATGGATAGTGAATCCGACAAGAGTGAAGTCCATGAAGGATTTGTCGACGACATTGATGGGCTGCTAAACGAGACGTTTAGGCATGTGCTGGAAGGAGATAAAGATGCTGATGGGCCAAACGAAGATGCAAAAAAGTTTTATAACTTGCTTGAAGAAGGAAAACAAGAGTTATATCCTGGCTGTAAAAAATTTTCGACATTATCATTCGTTATCCGTTTGTATTTGTTGAAGACTCTTAATGGTTAGAGCAACGCATCCTTTACTACTCTACTTGAATTACTGAAAGAAGCGATTCCTCATTTGAATATTCCTGATTCTTTCAATAAAATCAAGGTCATGGTAAAAGATTTAGGACTTGGTTATAATAAAATTCATGCTTGTCCCAACGATTGTGTTCTGTTCCGGGATACATATGAAGATGATGAATTTTGTCCAATTTGTGGAGCTTCCAGGTACATAGAAAATGTTGAGGTAGATATAGAAGTTGATAAGTTGAAGAGAAAACCTGTGCCTGCGAAGGTTTTGAGGCATTTTCCCTTGATTCCAAGGCTTAAGAAGCTGTTCCTGTGTTCCAAAACAGCTGAATCATTAAGGTGGCACGATGAACATCGTTCAAAGGATGGAAAGTTAAGACACCCAGCTGATGGCCAATCATGGAAAGACTTTGACAGGCTTCATCCCGATTTTGCTAAAGAATCTCGTAACATAAGATTAGGGCTAGCTAGCGATGGATTTAATCCATTTAGAACCATGAGCATCTCCCATAGTACATGGCCGGTAGTTTTGGTCGCATACAATCTTCCTCCATGGTGTTGCACGAAACCAGAATATGTCATGATGTCCTTGCTCATCCCTGGTCCGTGTTCGCCTGGAAAAAGCATTGATGTGTATCTTCAGCCATTAATTGAAGAGTTGAAGGTTTTATGGGAAGTTGGAATGGAAACATATGATGCTTCAAAGAATCAAACTTTTCAACTACATGCAGCACTTTTATGGACCATAAGTGACTTTCCAGCTTATGCTATGTTATCCGGTTGGAGCACAAAGGGAAAGCTAGCATGTCCTTGCTGTAATTATGACACCTCCTCTTGTTATTTAAAACATAGTCGGAAGATGTGCTACATGGATCACCGTAAATTTTTGGCTATAGATCATCCATATAGGATGGACAAAAGATCTTTCAATGGCGATGTTGAATTGAGGTCAACACCAGCTTTATTAGATGGGGAACAAATTTTTGAAGATTTGAAAGATTTTGAAAATGTATTTGGAAAGAAGCAAAAAAATAAAATTGATGGTCCATGGAAGAAAAGGTCCATTTTCTTTGAGTTGCCATATTAGAAGCAAAACACATTGCGCCATTGTCTTGATGTTATGCACATCGAGAAAAACGTATGTGATAACATAATTGGAACTTTATTAGACATTCCAGGAAAGTCTAAAGATCATGCAAATGCTCGTTACGATCTCAAAGATATGGGCATAAGAAAAAAACTTCAACCAAAGGAGATAGATGGTGGGAAGAAAGCCAAAATTGCTAAGGCTTGTTTTAACCTTACTAATCAAGAAAAAACCATTTTTTTGTGATATTTTGAAGTCAGTAAAATTGCCGTTTGGTAGTGCCTCAAATATTTCTCGGTGTGTTCATGTTGCTGAAAAAAAGATATCAGGCTACAAAAGTCATGATGCTCATTTTATGTTGCATTATTTATTGCAAGTAGCTATAAAATGCACAATGCAGAATCAAGTAGCTGGCCCTTTAATTTATCTGGGTTCATTCTTTCGTTCCTTGTGCCAAAAAGTTGTTGAAAATGATACAATAGATCATTTGGAAGTAGATATTAGAGAGATTTTGTGCCAATTGGAAAGAATATTTCCTCCTAGTTTCTTTGATATAATGGTCCATTTGCCTATTCATCTGGTAAATGAGTTGAGGTTGGGTTGCCCAGTTCAATTTAGGTGGATGTACCCCATCGAGAGATATCTGTGTAGGTTAAAGTCCTACGTTCGCAATAAGAGCCGCCCCGAAGGTTCAATTGCTGAAGGATATTTAGCTGAGGAATGCTTGACATTTTGCTCAAGGTATTTAAGTCCTGATGTGGATACAAGGCTGAGTAGGAGGACACAAAATTATGATAATTGTAGTGAAGCTGACGTATGTCATGATAGCTATTTTGCATGCTTGGGGCGACCAATTGGTGGAAAGAGGAAAGGGCAACCTTTTTCTCTAGATACCAACTCAAAAATACAAGCTCATCGGTACATCTTATTCAATTGTGATAAAGTTAAAGACTACATTAGGTATTTTTCTTATATATTTTCCAGTTACGAATTCTCTATTAGCAAATTTAACTTACTCGCTCTTTGCTTACTTTAGAGAGTATGAGGAACATGTCAACAATCAAACTAAAGGTAGAAAATGGAAGAAGGCAAAAACTCTAAGCCATGATTTTAGTGAATGGTTCAAAGAGCGTGCTTCTCATGAAGGTGTTCCGAAACAACTTAAAGATTTGTCTAGAAGCCCAAACACAGTTGCAAAATGATTTTCTAGTTATGTAATCAATGGCTACAAATTTCAAACTAGAGAACATGATGCAAGCCACACAACTCAAAACAGTGGTGTGACTTTGGTGTGCGAAACACCAAGCTTTGCTAGTGCCAAGGACAACAACCCAATGACCAAAGCTGTAACATATTTTGGTGCAATAAAAGACATAATTGAGTTAGACTATTATGCATGTTTCAAATTTGTTCTTTTCAATTGTGATTGGTTTGAAGTTGAGGAAGAGAATTTTGGTCTAACTTCAGTTCACTTTAATAAAAGATGTTCTCGGGATGATCCTTTTGTATTAGCTTCATAAGTCCACCAATGTTTTTATATTCAAGACCCTTTTAACAAAGACAAGCATTATGTCATGGACACAGTACCAAGGGATTTATTCAATGTGTGTGATGGGTATGATGTTGAAGCCGAAGAGTCTAATCAGAAGGACCCCTTTGATCAAGCGAATAATTTGTTTGTGCCAAAGGATAATTGTGAAGTTCAATGGACTAGAGAAGACATGCCAAATACAATCATTGAGAAACCTTCACTTGTTCTACAACAAGCTGAATATGATGATGATTCTGATCTTTAAAGAGATTTCTCTTCTCAACATAGAATAATTTTTTTTACTTTTATTTTTGGTGTAATTGTTTATAAACAGGTGCATTTCTTATAGATTCTTGGTTCTTTTAATATGTGATTTGGTTTTTTAATATTATGTTAATAGATTTTTTACGATGTATACTAATCTCATTATTTTATTTCCTTTTTCAGAAAATGTTCAAAAACTTCATTGAAAATGAGATTGATTCAAAGTCAAGTGCTGAATTGCGTGCAAAGTTCTTCAAGAATATAGAAGTTAAGCGAGAAAAGATGTCTTCTAGTCAGCAACAACATCAACCACCACCACCACTAAAGAGGATAAAAACCCTTACTAATAGGGAAAGGGAGCAGAAGTTAAGAAAAACTGGTGTCCAACCAAATGATAAGCAGAATTTTGTAGAAAAGCCAAAAATTGCAAAAGAAAAAGGGCAGAATTTGAAGAAAAGTAAAGTACAGATGGAAGCAAGTATGACTCACTCACAAGGATCAACATGTAGACAAGAAAAAGAACTTCCTTCTAAATCTACTGCTGTGGCTCACAAGATTACTAATGAAGTAGATTCTAGAATGACTCAAGATTTGAAGAGAAAAGAGACCACAAATGAAGATGATATTGAAGAGTGTGGCAGCTTGCAAGAAAGGCAAACTAAGAAGGGAAAAACACGTCAATTTGCTTCAATGCCGATTGATACTTTTCTTCAACTTAACAATGAACCTGATGGTGAAGAGCAATTGGATGAGAATGAAGGAGATATTATAGAGGAGCAGGACAAGGATTATATTAATCCAACTGAGGCTGAGAACATAGACAATACTTTGAAAGGTAAACTTTTTGCAGGTTCTCAATTTTTTTTCCTGTTTACTTTTTCTTAGTTTAGTTAGTTTGTTCAGTTTTTGTTAAATTAGTCAGTTTAGTTATGCATGCTTAGTGGATTATAGGTGGTTAGGAAGTTTTATCTGAATTGTAGTGGATTTAGGTTGAACTTTTTGGTTGCTGCTGATGCCTTTTATGAATGGTTTTATGAGCTGCTTTATCCTTGTAAAAGGCTGATTTCATGCCTTATTTTGATTGAGCAATGATGCTGATGGCCTTATTCTGAGCCGGTTTATTAGTGCTGATTCGGTATTAGTGACTTCATATGGGTTGATCCCGGCTGTTTAGTGCTGCTTTATCCTTGTTAATGGCTGATTTTATGCCTTGTTTTGATTGAGCAATGATGATGATGATGGCCTTATTCTGAGCTATTTTGTAAGTGCTGAATTAGTTTTAGTGAGTTCATTTGGGTGATCCCAGCTGTTTAGCGCTGCTTTATCCTTGTTAATGGCAGATTTCATGCCCTGTTTTTATTGAGCAATGATGATGATGATGGCCTTATTCTGAGCTATTTTATTAGTACTAATTTGGTTTTAGTGAGTTCATATGGGTTGATTTTACTGTTTAGTGCTGCTTTATCCTTGTTAATGGCTGATTTCATGGCTTGTTTTGATTGAGCAATGATGATGATGATGGCCTTATTCTGAGCTATTTTATAAGTGCTGAATTGGTTTTAGTGAGTTCATATGGGTTGATCCCAGCTGTTTAGCGCTGCTTTATCCTTGTTAATGGCAGATTTCATGCCTTGTTTTTATTGAGCAATGATGATGATGATGGCCTTATTCTGAGCTATTTTATTAGTGCTGATTTGGTTTTAGTGAGTTCATATGGGTTGATTTTACTGTTTAGTGCTGCTTTATCCTTGTTAATGGCTGATTTCATGGCTTGTTTTGATCGAGCAATGATGATGATGATGGCCTTATTCTGAGCTATTTTATAAGTGCTGAATTGGTCTTAGTGAGTTCATATGGGTTGATCCCAGCTGTTTAGCGCTGCTTTATCCTTGTTAATGGCAGATTTCATGCCTTGTTTTTATTGAGCAATGATGATGATGATGGCCTTATTCTGAGCTATTTTATTAGTGCTGATTTGGTTTTAGTGAGTTCATATGGGTTGATTTTACTGTTTAGTGCTGCTTTATCCTTGTTAATGGCTGATTTCATGCCTTGTTTTGATTGAGCAATGATGATGATGATGGCCTTATTTTGAGCTATTTTATAAGTGCTGAATTGGTTTTAGTGAGTTCATATGGGTTGATTTTACTGTTTAGTGCTGCTTTATCCTTGTTAATGGCTGATTTCATGCCTTGTTTTGATTGAGCAATCATGATGATGATGGCCTTATTCTGAGCTATTTCATAAGTGCTGAATTGGTTTTAGTGAGTTCATATGGGTTGATTTTACTGTTTAGTGCTGCTTTATCCTTATTAATGGCAGATTTCATGCCTTGTTTTTATTGAGCAATGATGATGATGATGGCCTTATTCTGAGCTATTTTATTAGTGCTAATTTGGTTTTAGTGAGTTCATATGGGTTGATCCCAGCTGTTTAGCGCTGCTTTATCCTTGTTAATGGCTGATTTCATGCCTTGTTTTGATTGAGCAATGATGATGATGATGACCTTATTCTGAGCTATTTTATAAGTGCTGAATTGGTTTTTGTGAGTTCATATGGGTTGATCCCAGCTGTTTAGCACTGCTTTATCCTTGTTAATGGCAGATTTCATGCCTTGTTTTTATTGAGCAATGATGATGATGATGGCCTTATTCTGAGCTATTTTATTAGTGCTGATTTGGTTTTAGTGAGTTCATATGGGTTGATTTTACTGTTTAGTGCTGCTTTATCCTTGTTAATGGCTGATTTCATGCCTTGTTTTGATTGAGCAATCATGATGATGATGGCCTTATTCTGAGCTATTTCATAAGTGCTGAATTGGTTTTAGTGAGTTCATATGGGTTGATTTTACTGTTTAGTGCTGCTTTATCCTTGTTAATGGCTGATTTCATGCCTTGTTTTGATTGAGCAATGATGATGATGATGGCCTTATTCTGAGCTATTTTATAAGTGCTGAATTGGTTTTAGTGAGTTCATATGGGTTGATTTTACTATTTAGTGCTGCTTTATCCTTGTTAATGGCAGATTTCATGCCTTGTTTTTATTGAGCAATGATGATGATGATGGCCTTATTCTGAGCTATTTTATTAGTGCTAATTTGGTTTTAGTGAGTTCATATGGGTTGATCCCAGCTGTTTAGCGCTGCTTTATCCTTGTTAATGGCTGATTTCATGCCTTGTTTTGATTGAGCAATGATGTTGATGATGACCTTATTCTGAGCTATTTTATAAGTGCTGAATTGGTTTTTGTGAGTTCATATGGGTTGATCCCAGCTGTTTAGCACTGCTTTATCCTTGTTAATGGCAGATTTCATGCCTTGTTTTTATTGAGCAATGATGATGATGATGGCCTTATTCTGAGCTATTTTATTAGTGCTGATTTGGTTTTAGTGAGTTCATATGGGTTGATTTTACTGTTTAGTGCTGCTTTATCCTTGTTAATGGCTGATTTCAAGCCTTGTTTTAATTGAGCAATGATGATGATGATGGCCTTATTCTGAGCTATTTTATAAGTGCTGAATTGGTTTAAGTGAGTTCATATGGGTTGATCCCAGCTGTTTAGCGCTGCTTTATCCTTGTTAATGGCAGATTTCATGCCTTGTTTTTATTGAGCAATAATGATGACGATGGCCTTATTCTGAGCTATTTTATTAGTGCTGATTTGGTTTTAGTGAGTTCATATGGGTTGATTTTACTGTTTAGTGCTGCTTTATCCTTGTTAATGGCTGATTTCATGGCATGTTTTGATTGAGCAATGATGATGATGATGGCCTTATTTTGAGCTAATTTATAAGTGCTGAGTTGGTTTTAGTGAGTTCATATGGGTTGATCCCAGCTGTTTAGCGCTGCTTTATCCTTGTTAATGGCAGATTTCATGCCTTGTTTTTATTGAGCAATGATGATGATGATGGCCTTATTCTGAGCTATTTTATTAGTGCTGATTTGGTTTTAGTGAGTTCATATGGGTTGATTTTACTGTTTAGTGCTGCTTTATCCTTGTTAATGGCTGATTTCATGCCTTGTTTTGATTGAGCAATGATGATGATGATGGCCTTATTCTGAGCTATTTTATAAGTGCTGAATTGGTTTTAGTGAGTTCATATGGGTTGATTTTACTGCTTAGTGCTGCTTTATCCTTGTTAATGGCTGATTTCATGGCTTGTTTTGATTGAGCAATGATGATGATGATGGCCTTATTCTGAGCTAATTTATAAGTGCTGAATTGGTTTTAGTGAGTTCATATGGGTTGATCCCAGCTGTTTAGCGCTGCTTTATCCTTGTTAATGGCAGATTTCATGCCTTGTTTTTATTGAGCAATAATGATGATGATGGCCTTATTCTGAGCTATTTTATTAGTGCTGATTTGGTTTTAGTGAGTTCATATGGGTTGATTTTAATGTTTAGTGCTGCTTTATCCTTGTTAATGGCTGATTTCATGCCTTGTTTTGATTAAGCAATGATGATGATGATGGCCTTATTCTGAGCTATTTTATAAGTGCTGAATTGGTTTTAGTGAGTTCATATGGGTTGATCCCAGCTGTTTAGCGCTGCTTTATCCTTGTTAATGGCAGATTTCATGCCTTGTTTTTATTGAGCAATAATGATGATGATGGCCTTATTCTGAGCTATTTTATTAGTGCTGATTTGGTTTTAGTGAGTTCATATGGGTTGATTTTACTGTTTAGTGCTGCTTTATCCTTGTTAATGGCTGATTTCATGGCTTGTTTTGATTGAGCAATGATGATGATGATGGCCTTATTCTGAGCTAATTTATAAGTGCTGAATTGGTTTTAGTGAGTTCATATGGGTTGATCCCAGCTGTTTAGCGCTGCTTTATCCTTGTTAATGGCAGATTTCATGCCTTGTTTTTATTGAGCAATGATGATGATGATTGCCTTATTCTGAGCTATTTTATTAGTGCTGATTTGGTTTAGTGAGTTCATATGGGTTGATTTTACTGTTTAGTGCTGCTTTATCCTTGTTAATGGCTGATTTCATGCCTTGTTTTGATTGAGCAATGATGATGATGATGGCCTTATTCTGAGCTATTTTATAAGTGCTGATTTGGTTTTAGTGAGTTCATATGGGTTGATTTTACTGTTTAGTGCTGCTTTATCCTTGTTAATGGCTGATTTCATGCGTTGTTTTGATTGAGCAATGATGATGATGATGGCCTTATTCTGAGCTATTTTATAAGTGCTGAATTGGTTTTAGTGAGTTCATATGGGTTGATTTTACTGTTTAGTGCTGCTTTATCCTTGTTAATGGCTGATTTCATGCGTTGTTTTGATTGAGCAATGATGATGATGATGGCCTTATTCTGAGCTATTTTATAAGTGCTGAATTGGTTTTAGTGAGTTCATATGGATTGATCCCAGCTTTTAGCGCTGCTTTATCCTTGTTAATGGCAGATTTCATGCCTTGTTTTTATTGAGCAATGATGATGATGATGGCCTTATTCTGAGCTATTTTATTAGTGCTAATTTGGTTTTAGTGAGTTCATATAGGTTGATTTTACTGTTTAGTGCTGCTTTATCCTTGTTAATGGCTGATTTCATGCCTTGTTTTGATTGAGCAATGATGATGATGATGGCCTTATTCTGAGCTATTTTATAAGTGCTGAATTGGTTTTAGTGAGTTCATATAGGTTGATTTTACTGTTTGGTGCTGCTTTATCCTTGTTAATGGCAGATTTCATGCCTTGTTTTTATTGAGCAATGATGATGATGATGGCCTTATTCTGAGCTATTTTATAAGTGCTGAATTGGTTTTAGTGAGTTCATATGGGTTGATCCCAGCTGTTTAGCGCTGCTTTATCCTTGTTAATGGCAGATTTCATGCCTTGTTTTTATTGAGCAATGATGATGATGATGGCCTTATTCTGAGCTATTTTATTAGTGCTGATTTGGTTTTAGTGAGTTCATATGGGTTAATTTTACTGTTTAGTGCTGCTTTATCCTTGTTAATGGCTAATTTCATGCCTTGTTTTGATTGAGCAATGATGATGATGATGGCCTTATTCTGAGCTATTTTATAAGTGCTGAATTGGTTTTAATGAGTTCATATGGGTTGATTTTACTGTTTAGTGCTGCTTTATCCTTGTTAATGGCTGATTTCATGCCTAGTTTTGATTGAGCAACGATGATGATGATGGCCTTATTCTGAGCTATTTTATAAGTGCTGAATTGGTTTTAGTGAGTTCATATGGGTTGATTTTACTGTTTAGTGCTGCTTTATCCTTGTTAATGGCTGATTTCATGCCTTGTTTTGATTGAGCAATGATGATGATGATGGCCTTATTCTGAGCTATTTTATAAGTGCTGAATTGGTTTTAGTGAGTTCTTATGGGTTGATTTTACTGTTTAATGCTGCTTTATCCTTGTTAATGGCAGATTTCATGCCTTGTTTTTATTGAGCAATGATGATGATGATGGCCTTATTCTGAGCTATTTTATTAGTGCTAATTTGGTTTTAGTGAGTTCATATGGGTTGATCCCTGCTGTTTAGCACTGCTTTATCCTTGTTAATGGCAGATTTCATGCCTTGTTTTTATTGAGCAATGATGATGATGATTGCCTTATTCTGAGCTATTTTATTAGTGCTGATTTGGTTTTAGTGAGTTCATATGGGTTGATTTTACTGTTTAGTGCTGCTTTATCCTTGTTAATGGCTGATTTCATGCCTTGTTTTGATTGAGCAATGATGATGATGATGGCCTTATTCTGAGCTAATTTATAAGTGCTGAATTGGTTTTAGTGAGTTCATATGGGTTGATCCCAGCTGTTTAGCGCTGCTTTATCCTTGTTAATGGCAGATTTCATGCCTTGTTTTTATTGAGCAATGATGATGATGATGGCCTTATTCTGAGCTATTTTATTAGTGCTGATTTGGTTTTAGTGAGTTCATATGGGTTGATTTTACTGTTTAGTGCTGCTTTATCCTTGTTAATGGCTGATTTCATGCCTTGTTTTGATTGAGCAATGATGATGATGATGGCCTTATTCTGAGCTATTTTATAAGTGCTGAATTGGTTTTAATGAGTTCATATGGGTTGATTTTACTGTTTAGTGCTGCTTTATCCTTGTTAATGGCTGATTTCATGCCTTGTTTTGATTGAGCAATGATGATGATGATGGCCTTATTCTGAGCTATTTTATAAGTGCTGAATTGGTTTTAGTGAGTTCATATGGGTTGATTTTACTGTTTAGTGCTGCTTTATCCTTGTTAATGGCTGATTTCATGCCTTGTTTTGATTGAGCAATGATGATGATGATGGCCTTATTCTGAGCTATTTTATAAGTGCTGAATTGGTTTTAGTGAGTTCATATAGGTTGATTTTACTGTTTGGTGCTGCTTTATCCTTGTTAATGGCAGATTTCATGCCTTGTTTTTATTGAGCAATGATGATGATGATGGCCTTATTTTGAGCTATTTTATAAGTGCTGAATTGGTTTTAGTGAGTTCATATGGGTTGATCCCAGCTGTTTAGCGCTGCTTTATCCTTGTTAATGGCAGATTTCTTGCCTTGTTTTTATTGAGCAATGATGATGATGATGGCCTTATTCTGAGCTATTTTATTAGTGCTGAATTGGTTTTAGTGAGTTCATATGGGTTAATTTTACTGTTTAGTGCTGCTTTATCCTTGTTAATGGCTGATTTCATGCCTTGTTTTGATTGAGCAATGATGATGATGATGGCCTTATTCTGAGCTATTTTATAAGTGCTGAATTGGTTTTAGTGAGTTCATATGGGTTGATTTTACTGTTTAGTGCTGCTTTATCCTTGTTAATGGCTGATTTCATGCCTTGTTTGATTGAGCAATGATGATGATGATGGCCTTATTCTGAGCTATTTTATAAGTGCTGAATTGGTTTTAGTGAGTTCATATGGGTTGATTTTACTGTTTAGTGCTGCTTTATCCTTGTTAATGGCTGATTTCATGCCTTGTTTTGATTGAGCAATGATGATGATGATGGCCTTATTCTGAGCTATTTTATAAGTGCTGAATTGGTTTTAGTGAGTTCTTATGGGTTGATTTTACTGTTTAATGCTGCTTTATCCTTGTTAATGGCAGATTTCATGCCTTGTTTTTATTGAGCAATGATGATGATGATGGCCTTATTCTGAGCTATTTTATTAGTGCTAATTTGGTTTTAGTGAGTTCATATGGGTTGATTTACTGTTTAGTGCTGCTTTATCCTTGTTAATGGCTGATTTCAGGCCTTGTTTTGATTGAGCAATGATGATGATGATGGCCTTATTCTGAGCTAATTTATAAGTGCTGAATTGGTTTTAGTGAGTTCATATGGGTTGATCCCAGCTGTTTAGCGCTGCTTTATCCTTGTTAATGGCAGATTTCATGCCTTGTTTTTATTGAGCAATGATGATGATGATGGCCTTATTCTGAGCTATTTTATTAGTGCTGATTTGGTTTTAGTGAGTTCATATGGGTTGATTTTACTGTTTAGTGCTGCTTTATCCCTGTTAATGGCTGATTTCATGCCTTGTTTTGATTGAGCAATGATGATGATGATGGCCTTATTCTGAGCTAATTTATAAGTGCTGAATTGGTTTTAGTGAGTTCATATGGGTTGATTTTACTGTTTGGTGCTGCTTTATCCTTGTTAATGGCAGATTTCATGCCTTGTTTTTATTGAGCAATGATGATGATGATGGCCTTATTCTGAGCTATTTTATAAGTGCTGAATTGGTTTTAGTGAGTTCATATGGGTTGATCCCAGCTGTTTAGCGCTGCTTTATCCTTGTTAATGGCAGATTTCATGCCTTGTTTTTATTGAGCAATGATGATGATGATGGCCTTATTCTGAGCTATTTTATTAGTGCTGAATTGGTTTTAGTGAGTTCATATGGGTTAATTTTACTGTTTAGTGCTGCTTTATCCTTGTTAATGGCTGATTTCATGCCTTGTTTTGATTGAGCAATGATGATGATGATGATGGCCTTATTCTGAGCTATTTTATAAGTGCTGAATTGGTTTTAGTGAGTTCATATGGGTTGATTTTACTGTTTAGTGCTGCTTTATCCTTGTTAATGGCTGATTTCATGCCTTGTTTTGATTGAGCAATGATGATGATGATGGCCTTATTCTGAGCTATTTTATAAGTGCTGAATTGGTTTTAGTGAGTTCATATGGGTTGATTTTACTATTTAGTGCTGCCTTATCCTTGTTAATGGCTGATTTCATGCCTTGTTTTGATTGAGCAATGATGATGATGATGATGGCCTTATTCTGAGCTATTTTATAAGTGCTGAATTGGTTTTAGTGAGTTCTTATGGGTTGATTTTACTGTTTAATGCTGCTTTATCCTTGTTAATGGCAGATTTCATGCCTTGTTTTTATTGAGCAATGATGATGATGATGGCCTTATTCTGAGCTATTTTATTAGTGCTAATTTGGTTTTAGTGAGTTCATATGGGTTTATTTTACTGTTTAGTGCTGCTTTATCCTTGTTAATGGCTTATTTCAGGCCTTGTTTTGATTGAGCAATGATGATGATGATGGCCTTATTCTGAGCTAATTTATAAGTGCTGAATTGGTTTTAGTGAGTTCATATGGGTTGATCCCAGCTGTTTAGCGCTGCTTTATCCTTGTTAATGGCAGATTTCATGCCTTGTTCTTATTGAGCAATGATGATGATGATGGCCTTATTCTGAGCTATTTTATTAGTGCTGATTTGGTTTTAGTGAGTTCATATGGGTTGATTTTACTGTTTAGTGCTGGTTTATCCCTGTTAATGGCTGATTTCATGCCTTGTTTTGATTGAGCAATGATGATGATGATGGCCTTATTCTGAGCTAATTTATAAGTGCTGAATTGGTTTTAGTGAGTTCATATGGGTTGATTTTACTGTTTAGTGCTGCTTTATCCTTGTGAATGGCAGATTTCATGCCTTGTTTTGATTGAGCAATGATGATGATGATGGCCTTATTCTGAGCTATTTTATTAGTGCTGAATTGGTTTTAGTGAGTTCATATGGGTTGATCCCAGCTGTTTAGCGCTGCTTTATCCTTGTTAATGGCAGATTTCATGCCTTGTTTTTATTGAGAAATGATGATGATGATGGCCTTATTCTGAGCTATTTTATTAGTGCTAATTTGGTTTTAGTGAGTTCATATGGGTTGATTTTACTGTTTAGTGCTGCTTTATCCTTGTTAATGGCTGATTTCATGCCTTGTTTTGATTGAGCAATGATGATGATGGCCTTATTCTGAGCTATTTTATAAGTGCTGAATTGGTTTTAGTGAGTTCATATGAGTTGATTTCACTGTTTAGTGCTGCTTTATCCTTGTTAATGGCTGATTTCATGCCTTGTTTTGATTGAGCAATGATGATGATGATGGCCTTATTCTGAGCTATTTTATAAGTGCTGAATTTGTTTTAGTGAGTTCATATGGGTTGATTTTACTGTTTAGTGTTGCTTTATCCTTGTTAATGGCAGATTTCATGCCTTGTTTTTATTGAGCAATGATGATGATGATGGCCTTATTCTGAGCTATTTTATTAGTGCTAATTTGGTTTTAGTGAGTTCATATGGGTTGATTTTACTGTTTAGTGCTGCTTTATCCTTGTTAATGGCTGATTTCATGCCTTGTTTTGAGTGAGCAATGATGATGATGATGGCCTTATTCTGAGCTATTTTATAAGTGCTGAATTGGTTTTAGTGAGTTCATATGGGTTGATCCCTGCTGTTTAGCACTGCTTTATCCTTGTTAATGGCTGATTTCATGCCTTGTTTTTATTGAGCAATGATGATGATGATGGCCTTATTCTGAGCTATTTTATTAGTGCTGATTTGGTTTTAGTGAGTTCATATGGGTTGATTTTACTGTTTAGTGCTGCTTTATCCTTGTTAATGGCTGATTTCATGCCTTGTTTTGATTGAGCAATGATGATGATGATGGCCTTATTCTGAGCTATTTTATAAGTGCTGAATTGGTTTTAGTGAGTTCATATGGGTTGATTTTACTGTTTAGTGCTGTTTTATCCTTGTTAATGGCTGATTTCATGCCTTGTTTTTATTGAGAAATGATGATGCTGATGGCCTTATTCTGAGCTATTTTATAAGTGCTGAATTGGTTTTAGTGAGTTCATATGGGTTGATTTTACTGTTTAGTGCTGCTTTATCCTTGTTAATGGCTGATTTCATGCCTTGTTTTGATTGAGCAATGATGATGATGATGGCCTTATTCTGAGCTATTTTATAAGTGCTGAATTGGTTTGAGTGAGTTCTTATGGGTTGATTTTACTGTTTAATGCTGCTTTATCCTTGTTAATGGCAGATTTCATGCCTTGTTTTTATTGAGCAATGATGATGATGATGGCCTTATTCTGAGCTATTTTATTAGTGCTAATTTGGTTTTAGTGAGTTCATATGGGTTGATTTTACTGTTTAGTGCTGCTTTATCCTTGTTAATGGCTGATTTCAGGCCTTGTTTTGATTGAGCAATGATGATGATGATGGCCTTATTCTGAGCTATTTTATAAGTGCTGAATTGGTTTTAGTGAGTTCATATGGGTTGATCCCTGCTGTTTAGCACTGCTTTATCCTTGTTAATGGCAGATTTCATGCCTTGTTTTTATTGAGCAATGATGATGATGATGGCCTTATTCTGAGCTATTTTATTAGTGCTGATTTGGTTTTAGTGAGTTCATATGGGTTGATTTTACTGTTTAGTGCTGCTTTATCCTTGTTAATGGCTGATTTCATGCCTTGTTTTGATTGAGCAATGATGATGATGATGGCCTTATTCTGAGCTATTTTATAAGTGCTGAATTGGTTTTAGTGAGTTCATATGGGTTGATCCCAGCTGTTTAACGCTGCTTTATCCTTGTTAATGGTAGATTTCATGCCTTGTTTTTATTGAGCAATGATGATGATGATGGACTTATTCTGAGCTATTTTATTAGTGCTAATTTGGTTTTAGTGAGTTCATATGGGTTGATTTTACTGTTTAGTGCTGCTTTATCCTTGTTAATGGCTGATTTCATGCCTTGTTTTGATTGAGCAATGATGATGATGATGGCCTTATTCTGAGCTATTTTATAAGTGCTGAATTGGTTTTAGTGAGTTCATATGGGTTGATTTCACTGTTTAGTGCTGCTTTATCCTTGTTAATGGCTGATTTCATGCCTTGTTTTGAATGAGCAATGATGATGATGATGGCCTTATTCTGAGCTATTTTATAAGTGCTGAATTTGTTTTAGTGAGTTCATATGGGTTGATTTTACTGTTTAGTGCTGCTTTATCCTTGTTAATGGCAGATTTCATGCCTTGTTTTTATTGAGCAATGATGATGATGATGGCCTTATTCTGAGCTATTTTATTAGTGCTAATTTGGTTTTAGTGAGTTCATATGGGTTGATTTTACTGTTTAGTGCTGCTTTATCCGTGATAATGGCTGATTTCATGCCTTGTTTTGATTGAGCAATGATGATGATGATGGCCTTATTCTGAGCTATTTTATTAGTGCTAATTTGGTTTTAGTGAGTTCATATGGGTTGATTTTACTGTTTAGTGCTACTTTATCCTTGTTAATGGCTGATTTCATGCCTTGTTTTGATTGAGCAATGATGATGATGATGGCCTTATTCTGAGCTATTTTATAAGTGCTGAATTGGTTTTAGTGAGTTCATATGGGTTGATCCCTGCTGTTTAGCACTGCTTTATCCTTGTTAATGGCTGATTTCATGCCTTGTTTTGATTGAGCAATGATGATGATGATGGCCTTATTTTGAGCTATTTTATAAGTGCTGAATTGGTTTTAGTGAGTTCATATGGGTTGATTTTACTATTTAGTGCTGCTTTATCCTTGTTAATGGCTGATTTCATGCCTTGTTTTGATTGAGCAATGATGATGATGATGGCCTTATTCTGAGCTATTTTATAAGTGCTGAATTGGTTTTAGTGAGTTCATATGGGTTGATTTTACTGTTTAGTGCTGCTTTATCCTTGTTAATGGCAGATTTCATGCCTTGTTTTTATTGAGCAATGATGATGATGATGGCCTTATTCTGAGTTATTTTATTAGTGCTAATTTGGTTTTAGTGAGTTCATATGGGTTGATTTTACTGTTTAGTGCTGCTTTATCCTTGTTAATGGCTGATTTCATGCCTTGTTTTGATTGAGCAATGATGATGATGATGGCCTTATTCTGAGCTATTTTATAAGTGCTGAATTGGTTTTAGTGAGTTCATATGGGTTGATCCCAGCTGTTTAGCACTGCTTTATCCTTGTTAATGGCAGATTTCATGCCTTGTTTTTATTGAGCAATGATGATGATGATGGCCTTATTCTGAGCTATTTTATTAGTGCTGATTTGGTTTTAGTGAGTTCATATGGGTTGATTTTACTGTTTAGTGCTGCTTTATCCTTGTTAATGGCTGATTTCATGCCTTGTTTTGATTGAGCAATGATGATGATGATGGCCTTATTCTGAGCTATTTTATAAGTGCTGAATTGGTTTTAGTGAGTTCATATGGGTTGATCCCAGCTGTTTAGCGCTGCTTTATCCTTGTTAATGGCAGATTTCATGCCTTGTTTTGATTGAGCAATGATGATGATGATGGCCTTATTCTGAGCTATTTTATAAGTGCTGAATTGGTTTTAGTGAGTTTATATGGGTTGATTTTACTGTTTAGTGCTGCTTTATCCTTGTTAATGGCAGATTTCATGCCTTGTTTTTATTGAGCAATGATGATGATGATGGCCTTATTCTGAGCTATTTTATTAGTGCTAATTTGGTTTCAGTGAGTTCATATGGGTTGATTTTACTGTTTAGTGCTGCTTTATCCTTGTTAATGGCTGATTTCATGCCTTGTTTTGATTGAGCAATGATGATGATAATGGCCTTATTCTGAGCTATTTTATAAGTGCTGAATTGGTTTTAGTGAGTTCATATGGGTTGATCCCAGATGTTTAGCACTGCTTTATCCTTGTTAATGGCAGATTTCATGCCTTGTTTTTATTGAGCAATGATGATGATGATGGCCTTATTCTGAGCTATTTTATTAGTGCTGATTTGGTTTTAGTGAGTTCATATGGGTTGATTTTACTGTTTAGTGCTGCTTTATCCTTGTTAATGGCTGATTTCATGCCTTGTTTTAATTGAGCAATGATGATGATGATGGCCTTATTCTGAGCTATTTTATAAGTGCTGAATTGGTTTTAGTGAGTTCATATGGATTGATCCCAGCTTTTAGCGCTGCTTTATCCTTGTTAATGGCAGATTTCATGCCTTGTTTTTATTGAGCAATGATGATGATGATGGCCTTATTCTGAGCTATTTTATTAGTGCTAATTTGGTTTTAGTGAGTTCATATGGGTTGATTTTACTGTTTAGTGCTGCTTTATCCTTGTTAATGGCTGATTTCATGCCTTGTTTTGATTGAGCAATGATGATGATGATGGCCTTATTCTGAGCTATTTTATAAGTGCTGAATTGGTTTTAGTGAGTTCATATGGGTTGATCCCAGCTGTTTAGTGCTGCTTTATCCTTGTTAATGGCAGATTTCATGCCTTGTTTTTCTTTGAGCAATGATGATGATGATGGCCTTATTCTGAGCTATTTTATTAGTGCTAATTTGGTTTTAGTGAGTTTATATGGGTTGATTTTACTGTTTAGTGCTGCTTTATCCTTGTTAATGGCTGATTTCATGCCTTGTTTTGATTGAGCAATGATGCTGATGGCCTTATTCTGAGCTCTTTGTATAGAGACAACAGTGAAGAAAACACGAGGTCCTACACAATGCTTGAAGATTCATGCATTACAGATGGAAGATAGAGAAGAAATTACTCTAGATAATGAAGGAGAAGCAATTAGTCCTACTGATGAAGCTGTAAATAACTTAAGCAAATTTTTGGGCACAGTGGCAAGGAATTCAGATTTTTGTCCATTAATTTACACAAATTGGAAGGGGATTAAAGATAAAGAAGCCATTTGGGAATATGTTCAAGTGAGAATATTATTATTGTTTCTTTTTTGAAACTTTTTGGAAATGTACACATGTATTTTATTCTTACTAGCAAATAATTTTTGTGTTTTATAGGCTAAGTTCATTATTCCAACTGAAGGAAAGAGGATAGTCCTTGCTCGTATGAATGACAACTGGAGACGGTATAAGACCACAATCAAGCAAAATCATTTTCTGCCATACAAATGTGTTAATGAAATGCTGAAAAATCGTCCTAAAAGCATACCTGAGAGTCATTTTCGCAAGTTGATTGCTTGTTGGAGAACTGAGAAAGTTAAGGTAAGACATGTGCAACTTATTGTAGTCTGTTTATGCAATTATGAGTTATATAAATTTATGAGTGAAATATGATAATTTTTTGATAATACTTGTCTCTTGCTATGTAGAAAATGTCTGCGCAGAATAAGAAAAATAGGGCATAACAGAAATTTAGCCATCGAAAGGGACCAATAAATTTTGCAAGAATACGTGCAAGATTGGTAAAAATTTTTATTCTTTGTGCATTTGTATGTGTATGTGGGGTGCAAGAATACGTGCATTTTTAACTCTATATAAATGCTTGTTGAACTGGACTTATAGGCTGCTTCTAAGGAAAATAATGAACCACCTACTCAAGCAGAAATGTTTGTTGAGACTCGCCAAAGCACAAAGGGAAAATCATTGGATGAAGACACTTTGGATGTTATTGTAAGTATTGGGAGTTAATTTGATTAAAATAGGTTATGGATTTCTTGTGTCTTGGTAATTTGTCCATCATTTGTGGTTATCTTTATGCTTGCAGTTGAGTTAAACAATGCTGATACTATTCTTAATTGCTATTATTTGATTTGATGTTATCAAATGATATATGTTTTGAGTCCAAGTGTGTAGTTACTCTTTTTTTTTATTATTATTTTTTTTCACATTAATATAGGCACATCTGCAAGCTGAGAATAAAAAGTCTAAAGAATCAGCAATTAGAGCTTTTCAATCCATATTTGGCAAAGAGAAGGCAGGGAGAGTGCGATGTCACGGAAGAGTTACCACACCAACTTTGTTGAAGAAAAATGAAGAAATTGCCACCCTTAAGCAGCAACATGCGGTTGAGAAAGCATCATTAGAGGGTAAAGTTGATGTGATGCAAAAAGAAGTAGATGAACTAAAATCGCTTGTTAAGATGATGTTGCAACAAAAAAGTTCAGGAGTGGACCTTGAGATGTTAGCTGCTCAACTAGGAAGCACTTTAGGCAATCCGAACAATGATGCGCATGAGGAGGTATTATTTATTGTTAAAGTTTCTATATTGTTATGATATATATGTTTCTCCTCTCTCTCTCAAACATT
The DNA here is from genome assembly GCF_014773155.1 of Arachis stenosperma. Taxonomy (NCBI): domain Eukaryota; kingdom Viridiplantae; phylum Streptophyta; class Magnoliopsida; order Fabales; family Fabaceae; genus Arachis; species Arachis stenosperma. Next base: position 79,740,755 of record NC_080383.1, read on the forward strand.
TTTAGTAGACATTATTAGTATTAAAGATGTGTAGTTTTATATTTGATTTTTTTTCTTTTTTTACAGGAAAACTATGTTGAAGGGGAAATCGAACTTGGTTAAGGTCAAATTTTTAAGAGCAAGTGTTACAGAGTAAAAGTCATGAACTTGTGGATCGGACTTGATGATAAATCTATTTGCTACTTAGCTATTTTAACTCTTCTTTGTTATATTTTTTGCAACATTAGATGATATAGTTGAGGTTGTCATGATAGTATTGTGGTATCTTGAATGTGATTGTGGATCTTACAACAATCTTTGTAAGTCAAATTTGATGAAAAATGTTCAATTATTTTTCTTTTGTGACTTTATTCAAATAGTTTAGATTATTTATTGACTATAAATAATTAAAAAAATGAAATTAATTTCATTCACGAAAAAACTACTATTGTAAATAAAGAATTATATATTACAAAAAACTGTTGTCAAAAGTTAAAAAGGACAACGGTGTTAAAACCGTTGCCAAAAAATAACAACAACGGTAACGCTTTAAAACCGTTTGTCTTAGATTACTATAAAATGGCAATATTTTAAAACTGTTGCCAAAAAAAACTAATGGTAACGCTTTTAAACCGTTGTCTTAGATGACTATATAATGGCAATGGTTTCAAAACCGTTGCCATAAAACCAATGGTAACGGTTTTAAACCGTTGTCTTAGACAACTATAAATTGGCAACAGTACAAAAACCGTTACCAAAAAACGACACCAACGGTAATGCTTTAAAACCGTTGCTGTTGTGGATAACAAAACTACAACAGTTTAAAACCGTTGCCAATCTAGGTACGATTTTAAACCATTGTATCAAGAAAGAGAACGGTCTAAAACCGTTGCTTTCCGAGTAACGGTTTGAAACCGTTGTTTAAAATTTGTGTTCAAAACCGTTGCCTATACCAGTAACTTTGGCAACGGTTTTTTGGTTATCGTTGCCTTAGGTCAAAAACCGTTGCCTTTGAGCATTGGCAACGGCCGCATATACCACAGGTCAAAAACCATTGCCAAAGCGTTGCCTAAAGTTTAGGGAACGGTTTTTCAGTCTACGGCAACAGTTTTTGACCGTTGCGAAAAGCCTTATTTGTTGTAGTGAATTATCCAAATTTCTCATAGAAGGATCAACAAAAGCCTCAACAAGGCTATAACAATAATAATGGTAGAAGAAACAGGTTTAGCAATGGCAAGCCTTTTCCATCATCCTCTCAGTAACAGAAAGAGGATTCTGAGCAGAACCCATCTAGCTTAGCAAATATAGTCTCTGATCTATCTAAGGCCACTCTCAGTTTCATGAATGAAACAAGGTCCTCCATCAGAAACTTGGAGGTACAAGTGGGTCAGCTGAGTAAAAGGGTTACTAAAACTCCTCCTAGCACTCTCCCAAGCAATACAGAAGAGAATCCCAAAAGGGAGTGCAAGGCCATAACCGTGACCAACATGGCCAAACCTGGAGAGAGTGAAAAGGTAGTGATTCCCAGTGAGGAAGACCTCAGGGAACGTTCACTGGCCATTAAGGAGTACCCCAATGAGGAACCAAAGGAATCTGAGGCTCATACAGAGACCATAGAGATTCCATTGAACTTTCTTTTACCATTCATGAGCTCTGATGACTATTCATCTTCTGAAGAAGATGAAGACATTGCTGAAAGGCAAGTTGCCCAGTATTTAGGAGCAATCATGAAGCTGAATGCCAGGCTATTTGGTAATGAGACTTGGGAGGATGAATCTCCATCGCTAATTAATGAACTGAATACCTAGGTTTAGCACACTTTACCTCAAAAGAAACAGGATCCTGGTAAATTCTTAATACCCTGTACCATAGGCACCATGACCTTTGAGAAGGCTCTGTGTGACCTAGGGTCAGGTATTAACCTCATGCCACTCTCTGTAATGGAGAAACTAGGAATCTTTGAGGTACAAGCTGCAAGAATCTCACTAGAGATGGTAGACAAATCAATGAAACAAGCTTATGGACTAGTGGAGGACGTGCTAGTGAAGGTTGAAGGCCTTTACATCCCTGCTGATTTCATAATTCTAGACACTAGAAAAGATGAAGATGAATCCATCATCCTTGGCAGACCTTTCCTAGCCACAGCAAAAGCTATGATTGATGTTGACAAAGGAGAGTTGGTCCTTAAATTGAATGAGGACTACATTTTATTCAAGACGCAAGGTTCTCCTTCTGTACACATGGAGAAGAAGCATGAAAAGCTTCTCTCAATACAGAGTAAAACAAAACCCCCACATTCAAACTCTAAGTTTGGTGTTGGGAGGCCACAACCAAACTCAAAGTTTAGTGTTGAGAGGCCACAACCATGCTCTGATTATCTGTGAGGCTGCATGAGAGCCCATTGTCAAGCTATTGACATTAAAGAAGCGCTTATTGGGAGGCAACCCAAATTTTTTATTTATCTATGATAAATTTCCATTTTCCAATATTATTTCATGTTTTCTTTAGGATTGATGATCATGTTGAGTCACAAAAACAACTGCAATAATCAAAGCAAATTCAAAAATAGCATTAAAAATAGCACACCCTGGAGGAAGAACTTCTGGCATTTAAATTCCAGTAAGGGTAGCAGGATGGGCGTTAAACGCCCATTCTGGCACCAATCTGGGCGTTTAATGCCAGAAAGAAGCTCCAGACTGGCGTTTAACGCCAGAAACAGGCTACAGCTTGGCGTTAAACGCCAGAAAAGGTATAAAAGCTGGCATTTAATGCCAGAAACAGGCAGCAGTCTGGCGTTAAACGCCAGAATTGCACTCTAAGGGCATTTTAGCATGCCTAAATAGAGCAGTGATGAGAAGTTCTTGACCCCTCAGGATCTGTGGACCCCACAGGATCCCCACCAACCTCAACTCATTCTTTCTCTCTCTCACACACCTTTTCATAACACTCTTTCCCAAATACCCTTCACCAATCACCTCCATATCTCTTCCTCAAAAACCCCACCTACCTCCAAAAATTCAAAATTTTTTCCCTCCCAAACCCAACCCAAAATATACGAAACCAACCCTCCTCCCACTCCTATATAAATCCCTCATCCCTCCTTCAATTTCACACATCACAAACACCTTATACCCCCTTAGCCAAATTCACTATCTCCCTCCATCTCCTCCATTTTTATTCTTCTCCCCCTTCTTTCTTTCTTCTTTTGCTCGAGGACGAGCAAATCTTTTAAGTTTGGTATGGTAAAAGTATTGCTTTTTGTTTTTTCATAACCATTTATGGCACCTAAGGCTGGAGAACCCTCTAGAAAGAGGAAAGGGAAGGCAAAAGCTTCCACCTCCGAGTCATGAGAGATGGAGAGATTCATCTCAAAGGTCAATCAAGACAACTTCTATAAAGTTGTGGCCAAGAAAAAGGTGATCCCTGAGGTCCCTTTCATGCTCAAAAGGAATGAGTATCCGGAGATCCGACATGAGATCCGAAGAAGAGGTTGGGAAGTTCTCACCAACCTCATTCAACAAGTCAAAATCTTAATGGTTCAAGAGTTCTATGCAAATGCATGGATCACTAGGAACCATGATCAAAGTATGAACCCGAATCCAAAGAATTGGCTTACAATGGTTCGGGAAAAATACTTAGATTTCAGTCCGGAAAATGTAAGGTTGGCGTTCAACTTGCCAATGATGCAAGAAAATGCACGCTCCTACACTAGAAGGGTCAACTTTGATCAAAGGTTGGACTAAGTCCTCATGGACATATGTGTAGAAGGAGCTCAATGGAAAAGAGACTCAAGAGGCAAGCCGGTTCAATTGAGAAGACCGGACCTTAAGCCTGTGGCTAGAGGATGGTTGGAGTTCATCCAACACTCCATCATTCCTACTAGCAACCGATCCGAGGTAACTGTGGATCGGGCCATCATGATCCATAGTATCATGATTGGGGAGGAAGTGAAAGTTCATGAGATCATACCTCTAGAATTCTACAAGGTGGCTGACAAGTCCTCCACTTTGGCAAGGTTAGCCTTTCCTCATCTCATTTGTCACCTATGCAATGTAGCTGGAATTGTCATAGAGGAAGATATCCTCATTGAAGAGGACAAGCCCATCACTAAAAAGAGGATGGAACAAATAAGAGAGCCCACCCATGGACCTCAACAAGAGCATGAGGAAGTTTCTCATCAAGAAATCCCTAAGATACATCAAGGGATGCATTTTTCTCCACACAACTATTGGGAGCAACTCAACACCTCTTTGGAAGGCTTAAGTTACAACATGGACCAACTAAGGGTGGAGCACCAAGAGCACTCCATTATTCTCCATGAAATTAGAGAGGATCAAATAGCCATGAGGGAAGAACAACAAAGGCAAGGAAGAGACATAGAGGAGCTCAGGCGTTCCATTGGATCTTCAAGAGGAAGAACTAAACGCCATCACTAAGGTGGACCCGTTCTTTAATTTCCTTGTTCTTATTTTTTTGTTTTTTGATTTTAGGCTTTATGTGTTATCTATGTTTGTGTCTTCATTACATGATCATTAGTGTCTAGTGTCTATGTCTTAAAGCTATGAATAATTTCATGAATCCTTCACCTCTCTTAAATAAAAAATGTGCCTAATTATAAAAGAACAAGAAGTACTTGAATTTTAAATTTTATCTTGAAATTAGTTTAATTATTTTGATGTGGTGGCAATACTTTTTATTTTCTGAATGAATGTTAAAATTGTTGGCTCTTGAAAGAATGATGAACAAAGAGAAATGTTATTGATAATCTGAAAAATTATGAAATTGATTCTTGAAGAAAGAAAAAGCAGTGAAAAAGAAAAAAAAAAGCAGCAAAAAAAGAGAGAAAGAAAGAAAAAGAAAAAACAAGCAGAAAAAGACAATTGCCCTTTAAACCAAAAGGCAAGGGTAAAGAGGATCCAAGGGTTTGAGAATTAATGGATAAGGAGGGCCCAAAGGAATAAAATCCTAGCCTAAGTGGCTAAATCAAGCTGTCCCTAACCATGTGCTTGTGGCATGAAGGTCCAAGTGAAAAGCTTGAGACTGAGTAGTTAAAGTTGTGATCCGAAGCAAAAGAGTGTGCTTAAGAACTCTGGACACCTCTAATTGGGGACTTTAGCAAAGCTAAGTCACAATCTGAAAAGGTTCACCCAGTTATGTGTCTGTGGCATTTATGTATCCGGTGGTAATACTGGAAAACAAAGTGCTTAGGGCCACGGCCAAGACTCATAAAGTAGCTGTGTTCAAGAATCAACATACTGAACTAGGAGAATCAATAACACTATCTAAAATTCTGAGTTCCTATAGATGCCAATCATTCTGAATTTCAAAGGATAAAGTGGGATGCCAAAACTGTTCAGAAGCAAAAAGCTACTAGCCCCGCTCATCTAATTGGGACTAAGTTTCATTGATATTGTGAGATTCATTGTATATTCTCTTCTTTTTATTCTATTTTGTTTTCAGTTGCTTGGGAACAAGCAACAATTTATGTTTGGTGTTGTGATGAGCGGATAATTTATACGCTTTTTGGCATTGTTTTTAGGTAATTTTTAGTATGATTTAGTTAGTTTTTAGTAAATAATTATTAGTTTTTAAGAAAATTCACATTTCTGGACTTTACTATGAGTTTGTGTGTTTTTCTGTGATTTCAGGTATTTTCTGGCTGAAATTGAGGGACCTGAGCAAAAATCTGATTCAGAGGCTAAAAAAGGACTGCAGATGCTATTGGATTCTGACCTCCCTGCACTCGAAATAGATTTTCTGGAGCAATAGAAGCTCAATTGGCGCACTCTTAACTGTGTTAGAAAGTAGACATCCTGGGCTTTCCAGCAATATATAATAGTCCATACTTTGCCTGAGTTTTGAGGACGCAAACTGGCGTTCAAATGCCAACTTCCTGCCCTATTCTGGCGTTAAACGCCAGAAATAGGATAAAAGCTGGAGTTAAACCACCAAACTGGCATAAAAGCTGGAGTTTAACTCCAAGAAAAGTTTCTACACACGAAAGCTTCAATTCTCAGCCCAAGCACACTCCAAGTGGGCCCGGAAGTGAATTTCTGCATCATTTACGTATTTTTGTAATCCTAGTTACTAGCTCTCTATAAATTGGACCTTTTACTAGTGTATATCAAATCTTTTGGACCATTGTTCACGTTTTGGAAGGCTGGCCATTCGGCCATGCCTACCCTATTTTCACTTATGTATTTTCAACGGTGGAGTTTCTACACCTCATAGATTAAGGTGTGGAGCTCTGCTGTTCCTCGAGTATTAATGCAAAGTACTATTGTTCTTCTATTCAATTCAAGCTTATTCTTATTCCAAGATATTCATTTGCACACAAGAACATGATGAATGTGATGATCAAGTGACACTCATCACCATTCTCACTTATGAATGCATGCCTGACAAACACTTCCGTTCTACATGAAAATAAGCTTGAATGCATATCTCTTGGGTCTCTAATCAACGATTCACATTGTTTCCCCTCTGACAATAGGGCATCTGAATCCGATATTAGAATCTTTGTGGTATATGCTAGAATCAATTGGCAGCATTCCTGAGATCCAGAAAGTCTAAACCTTGTCTGCGGTATTCCGAGTAGGATCTGGGAAGGGATGATTGTGATGAGCTTCAAACTCATAACTATTGGGCGTAGTGACAGACGCAAAAGGATCATTGGATCCTATTCCAACACAAGTGAGAACCAACAGCTGATTAGCCATGCGGTAGCTGTGCCTAGTATTTTTCATCATGGATGAGAAATCCGACAGTTGATTAGCCGTACAGAAATCGTAGAGGACCATTTTCACTGAGAGGATGGGAGGTAGCCATTGACAACAGTGATCCCCAACATACAGCTTGCCATGGAAAGGAATATGAATGATTGAATGAAGACAGTAGGAAAGCAGAGATTCAGAAGGAATAATGCATCTCCATATGCTTATCTGAAATTCCCTCCAATGAATTACATAAGTATCTCTATCTTTATTTTATGTTTATTTATCTTTTAATTATCAAAACTCTATAACCATTTGAATCCGCCTGAATGAGATTTACAAGATGACTATAGCTTGCTTCAAGCCGACAATCTCCGTGGGATCGACCCTTACTCACGTAAGGTATTACTTGGACAACCCAGTGCACTTGCTGGTCAGCTGTGCAAAGTTGTGAAGAGACGTGTGAATCATGGTATTGTGCACCAAGTTTTTGGAGCCATGCCAAGGGATAACAATTTCGTGCACCAATGCTCCTCCTCCTGAGATAACCAAAATGGGTGATGACCTCGAACCGGATGGACCTTAAAGTACTTTGCTTTAAAACCATGGAACAAATGGTCGAACAAGTCAAAGATTGAACGATTTGGTTGAGCCCGAGAAGAAATATACCCCTTCCAAATTTTTCCCTCATTGCATGGGATGGTACACAGGAAGAAGAATCGAAAGACCTCAACCCAAGCCAGAATCTCTAAAAATTCACACACCAGCTCGAAGGTTCGTATAGCTGCCCAGCTATTTAGATATAGCTGAGATGGCACCATGGATACAAGATTAAAGAAGGCCATTATGAACTCAGAGAAGGGCAGCCGAATCCCCAACTTGGTAAACAAGGGTTCGTGCACCCATATCCAGCCGAAAACCTGTGGGGAGTCCAGATTTAGGTAGCACACCCTCTAATTCTCATCAGCGAGCACAAGCTCATACTATTGTTATGGCTTGCCTCCTCCCAACACAGCACCCTCATCCTAGAATTTCTGAAGGTCCCCTTCAACTAAAGGGGAGGGTGTACCCGACTGATAGGGAAAAATTGATGGTTTAGAATTTCACAATAAATTCTCGTTGCAAGTATAGTTTCTAAACCAATAAACAATCCTCTCATACAAAAATTTAGTTGTCACAAGTAACAAACCCCAATAAAATAACCGAAGTATTCAAACCTCGGGTCTTTCTCCCTAGGAATTGCAATAAGATGTTCTTGTGATTGGCTATGAAGTATATTTTGGGATTTTTGTGGTAAGAGACAAGAAATGTAAATGGAAAAGGAAATGAACTAACAATTGAGAAAGTTCTTGGCAAGGTATAAGAATTAGAAATCCTATCCTAATTATCATCTTCAAGTGTGACAAGAAGAATTGTCCATTGCTCCACTTAGTTAACCTATAACTATGAAGGAAAGTCAAGTGGATATCAACTTGAGACCACAAGTCCTAGTCTAATCATGATGAAAGACTAGCTTTAGTAATAATTCAAGTCAAATAGCAACTTCCAATTATCAATCAACAAGAGAGTTTGAAAATTCAAGTGTCTCCAATTACTCAACCTAGGCCAAGAGAAGAAAAACCTAACTCATAACTAGAAGAAGTATTTCATCAAACACATAAAAGACAATAAAGGTAAACATCATACATTACAAGAATTAAAGGAATTACAACTAATCAAGGTAAAAGATCAACAATAGGAAACTAAAATAAGCATTAGAAGACATGAAAACTATAAATTGCATTGAATGGAAATGTAGATCTACAAAAGAATTCATAAACTACAACTAAAAATACAAGAGAATTACAAGAGGAGTAGAATGCTACAACTACAAGAGAATAATTAAAGATGAAAAAGAAAAATTAAAGCAAAAGAGAAGAAGTAGAAGAAGTAGATCTAGATCTAAACCTAATCCTAATTCTAGAGAGAAGAGAGAGCTTCTCTCTTTAGAAACTAACTAAAGCATGATGAAAACTAAACTCTACCTAATTCTAAACTACCTAATGACTAAGTGACTCATGCCCCTTTAATCCATGGGTTAAATAGCATCAGAAATGAGTTGGATTGGGCCCAAAATGCTTCAAAAATCGCTGGCCACGAGTTGCCTTTAGTGAGTCACGTGTTGCTTCCCATGCGTACACATACATCACGCGTATGTATCCTTAAATGCCAGGAAACTATGGCAAAACGTATATCATTTTAAATCCCCAGATGTTAGCTTTCCATTGCAACTAGAACCGCCTCATTTGGACCTCTGTAGCTCAAGTTATGATCAATTAAGTGCGAAGAGGTCAGGATTTACAGCTTTGCGATTCCTTTATTTCTTCATGAGTTCTCCATTTCTACATGCTTTTTCTTCATTCTCTCAATCCAATCTTCGCCTCCTAAATCTGAAATCACTTATCAAACATATCAAGGCATTTAATGGAATCAAGGTGAATTAATTTAGATATTTTAAGACCTAAAAAACATGTAAAAACTCTTAAGCACAATTAAAGGATAATTTACAAAACTATGCTATTTTAGTGAATAAATGGGAGAAAAGTTGACAAAACCCTCTAAATTCAACACAAGATAAACCCTAAAAATGGGGTTTATCAACCTCCCTACACTTAAACCATAGCATGTCCTCATGCTAAACCAAGAAGGAAACAAGGGCTATGACATTTATTCAATGCAACCTATCTATATGCATCCTATCTAAATGAATGCAACTAAATGCAAAAATGATTCTACCTACTTGGTTAAAAGTAAATCAATCTCCAAGACATACATGAACAAGTAGGGCCAAGTAGTATGATGATTCATGAATCCTACCAATTCAAATATCAAAATGAAGTACAAATAGACTTGCAAGAAGAAAGCTCATGAAAGCCGGGAATCAAGGAATTGAGCATCGAACCCTCACCGGAAGTGTTTGCACTCTAGTCGCTCAAGCGTATGGGGTCGATTCTTCCAATTCTCCCCTAATCATGCTTTCCAAGATTTGTTTTTCATCTAACAATCAACAATTATTCAATGCATGCATAGATTCATCATGAGGTCTTCTCATAGATTGTAATGGGGCTAGGATCAAGGTAAAATTGTATATGGTTAAGTGGACTAGAATTTGAATCTTTGATCAACTTAAACTTCCCACCTAACCTATGGCAACCTATACAATTTAAGTGCTAACCTAACTACCCATTCTTCACTTTTTCACATACTCATGCATTTTCTTTTGATTACCACACATATGCATTGATCTTTATTAATCTTTACTTTGGTGGTCCCCTTTTATTGCTTTTCTTTTCTTTTTTTTCTTTTCTTTTTCTATATATATTTTTTATTCATATATACATTTTTTTCCTTTTTCTTTATCATTAATTTTTTTTTATTTTTCACAATAAAGTATATACGAAGGCATCAATGTATATGGTTTTAAATATAATTGATACATGAGCATGTACCCAATTCCCTAAATTCCCGATAGGAATACACAACGCCCTTTTATCCCAACCAATGTCTCAAGTTTCTCCACACTTGAATGATACTCACACTCACTAGCCTAAGCTAATCAAAGATCCAAATAAAGGACATTCATTATTTTTCGCTTTAAGGCTTGTAATGTGCTAAATTAAAGAACAAAGTGGGTTAATCATAGGCTCAAAGTTGGCTAACAATGGTAGGTAAAAGGTAGGCTATTTGGATAAGTAAGCTAAATGAAATGATGACCTCAATCATATAAATGCATGTATACATGGAATAATGGACATAAAGAATCAAACAAATCAAAGATCACAATCATAGAAAGAGAACAATTGCACACAAGAAGGGAAAATAATTGGTTATAAGATGTAACCACGCAATAGGCTCAAAACTCACAAGCTTGTGTTCTTAGCTCAGAAACCATGTTCCAAAATAAATTCTTTCAAGCAAGTTCAACAATTTTTTTTTCCAAATTGGTAGGGTGCCCTAAAAATAGTTTCTTGGAAAATCAATTATCACCCTAACCAAGTAGTCCTAATAAGAAGGAAGTGGTAAAATATGTATAAATTCTAACTAACATGCAACCTATCATGCAATGCAATAACTAATCTAACAAAGAAAATTAAAAATTGGTGTGGAAGAAGAAAATTATTTCCCATGGAGATTGGTCGGACGACCTCCCCACACTTGAAGATTGCACCGTCCTCGGTGCTTGCAAAGAAGAGCAAGGTGGACGGGTTGCTACAACTGATGAGCTTCCTCAAAGGATTGTGCAAGTGGACTTGTTTGTCGCCCCATTTAGAAGCTTTTCCTTTTCCTCTTTTGGTGGCCAACCTAAAAGGAAAGGAAAAGAAAGAAAAGTAAGCCTACAACACAGATAGCAAAGCAATAGAACATAGGCAAGGGCTAATGCCAAATACGAGTAAGGTTCTCACTACATGTTAGCTGTAACATATAGAAGAAAAAGCAATATAAGATAAGGCATATCAATAATACTTGATGCACGAGTAAAATCAAGGCATAAGTAAATGACATAAGGAGAACACTCCGAAGCATCAAGTTCAAGTAGGAATGAGTGGGTCATGAAAGACATGCAAGTTCATATCAATGCACGAAGGATGCAAGAGTCATCATAGGTTAAGCATTGATTTAAAAATTTTATCACCCAACAATATCAAACAAGTCAAGAAGCACCAAGACAATCTAAGAAATTCTCAACAATTGAGTAAGAGAATTCAACACCATTATTAAAATAGGAAACTTAGAAAGGAAAAGAAGAACAAGCTATAAGAACAAAATTAAAATGCAAAGAATAAAAGTATGCAAATGCAATAAACAAAAGAAAATGAAAGATGAGAAAAAAACTATTTTTTTTTTGTTTTTTTTTTTGGGAGGGAAAAGAATAAAGTAAAAAAGGAAGAGGAGAGAAGAGGAAAGGTAGAAAGAAAGAAGAAGGAAAGAAGAAAGAGAGAAGAAGAAAGAAGAAGAAAAGAGAAAAACAGGGTGCGAGGCGAGGCTTACGCGTGCGCATGGATTGGAGCAGGGACAAGCGATGCGTAAGCGTCACCCACGCGTACGTGTGTGTCTAGATTGTGCTATAGGCACACCTCCAGCACAATTCTCGCACAACTCTCGGGTTTTTGTACCAAGAGTTGCGGAAGTGCAATCGACGCGTACGCGTGGATTGACCTTTTTTTTTTTCAGAAATATAGAGAACAGCAATGGAGCACTCTCCTAACCTATAAACACTCTAAAACAACCAAAATTCAAATTTAACAAAAATCTTTAAGTTTTTGGAAAATTTTCATAGACAAAACAAACAAAACTTGCACTACAAGCAAAATACAATGCAAAAACAACTATTCTAATCAAAACATAAATCTAATAAGCAACCTAGCCTTCAAAGCAAAATATGCTAAAGTATAAAAATAAGAAAACTACCTAACAATGGCAACCCAATTCATTTATTGATTATATCTACAAGAGAATGGAAAGAGTTTACCATGGTGGGGTATCTCCCACCTAGCACTTTTATTTATTGTCCTTAAGTTGGACATTTGGGAGACTCCTCATCAAGGTGGCTTATGCTTGTACTCATCCTGGAATCTCCAAGGATCCTTGCTGCGCAAATGGTTGTCAAAAATTCTAACCGTCTTCACCAAACTTGGGTGGAGTTCCACCTAAGATATGAGGTCCCAAAGTTGGCCTTCATGCTGCGATCCGGGATCCTATATCTTATTTTCGGACCTGTCTTCAAGTTGATCATCATAATTCTTCCATCCGGATGGTTAACACATAGAATTCTCTTTAGCACCCCAAATTCTCCTCCTAAACCCACACAAAGTAGAATTCATCCAATCATGGTCCCTACGCCTTGAAGCTTCGACCTTAATGAGCGCAATATCAAACTTCCAACCACTACACAACTCCATTTTACTCTTAACTTCACAAAGAGCTCTAAGTTGCCCATCCGTTTCAATCAAACATATTCAAGGGGAATAATGAAGCTTACGGTTAAGAATTTTACCCACTTGAATGATATGTTGGATGGTGACTTAGGAAGGGGAACTTCCCCACACTTAGACAATGCGAGGTCTACTCCCATATGCTCTTTCTTGGCTATTTCCACCTCTTGACAACTTTATTCAACTCTTCCTTGCTTGTTGACTTTTTCCAAATCCTCTTCTTCATCAATCAATTCAAACTTTGGAGGTTGTGTGAAGTCTACTTCAACATCAACTTCATATTCATTGGAAGAGTCTTCAACAAGGTCATCAATGTTACTTGATGTGAAGTTGTCTTCAATAACTTCAGTTTCACACCCAATGGGAGAGGATTCAATTTTTGATAAGAAGTCATTGATGATTGAATCCATCTCTTGATGAACCTTTTCAAAGTCTTCAATTATGCTATGCTTCGGGGGTTGTTGAGACTCGCATGGTGGTTACGCATTTTCCAAATCTTCAACCACTTCTTCCTTTTCTTCAATGATCATAGGTTTCTCTAATTGTTCCAATACAAAACCCGAATCCTCCTTTTCCACCGGACTTTTCAATTTCTCCTTCATGCTTTACTCTTCTTTTGATCCTTCACATGTGGCTATGGAAGTACCTTGAGTGCTCAAGCATTGGTAGGCTAAAGTGTGAACTACCTTGGTCATGTTAGTCACAAACTCTAGTGTATTCCTTTGCATATCCGCTTGCCCTTGAAGTAGCAAAGTGAGAGAATCATCCAATGGGGCTTGGGATAGATAGGAGAGTTCATCATTTTGGAGAAAGGGTTCATAGTAGGAAGGTGGTTCTTCTTGGTATGGATATGGAGATGGTGTGTATTGAGGTGATTCTTGGTAGTAATCATGATGGGATTGTGGTGGTTCTAAAGGTTCTTGCTCATAATGTCACAAGGATATGGTATGGGTGATTGGTTATATGATGAATATGAATTATAGGAAGGTATTTGGTAAAAAGGGGCTTAGAGTATGGTTGAGGGTTATGTTGAGGATGAAATTCATAGGCATATGATGGTGGTTGTTGATAGTCACAAGGGGGTTCACCATAGCCATTGAATTGACATGCATTAGGATGGGGATTATACATATAAGTAACCGGAGGTTGTTGCTAAGAGGAGTGATCAATTCCTTGAGTCTCCTCCAATCTTTGATTGTTCCATTCTTGGTACATGTTGTCATTAGTGTTCACATTTTCTACAACACGCTTTGAACCAAACTCATAGCCAAAAGGGTGAGAATTCATAGTGAAATCAAAAACAAAACTAACAAAGTCCTAAGGCTAACAAGGATTAACAAATAAACAAAAGGCAAACCTATTCACAATATTCACATATATACAATAACCAATAACAAGGCACACAATTGCAAGTTCCCCGGCAACAGCGCCATTTTGATGAGGGAAAAATTGATGGTTTAGAATTTCACAATAAATTCTCATTCCAAGTATAGTTTCTAAACCAACAAACAATCCTCTCATAAAAAAATTTGGTTGTCACAAGTAACAAATCCCAATAAAATAACCGAAGTATTCAAACCTCAAGTCGTTCTCCCTAGGAATTGCAATAAGATGTTCTTGTTATTGGCTATGAAGTATATTTTGGGGTTTTTCTGGTAAGAGACAAGAAATGTAAATGGCAAAGGAAACGAACTAACAATTGAGAAAGCTCTTGGCAAGGTATGAGAATTAGAAATCCTATCCTAATTATCATCTTCAAGTGTGACAAGAATAATTGTCCATTGCTCCACTTAGTTAACCTCTAACAATGAAGGAAATTCAAGTGGATATCAACTTGAGACCACAAGTTCTAGTCTAATCATGATGAAAGACTAGCTTTACTGATAATTCAAGTCAAATAGCAACTTCCAATTATCAATCAACAAGAGAGTTTGAAAATTCAAGTGCCTCCAATTACTTAACCTAGGCCAAGGGAAGAAAAACCCAACTCATAACTAAAAGAAGTATTTCATCAAACACATAAAAGGCAATAAAGGAAAACATCATAAATTGCAAGAATTAAAGGAATTACAACTAATCAAGGCAAGAGATCAACAATAGAAAACTAAAGTAAGCATTAGAAAACATGAAAACAATAAATTGCATTGAAAGGAAATGTAGATGTACAAAAGAATTCATAAACTACAACTAATAATACAAGAGAATTACAAGAGGAGTAGAATGCTACACCTACAAGAGAACAATTAAAGATGAAAAAGGAAAATTAAAGCAAAAGAGAAGAAGTAGAAAAAGTAGATCTAGATCTAAACCTAATCCTAATTCTAGAGAGAAAAGAGAGCTTCTCACTCTAGAAACTAACTAAAGCATGATTAGTCCACTTAGCCATATATTCATCTTACCATTGCCCCAACCCCGTTACAACCTTCTAAAGACTTTATGATACTTACATACGTGCATCAAATACTTGTTGATTGTTAGATGAAAAGAAAATCCTTGAAAACATGATTAGAGGAGACTTGATTGATTAAACCCTAAACACCGAGTGATGAGAGTGTATACACATCTAGTGAGGGTTCGATCACTCAATTCTATGTCTCCACCTCTCTTATCATGCATTCTTGCAAGTTGCTTCATTGCGAAACTTTAATCAATTCTCTAGATTTTGATTACGTTGGATTCTTTCTTTGCTTAGGCCTATATGTCTATACTCTTGCTTGGAAATTTGATTGTTTGTTTTCACCAAATTCATAGGAAACTATAGATAGATAGATAGGTGATGAGCGGATAATTTATATGCTTTTTAGATTGTTTTTAGGTAGTTTTTAGTATGTTTTAGTTACTTTTTAATATATTTTTATTAGTTTTTATGCAAAAATCACATTTCTAGACTTTACTATGAGTTTGTTATTTTTTCTGTGATTTCAGGTATTTTCTGGCTGAAATTGAGGGACCTGAGCAAAAATCTGATTCAGAGGTTGAAAAAGGACTGCAGATGCTGTTGGATTCTGACCTCCCTACACTAGAAGTAGATTTTCTGGGGCTACAGAAGCCCAATTGGCGCGCACTCAATTGCGTTAGAAGGTAGACATCTTGGGCTTTTCAGAAATGTATAATAGTCCATACTTTGCCCGAGATTTGATGGCCCAAACTGGCATCAAAACGCCCACCAGAGACTATTTTATGGAGTAAAATGCCAGAACTGGCACCAAAGCTGGCATTTAACTCCAAGGATGGCCTATACACGTGAAAGCTTCAAGGCTCAGCCCAAACACACACCAAGTGGGCTCTGGAAGTGGATTTTTGCACTATCTACTCATTTTCTGTAAACCTACTTTACTAGTTTAGTATAAATAGCACCTTTTACTATTGTATTGGAGTCTTTTGACCTTTTGGGAGTTCTTCGAACCCTTTTTGGAGGCTAGCCATTCGGCCATGCCTAAACCTTTTGTTCTTATGTATTTTCAACGGTGGAGTTTTTACACCTCATAGATTAAGGTGAGGAGCTCTGCTGTTCCTCGAGTATTAATGCAAGTATTATTATTTTTCTATTCAATTCACGCCTACTCCTCCAAGATATAATCTTGTACATAATTTAGTTAAGTCAGAATAAAGGGGTGACCCGTGACAATCACTCAATCTTCGTTACTCACTTAGCCAAGATCTGCGTGCCTGACAACCACAAAGCAGTCTACATGATGTTCAACGTAGTCATTGGATGACAGCTGGAGTATATTCTCTTTGGTCTCTGACCCACGGATTTGAATCACCTCTCCAGACAACAGAGCATTCGAATCCATGACGTTAGAACCTTCGTGGTATAAGCTAGAACCAATTGGTAGCATTCTTGAGATCCGAAAAGTCTAAACTTTGTCTGTGGTATTCCGAGTATGATTTAGGATGGGATGACTGTGACGAGTTTTAAACTCAGGACTGTTGGGTGCAGTGACAGTGTGCAAAAGAATAAATGTATTCTATTCCGACACGGTCGAGAATTGACAGCTGATTAGCCATGAGAGAAACCGTAGAGGACATGTTTTCACTGAGAGGACGGATGGTAGCCATTGACAACGGTGATCCACCAACATACAGCTTGCCATGGAAGGGAGTAGGCATGATTGGATGAGGACAGTAGGAAAGAAGAGGTTCAGAGGCAACAAAGCATCTCCAAACGCTTATCTGAAATTCTCACCATGCTTGGTTCTTGATTATACCACACATCCTCATAGATCCAAATAGTGGGTGGATTATATGTCACCATATCCAATCACCAAAACCCAGATTCTACTCAAGTGTGAGAAGGGATTTCAAGCATGGTTTCATGTTTGCTTTTCCAAGGTTCCCATGAAACCCATTTTGCATTCAACCTCTTTCCCAAGATGATTGAACACTAAAATTAAAACGAAATTCCTTCTAGAAAATCAAAGAGAAGATGAAGAAAAGAAGAAATTCACTATCATTAATCCATCAAGTACAACAGAGCTCTCTCTTCAATGAGAAGGAATTTAGCTACTCATAGCTTAAGAGAAAAGTCCGAGAGATGGAAGAGATGATGTGAAAAGTAAATCTGACTATGCTTCAACAAAACTACTACTCAATAACCACTTTTCAGTACTTTCAGGGGTTATTTATACTACTCCTAGCACTAGAATTAAAAATATACAAAAGTGAAAAGAAAATTACAACTGGAGGGAAAGAGAAACTCCAAAAACGTGACACTCTAGGCTTGGCGTGTAACTGGCGCTTGAGTGGCGTGCCACGCCTAGCCACTGGTTTTGGCTTGGTGTGCCACGCCCAGCTCCCCAAGTGGCACGCTCCATGTGCTAAACTCCCTAGCGTGCCATGCCTTCGAGCCCAAGTGGCACGCCCAGGCTTTTTCCTTCTTCTTCTCTTCTCTGGAAAGTTGAACTAGCGTGCCATGCCCAGGGTCTGGCGTGCCACACCCATTACGTGTGCTTGGTTCCTTCATTGGTGTGCCATGCCCAAAACTCAAGTGGCACGCCCATGGCCTTCTTCTTGTACAGGCGTGCCATGCCCTAGCATTCAAGTGGCACGCCCATATTGGTGTGTCCCTTCAAGCTAGGCATGCCACGCTTGGGTCCACAAGTGGCACACCCAAGTGTTGGATTAGAGTTGGCATACCAAGCCTTCGACATCAAGTGGCACGCCCAAAGTGTATGGGTCTTCAATCTCTCTTCTGGAAACTTGAACTGGCGTGCCATGCCTTGATGCTCAAGTAGCACGCCCACCTTAAGGTGGTTCTTTTAGCTTGGTGTGCCACGCCTGGGTCTTCAAGTGGCATGCCCAAGTGATGGGTTAGAGCTGGCGTGCCACTCCTTCGATAACAAGTGGCACGCCCAAGTGGTTGTGATGGAATTGGCGTGCCACGCAAAACTTGGCATGCCATGCCCCTTTTGTGACCTTCAACATTGCTCACTGGAAAACGATACTGGCGTGCCACGCCCATGTAAAAACTTTCAGGATCCTTTCTGGAAATCATTATTAGCGTGCCACGCTGATGAGCGGATAATTTATACACTTTTTGGCATTGTTTTTAGGTAGTTTTTAGTATGATTTAGTTAGTTTTTAGTATATAATTATTAGTTTTTATGCAAAAATAACATTTCTAGACTTTACTATAAGTTTGTGTGTTTTTCTGTGATTTCAGGTATTTTCTGGCTGAAATTAAGGGACCTGAGCAAAATTTGATTCAGAGGCTGAAAAAGGACTGCAGATGCTGTTGGATTCTGACCTCCCTGCACTCGAAATGGATTTTCTGTAGCTACAAAAGCCCAATTGGTGCGCTCTCAATTGCGTTGGAACATAGACATCTTGGGCTTTCCATCAATATATAATAGTTTATACTTTGCACTAGTTTTGATAATGCAAACTGGCGTTTTAATGCCAACTTTCTACCCTTTTCTGGCGTTAAACGCCAGAACTGGCATAAAAGCTGGAGTTAAATGCCCAAACTGGCACCAGAGCTGGCATTTAACTCCAAGAAAAGCCTATGCACGTGAAAGCTTCAATTCTCAGCCTAAGCTCACACCAAGTGGGCCCCAGAAGTCGATTTCTGCATCATTTACTTATTTCTATAAACCCTAGGTTACTAGTTCATTATAAATAGGACCTTTTGCTATTGTATTTACATAGAGAGATCTTTAGATCATTTTTGAGACTATCTTTGTATCACTGTTGATCTCTTGATCACGCTTAGGGGGCTGGCCATTCATCCATGCTTGGACCTTCATCACTTATGTATTTTCAACGGTGGAGTTTCTACACCTCAGAGATTAAGGTGTGGAGCTCTGCTGTTCCTCATGAATTAATGCAAAGTACTATTGTTTCTCTATTCAATTCACGCTTATTCTTATTCTAAGATATTCACTCGTACTTCAACCTGATGGATGTGATGATCCGTGACACTCATCATCATCCTCCCCTATGAACGCGTGCCTGACAACCACCTTCGTTCTATCTGCAAGAGCTTGAGTGTGTATCTCTTGGCCTCCTGGTTCACAACACATGGTTTTCTCTCCTGACAACAGAGCCTTCCATTCTGTGAGATCAAAGTCTTCGTGGTATAAGCTAGAATCAATTGGCAGCATTCTTGAGATCCGGAAAGTCTAAACCTTGTCTGTGATATTCCGAGTAGGATCTGGGATGGGATGACTGTGACGCACTTCAAACTCGTGACTGTTGGCGCAGTGACAGTGTGAAAAAGGATCGATGGATCTTATTCCGACCCAATCGAGAATCAACAGCTGATTAGCCATGCGGAAAACCGTAGCGGACATGTTTTCACTGAGAGGACGGATGGTAGCCATTGACAATGGTGATCCACCAACATACAGCTTGCCATGGAAGGGAGTAAGCATGATTGGATGCGGACAATGGGAAAGTAGAGGCTCAGAGGGAACAAAGCATCTCTATACGCTTATCTGAAATTCCCACCAATGAATTGCATAAGTATCTCTATCTTATTTTATGTTTTATTTCTCTTTTAATTATCAAAACCTCATAACCATTTGAATCCACTTGACTGAGATTTACAAGACGACCATAGCTTGCTTCAAGCCGACAATCTTCGTGGGATCGACCCTTACTCATGTAAGGTATTACTTGGACGACCCAGTGCACTTGCTGGTTAGTTGTGCGGAGTTGTGAAAAGTGTGATCCGAATTTCGTGCTCCAAGTTTTTGGCACCATTGCTGGGGATTGTTCGAGTTTGGACAACTGACGGTTCATCTTGTTGCTTAGATTAGGTATTTTTCTTTTTTATGTTTTTTTCTTCAGAATTTTAAGAATGAATTCTAGAGTTTCAAATGATGCTTTTATCATCATAGGAGCCTTTTTTATTCCCATCAAATTGGCTGTTGTATGTAATGCTCTGCTAAAGCTTGGCTAGCCATGTCTAATCTTTTTAGACTGAAGCTTTAGACTAACATTGCATGATTCCTGGAATTCTTATTAAAAATTTTGAGTTTCTTATTTTCTTTTTCAAAATAATTTTCGAAAAAATACAAAAAAAATTTATAAAATCATAAAACAAAAAAAATTAATATTTTATATTTCTTGTTTGATTCTAGTGTCAATTCTTGAGTTTGGTGTCAATTGCATATTTTTATTCTTCTTGCATTTTTCGAAAGTGTGTTCTTGTGTTCTTCATTGATCTTCAAGTTGTTCTTGATGATTTTCTTTGTCTGATCTTCAAATTCTCTTGTTTTGTGTCTTTTGTTGTTTCTCATGTGCATTCTCAAATTATTAGTGTCTCTAGTATGAAAATTTCTATGTTTGGTGTCTTGCATGTCTTTCTTTTCTTAAAAATTTTTCAAAGATATGTTCTTGATGTTCATCATGATCTTCTTAGTGTTCTTGATGTTCATCTTGACATTCAAAGTGTTCTTGCATGCATTCTTTGTTTTGATCTTAGTTTTTCATGATTAATTTCATTTTGTTATTTTTCTCTCTCATCATTAAAAATTAAAAAAAAATTCAAAATTATGTCTTTTCAAGTCAATAATACAGAGAATTGAAGATTCAGAACATACAGCAGAGGAATCACAGAGAAAAAGCTGGGCGTTCAAAACGCCCAGTAAAGAAGGATTTCTGGCGTTTAAACGCCAGTCAGGGTACCTGGCTGGGCGTTTAACGCCCAAGGAGGTAGCCAAGTGGGTGTTAAACACCAGAATAGATACCATTCTATGAGTTTAACGCCAGGATAACACCAGTGAGGTAATTTTGTTTTCAATTCAAATCTTTTTCAATTTTTCAAGTTTTAAAACTAATTTTTAAAAATCTTATCTTTTTCATATCCTCTCTTATCAATCATATCTTTTTCAAAATCAAATCTTCTTCATTTTTCTTTTAATATTTTCAAAAATCCTTGCTAACAATTAATGTTGTGATTCAAAAATTTCAAGTTTGTTACTTTCTTTTAAAGAAAGGTTCAATATTTGAATTTTAGAGTCATATCTTTTAATTTCTTGTTAGTCAAGTCATCAATTTTAAAAATCAAATCTTTTTTAAATTGGTTTTCAATCATATATTTTCAAACATATCTTTTTCAAATCACATCTTTTTAAATTCTAATTTCAAAATCTCTTTCTAACTTCTTATCTTTTCAAAATTTACTATTTCAAAATCTTTTTCAAAACCACCTAACCACTTTCTCTCTTTTAATTTTCGAAAAACCATCAACCACTTCTTCAAAATTCTTTTTAATTATTTTAAATTTTTTTTAGTTTTTTTTTTAATTTGTTTTCGAAAATCCCCCCTCCCACCTCCTTCTATTTAAGGACTAACAATTCTCCTCAATTAGCAATTCAGACTCTATCCTTCTTTATATGTTTGAAATCTTCTCTATCTACCTCATCCCTCTATTCCTATTTTCCTCTGACACCTAAAGGAATCTCTATACTGTGACATAGAGGATTCCATACCTTCTTGTTCTCTTCTCTTTCATATGAACAGGAACAAGGACAAAGGCATTCTTGTTGAAGCTGATCCTGAACCTGAAAGGACCTTGAAGAGGAAGCTAAGAGCAGCTAAAGCACAACACTCTGAAGAGGACCTGACAGAAAATTTCGAAAAGCAAGCAAACAAAATAGCCATGGCCGAACCCAACAACAACAATGCAAGGAAGGTGCTCAGTGACTTTACTGCACCTACTCTCAACTTCTATGGGAGAAGCATCTCTATTCCTGCCATTAGAGCAAACAACTTTGAGCTTAAGCCTCAATTAGTTTCTCTGATATAGCAGAATTGCATGTTTCATGGACTTTCATTGGAAGATCCTCATCAGTTCTTGGCTGAATTTTTGCAAATCTGTGACATTGTTAAGACCAATGGAGTTTATCCCGAGGTCTACAGACTTATGCTTTTCCCTTTTGCTGTAAGAGACATAGCTAGTATATGGTTGAAATCACAACCTAGAGACAGCCTAAACTCTTGGAAAAAGCTGGTCAATGCCTTCTTAGCTAAATTCTTTCCACCTCAAAAAATGAGTAAGCTTAGAGTGGAAGTTCAAACCTTCAAACAGAAGGAAGGTGAATTCCTCTATGAAGCTTGGAAAAGATATAACCAATTGATCAAAAGGTGTCCTTCTGACATGCTTTCAGAATGGAACATCATAGGTATCTTCTATGATGGTCTGTCTGAGTTATCCAAGATGTCATTGGACCATTCTGCAAGCGGATCTATTCATCTGAAGAAAACGCATGCAGAAGCCCAGGAACTCATTGAAATGGTTGTAAATAACCAGTTCATGTACACTTCTGAAAGAAATTATGTGAACAATGGGACAACTCAGAAGAAAGAAGTTCTTGGGATTGATACTTCGAATGCCATTTTGGCTCAGAACAAATTATTGACTCAGCAAGTCAATATGATTTTTCAGAATCTGACTGGATTGCAAGCTGCATCCAGCAGTAATAAAGAAGTATCTTCTGAAGAAGAAGTTTATGATCCTGAGAACCCTACAATGGAAGAGGTGAATTACATGGGAGAACCCTATGAAAACACCTATAATCCTTCATAGAGAAATCATCCAAATCTCTCATAGAAGGACCATCAGAAGCCTCAACAAGGCTTCAACAATAATAATGGTGGAAGAAATAGGTTTATCAATAGCAAGCCTTTTCCATCATCCTCTCAGCAACAGACAGAGAATTCTGAGCAGAGCCCCTTTGACTTAGCAAATATAGTCTCTGATCTATCTAAGGCCACTCTCAGTTTCATGACTGAAACATGGTCCTCCATCAGAAATTTGGAGGGACAAGTGGGTCAGCTGAGTAAAAGAGTTACTGAAACTCCTCCTAGCACTATCCCAAGCAATACAGAAGAGAACCCAAAAAGAGAGTGCAAGGCCATCTACACGTCCAACTTGGCCGAACCCGGAGAGAGTGAAAAGGCAGTGATTCCCAATGAGGAAGACCTCAAGGGACGTCTACTTACCATTAAGGAGTTCCCTATTGAGGAACCAAAGGAATCTGAGGCTCATCTAGAGACCATAGAGATTCTATTAAACCTACTTTTGCCATTCATGAGCTCTGATGAGTATTCTTCCTCTGAAGAGGATGAAGATATTACTGAAGAGCAAGTTGCTAAGTACCTTGGAGCAATCATAAAGCTGAATGCCAAGTTATTTGGTAATGAGACTTGGGAGGATAAACCCCCCTTGCTCACCAATGAACTGAATGACTTGATTAGGCAGACATTACCTCTGAAGAAATCGGATCCCGAAAAATTCTTAATACCCTGTACCATAGGCACCATGACCTTTGAGAAGGCTCTGTGTGACCTGGGGTTAGGCATAAACCTTATGCCACTCTCTGTAATGGAGAAATTGGGAATCTTTGAGGTACAAGCTGCAAGAATCTCACTAGAGATAGCAGACAAATCCATGAAACAGGCTTATGGACTTGTAGAGGATGTTTTAGTGAAGGTTGAGGGCCTTTACATCCCTATTGACTTCATAATCCTGGACATTGGGAAGAATAAGGATGAATCCATCATCCTTGGCAGACCCTTCCTAGCCACAGCAAAAGCTGTGATTGATGTTGACAGAGGAGAGTTGGTCCTTCAAGTGAATGAGGACTCCCTTGTGTTTAAGGCTCAAAGATCTCCTTCTGTACACATGGAGAAGAAGCATGAAAAGCTTCTCTTAATACAGAGTCAAACAGAGCCCCCACATTCAAACTCTAAGTTTGGTGTTGAAAGGCCCTCATCATGCTCTGATTATCTGTGAGGCTCCATGAGAGCTCACTATCAAGCTATTGACATTAAAGAAGCGCTTGTTGGGAGGCAACCCAATTTTTACTTATCTATGTTGAATTTCTATTTTCCATTGTTATTTTATGTTTTCTTTAGGATGATGATCATGTGGAGTCACAAAAACAAAAGCAAAAATCAAAAACAGCATTAAAATAGCACACCTTAGAGGATGAGCTTACTGGCGTTTAAACCCCAGTAAGGGTAGAAGAATGTGCGTTAAACGCCCAGTCTAGCACCATTCTGGGCGTTAATGTCAGAAAGGGCACCAGACTGGCGTTTAACGCCAGAAAAGGGCACCAAGCTGGCGTTTAACGCTAGAAATGGAAGAAAAGTTGGCGTTAAACCCCATAAATGGGCAGTAACCTGGCGTTTAACGCCAGGATTGGCACTCAAATAGGCGTTTACACGCCAAAACGGTGCAGGGATGCGAAACCCTTGACACCTCAGGATCTGTGGACCCCACAGGATCCCCACCTACCTTAACTCACTCTCTCTCTTCTTTACACCTTCCCATAACACCCTTCCCCAAATACCCCTCACCAATCACCTCCATTTCTCTTCCCCATCACCTCTTCACCAATCACCTCTACCCACTCTTCCCCAAAAAATCCCCACCCACCTCACCATTCAAATTCAAACCTTTTCCCTCCCAAACCCAACCTCTAATACACGAATCCTACCCTCTCTTTCCACTCCTAT
Organism: Arachis stenosperma; assembly: GCF_014773155.1. NCBI lineage: Eukaryota > Viridiplantae > Streptophyta > Magnoliopsida > Fabales > Fabaceae > Arachis > Arachis stenosperma. The sequence goes on from NC_080383.1 coordinate 79,765,389, forward strand.
ATAAACCCCTCATCCATCCTTCAAATTCACAAATCACAAACACTTCTTCTCCCCCTTGGCCGAACTACTCCCAACTCTCCATCTCCTCCATTTCTTCTTCTTCTTCGTCCTTCTTTCTTCTTTTGCTTGAGGACGAGCAAACCTTTTAAGTTTGGTGTGGAAAAAGCATTGCTTTTTGTGTTTCCATAACCATTTATGAAACTGATAAACCACTATTTCATGGTTTATATTGTGTTTAATTGAGTGGTTTTTATCAAACCTTTGCACACTTATTCATACTATTTGCATGGTTTTACAATTCCTTCGTAGAATTTATTCTATGATTGAAAACTTGCTTCCTAGAATTTTTTATTTGTGTATTTTAATCATCTCTTATTACCATTCGATACCTTGATATGTGTGTTAAGTATTTTCAGAGACTACAGGGCAGGAATGGCTTAGAGGATGGAAAGGAAGCATGCAAAGTGGAAGGAATACAAGAACTTGAAGGAACTGTTAAAGTTGTCTAGCCTGACCCTCTCGCACTAAATCGATAATAACTTGAGCTATAGAAGTCCAAATGACACGGTTCTAGTTGCGGTGGAAAGCTAACGTTTGGAGCTTCGCAACAATATATAATTTGCCACAACTGCCCCAAAGACAGCCGACGCGAACGCGTGAATTATGCAGACGCATGACCTGGCTAAAATGCAATCCGCGCAAACGCGTGAACGACGCCTCCACGTCACTTTGCCGCGACCTGTACGAACCAGAAATCGCTGGGGGCAATTTCTAGGCTGTTTTTGACCCATTTTTCAGCCCAGAAAACACAGATTAGAGGCTATAAAATGAAGGAATGCATCCATTCAGGAGGGACGACTCATATTTCACTTTTCATAATTTAGATGTAGTTTTTAGAGAGAGAGAGAGGCTCTCTCCTCTCTCTTATGATTAGGATTTAGGATTAGGATTTATCTTATTGGGATTTTTTCTTCTTCATCATAGGTTCAATGTTCCTTTACTCAATTCTCATATACTTTTCCATGTTGGATTTGATTTCTTTTATTAATTCAATTTGAGGTATTTCAGATTTATGATTGCTTTCTGTTATTTATATAAATAATTTAGATTTTTCCCTTTTGGCTTTGGTTGATTAATTGGTGACTCTTGAGTTGTCAAACTCATCGTGATTGATAATTGTTGTCCTTGCTAATTGATTTAGATGCCTATAACTCTAGTCTTTCCTTAGGAGTTGACTAGGACTTTGGGTGTTGAATTGATTTATCCACTTGACTTACCTTCATAGTTAGAGGTTGACTGAGTGGGAGCAAAAAATATAATTCTCATTACCATTGATAAGGATAACTAGGATAGGACTTCCAATTTTCATACCTTGCCAAGAGTTTTATTAGCTATTGATTTTTAATTCCTGCAATTTATTTCTCTTGTTCAAACCTCTTTAAAAAACCCAAAAATACTATTTTTCATAACCAATAATAAATCATACTTCCCTGCAATTCCTTGAGAAGACGAGCCAAGGTTTGAATACTTCGGTTTATAAATTTATTGGGTTTGTTACTTGTGACAACCAAACGTTTGTACGAAAGGATTTTCTGTTGGTTTAGAAGCTATACTTACAACGCGATTATATTTGTGAATTTCTTTACCGATAGGAAATCCGCTCGTCAAAATGGCACCGTTGCCGGAGAATTGCAAACGCGTGCCTTATTATTGGTTATTGTAAATATTTTTCAAAAAAAAAATTCATATTTTTATTTTAAAATTTTTTATCTTATCTTATCTTAGTTTTAAATTTCAAAAATCAAATCTTTTTCAAAATCTTATCATATCTTTTTTTTTTCAAAAATCATATCTTTTTCAAAATATTTTCTTACCTTTTTCAAAATCTTATCTTTTTTTTTCAAAAATCATATCTTTTTCAAAATATTTTCTTTTTGTTAGTTTTTGTTTCTAATTTTCTCTTAATACTATAAACTTTCACCACTTTGGCTATGCGTCTGGTTACAATTATGTTGCAGGGAGAGGAGATTACAATGAGAACATGCATCAAGGATGGGACAAACAAAGATGGGAGGAGCCACAAGGATTTGATCAACCCTCTTGGCAACAACCTCCACCAACATACTATAACCAAGAGCCCTTCCAAGAGGCATACCAAGATTACGGCTATGGTGAGCACTCTTTTGATTATCAATAATCACCACCATACGCCTATGAACCCCCTCCTCAGCATAGCTTTGAACCACCATACTCACAAGCCCCTTTCTGCCATTCACCTCCATATGACCCTAACCCTCAACCACCGTACCAACCACCATATGAATCATATATAGAACCACCCCAATTCCAACCCAATTACTCCCAAGAACCACCACACTCACAAGCCCTTTAAAACCAAACACCTCAATATACACCATGTCTATATCCATCTACCCAAGAGCCATATGATCCTAATCATGCAATCCAAGCGGAACAAGAATCAGGGGATCATCTCAAAGAATCAGTGGATCGATTTCATGCAACTCTATATCAACTAAATCAAGCGATAAGTAGATTAGCTTCCCAACGCTCGGACACTCAAAGTGCTCCCATGGCTACATGTGAAAAATCAATAAAAGAGCATAGCATAAAGAAGACACTAAAAACTCCAATGGACAATGAGGAACATACCTTTGTATTGGAACAAGTGGAGGAAACCGTAATAGCTGAAGAAGAGGAAGTGGTTCAAGACTTGGAAGAGGTTGATCAAGAGATGGAGATTCAAGAAGAAGAGACACAACCTCTCATGCCCTTGGTGAGCAATGAAGAAGAGATTGAATTGGAAGAAAGCTACCAAGAGAAAGAGGTTGATATTGAAGAATCTTGCAAAGAGGTGGTAGTTGTCAAAGAAGAACACAAAGGAGTGGAGCTTGCAAGTTCATTAGAAACCCCTCCCCATAAGTTGCCATCATCCTTCACAACATTCAAGTGGGTAAAATTGATATCCCTTAGCTTTCTAATTCCACTTGAATATGGGCTACTGGAGATGGATGGTCAACTTAGAGCTCTTTGTGGCATTAAGAGTAAGAGGAAGATGGTCAGCGGTAAGAATTGTCCTGCAAGGTTCATTATGGTTGGAAGCTTTAAGTTTAAACGCAAAGGTTGGTGTAGAGCTCAACTGAATGGGTCTAGGAAGTTATTTGGCCGCTTTAGTGAGAATTCAGATTGCTTGCTACCCGGATGGAATCATAATTATCAACAAGAAGACGGGTGCAAAAGTAAGGTTTGGGATCCCGGAATTCATTCTGGAAATTAACACTCTTGGGGCCTTGTCACTTGCTTTAACTTACTTGAAGGCTTTCTGCGCCTAGTTTGGTATCCCGGAGGCTAATGGAATTCCAAACATTGGTGGAGATTTTTGGATGAATACAAGCACAAGCCACCATAACAAGGAGCTCACCAAATGTCCAACTTAAGGACTTTAACTAAAAGTGCTAGGTGGGAGACAACCCACCATGGTATGATCGTCCCTTTTTCAGTTTTAATTCTAGTCTGTTTTGTTTGTTTTTGAGTTTTGATTGGACCTGGAATCATGCATAACATTCATATTAGCATTGCATTCTGCATACTGCATTATAAAAAAAATCGCACGCGACGCGTCCGCGTCATATGTGCCTCAAGGAAGAAAAGAGATTTTACAGAGAGTCATGCGAAAGCGTCGCTGGAGGCGTGCCTTTGGCACAAATTGATCCACGCGATCGCGTCGCTAACGCGTCCGCGTCATGTGGGAAAAATGCCTCCCACGCGTCCGCGTCACCCACGCAAACGCGTGGCCCTGTAAAATCAACGTAAACGGGTGTATGGCAGCAAGTTGTGATGGAGTGGGGCTGGAATGGTGCTGGAAGCACAAACCCCATCATGCGTACGCGTCGCCCACGCGTCCGCGTCACTTACAAATCACGCCAACCACGCGAACGCGTGCTCCACACGTCCGCGTCACCTGCGCCGCACAGCTTATCCAAATCACCGCCAACTATCTTATCTTTTCTTCCCCAAATCTAAATCTTTTCTTTTCCTTCTTTTTCTTTTAATTGGTGTTGGAAATTTATTTGGGTCATTATTTTGCTTGTGGATTATTAAGGAATCGTTTGACAATTATATATTACTTTTATAGGGTTGCTTGCATGTTCAATTTAATACTTTCAATAACTTATTTACCATGCATGCTAAGTGTTTGTGAAAAAGCCCGTATGGCATCATGCACTACTTTTATTTTATCCTACTACTTTAATGCCTATTTTTCACAAAACCCTTTTTATATTTTATTAATTAAATATAATTGTTATTACAAACATATTGTTAGTTTGAAAGACTTGGTAATCTAACTTGGACATTTAATGCTTGATCTATGCTACTCATGCCTTTGCCAGCATGCCAATAAACATCTCGCATTTAATAGCCATCACATGCACTTGCCATATTTCCAATTGATGAACTTTTCACATGTAGTCATGACCATGTGTTAACAACATCCTTCTTTACCGTGCATTGATTATCACTTGTACCATCCTCTTCTTTGCTCTAACCCTTAGCTTTAAAAGTTACTTTCTTTTTCCCTTTTCAGGATGGCCACCAAGAAGGGTAAAGAGAAAGCTACTCCCAAACCACCGGCAAGGAAAGGAACAAAAAGATCACCAGTTGAGGAACCACAACCCCCATCCACTTTCACATCTTAGCATGCACCGAGGACCGTGCAATCTTTAAGTGTGGGGAGGTCGATACCGACTTCCAGGGGTTAGTTACCTTCTTTTCAACACTAATACTCTATTTTCTTTGTTTGTTCATTGTTGCATTTGCATATTTTATTGCATGTTTGTTTGATTTTATGCATTTAGTCACTACTTGGTTGAAGTAATATTTTCTTTTTAAGAAATTTTATAGTATTTCACTAATTTAAATCAAAATTTTTGTGTTAAACTTGTTTGGAAGTTGTATTTGGAACATAGTTAAAAGCTAGAACACAATTTGTGAGATTTTGAGCTTATTCATGGTAACATTATTTAACCATAAATTTTTATTCTTGTGTGTTTTCTTCTCTATAATTACAATCTTTGCTTTGTTCCATTCTATATGTCCATTATTTAGTGTATTTACATGCTTGCATATGATTGAGGCCATTACTTGTTTTTGCTCACTTCTCCCAAATAAACCTACCTTTTATGCCATCCTTGTTAGCCCCCTTGAGCTTTTTAATCCCCTTCTATTTCATAACCACATTACTAGCCTTAAACATAAAAACAAAATAAAAATTCCAAGTTAAATCCTTGGTTAGCTTAAGATAGATATTGTGTAAAATTTAAGAATGGGAAATTTTATGGGAACATGGGATAATAATAAAAAAGGGAATTAAATTGAATAAGTTATTTCAAGGTTTGGGAATCATGCTCATGTGAAATCAAAATAATTAAATTACCATGTGCATTAAAAAAATAATAAAAAAATTTAAGTGATTAAATAAGGGGATACAACAATTACCCCCAATGCAAAATAAAAAGAACCAATGCACATGAGATAAAATTCAAAAATAAATTTGGTGCATGAGCATGCAATACAAAAGTGGAAAAATTTGGGGTAACTAGGTAAAGAACCTTGAAATTATATAAAGTATGTATATTAAGTGAGATCTTAGACTAATCAAGGATTCACTTTGTTAGCTCACTTAGCCTTATATATACATCCTTACCTTTACCTCAGCCCCATTACAACCCCGAAAAGACCTCATGATGTTTGCATTGGTACATTAAATATTTGTTGATTGGTTAGATGAAGAACAACGTTTAGAAAGCATGATTAGAGAAGAGTAGAGTGAATTACCCTATACACTTGAGAGATTAAAGTGCATATACACTACTAGTGAGGGTTCAAGGCTTGATTCTAAGTTCTTTGCTTTCATGAGCTATCTTCCTACAAGTTTACTTGTCTTTTATTGTGTAATTTGAATTAGTGGAATTTGATTCATGTTTGTCTTGGAGAACTTATTTACTTTTAACCAAGTAGGTAGAAACATTTTGCATGTAGTTGCATTCACATAGATAGGTTGCATTGCGTATTCTCTATCATTCCTCTTCACTCCTTTATAGCTTCTCTTGAGCTTAGCATGAGGACATGCTAATGTTTAAGTGTGGGGAGGTTGATAAACCACTATTTCATGGTTTATATTGTGTTTAATTGAGTGGTTTTTATCAAGCCTTTGCACACTTATTCATACTATTTGCATGGTTTTACAATTCCTTCCCAGAATTTATTCTATGATTGAAAACTTACTTCCTAGAGTCTTTAATTTGTGTATTTTAATCATCTCTTATTACCATTCGATGCCTTGATATGCGTGTTAAGTGTTTTCAGAGACTACAGGGCAGGAATGGCTTAGAGGATAGAAAGGAAGCATGTAAAATTGGAAGGAAAACAAGAATTTGAAGGAACTGCTAAAGCTGTCTAGCCTGACCTTCTCGCACTAAATCGATCATAACCTGAGCTACAGATGTCCAAATGACGCAGTTCTAATTGCGTTAGAAAGCTAACCTTCGGAGCTTCGCAACGATATATAATTTGCCATAGCTGCCCCGAAGCCAAGCAACACGAACGCGTGGATCACACGGACGCGTGACCTGGCAAAAATGCAATCCGCGCAAACACGTGGACGACACCTCCACGTCACTTTGCCGCGACCTGAACGAACCAGAAATTGCTGGAGGCGATTTCTGGGCTATTTTTGACCCAACTTTCTGCCCAGAAAACACAGATTAGAGGCTATAAAATGAAAGAATGCATCCATTCAGGAGGGATAACTCATATTTCACTTTTCATAATTTAGATGTAGTTTTTAGAGAGAGAGGCTCTCTCCTCTCTCTTAGAATTAGGATTTAGGATTAGGATTTATCTTATTGGGATTTTTTCTTCTTCATCACAGGTTCAATGTTCCTTTACTCAATTCTCGTATACTTTTCCATGTTGGATTTGATTTCTTTTATTAATTCAATTTGAGGTATTTCAAATTTATGATTGCTTTCTTTTATTTACATAAATAATTTAGATTTTTCCCTTTTGGCTTTGGTTGATTAATTGGTGACTCTTGAATTGTCAAACTCATCGTGATTGATAATTGTTGTCCTTGCTAATTGATTTAGATGCCTATAACTCTAGTCTTTCCTTAGGAGTTGACTAGGACTTTGGATGTTGAATTGATTTATCCACTTGACTTACCTTCATAGTTAGAGGTTGACTGAATGGGAGTAAAAAATATAATTCTCATCACCATTGATAAGGATAACTAGGATAGGACTTCCAGTTTTTATACCTTGCCAAGAGTTTTATTAGCTATTGATTTATTAATTCCTACAATTTATTTCTCTTGTTCAAACCTCTTTCAAAAACCCAAATATACTGTTTTCCATAACCAATAATAAATCATACTTTCTGCAATTCCTTGAGAAGACGACCCGAGGTTTGAATACTTCGGTTTATAATTTATTGGGTTTGTTACTTGTGACAACCAAACATTTGTACGAAAGGATTTTCTATTGGTTTAGAAGCTATACTTACAACGCGATTATATTTGTGAATTTCTTTACCGATAGGAAATCCACTCGTCAGGCACCTAAGGCCGGAGAAACCTCTAGAAAGAGGAAAGAAAAGGCAAAAGCTTCCACCTCCGAGTCATGGGAGATGGAGAGATTCATCTCAAAGGTCCATCAAGAACACTTCTATAAAGTTGTGGCCAAGAAGAAGGTGATCCCAGAGGTCCCTTTCATGCTCAAAAGGAATGAGTATCCGGAGATCCGACATGAGATTTGAAAAAGAGGTTTGGAAGTTCTCACCAACCCCATTCAACAAGTTGGAATCTTAATGGTTCAAGAGTTCTATGCTAATGCATGGATCACCATGAACCTTGATCAAAGTGTGAACCCGAACCCAAAGAATTGGCTTACAATGGTTTGGGGGAAACACTTAGATTTCAGTCCGAAAAATGTAAGGGTGGCATTCAACTTGCCAATGATGCAAGGAGACGCACGCCTCTACACTAGAAGGGTCAACTTTGATCAAAGGTTGGACCAAGTCCTCATGGACATATGTGTGGAAGGAGCTCAGTGGAAAAGAGACTCCAAAGACAAGCCGGTTCAATTGAAAAGGCATGACCTTAAACCCATGGCTAGAGGATGGTTGGAATTCATCCAACACTCCATCATTCCTACTAGCAACCGATCCGAAGTGACTGTAGATTGGGCTATCATGATCCATAGCATCATGAGTGGAGAGGAAGTAGAAGTTCATGAGGTCATATCTCTAGAACTCTACAAAGTGGCTGACAAAATCTCCACCTTGGCAAGGTTAGCCTTTCCTCATTTCATCTATCACATATGCAATTTAGCTGGAGTTGTCATAGGGGAAGACATCCTCATTGAAGAGGACAAGCCCATCACTAAAAAGAAGATGGAGCAAATAAGAGAGCCCACTCATGGACCTCAACAAGAGCATGAGGAAGTCCCTCATCAGAAAATCCCTGAGACGCCTCAAGGGATGCATTTTCCTCCACACAACTATTGGGAGCAACTCAACACCTCTTTGGGAGATTTGAGTTCCAATATGGAGTAACTAAGGATGGAGCACCAAGAGCACTCCATTATTCTCCATGAAGTTAGAGAGGATCAAATAGCCATGAGGGAAGAGCAACAAAGGCAAGGAAGAGACATTGAGGAGCTCAAGCACTCCATATGATCTTCAAGAAGGAGAACTAGCCGCCATCAATAAGGGGTACCCGTTCTTTAATTTCCTTGATCTTATTTTTCTACTTTTCGATTTCTATGCTTGATGTTTTATCTATGTTTTAGCTTTATTACATGATCATTAGTGTCTAGTGTCTATGTCTTAAAGCTATGAATAATTCCATGAATCCTTCACCTTTCTTAAATGAAAAATGTTCCTAATTACCAAAAGAACAAGAAGTACATGAATTTCAAATTTTATCTTGAAATTAGTTTAATTATTTTGATGTGGTGGCAATACTTTTTGTTCTCTGAATGAATGCTTGAACAGTGCATATTTTTTATAGTGAAGTTATGAATGTTAAAATTGTTGGCTCTTGAAAGAATGATGAAAAAGGAGAAATATTATTGATAATCTGAAAAAAATTAAGAAATTGATTCTTGAAGCAAGAAAAAGCAGTGAAAAACAAAGCTTGCGAAAAAAAAAGAGGCAAAAAAAATAAAAATAATAAGAAAAAATAAAAAATAAAAGCAAGCAGAAAAAGCCAATAGCCCTTTAAACCAAAAGGCAAGGGTAAAGAGGATCCAAAGCTTTGAGCATCAGTGGATAGGAGGGCCCAAAGGAATAAAATCCTGGCCTAAGTGAAAAGCTTGAGACTGAGTGGTTAAAGTCATGATCCAAAGCAATAAGAGTGTGCTCAAGAACTCTGGACACCTCTAATTGGGGACTTTAGCAAAGCTGAGTCACAATCTGAAAAGGTTCACCCAGTTATGTGTCTGTGGAATTTATGTATCCGGTGCTAATACTGGAAAACAAGATGCTTAGGGTCACGACCAAGACTCATAAAGTAGCTGTGTTCAAAAATCAACATACTGAACTAGGAGAATCAATAATACTATCTAAATTCTGAGTTCCTATAGATGCCAATCATTCTGAATTTTAAAGGATAAAGTGAGATGCTAAAACTGTTCAGAGGGAAAAAGCTACTAGCCCCACTCATCTAATTGGGACTAAGTTTTATTGATATTTTGAGATTTATTGTATATTCTCTTCTTTTCATTCTATTTTATTTTCAGTTGCTTGGGGACAAGCAACAATTTAAGTTTGGTGGTGTGATGAGCAGATAATTTATACGCTTTTTGGCATTATTTTTAGGTAGTTTTTAGTATAATTTAGTTAGTTTTTAGTATATAATTATTAGTTTTTATGCAAAAATCACATTTCTGGACTTTACTATGAGTTTCTGTGTTTTTCTGTGATTTCAGGTATTTTCTGGCTGAAATTGAGGGACCTGAGCAAAAATCTGATTCAGAGGTTGAAAAAGGACTGCAGATGCTGTTGGATTCTGACCTCCCTGCACTCGAAATGGATTTTCTAGAGCTACAGAAGCCCAATTGGCGCTCTCTTAATTGTGTTGGAAAGTAGACATCTTGGGCTTTCTACTGGTCTGTTACAGAAATGGCTTCCTCCATCACTAATAAGAGCTGTGGGAACTCCAAATCGGCTGAAGATGTTCCTCCTAAGGAAGCTCATGACTACCTTATTATCATTTGTTGGGGTTGCAATGGCCTCCACCCACTTAGAAACATAGTCCACTGCCACTAGAATGTACTTGTTTGAGTATGAGGTAGGGAGGGGACCCATGAAGTCGATTCCACACACATCAAACAGCTCAACTTCTAGGATGAATTGCTGTGGCATCTCATTTTTCTTGGGTAGATTGGCAGCTCTTTGGCATTCATTGCACCTTGACACCAACTCCTTTGCATCTTTGAATATTGTTGGCCAAAAGAACCCACATTGCAGCACCTTGGCTGAAGTTCTTTCTCCATTAAAATGGCCTCCATATGCGGATCCATGGCATTGCCACAACACTTCTTGCCCTTCCTCTTGTAAAATACACCTCCTCAAGATTCCATCAACACCCTTTTTAAACAAGTAGGGCTCATCCCAGATGTAGTGTTTAGCATCATTGAGTAGCTTCCTCCTCATGTACTTGTTGATGTTGGTGGGCAACTCCCCAATAGCCTTGAAGTTAGCTATATCGGCAAACCAAGGGCTTTCTTGAATCATCATCAACTGCTCATCAAGAAAGCTTTCATTCACTTCAAATTGATGTGCTTCATCCTCTTCATATGGGATTCTTGATAGGTGGTCAGCCACCTTGTTCTCTGCTCCACCTCTATCCTTTATCTCTATGTCGAACTCTTGAAGTAGCAAGACCCATCTTATCAACCTAGGCTTGGATTCTTGCTTGGTCAACAAATATTTGAGGGCTGCATGATCAGTGAAAATAGTAACTTTAGAGCCAATACTATATGATCTGAATTTATCAAATGCAAAGACTCTGGCAAGAAGTTCCTTCTCTGTAGTGGTGTAATTCCTTTAGATCTCATTGAGGATTTTGGTAGCATAGTAAATAACATACACCAACTTATCTCTCATATGTCCTAAAACAGCACCAACAGCAAAATTTGATGCATCACACATCAACTCAAAAGGTAAATCCCAGCAAGGTGGTGCTATGATAGGTGCAGAGGAAAGTCTGTTTTTAAGCTCATCAAAGGCTAGCATGCATTCTCTATCAAAGATAAAAGGTACATTAGAGACAAGCAAGTTACTTAAAGGTTTGGCAATCTTTGAAAAATCTTTAATGAACCTTCTATAAAAGCCAATATGTCCTAGAAAACTTCTAATTGCTTTGACATTGCAAGGTGGGGGTAACTTTTCAATCACATCCACCTTAGCCTTGTCCACCTCTATGCCTCTTTTTGAGATCTTATGACCAAGAACCACCCCCTCTGTAACCACCCCCTCAGGTCGTCTCTCAAAAGAATTGCAGGGTAGTATTCTTGTTATTGGTCTTGAGTTGTATATCTTTGGGGTTTGGGAGATAAGGGACAAGAAATGTAAATGGCGGAATAAATAAACTACTGACTAGAAAAGCCCTCGGCAAGGCATGATAACTAGAAGTCCTATCCTCAATATCTTCTTCAATTGTGATGACAATTGTTCATTGCTCCACTTAGTTAACCCTCTAACTATGAAGGAAAGTCAAGTGAAGATAATCAAATTGGATTCACAAGTCCTAGTCAACTCCTAAGGGAAAGACTAGCTTTAGTGATATGCAATTCGATTAGCAACTTCTAATTATCAATCAACAAAAGCATTAGATAACTCAAGAGTCACTAATTACTCAACCTAAGCCAAGAGGAGAAAATCTACTCTAGCATCCTTCCAAGCATTTTATCAAACATTTGGAAAGCATAAAAGGAAAGCACGGTAAATTGATAACAAGAATGAACTCTAACAACTACTAATTGCAAAGAAATTAATAACAAAAATCAAAGAAAGCACAATTAATATGAATTACCTCAAATTGCATTAAAAGAAAATAAAGGGAATGAGAGAGTATTAACAACAAAGTATACAAAACAAAAGAGATGATTACAACAAAAGAATAGACGAACAAGATGTAGGAACTAGAAATTGAGAAAGAGAAGTAGATGAGAAGAAGAATTAAAGCCTAGATTTAGAGAAGAGATTAACCTAATGCTAATCCTAATTCTAGAGAGAAGAGAGAGCTTCTCTCTCTAGAAACTAACTCTGAACTCCAACTAATTGGTAACTAATCCTAATTATGACTTGTGTCTAACTAGTTGTTTACTTCCTCTTCAATCCTTGGATTTAATAGCATCAGAAGTGAGTTGGATTTGGGCCTGGGAAGCCCAGAAATTGCCCCTAGCGGATTCACCTTAAGTGGGTCACGTGCGAGCACCGATGCGTACGCATGGTTCACGCGTGCGTGTCACTTGACAATTTGCTATCCATGCGTACACGTCATGTACGCATACGCGTCGCCATGCGACCTTACATCTACGCGTGCGTGTTTTCTGCGCGTGCGCGTCGATTCCAGCACCCCAAATCCTTCATTTTCCATGATTTCTCCACTTGCACGCTTTTCCTCTTCATCCCTTTGATCCATTCCTAGCCTTTTCAACCTGAGATCACTAACACACACATCAAGGCATCTAGTGGAATCAAAGGTGAATTAAAATCAATCAATTAAGGGCCTAAAAAGCATATTTTTACACTCAAGCACAATTTAGGAGATAATCATGAAACCATGCCATTTCATTGGATAAATGTGGGAAAAGTGGATAGAATCCACCTAAATTAAGCACAATATGTACCATCAAATAGCGGCGCATCACGTGACGAAAGAAAAATGAGTCAACTTAAAAATAAAAAATATTCATGATCATGCATGCACATTGCACAATAACTAAAGATCACCTGATTAGTAATGACAATAAGAATAAAAATTGTCATCTACACCCATATTTAGATCCTTCTACAACTCACACCTGATTAGTAGAGATCATAGGAAAAAGTTCTAGGCTTCTTTAGTTTTCAGATGAATTCCTAGTTTATATGATTAAGGAGAATTTAAATTGGTTACCAAATTTCCATGTAAAACACCCAAAGCAAAGAAAACATAACCAAACAAAGCATCAGAGAGGAATATAGTTTGAAGCTAGAAATTAAAAGCAACTGCTATGTTCAAGGAATGCGTATGAACCAAGACATAAATAAAAATATTATAGTGTGAAACTTGTTCTTTTCACTAATTTTTCCTTAAGTTACTGTTGACTTGCATCATTTACCCTTTCTTCTTATTTAAAAGAACCATAAAAAGAGCATAAACTCAATTTCTTTGGTAATTTCATGAATCAAATGACACATAATGTGGTACATTGCTTTGAAATGAGTTGTGTTGAATTTCAAGTGAAAAGAGCAACAAAAAGGGTAAGGAAACAACAAAGGAGCTGGGCGTGGCATGCCAGTATTGATTTCCAGAAAGGACCCTCGAAGCCTTTACATGGGCGTGGCACGCCAGGAGCTGGACATGGCACGCCAGTAATGATTTCCAGAGAAGTATGATTGAATCTCTTACATGGGCATGGCACGCCAGGAGCTGGGCGTGGCATGCCAGTATAGTTTTCCAGAGAGCAATGCAGAAGGCCACAAAAGGGGCGTGACACGCCAAGTCCATCATCCATTATGGGCGTGCCATTTGAACCACTGGGCGTGGCACGCCAGTTCATCAATCTAGAAGGGACAACCACTTGGGCGTGCCACTTGGTATCGAAGGCGTGGCACGCCAGCTCTGTACCATCACTTGGGGCGTGCCACTTGAAGATCCAAGCGTGGCACGCCAAGCTTAAAGGAGCCACCTTAAAGTGGGCGTGCCACTTGAGCATCAAGGCGTGGCACGCCAGTACAAGTTTCCAGAGAAGAGGTAGAAGTTCCAAAAACTTGGGCGTGCCACTTGGTGTCGAAGGCGTGGCACGCCAAGCTCTCATCCTCACTTGGGCGTGCCACTTGAAGACCCAGGCGTGGCACGCCAACACTAGAGAAGGTCAAAGCAAAGTTGGGCGTGCCACTTGGTGTCGAAGGCGTGGCACGCCAAGCTCTCATCTTCACTTGGGCATGCCACTTGAAGACCCAGGCGTGGCATGGCAACACTAGAGAAGGTCAAAGCAAAGCTGGGCGTGCCACTTGGTGTTGAAGGCATGGGACGCCAAGCTCTCATCTTCACTTAGGCGTGCCACTTGAAGACCCAGGCGTGGTACGCCAAATACTAGAGAAGGCCAAGCAAAGCTGGGCGTGCCACTTGAGGTCGAAGGCGTGGCACACCAAGCTCTCATCTTCACTTGGGCGTGCCACTTGAAGACCCAGGCGTGGCATGCCAACACTAGAGAAGGTCAAAGCAAAGCTGGGCGTGCCACTTGGTGTTGAAGGCATGGGACGCCAAGCTCTCATCTTCACTTAGGCGCCACTTGAAGACCCAGGCGTGGTACGCAAATACTAGAGAAGGCCAAGCAAAGCTGGGCGTGCCAGTTGAGGTCGAAGGTGTGGCATGCCAACTCTCATTTTTTCATCTGGGCGTGCCACTTGAATGCTAGGCGTGGCACGCCAGCCACTGGACAATGGAAGAATGCTGGGCGTGGCACACTAGTTCTATTTTCCAGAGAAGAGAGTGAATAACATACAAGGGGCGTGGCACGCTAGAACCTGGGCGTGCCATGCCAATTCAACTTTCCAGAGAGGAGAAGAAGAAGAAAAAGGCCTGGGCGTGCCACATGGGCTCGAAGGCCTGCCAGGCTAACCAAAGCTTGAGAAGACCCTGGGCGTGCCACTTGGACTCGAAGGCGTGGCACGCCAGGGACACCAACACATGGGGTGTACCACTTGAAGAGTTGGGGCGTGGTGTGCCAAGCTAAATTGGAGGCTGGGCGTGGCACGCCACTTAAACTCTTGTCACCCGCCAAGTTGGAAGGTCACGTTTATTGAGTTTTCTTTTCCCTCCAATTGTAATTTTCTTTTCTCTTTTGTATTTTCTTTATTCTAGTGCTAGGAGTAGTATTAATAACCCCTGAAAGTACTGAGAAAGGGGTTGTTGAGTAGGACTTTTGTTGTAGCATAGTTAGATTTACTTTTCACATCATCTCTTCCACCTCTTGAACTTTTCTCTTAAGCTATGAGTAGCTAACTTCCCTCTCATTGAGAAAGGGAGCTTTGTTGTATTTGATGCATTAATGATAGTGAATTTCTTCTTCTCTTCATCTTCTCTTTAATTTGCTAGAAGGAATTTCGTTTTAATGTTAGTGTTCAATCATCTTAGGAAAGAGGTTGAATGCAAAATGGGTTTCATGGGAAGCTTGGAAAAGGAAACATGAAACCATACTTGAAATCCCTTCTCACACTTGAGTAGAATCTGGGTTTTGGGGATTGGATATGGTGACATATAATCCACCCATTACATGGACCTATGATGATGGGTGGGATAATCAGGGACCAAGCATATCCCTCTTCATGAGCAATTAGATCAAGGAATTGGCTGATTATCAAGATTTGAGAGATTGAGTCACCAAGGGATTGGGACTCAATCAATTATGATTTTCAAGTGGTCAATGAGTTGCATGATTGAAGATAAGATGAGCTGGATTTAATCCAAAGAGAACAACATCTCATGATCTCAATGAATTCCCCCTATTCTTATCTTTCACATTCTTTATAGCTTTCTTTACATTATGTTAATCCCCAGTCCCATTTACAATTAAGTCATTTATGTTTCTGCACTTTACATTCTTGCCATTTCCTTTTCTGCACTTTATTGCTTCTCTTTATTTTTGAGTTATTTACATTCCTGCTTATTTACAATTCTGCAATCACACTCTATATTACTCAGCTTGACTAATTTACCCATTAATTAAAATTGCTCAAATCTACCAATCTCTGTGGATACAATCCCACTCTACTGTGGGTTATTACTTGACGACAATTTTGGTGCACTTGCCAAAAGAACGGATTCAAGATTTTTAAATGGGGAGTGAATTCCGGTCATCAGTTACTAAACTAATTGAAAACCTAAAATTAGAAAACCAAAATACAGAACCTAAAATCCACCAAAAATTCATAGAACCAATTAAAAATTGATACATACCTTCTCTATCTCAATTAGCCATTGCAGTTCATCATCACTATAAAAATTATACACACCTTCAAACTGAAAAGTGAGAGCGAGTTAGAGAATGAGCGAGAAAGAAAAGATACAGAACAGAGAATGCTTACCTGGTGACAGAGGATACGATGATGGTGATGAGAGGAGACGGTGAAGAAGAGATGAGCTGTGATGCAACGGCTTGGAGATGATGCAGCAACTCAACGGCGAGCTCCAGTCGACGCAGCGTGACTACAGAGTATGACGGCGGTGAGACATCCCTTCGAGCTTCTCGGCGGCGGCATAGCAGCCTGACAGTGGCATAACACCGACGGCAACAAGCCTAGCAGCGGCGGTGGAGCTTCAGCAGCGATGAAGCACCCTTTTCTTCTCTCTTCCATCGTGTTTTCTCTCTTCTTCGAGCTCTCTCTCTCTCACTAGCGCTCAACAATGACGGCGGCGGAGCACTATCCGACGTCGTCCTCTCCTTCCTTCCCTCTCCTATCTTCTTCTCTTATTCTTCCCATTCTCCTCCTTTCTAATTTCTTCCCTTTTTCGTGTGTCTTGAGTGAGGATGAGGGTGTGTGTTGCGTGAGAGAGGGTGAGGGCAAAAAAAAATTTCCTAAGTGTTTATTTGTTTTTTTTTTATATTAGGAGGCACTTTTAAAGCACACCCAAAACATAATAAATAGGTTACTCTTTAAAAGCGTTCTTTTTGGTAATAAAAGTGCCTCCATAGATATTAAGTAAAGGCTACGCTTTATAAGTAATTTTTTTAATATTTAAGGAGACACTTTTCAAGTAATGCCATACTTATATTTCCTATTCTCCTAAAAAAAATTAATACAGAGAAAAGCGTAACCTATTCTATGAGTAAGCTATGCTTTTCAAATGTAGCTTAAAAAAATGCATCCAAATAAGTGATTTTCTTGTAGTATCAACTCCTACAATAGAGATATTGTCCTGAGGAGCTTCAAGAGCATTCAATGCAATGCGGCCTTTTCATTCCTATGTTTCGTTATGGCACATCCCTCTCTTCTACTACAAGTAATTCTCTCTTTGTTGGCCCTTTACAACAAGTGGTGCCTGATATAATTGGTGTATACATAAAATGATTAAATTTTATAACAAAAATTGATAGTTTTGTAAAAATATTTTATATTGTTATTATTTAGAAATTATTTTTTTTGAATTTAATTTTAGTGCATTAATAATATAAAATATTTTATATAAATATTAAATTAAATTTATGTATTTATACGATTTTTTCAGTGATAAATTTAAAAATTAATTATTATATTAATATAATAATATATGCTTAGAAGGATATGTTGTACACTTGTACAACTTTTATATAGTTTCAGTCCATAGAAATTAAATTTTTTTAAAATAAAGTTGAAGAACACAATGACCGAGTAGTTTCCCTATTCAGGGAGTGATTAGCATATTTCCATTTTGAGCATAGATAAGAAACCTTTTAACTTATATATCCCATTGATGTATGAACGCAGTTTCTAGTGTGTGTACAGCTATTCTCAAATATATATATTATGCTAACTATTGTTCATCATTGTTTGATATACAGCTTTCAAGAATTCATCAAGCACATGATGTACCCATAATAAACTACCATTAATCATAATAATTAAGATTTAATAAAATCAGCCGGAGCTTATTACTGATTATGCATTGAAGTCAATCCTACAAATTAAAATAATGTCGCAACGAACTCACATGACTATTATTCTTTCTTCTACAAAAAGAAATAGAAAGGACTAATATTTAGTATTATTCAAAGAAGACTACTAATTGAAAATTTCAGAGAGAAAATATTTATTTATTAATAATGATGAGAGGGTTCAGAATTTGGGGAAAATGATCCGTTCTGAAACACGGTGTGGTGGTGGTGCCGCGTTTTAACTTCAACTGTTCTTAGCAGTCCCATAACCGTTGCACCGCCACCACTATATATAATTTTTTTTTCTTAAAGTAGCAGTAATTAATATAAAAAAAATTTAAATAGAGCACATTACTATTAAATATAAAAAAAATCCCCCCCGGTTTGATTATACTACGGGAAATTGTACTTGTACAGTTGTAGCGTCATTTTAATTATTTTTGTTTTCTTGTGGTTTTTAAGTTAACAGATATTTCTGTTGCAGGAAAAAAGAATGAGGCAATCATTCATTATTCTATATGAAGACAAATTTTCATTCTTTTATTTTAATCAATATTTTATAAAAACAGGTCAGCATAGTTGACAACCAATCACATCACTTATCCAGATAACATATACCCTACTATACAAATATGGCACAGCAATTTAGTTCAAGGATTAAATTTATTTTTTTAATAGAAATTTGAGTTCAAATTTACTTTTATAAGATAGAGTGAATTTGTATATTAAAAATATAATTTATGTACAAGGAGAGAATTTATTTACAATTTTATAAGCTAAATCAATATCCTACAATATAAATTAAGGAAGATATTTTATTATTAAAAACTTTTTAAAGATAAATTTTTTAGTAACTTTTAAATGTCTTGAAATATATGTATACTGGAATTACCTAAATTATTTTTGTGAAATTATTTAAGAAATTTATTCTATTATATAAAAATTAAATTTTTGTATATAATGATAGAATTGACATGATATGTTTCTAAAAATATTTTTTGATTTATTTTTTTTAATTTATTAAATATAATTTATTACGAAAATTAATTATATCAATTACTTGATTTGATTAGATATTTAAATATTAATGTACTTTATTATCATTTATAGAAATCAATTAATTATAATTCATTAATTCATAAAGTACTTAATAAATAGATGATTTTTTACTTATTTTAATTGAAGAAAATAAATTTAAATTAATTTGGTTAAAAAATTTATTGTCTCTTAAATAAGATAATAGATTTATAATGATATTAATTGTGAAATAATGAATTTGGTCTAATTTTGTCTAACTTTATTATTGTATATAGCTATTATTCTAATTTATATCAAACTAAAATGACAATATTATTTCAATTTTAATAATAATTAAATTTGTTCAAATATGAAGGTCTCTACCAGTCCACAAAGAGCCGTGAAAGAAGAACGAAAGATTTGGACCAGGTTAAGTGTATAAAGGATAAAGATAGGGATGTGTTGGCTCAAGAGGAGAAGATCAATGAAAAGTAGAAGAGCTACTTCTACGAGTTATTTAATGAAGGACATAAGACTCTTTCGAGTCTTGGTCGGCTATGCACGAAAGAAGAAGATAAAAACTTTGATTACTTTAGAAAGATTCAAGACTTCGAAGTAAAAAGAGGCTCTAAAGTGAATAAAAAATGACAGGGCAGTAGGACCCGATAATATCCCGATTGAAGTTTGGAAGGGTCTTAGAGAAAAAGGCATCAATTAGTTAACCAATCATTTTGACGAGATTTTAAGGTCTAAGAAGATGCCAGATGAGTGGAGAAAGAGCACCTTTGTACCTATCTACAAGAATAAAGGGGATATACAAAGTTGCAAAAACTATAGAGGGATCAAATTCATGAGCCATACCATGAAGTTATGGGAAAGGGTGATAGAATGGAGGCTGAGACAAGAGACACAAGTATCAGAGAACCAATTTGGTTTTATGCCAGGCAGATCCACCACTGAAGTGATATATCTGTTAAGAAGGATGATGGAGAGGTATCATAGTAATAAAAAGGATCTACATATGGTGTTTATTGATTTGGAAAAATCGTACGATAGGGTGCCAAGGGAGGTCTTATGAAAGTCTTTAGAAAAGAAGAGAGTAAGGATCACATATATTCGTGCAATTAAAGACATGTATGATTGGGCTACAACTAGTGTGAAGACTCAAGGTAGTGTGACAAAAGTATTTTCTATTGGTATAGGATTACATCAGGAATCATTCTTAAGTCCGTACCTTTTCACATTGGTCTTGGAATTACTCATAGAGCATATCCAAGAGCCTATACCATGGTGCATGCTTTTTGCCGATGATATCGTCCTTATAGGAGAGTCAAGGGAAGACCTAAATAAGAAGTTGGAGTTATGGAGACTAGCTCTAGAAGTGTATGGTCTGCGTATAAAATGTAGCGAGAAGGAATATATGGAATGTAAGTTCGGCCTACGAAGGAAAAACCCTAATATAGAGGTGAAGAGGTGATAACATCCTACGAAAAGTTAAGAGTTTTAAGTATCTTGGGTGCATCATATAAGATAATGGAGAGATTGAACATGATATAAATCATAGGATCCAAGCAGGTTGGACAAAATGACGGAGTGCATCTGCTTTTTATGTGACAATGATAAACCACTATTGTATGGTTTATTTTGGATTGAATTGAGTGGATTTTGTCAACTATTTCCACACTTATTCATATAAATTGCATGGTTTTGTGAATCTTTCCTAATTTGTACTTAAGAATGAAAACATGCTTCCTAGGCCTTAAAAATACTAATTCTTAATCCTTTCTTATTACCATTCGATGCCGTGAGGTGTTTGTTAAGTGATTCCAGGGTATATAGAGCAGGAATGGATTAGAGGTTGGAAAGAAAGCATGCAAAAGTGGAAGGAATACAAAGAATTAAAGATTTGAGAAGCTGGTCCCGGCATGTACGCGTGTCTGACGCGTGCGTGTGATAAACCAGTATTTCATGGTTTATCTTGTGTTTAATTGAGCGGTTTTTATCAACTCTTTACCCACTTATTCATACTATTTGCATGGTTTTACATTCTCCTTCCTGATTTTGTGCCATGATTAAAAACATCCTTCTTTGGCTTTTATTTTCTTTTATTTAAATTATCTCTTATTATCATTCGATGCCTTGATATGTGTGTTAAGTGATTTCAGAGATTACAGGGCAGGAATGGCTTAGAGGATGGAAAGGAAGCATGCAAAACTGGAAGGAATACAAGGAACTGAAGGAACTTCTAAAGCTGTCCAGCCTGACCACTTGGTACTAAATCGACAATAACATGAGCTATAGAGGTCCAAATGATGTGGTTCTAGTTGCGTTGGAAAGCTAACATCTGGGGCTTCGCAACGATATATAATTTACTATAGCTTCCCCGAATTTATGCGACGCAGACGAGTGGATGACAAGCCCGTGTCGCATCAGCGAACTTCAATCCACGCAAACGCGTGGACGATGCCTCCGCGTCACTTTCCCGCGACCTGTA
The DNA here is from genome assembly GCF_014773155.1 of Arachis stenosperma. Taxonomy (NCBI): domain Eukaryota; kingdom Viridiplantae; phylum Streptophyta; class Magnoliopsida; order Fabales; family Fabaceae; genus Arachis; species Arachis stenosperma. The sequence goes on from NC_080383.1 coordinate 79,786,827, forward strand.
CGTACCAGAGCGATTTCTGAGCTGTTTCTGACCCAGGTTTCGGCCCAGAAAGCACATATTAGAGGCTATAAAGTGGGAGAATCCATCCATTCATCATTCATACTTCAGATCAGATCATAATTCATTTTTCATAATTTAAATGTAGTTTTTAGAGAGAGAGGTTCTCTCATCTCTCTTCTCTCTTAGAATTAGGATTAGGACTCCTCTTAAAGGACTTAGGAATATTTTTATCTTCTTCATCACATGTTCAATGTTCTTTTTATTTATTTTCTCTTTTATTTGTTTATGAACTTTTCATGTTAGGATTTTTTTAATTAATATAATTTGAGGTATTTCAGACTCATGATTGCTCTCTTCTATTTATTATATAAATAATTTAGATTTTTCCCTTTTGGCTTTGGTTGATTAATTGGTAACTCTTGAGTTGTCAAACTCATCATGATTGATAATTGTTATCTTTGCTGATTAATTTATATTCCTATAACTTTAGTCTTTCCTTGAGGAGTTGACTAGGACTTTAGGTGTTAAATTAATTTGTCCACTTAACTGACCTTCATAGTTAGAGGTTGACTTAGTGGGAGAAAAAATATAATTCTCATCACCATTGATAAGGATAACTAGGATAAGACTTCCAGTTTTCACACCTTGCCAAGAGTTTTATTAGTTATTAATTTATTATTTCCTGCAATCCATTTCTCTTGTTCAAAACCTTTTCAAAACCCAAAAACACCGTTTTCCATAACCAATAATAAATCATACTTCCCTGCAATTCCTTGAGAAGACGACCCGAGGTTTGAATACTTCGGTTTATAAATTTTATTGGGTTTGTTACTTGTGACAACCAAAACTTTTGTACGAAAGGATTTTTTGTTGGTTTAGAAGCTATACTTACAACGCGATTATATTTTTATATTTCTTTACCGATAGAAAACCCGTTCGTCAAAATGGCGCCATTCCCGGGGAATTGCAAACGTGTGCCTTATTATTAGTTATTGTAAATATTTTTCAAAAAAAAATTTCAGATTTTTATTTTAAAATTTTTATCTTATCTTATCTTATTTCAAAATCAAATTTCAAATTTCAAATCTTTTTAAAAAAAATCATATCTTTTTCAAAATCTTATCTTATTTCAAAAAATCATATCTTTTCTTTTTTTTCAAAAATCATATCTTTTTCAAAATCTTATCTTATCTTTTTTTTTTCAAAAATCCTATCTTTTTCAAAATATTTTCTTTTTATTAGTTTTTGTTTTTATTTTCTCCTACTACTATGAACTCTCACCGCTCTGGGTTCAAGTTTGATTCCAATGTTGTTGTTAGGAATGGGAACTATAATGAGAACAGGCATCAAGGTTGGAAAAATCAAAGATGGGAGGAGCCACAAGGATTTGATCAACCCTCATGGCAACAACTACCTCCAATGGACTATCAACAACCGTTCTATGATGCATATCAAGGCAATGGCTATGGCGAGCACCCTTTTGATTATCAACAACCACCACCATATGCCTATGAACCACCCCTCAACATAACTTTGGACCACCATACTCACAAGCCCCTTACTACCAAACAACCTCATATAATCTTAACCCTCAACCATCATACCAACCACCCTATGAACCGTATGAACCATATATAGAACCACCCCAATTCCACCCTAATTACTCCCAAGAACAACCACCTCAATATACACCATCTCCATACCCATCAATCCAAGAGCACTATGATCCTACTTATGATAGCCGAGCGCAACAAGAATCAAGGGATCGTCTCAAGAAAACAGTGGAAAAATTTCATGCAACCCTTCGCCAACTGGATCAAGCGATAAATCGATTACCTTCCCGACGTTCGGACATTCAAGGAACCCCCATGGCTTCATGTGGAGAATCTACTAAAGAACATGGCATGAAGGAGATGTTAGAAACTCCGGTGGAAAGTGAGCAGCACGATGTGGTATTAAAACAATTGGAAGAAGCTACGCCTGCCATTGAAGAGAAAGAAGTGGTTGAAGACTTAGGAGATACTGAACCTCCATGGGAAAGTCAAATTATAGAACCTCCTTCAAGGACATTTGAAACTGATGTTGAGGAGGGTGTACAACCTCCAAGGCATCTCATGATTGAAGACTTTGAAGGGGATGATCAAGAGATGGATTCAATCATTAATGAATTCTTATCTACATTTGAATCCTCTCCCATTGGACTTGACATGGAGATTAAAGAAGAAGAAGCACAACCTCCCATGCACTTGGTGAATAATGAAGAAGAAATTGAATTGGAAGAAAGCTACCAAGAGGAAGATGTTGATATTGAAGAAGCTTGCAAAGAGGTGGTAGTTGTCAAAGAAGAGTACAAGGGAGTGGAGCTTGCAAGATCATTAGAAACACCTCTCCCGAAGCCATTACCGTCCAACACAACATTCAAGTGGGTAAAATTCATATCCCTTAGCTTTCTAATTCCACTTGAATATGGGCTACTGGAGACGGATGGTCAACTTAGAGCTCTTTGTGGCATTAAGAGTAAGAGAAAGATGGTCAGTGGTAAGAATTGTCCTGCAAGGTTCATTATGGTTGGAAGCTTTAAGTTTAAACGCAAAGGTTGGTGTAGAGCTCAACTGAATTGGTCTAGGAAGCTGTTTGGCCACTTTGGTGAGAATTCAGATTGCTTGCTACCCGGATGGAATCATAATGATCAACAAGAAGACGGGTGCAAAAGCAAGGTTTGGGACCCCGAAATTCATTCCAACAATCAATACTCTTGGGGCCTTGTCACTTGCTTTAACTTGCTTGAAGGCTTTCTGCGCCTAGTTTGGGATCCCGGAGGCTACTGGAATTCCAAACATTGGTGGAGATTTTTGGATGAATACAAGCACAAGCCACCATAAGAGGGAGCTCACCAAATGTCCAACTTAAGGACTTTAACTAAAAGTGCTAGGTGGGAGACAACCCATCATGGTATGATCGTTCCTTTTTCAGTTTAAATTTTATTCTGTTTTTGAGTTTTGATTGAACCTGGAATTTTTCATAACATTCATATTAGCATTGCATTCTGCATACTGCATAAAAAAATCGCATATGTGCATTGGGAAGATAATAACATGAACAGAGAGTCACGCGAAAGTGTGGTTGGAGGCGTGCCCCTAGCACCATTTGACCCACGCGACAACGTGGCTGACGCAATCACGTCATTAGTGAAATGGCCTCCCCACGCGTCCGTGTCCACCACGCGAACGCGTGGCCCTATAATTCGACGTAACAGGGTGTATGGCAGTGAGTTGCGCTGGAGCTGGGCTGAACCTGTGCTAGCCGCACAAGCCCTGCCACGCATACGTGTGCCCCACACATCCGCGCCGTCTTCAAATTTAGGCCATCCACGCGATCGCGTTAACCACGCGACCGCGTCACCCAAAGATTTGGCAATATGAGTTTCAAACAGAGAGTTGCGTGACCGCGAGGCTGCACTCGCGCTGAAGGCACAAATCACTTCACGCGAACGCGTGACCCACGTGTTCGCGTCACTTCATCGAAGCGCTATCCACGTGACTGCGTGCCCCACGTGCTCGCATCGCCTGCGCCACACAACTTATCCAAAACACCCAAATATCTTATCTTTTCTTCCCCAAATCTAAATCTTTTCTTTCCTTTCTTATTTCTTTCTTCCTTTCTTTCTTTTTTTTTCTTTCTTTTTCTTTTCATTGGTGTTAGAAATTTATTTGGGTCATTATTTTCCATATTTTGCTCGTGAATTATTAAGAAATTATTTTGACAATTATATATTACTTTTTATAGGGTTGCTTGCATGTTCAATTTAACACTTTCAATAATTTATTTACCATGCATGCTATGTGTTTGTGAAAAAGCCCGTATGGCAATGTGCATTATTTTAAATTATTCTACTACTCTACTGTCTATTTTTCACAAAACTCTTTTATTATTTTATTAATTAAAATATAATTGTTAATACAAACAGATTTTAGTTTGAAAGAGATGATAATCTAACCTGGACATTTAGTGCTTGATCTATGCTACTCATGCCTTTGCCAGCATGTCAATAAATATCTTGCATTTAATTGTCATTACATGCACTTGCTATATTTCCATTGATGGACTTTTCACATGTAGTCTAGACCATGTGTTAACGACATCCTTCTTTATCGTGCATTGATTATCACCTATATCATCTCCTCCCTTGCTCTAACCCTTCAATTTAAAAAGTTACATTTTTTTTCTTTTTAGGATGGCCACCAAGAAAGGAAAATAGAAAGTTACTTCCAAACCATCAGCAAGGAAAGGAACAAAAAGAGCACTAGCTGAGGAACCACAACCCCCATCCACCTACACATCTTAGCATGCACCGAGGATGGTGCAATCTTTAAGTGTGGGGAGGTCGATACTGATCTTCATAGGTTAGCTATTTTCTTCTTCTCAACATCAATATTCTATTTTCTTTGTTTGTTCATTGTTGCATTGCATAATAGATTGCATGTGTAGTTGATTGTTTGCATTTAAGTACTACTTGGTTGAAAAATAATAAGTTTCTTTTTAAGACTCCATTTTTTGAAAAAAATTCACTAATTTAAATTAAAAAAAATTAAAATTTTCTATGTGTTAAATTTATTTGAAGTTGTATTTGGAACATGGTTTTTGAGCCAAAGAACACACAACCTGTGAGATTTTGAGCTTATTTATATGGTTACATTATTTAACCATAAATATTTTATTCTTGTGTGTTTTCCTTCTCTATAACTGTAATCTATATTTTGTTCCATTCTATATGTCCATTATTTAGTATATTTACATGCTTGCATATGATTGAGGCCATTATTTGTATTTTTGCTCACTTATCCCAAATAAACCTACCTTTTATGCCATCCTTGTTAGCCCCCTTGAGCCTTTTAACCCCCTTCTATTTTATAACCACATTACTAGCCTTAAGTAGAAAAACAAAATAAAAATTCCAAGTTGAATCCTTGGTTAGCTTAAGATAGATATTGTGTATAATTTAAGTGTGGGAAATTTTATGGGAACATGGGATGATAGAAAAAAGTAGGGAATTAAATTGAATAAGTTATTTGAAAATTTGGGAAGCATGCTCATGTGAAATCAAAATAATTAAATTACCACGTGCATTGATAAAAAAAATTAAGTAATTAAATAAGGGGATACAAAAAAAATATCACCCCAAATGCAAAATAAAAAGAATCAATGCACATGGGACAAAATTCAAAAATAAGTTTGATACATGAGCATGTAATACAAAAGTGGAAAAATTTGGGTAACTAGGTAAAGCAATTTAAATTATATAAAGTATGTATATGTTTGGTGAGATCTTAGACTAATCAAGGGTTCAATTATTAAACTTACTTAGCCTTATATATATACCCTTACCCTTACCTTAGCCCCATTATAATCTTGAAAAAGACCTCATGATGTTTGTATGTATACATTAAATATTTGTTGATTGGTTAGATGAAGAACAAAGTTTAAAAAGCATGATTAGAGAAGAATAGAGTGATTACCCTAGACACTTGAGCGATTAGAGTGATATACACTACCAGTGAGGGTTCAATGCTTGATTCTATGTTCCCTGCTTTTATGAGCTATCTTCTTACAAGTTTATTTGTCTTTTATTGTGTAATTTGAATTAGTGAAATTTGATTCATATTTATCTTGGAGAACTTATTTACTTTTAAACAAGTAGGTAGAAACATTTTGCATGTAGTTGCATTCACATAAGATAGGTTGTATTGCATACTCTCTATCATTCCTCTTCACTCCTTTATAGCTTCTCTTGAGCTTAGCATGAGGACATGCTAATATTTAAGTGTGGGGAGGTTGATAAACCACTATTTCATGGTTTATCTTGTGTTTAATTGAGCAGTTTTTATCAACTCTTTACCCACTTATTCATACTATTTGCATGGTTTTACATTCTCCTTCCTGATTTTGTGCCATGATTGAAAACATGCTTCTTTAGCATTTATTTTCTTTAATTTAAATCCTCTCCAATTATCATTCAATGCCTTGATATATGTGTTAAGTGATTTCAGAGATTACAGGGCAGGAATGGCTTAGAGGATGGAAAGGAAGCATGCAAAACTGGAAGGAATACAAGGAACTGAAGGAACTGCTAAAGCTGTCCAGCCTGACCTCTTGGTACTAAATCGACCATAACTTGAGCTACACAAGTCCAAATGATGCGGTTTCAGTTACGTTGGAAGGATAACATTCGGGGCTTCGTAACGATATATAATTTACCATAGCTGCCCCGAAGTTAGGTGACGCGGACGCGTGGATGACGCGCCCGCATCGCATTTGCGAACTTCAATCCAGGCAAACGCGTGGACGACGCCTCCGCGTCACTTTTCCGCGACCTGTATGTACCAAAGCGATTTCTGAGCTGTTTCTTACCCAATTTTCGGCCCAGAAAACACATATTAGAGGCTATAAAGTGGGAGAATCCATCCATTCATCATTCATACTTCAGATCAGATCATAATTCACTTTTTATAATTTAGATGTAGTTTTTAGAGAGAGATGTTCTCTCCTCTCTCTTCTCTCTTAGGATTAGAATTAGGACTCCTCTTAAAGGACTTAGGAATATTTTTATCTTCTTCATCACAGGTTCAATGTTCTTTTTATTTATTTTCTCTTTTATTTGTTTATGAACTTTTCATGTTAGGATTTTCTTAATTAATATAATTTGAGGTATTTCAGACTCATGATTGCTCTCTTCTATTTATTATATAAATAATTTAGATTTTTTCCTTTTAGATTTGGTTGATTAATTGGTAACTCTTGAGTTGTCAAACTCATCGTGATTGATAATTGTTATCTTTGCTGATTAATTTAGATTCCTATAACTCTAGTCTTTCCTTGAGGAGTTGACTAGGACTTTAGGTGTTAAATTAATTTATCCACTTAACTGACCTTCATAGTTAGAGGTTGACTTAGTGGGAGAAAAAATATAATTCTCATCACTATTGATAAGGATAACTAGGATAGGACTTCCAGTTTTCACACCTTGCCAAGAGTTTTATTAGTTATTAATTTATTAATTTCTACAATCCATTTCTCTTGTTCAAAACCTTTTCAAAACCCAAAAACACCATTTTCTATAACCAATAATAAATTATACTTTCCTACAATTCCTTGAGAAGACGATCTAAGGTTTGAATACTTCAGTTTATAAATTTTATTGGGTTTGTTACTTGTGACAACCAAAACTTTTGTATGAAAGGATTTTCTGTTGGTTTAGAAGCTATACTTACAACGCGATTATATTTTTATATTTCTTTACCGATAGAAAACCCGTTCGTTAGCGCGTGACCAGGAGCATTGTCCACCGACGCATACGCATGACCTTATGTAAAGTTCAACGACGCGAACGCTTGGCTGACGCCTACGCGTGAAAAGCATCACGTGTCTCACTAAAAGGAAAACGCTAGGGGTGATTTCTGAGTTGGTTTTTTGCCAAGTTTCAAGTCCATTCTGCAGAATAGAGGCTGGGAGTGAAGGAGGGGAGGAGACCATTCATTCATACACACAAGAGTTTTAGATAGATGTAGAATTCTAGAGAGAGAAGCTCTTTCCTCTCTCTAGGTTTTAGGGTTCTTAGTTCAATTTCTTCTTAGATCTAGATTTCAATCTTCTTTCAATTTAGTTTTCCTTTACTTTTATTTGTTCTAGTACTTTAGTTCATTTACTTCTCTTATTAATTTCTTTATTTCACCAATTTAGTCTATAAAATCTTTTGTTATCCTCTATTTTCTTTTAATGCAATTTTAGGTTTTCATGTCTTTTGATATTTACCTTAATTACTATTGTTGATTCCTTTTTACCATTTGATTTTCTTTCCTTTACTAGTTAATTGTCATTTACCTTCTTGTTATTTATATTTCTTGTTAATTACCATAAACTTGATGCACGAAAACTTGTCTCTCAACAAATTTCCATCGGCAAGTGCACCAGATTGTCGTAAAGTAAAAACTCACAGTAGAGTGAGATCAAATCCCACAAGGATTGATTGGTTGATCAACTTTAATTGAAGGTGTGTTCTAGTTGAACTAAGCAGATTTGAATTGAGAAGTGGAAAAAATTAAATGGCGAGAAAAGTAAATTGCATGGAATGTAAATGATTGAAATTAAATAACAGGAAATTAAAGTGCAGAAGCTTAAAGTGCAGGAAATTAAATGGGAATGGGGTGATTAAGCATGAAAATAAACAACCAAAAATAAGAGAATGGGTAGATCAGAGATCGGGAATTCATTGGTCTTAGGAGATACTGCATTTTCTGGATTAAGTTCATTCTCATCTCTTCCTCAATCAATACATTCATTGATCTCCTTGGCAATCTTAAGTGATTGGATTCCAATTTCTTAGCAATTCAATCTCTCTAAGCTTGAACAATTGCCCAATTCCTTGATTTAATTGCTCATGGGAAGAGATGAGGTATGGTCACTGATTATACCACATGTATTTCCAAATCAAAGTGTTGGTAGGATTATATGTCACTATATCCACCCAAACCCCAATCCAGTCCAACATAAGAAAGCATTTCTAGCATGATCTCCTCATTCCTCTTCCAAGGCTCAGAGGAGATCCAATTATGAATAGCTTCTTTTCCAAGACAACAAACTAACTGGATGAAGATCAAAATCTTTCTAGTGAAATCAAGAGAAAAGAAAGAAGAAGAAGAATGAAAACTATTATTGATCCATTGAGTTACAATAGAGCTCCCTAACCCAATGAAAAGGATTTAGTTGTTCATAACTCTGGGAATGGAAAGTGAAATGAAAAAGTACATTGCAATAAACTAAAGGTGTAGAGCAAAGTAAAATTGGGCAAAGTTACAGTACTCAATGTGTAAGCCCCCCATGTAACTTAAACTCTAATGTATTTATACACTTTCTTCATTCAATCTTCAAGTGCTTGGACTGGGCCCTTTGGCATTTGTTGAAGCTAGTTGGAAGTGGCTTTTTGTGGCTTTGATGGAGGCTTTTGGGAGTTAACGTTCATACTCTGCATGGGTGCCTTTTTATTGAAGTTGGATTGACGTTGAAGCTCATGTTGGAGCTCAATGTTTGAGCTCAAACGTTGGGTCAAACTTTGCCAATTAAGGCTGGGATGTTGTCCCTAAAGTTTGACCCAACGATGGACTCAACATTGCCCCCAACGTTGGAGTGGCAACGTTGCTCATCCACGCGTGCGCGTCGCCTATGCGTCCGCGTCGATTGGCAAAATTGCTCATCCACGCGTACGTGTCACTGCACAATTTTCCAATCTCCAAAACTCCAAAATTATTGCATACGTTGGAGGTAACGTTGGACCCCAACGTTCCCTCCAACGTTGGCACCCCTTCACCTTGACGTTGCCAGCAACGTTGGAGCACCAACTTTGTCTCCAATGTTGCACACCATAGTTGTAGTTGGAGGCATAATTGGAGGTCCAGCTATGGCTCCAACTATGGTCTTTTGCATGAGTAGTTGGAGGCATAGTTGGAGGTCCAACTTTGGCTCCAACTATGGTCTTTTGAATGAGTAGTTGGAGGTATAGTTGGAGGTCCAACTATAGCTCCAACTATGGTTTCTTGAATGTGTAATTGGAGGTCCAACTAAAGGTCCAACTATGACCTTCCTCATGCAACGTTTAGGGTGATGCTTGAGGTCCAACTTTAGGCCTAAATGTTGCCTTCTTTAGTAGTTGGAGGCATAGTTGGAGGTCCAACTATGACTCCAACTATGCACCTTTCTTGGCCAATGTTTGAGGCATAGTTGGAGCTCCAACTTTGGCTCCAACTATGCACCTCTTGAGTATAACGTTTAAGGCAACATTAGAGCACTAACTTTGACTCCAACATTGCTTCCCTTTGCTTCCTTCCATGGCCTTTTTGTTACTTGTTTTGCTTTCCCTTTCTTAGCTTCCTTTCCACATATCATCAACCAAACATTTGCATCAAAGTTTGCTATACTTCACAGGATATTTTCATAATTCAATCATCAAACAAAAGTTGCATAAAATCTTATGAAAAGCAAATAAATAACCAAGTTTGCATGAATCAAGGTGTGCATGAAATCCTTATCCAAATACTTACTTATAGCTCAAGAAAGTGTATAAAATCTAATGAAACAAAAGAAAAAGGCTAGTGAAACTAGACTAAGATGTCTTGGCATCACATAGCCAATAATAGAGCACTTCATTGTAATTCCTAGGGAGAACGACCCTCGATTAATACTCCCGGTTATTTTGATTTGTATTGTGACAAACCTTTTTAAACTTTCATTGGTGGATAAATTGTTGGTTTGGACTATGCTTGCAACGAGATTCCCTTGAGAAATTATGGACTGATATTTATCCCTCATCAGGTTTTTCGCACCGTTGTCAGAGAATTGCAATGGAGTTATATTATCGGCTATTGTGAATATGTTCATATTGTGAATATCTTGCTTTTTGGTTATTCCATGGTTTGCTAGTAATTAGGAGTTTGATTTTTGTTTGCTTTTTGATATTCTTGTTTTGATTTCATCTTTTCCATATGAATTCTCATCCTTGTGGTTTTGGATATGGTTATGACTATGCTGTAGGTAATGAAAACTTTAATGATGCCTCATATTATGGGGGGGAAGAATGCTTGAGAAGCTCACTTTAATGTTGTAGGTCAATGCTTAATCTTTGATGACCCTTGCACCCTTTGTGCATTGATATGAACTCGCATGTCTTTCATGACCCAATCTTTCCTACTTGATCTTGATGCTTCCAAGTGTTCTCTTCATGCCATTTACTTATACTTTGCCTTTACTCCTACATCAAGTGTTAGTTGACATGCCCTTCGTTTATGTTATTTTCTCACTTACACGTTGTAGCTACCATGTAGTTGAGAACTCCACTTTTATTCGGCATTAGTCCCCACTTATATTCTATTTGCTTTGATGCCTTTGTTTTTGGGCTTAATCTTCCGTCTTTTCTCCCCTTTCAGGCTGGCCACCAAGAAGGTAAAGAAAAAGCTTCTAAATGGGGGCAAACAACAAGTCCCTTTGCACTATCCTTTGAAGAAGCTCATTAGTTGTGAAAACCCAACTTGGAGGAGTCCGACTCTCTAGAGACAACTTCCAATTTTGGCACAGAAAAGCATCAAGAGGTGGACATAGGGCCCCTGTCACACCATCCTTAGGCCATTGAGAGTGGCGATTCTGAACCCATCTTGCTCATCTTTGAATGTACCGAGGATGGTACGATCTTTAAGTGTGGGGAGATTGAGGACCGACTTCCGTGGGTAACTACTTTTCTAACACCAATTTCTACCACGTGTTTCTTGTTAGGACTACTTGGTTGAAGGAATGATTTTTTTTCCAAGAAAACTGTTTTGGGACATTTCACTAATTTGAATTAAAATTTTTTTTGAACTTGCTTGAAAAAATTAATTTTGGAACATAGTTTTAGAGCTAGAACACACAAGCCTAGTGAGATTTTTTAGCCTATTTGATTGGTTGCATCTTATTAACCAATATTTTATTTTGGTGTGTGTTGTTCTCTCTAAGATTGTGATCTTTGTCTTGCTAGATTCTATATTTTCATTGTTTGATGTATGAATGCATTTATGTGATTGAGGTCTTTGTTTCACTAAGCTCACATACCCAAATGGTCTTACCTTGTTATCAATCTTTGCAAACCCATGTTGAGCCCAATTAATGCCATTTGTTCTTTATTTTAGCACATCACTAACTCTAAGCGGAAAAAAATAAATATCCTTAATTTGAATCCTCGCTTAGCTCAGGCTAGTGAGAGGGTGCATGATTTAAGTGCGGGAAAGTTGGGTTTGGGAACATTTGGTTTGAGAATTGGGTATTTTACATTTTCTTTTGTTAAAATGTGAAAACTTTTTGGCACATATTCACACATTCAATACTTTAATCATATGCATTAATCTCTTGTATATATTCTTTACCATGTATATACATGTATAAAGATAGAAAAAAAAGAAGAAAAACAAAAAGGAAAAATAAAAAATAAAAAATAAATAAATAAATAAAAAGAGAAAAAGAAAAAGAGAAAAATAAAGCAATAAAAAGGGGACAAAAATTCCCCAAAGTAAGTAATGGTGCAATGCATATAAGTTGTATTCAAAATTGCGCTGCATGAGTATGTAGAAGAGATAGTCAATGGTACTTAGGTTTTGCATTATAATTACATGGATTGTCTTAGGTTAGGTGGGAAATTTAGATTAATCAAGGATTTAGATTTTAGTCCACTTGACCAAATACATTCCTACCTTCACCCTAACCCCATTACAACCCATGAAAAGACCTATTGATATGTGTATTCATGCATTGAACATATGTTGATTGGTAGAAGAAGAGAAAGCCTTGGAAATCAAGATTAGTAGAGAATTGAGAGAATCGACCCTCAAACACTAGAGAGACTAGAGTGCAAACACTTTCGGTGAGAGTTCGATGTTCAATCCTTTGTTCTCGGCATTCATGAGCTTTCTTCCAGCAAGTCTATTTGTACGTCATTTCCTTTATTTCAAATTAGTGGAATTCATGAATTGCCATACTTTCTTAGCCCTACTTGTTCATATATGTTCTTGGATATTGATTTAGTTTTAACCAAGTAGATAGAAGCATTGTGCACCTAGTTGCATTCATGTAGAATAGTTTTCATTGCATAAGTCCTACCATTCCTCTTCACCCCTTAATGGCTTTTCTTTAGCTTAGCATGAGAACATGCTAATGTTTAAGTGTGGGAAGATTGATAAACCACTATTTTATGGTTTATTTTGGATTGAATTGAGTGGATTTTGTCAACTATTTCCACACTTATTCATATAAATTGTATGATTTTGTGAAGCGTTCCTAATTTGTACTTAAGAATGAAAACATGCTTCCTAGGCCTTAAAAATGCTAATTCTTAATCTTCTCTTATTACCATTCGATGTCGTGATGTGTTTGTTAAGTGATTCTAGGGTTTATAGGGCAGGAATGGCTTAGAGGGTGGAAAGGAAGCATGCAAAAGTGGAAGGAACACAAAGAAGTAAAGATTTGAGAAGCTGGTCCTGGCACGTACGCGTGCGCATGACCAGGAGCATCGTTCACTGACGTGTACGCGTGATCTTGTGCAAAGTTTGACGACGCGTACGTGTGGCTGACGCGTATGCGTGACAAGCATCACGTGCCTCACTAAAGAGAAAATGCTGGGGTCGATTTTTGAGATGGTTTTTGGCCCAGTTTCAAGCCCATTCTGCAGATTAGAGGTTGGGAGTGAAGGAGGGGAGGAGACCATTCATTCATACACCCATTAGTATTGGATAAATGTAGAATTCTAGAGAGAGAAGCTCTCTCTTCTCTCTAGGTTTTAAGGTTCTTAGTTCAGTTTCTTCTTAGATCTAGATCTCAATCTTCCTTCAATTTAGTTTTCCTTTACTTTTATTTGTTCTAGTACTTTAGTTCATTTACTTCTCTTATTAATTTCTTTTTTTTACTAATTTAGTTTATGAACTCTTTTGTTATTCCCAATTTTCTTTTAATGAAATTTTAGGTTTTCATGTCAGTTGATATTTACCTTAATTACTATTGTTGATATCTTGCTTTTGTTAGTTATAGCTTTTATTAATTCCTGCATTTTATGATGTTTCTCTTTATTGCATTTTATGTGTTTGATGAAATATTTCTTTTAGCTTTAGTGTAAAGTTTTCTTATTCTTGGCTTAGGCTGGTTACTTGGGTGACCTTGAATTACTAATTAATGTCCAAGTGATTGATAATTGGTGTCCATTGACACTAGTATTCACTAATTCAATTAGTGAGTGGCTAGACTTATGGATTAGGATTGACGAAACTCATTTGACTTATCTTCAATTGTTAGAGGATGACTAAATGGGATTGATCCTTGCAATTATCATATTGTTCTTAGTAACAAGGATAGTGATCCTTAACCATCAACCCTTGTCAAGACCTTTTAACCATTTGATTTCCTTTCCTTTATTAGTTAATTGTCATTTACCATCTTGTTATTTACATTTCTTGTCAATTGCTACCTCAACCCCAAATTTCCCTTCGTAGCCAATAATAGAGCACTTCATTGCAGTTCCTAGGGAGAACGACCCGGGATTAATACTCCTAGTTATTTTGATTTGTATTGTGACAAACCTTTTTAAACTTTGATTGGTTGATAAATTATTGGTTAGGACTATGCTTGCAACGAGATTCCCTTGAGAAATTCTAGACCGACATTTATCCCTCATCAAGTTTTTGGTGCCGTTGCCGGGGAATTGCAATGGTGTTATATTATCGGCAATTGTGAATATGTTCATATTGTGAATATCTTGCTTTTTGGTTATTCCTTGGTTTGCTAGTAATTAGGAGTTTGCTTTTTCTTTACTTTTTGATATTCTTCTTTTTTTTTTTCAACTTTTCCATATGAATTATCCTCATTGTGGTTTTGGATATGGTTATGACTATGTTGTAGGTAATGAAAGCTTTAATGATGGCTCACATTATGGGAGGGAAGAATTCTTGAGAACTACTGTTCATACCCTGGGTCGAACTGTCTGACCCGGAATGTTTTAATGACAACTCACCCGACCTCTTCAGGCCAGGGTTATCCGACCTCTTCTCAAAGAGTGATACACGGAAACTTGTCTCTCAACAAATCTCCCTTCGGCAAGTATACCGAATTATCGTCAAGTAAAAACTCACAATAGAGTGAGGTCGAATCCACAGGGATTGATTGGTCAAGCAACTTTAGTTAGAGGAATGTTCTAGTTGAGCTGAGCAGAAATTGAGTTGAGAATTGTAGAAAATTAAATGGTGGGAAAGTAAATTGCAGAATCTTAAATGGGGATTTGGGGAGATAAACATAAAAATAAATAGTAGAAAGTAAAGAGAATGGGTAAGATCAAAAATGGGGGATTCATTGGGCTTAGGAGATGTTGCATTCTCCGGATCAAGTTCATTTTCATCTCTTCCTCAATCAATGCATTCATTGATCTCCTTGGCAACCCAATCTCTCTAAGATTGAACAACTACCCAATTCTTTGATTTAATTGCTCATGGAAAGAGATGAAGTATGGTCACTTATTATACCACATGTATTTCCAGATCAAAGTGTTAGGAAGATTAAATGTCACAATATCCATCCAAACCCCAGTTTGGTCCAACATGAGAAAGCATTTCTAGCATGATCCCCTCTTCCCTTTTCCAAGGTTCAGAGGAGATCCAATTATGGAGAGTTTCTTTTCCAAGACAACTAACCAATTGAATTAAGATCAAAATCTTTCTAGTGAAATCAAGAGAAAAGAAAGAAGAAGAAGAATGAAAACTATAATTGATCCATCAAATTACAATAGAGCTCCCTAACCCAATGAAAATGAGTTTAGTTGTCCATAGCTCTGGAAATGGAAAATGATAGAGAAGAGTACATTCTAAAGTAAACTAGAAATTACAGGAAAAGTAAATATACAGAGTGTAATTCTCCAAAATGCCAAGCCCCTTTCTAGTTCAAAACTACTCCTATATATACTACTCTTCTTGATCTTCTAGTCAGTTCTTCAAGTCTTGGATATGGGCCTTTGATCTTGAGTTGAAGCAGTTACACTCTTCAGTGGACTCAGCTTTACTTGCAGAAAAAGTGTGAGTCATGCATGGGTGGACGTTAGTTAGGACGGTAGTGGTGTTAACGTTAAGTAAAAATGTGGGTTCGAGAACGTTAGTGACAATCTCCTTTTTCACTAATGCTCCAAACCAAATTGATCCACGTTAACTTCAACGTTAGTGGCACTAACGTGACCACTAACGTTGTCCCTTAGTCATTCGTAGACGTTATTGGCATTCACCTTTACAAATAACGTTGCTTCTTAATCTTTCGCAAACGTTATTGGCATTCACCTTTACCAATAATGTTGCTCTTTGCCTCCTTTCCCCACGTTAGTGTAACTAACGTGTCCCTTAACGTGGGCATGCCCAAGCTTCGAGAGCGTTAGTGACACTTACCTTTGTCACTAATGCTTCAAATGCCCCTTCTTCCCACGTTAGTGACTCACGTTAATTGCATTAACGTGACCACTAACGTGGTGGTGATTGCCATCTCCAACGTTAGTGACAAAGGTGAGTGTCACTAACGTTGGCCTATCATTCCTTGCTCCACGTTACCCCTCACGTTAGTGGTCTTAACGTGGGCACTATTGGCTTTGCCCAACGTTAGTAACAAAGGTGAGTGTCACTAACGTTGGCGATTGCTTTCTCCTCCCACATTAGAATTCATGTTAATTGGCTTAACGTGACTCTTAACGTGGCTAAGTGTGCCCATTTTGAACGTTAGTGGTATTCACTTTTACCACTAACATTGGAGCTCCCCTTTTCCTCCACGTTAGCTACCACGTTAATGTAATTAACGTGGCAACTAACGTGGGCTATGATGGCTTCGAAGGCGTTATTGGCAATCACTTTTTCTATTAACGCTGCAAGCTTATTCCCATACCACATTAGTGGTCACGTTAATTAGATTAACGTGGCTGCTAACGTGGCTCTTCCTTGCATCCTTCGTCCTGAAATCAAGCAAATAAAGTGCATCAAAGCTCTGTTCCAAGTCATGAGATCATGCATTATCCATTTTATCATTCAATGCCCGCATAATTATCATGAAATCATGTAAAGTTCACAATGTTTGCTTGAATCAAGATGTAAGTGTATATCTACCCAAAACTTGCTTATTTACTAAGAAAATGCATGAAACTACCCTAAAACAGTAAAGAAAAGGTCAGTGAAACTGGCCAAGATGCCCTGGCATCAAAGAGCTTAGCCAAATCACCAGGAAAGCCCAAAAAAGGGCCCAAATAGAGGAACACGACCCAAATCCAAAGGCAGTCCAAGCCTATAGAGATAAGGGCGGTTCCCTTGAAGATAAAAATGACTTCACTCAAAGATAAGATAAGATAACTATCTTATCTCAAAGAGAAGGTCACTCCTCACCATTATAAATACACTAGAGCATCCAGGTATAACTCATACTCTGATTCTACAAAAAACCTGCTTAATACATGTGCTAACTTAAGCATCGGAGTCCCTTGTAAGTACCACCACCCTCTGGTGACAAAGGATCAGTACCACCACCAAGTCCAATAAATTGGGCAAGGCGGCTCCGGCCACCGTCATCAAGTCAGACACAACAGCTCTGACCAATACAGAAGATCTCATCCGAGATTGACCTACAGTTTTAGGTAACCCTCGGAACATTGGCACCATTGCCGGGGAACCTGGAAGTCATCCCATCATCGTGGCAGACAACCTCGACAATGACCAAAATTTTGATTTAGAGAACCGAACGCCATATAAGAACACGGAGGTTACACTAGATGACACTTCTCAACCTAACAAAGACAAGAACTCCCCAAGCACGGGAGCCATGGAGGCACTTCAAGATCGTCTAAAACAACTTGAAAGGGAGTCGAGTACCAGTGGAAAGCCGAAAGAGACTTACGAAGAGAAGCTAGGCGACACCGTGAATTAGAGGACAAGCTCCTAAAGATTGAAGCCGATCTCAAAGCTAAAACTACCCGATCCAGCCACGAGGATAGCTCCCGTAAAGACCAAGACCCATTCACCAACGAGATCATGAAGGCCAAAATCCCAAAAGACTTCAAACCTCCCGACATGATCCTATACGATGGCACGACAGATCCCGGCCATGATCTCAGCAACTTTCGAAGTAGAATGTATCTCACCGATGCCTCAGATGAAACTCGGTGCAAAGCCTTCCCAACCACTCTGACAAAAACGGCGATCAAATGGTTTGATAACCTGCCCCCAGGTCCATCTCAAGCTTTGACGACTTAGCCAAAAAGTTTCTGGTAAGATTCTCCATCCAAAAGGATAAAACTAAACACGCCCCAAGTCTATTAGGGATCAAGCAAGGAGATCGAGAAAGTCTTCGTAGCTACATGGAAAGATTCAACAAAGCATGTTTAGACATACAAAATCTACCAACAGAAGCCGCCATTATGGGCCTCATGAATGGCCTATGAGAAAGACCTTTTAGCCACTCCATATTGAAAAAATATCCCACATCTCTAAATGAAGTACAAGAACGAGTAGAAAAGTATATCAACATGGAGGAAAACTCCCGATTAGGAGAGACCTCAAAATCTGGACTCTCCTATTCTTCCCAGGATAAGGATAAAGAATCCAAGAAAAAAGAAGACCAGCATGGCAAAAAGATCAAGAAATATCGCAATTACACCCCTCTTCGGGTGTCTCTCGTAGATGTCTATCGAGAAGTATGCCACACGAAAAAAATACCTCCACCTCCCCTACTCAAAAGCAAGAAGGGAGGGGGAGATCAGACAGAGTACTGTGAATACCATCGAATCTACGTACATCCCACCAACGAATGCTTCGATTTAAAGAATATCATAGAAAAACTGGTAAGAAAGGGAAGACTAGATCGGTACTTGGCCAACAAATCAGATGAGCCAAGAAATAAAAGAAGAGACGAAGAGGCTGGACAAAATGAACGACCACCTCGCACCCCAGAGAGACACGTCCACATGATAGATAGAGGATTTGCTGGAGGAGGAGTCTCCAAATCATCTCGCAAATGACATCTGAAGGAGATATATCATGTCAAAGTGGGAGAAAAAGCACCCGAACTGCCCACTATCACCTTCACTAAAGAAGACGTAGCTGGTGTCATCTCAGGACATGACGATCCCATGGTCATCACTTTCATATTAGCCAATGCTAATCTCCACCGCACGTTGGTAGACCAAGAAAGCTCGGCGGATATTCTGTTCAAAACGGCCTTTGACAAACTTAGTTTAGAGGAAAAAGAGCTCAAAGTGTATCCAAACAGTCTATTTGGGCTGGGAGACGCTCCAATCCAACCACTTGGATATATCTCCCTGCACACCACCTTTGGAAAAGGAAATCGGTCAAGGACACTCGACATAGACTACATCGTGATCGACGTAAGTACATCCTATAATGCCCTGATAGGTCAGACAACACTAAATCAGTTTGGCGTAGTAGTCTCAACTCCACATCTATGCATGAACCTCAGAAGGAATTGCAACAGAAAGAGCAGACCAGAAGACAGCGCATTGTTGCTACAACAAAAGTCTGAACCTCAGAGGCAAAGGTGAAGAAATCCACACCATTGAGCTCGGGAGAGTTTGAGGACGGGAAGACCATCGTCCACAACTTGAAGGCAAAAATAGAAAAAGTTCAAATCGGAGATACTCCAGATAAAATGACCAATATTGGCACAATCCTAAAAGGGGACAAAAAGGAGTCTCTCATACAGTTCTTAAGAAGCAATGTCGACCTCTTTGCTTGGAAGGCCGCAGACATGCTGGGCATAGACCCTAAGTTAACGTGCCTCAAGCTAGCAGTCTACCCAGGATCTCGACCAGTACAATAGAGACATAAAAAGCTCGGACCAGAATGATCCCAAGCTATAGAAGAGCAGGTGCAAGCTCTACTGGAGGTAGGATTCATAAGAGAAGTCAAGTACCCACTATGACTAGCTAACGTCATCTTGGTGAAAAAATCAAATGGGAAGTGGCGCATGTGCACCGACTACACTGATCTCAATAAAGCCTGCCCAAAATATCCTCATCCACTCCCAAGTATCGACACTTTGGTGAACGCCTCCTCCGGATACAAATACCTCTCGTTTATGGATGCCTATTCAGGATACAATCAAATCTCGATGTACCCACCTGATCAAGAGAAAACCTCATTCTTAATCCCGAAAGCAAACTACTACTACATCGTCATGCCATTCGAACTCAAAAATGTAGGAGCCACTTATCGCAGACCACATCGGGAAAGTCATGGAAGTCTACGTGGACGACATGTTAATAAAGACACAAAGTGAAGAGTCGTTATTGTCTGACCTCACCCAAGTATTCGACACTATAAGAAGGCATGACATGCGACTTAACCCTACAAAATGCACCTTCGTAGTAGAAGCTGGCAAATTCTTGGGTTTTATGCTCACACAAAGAGGAATCGAGGCAAATCCGAATAAATGCCAGGCCATACTCGACATGGAGAGCCCGACTTGTGTCAAAGAGGTACAACAACTCAACGGAAGATTGGCAGCCTTGTCTAGATTTTTAGCTGGATCGACAATAAGATCTCTCCCTTTCTACGCCACTCTAAGGAAGGAAAAGAGGTTTGAATGGATGATGGAGTGCGAGCAGGCCTTCCAAGATTTCAAAAGATTCCTAGGACAACCGCCTATTCTAACCCGGCCACGGGAAGGAGAACCACTTATATTATACCTCGCAGTAGAAAATCGGGTAGTAGCCTCAGCACTGGTCCGAGAAGACTACAGTGGACAACAGCCTATATACTTCATCAGCAAAGCACTACAAGGGTCCGAACTGAACTATCAAAAAATAGAAAAATTTGCCTATACTCTTGTTCCGAGGGTTACCTGAAACTATAGGTCGATCTCGGACGAGATCTTCTGTACTGGTCGGGCTATTGTGTCCGACTTGGTGATGGTGATGATCCTTCGTCCCCGGAGGGTGGGGGTACCTGCAAGGGACTCTGATGCTTAAGTTAGCAAGGGTATTAAGCAGGTATTGAGTAGAATCAGAGTATGAGTTATACCTGGGTGCTCCAGTGTATTTATAGTGATGAGGCGTGACCTTTTTAGATAAGATAAGTTAGTTAACTTATCTTATCTTACCTTCTAGGTGAGGTTAGCTTATCTTTCATGGGAACCGCCCTTCCTTCTGTAGGCTTGGGCTGCCTTAGGATTTTGGGGCGTGTTCTTCTATTTGGGCCCTTCTTTGGGCTTTCCTGGTGACTTGGTCGAGCTCTTTGGAAAGAGGTCGGGTTGTCCTGACCTGAAGAGGTCGGTAACTTTGTCTGTAGAACATCCCGAGTCGGACAGCTTGATCCAGGGTATGAACAGTGCCCCTGCTCGGGCTCGGTCTTTATCTGGAGGTCGTGTCTTGGTCTTCGAGCCTGCTCGGGTAAAGCCAAACTCGAGCATTTTGTCGCTTTTATCTTTGTAGAGCTCTTTTTTGAATGTGGAACGTTTCTGCTTCTTTAAGCGCATGCTTTTGCATTAGCGCTCTAGCTTTGGAAACATGCAAGGGTTTAACACCCTCATTAATGGGCTTTTAATGCTCCGCTTTCTCTGGGTCTCTTTATTTTTAAACTTCGCATTTAAAAAACGGTTTCTCTTCTTCGTAACCTTCTTTCTCTCTTTTCTGTTTTCTATGTGATTTCCTCATTTCCTTCTGCGACGTTTGCTTGGCGATCGTTTGGTGTTGTTCTTGGAGTGTGATTTTGGTTTCCTTCTTTCTTCACCTTCTTCAGCGCTTCCTCTTTTCCTCAGGTTGGTTCTTTTCCCTGCTTCTTTACTTGCTTTGGAATGTGATTCTTCAATAAAGTTTTGATTTTGCCTGGGGCCTCTTCAAGAAAGAAAGCTTCTTGGATTTCTTTTAGATCTGCTCAAGGGCACAAAGTCTTTGCCATGTATGATGAGTCCTTTAAGGACTTTAAAAACTATTTCTTTAAAGTTTGAGCTGTTGAGGGGGTTCGCCCCTTTTTTCTTGTTGAAAATGATGAACCTACTTTTCCTCTTGAGTGGCAAAAGAATGTCATGGTGTTTCGATATACTTGGGAGATGTTGGACGGGGTCGAACATGCCTTTGTGAGCGTATTGGAGGATATTTGGGGGGAGCCTCTGCATCTGGATACTAAGAAATTTCTGGGGGACCCATCTTTGGTCCGAAAAGTGTTGGGTATTGACTGACGTGTTATTTTATTCTATTTTATCCCTGTGATCCATGACTTTTGTTTGTTGGTTTTGTCTTTTCTATTTTTCAGAAATGTCAAAAAACAACGACTCCATGAAAAAAAAGCCAGGAAGGCAGCCGCTGCACCAAACATCTCGGTCAAGGCGGCTGGGGAGGGATCTTCTCAAACCACCATGAAGCCGCCCGTACCAAGTTCTCCTGGGCCGAGGAGGGTGATCCCTACTCCTCGGGTTCACCTGGTAGATCCTCCACAAACTTCTACTGCTGCTTCTGGTGCTCCTTCCTCGAAAAAGCAGAAAACAATTGAGCCCTTTAACCTGGATGTCCCGGATTTTGATGCTGTCGAGTTTGTCGACCAGCAAATTGCCCCTTACGGTGCGCTTTCTATGGATGACATGTCCCTTCTTCATCTCCTAGATTTCATGCTACAAAATCCTTCATGGAAGAGGCTAAATCGGAGTTTGATCGGATCAAGGGTCTGAAGGAGGAGTTGGAGGTAAAGTTGGCAAAGGTAGAAAAGGAGTTGGAGGGTGAGAAGGCTAGCTATATCGCCTTGGCGGCTTCCTTGAAGTTGGCTGAGGACATGGCATTGAAGCACAAGGATAGCTATGTCTCAGCTTATAGGGAGTTGGTGCATCTTTGAGATGACTTGGAAACTTCTCGGGTTGATTATGCCGAGCTTCAGGGTCACCTTGTAGGCAGCGTGACTGCCGCCTATGAGAACCTGAGGGAGCAGGTCCGGATTATTGCCCCTGATGTCGATTTGACTCTCTTTAGTCTTGATAACGTAGTAAAGGATGGCAAGATTGTCCCGGATGATCCTGATGATGACGTTGAGCCTCTTCCTGTGCCTTCTCTTAAAGCTTCTGCTATGCCGGTCTCTTCAGCCCCCTCGACCGTAGTTGAGTCAGATCCTGATTGTCAGATCGTAAATCGAGGCAACGGGACAGTGGATGTTGTGCCTATCCAGACTCATCCTCTTTCACCTCATGTTGATTCCGCTAGTGAGGGACCTCCGAATTCTCTTTAATTATCTTTGGTATATTTTGGCATAGCCCAGTCTGTGGGCTTTTGAACTTTTTATTTTGTAAAGCATGCTTCTGACTTTGGTACTTCTCTAGTTGCTTCGCTTTAGCAACTTTATTTTCGTTAAACAAAATAGTCTCCAAAACTCTTGGGCTTGACTCTGATGGCTTCTTGAGTTTGTTCATTACTGCGACTTGTGTTTGGATTGGACCTTTTTTGCTTTATGTTTGTAGCCCGACTTCTGTTAAGTCTGAATCCACCTTGTGTTTTGGTCTTCTTTCTTTGTCCCAAAGTTATCTTTAGCGATCCATTTCGGTTGGACCTTTTGTGAGGTCTCTATTAGGATTTTCTTTTTGAGGTTTTCGGGTTGCCATCATGTCGAGCTTTTTACGAGTTATTTCTGTAATTCTCGTTCCTGGACCTTGTTCAAGTCTCTTTCAGGGATTACTTTATAACTCTTTGTTGTTTGTGCCGATTTCGTCATGTCAGGTTCTTCTGAGTTATTTCTGTAGCTTTATCTTTCCGGGCCGACTTTGTCACGTCGAGCCCTGTCGAGTTACTTGATAATCCTCTTTTTTGGACCTTGTTTCAGGTCTCTTTCAGGGATTATCTTTTGCAACTTTATCTTTTCGGGCCGACTTTGTCACGTTGGGCCCTGTCGAGTTACTTAATAATCCTCTTTTTCGGACCTTGTTTTAGGTCTCTTTCAGGGATTATCTTTTGTAACTTTATCTTTTCGGGCCGACTTTGTCACGTCGGGCCCTGTCGAGTTACTTGATAATCCTCTTTTTTGGACCATGTTTTAGGTCTCTTTCAGGGATTATCTTTTGTAACTTTTTGTAGGAGTCCGACTTCGTCATATCGGCCTCTTCGAAGTTATAGTAATCCTCTTTTATAGGGTTGGCCAGACCTCTTTCCAGGGCTTTACTTATAACTTGGGTTGTTATGGCTAGTCCGACTTTTTGTGCCGGCCAGTCTTTTAAGTTATTTTATAGCAGTCCACTTTATTAGGACCTCGTCAGGTCCTTTCTATGGATCACTTTCTATAACTTCTTGCATTATTCTGTTTTCATCTTTGCCGATTTTGTAGAATTTGGATTTTTAGCCTCGTTTTTGTCATGATCATGCAGTGAATTTGGTTTTCACTTTCTGTCGATCTGTAGCTTTACAATCGGGCGATGAATGTTTTCAGAATAATACGACTTGAACATTTGTAGAGAATCTGAACAAATTTTATTAAAAGAGAATGCAAATATACATGAGGAGTTAACTTCCTAAGTCGGGTGATTTGTAGGTCTTGGCGGGGTGCCTCGTTAAAAAACCTTTTTCAGGAAAAAGAGTGTGCCTTGTCCAAGATCTTTTATCATCCCTAGCTATAATACCTTCTTAGGTTGCAGGCGTGCCATGATCTAGGAAGAGCTCGCCCGTCGAGTTCGGAAAGTTTGTAGTAGCCCTTTCCCAATACTTCTATGACTCGGAAGGGTCCTTTCCAGTTTGCTGCCAGCTTTTCTTCTCCAGGTTGAGTTGTTCCTATGTCGTTTCGGATTAGGATAAGGTCATTTTCAACAAAGGCCCGCTGTATTACTTTTCGGTTGTATCTGGAGGCCATTCGTCTTTTCAGCGCCTCTTCCCTTATCCAAGCTTTCTCTCGAATTTCTGGAAGTAAGTCGAGCTCTTCCCTTTGACTTTGAGAATTGAATTTTTTGATAAAATAGATTACTTTGGGTGATCCTTCTTCGACCTCTACTGGGATCATTGCCTCCATTCCATAAGCTAATCGGAAGGGTGACTCCTTTGTTGTGGAATGTGGAGTCATTCGGTATGCCCATAAGACTTGTAGGAGCTCCTCAGCCCAAGCTCTATTTGCATCCTATAATCTCCGTTTATCCCTGCTAATATAACTTTGTTAGCAGCTTCGGCTTGTCCATTGGCTTGGGGGTGCTCAACAGAGGTGAATTGTTGTTTTATATTCAAGTCGGCCGCTAGTTTTCTGAAGCCTACGTCTGTGAACTGGGTACCATTGTCTGTAGTGATGGAGTATGGAACTCCGAACCTTGTGACGATATTTCAATATAGGAATTTCCGACTTCTTTAAGCTGTGGCATTGGCTAGGGGTTCTGCCTCAATCCATTTTGTGAAGTAATCTATTCCTACTTTGAGGAATTTGACTTGTCCTGATCCTTGAGGAAAAGGTCTGAGGAGATCGAGTCCCCTTTTTGCGAATGGCCAAGGTGAGGTTACGCTAATGAGTTCCTCTGGCGGAGCGGTGTGGAAGTTGGCATGCTTTTGACATGGCGAACATGTCCTTACGAATTCTGTGGCTTTTTTTATAGAGTTGGCCAATAGAATCCTGCCCGAAGTACTTTTTTGACGAGTGCTTGCGCTCCGAGGTGATTACCACAAATGCCACTGTGTACTTCTTCTAGGATATCCTTAGTTTGGAAGTCGGCACGTATTTTAGCAATGGTGTTGAAATCCCTCTTTTGTATAAAGTATTATTTATGATGGTGTAGTATTGTGCTTCCCGTTTTAACCTCTTTGCCTCTTTCTCATCTGTAGGGAGGGCCTCTGTCGTGAGGTAATTAATTATGGGGGTCATCCATCCCTGATCGCGACCTATTATGGTTAGGACCTTTTCTTTTTCTGAGATTGATGGCTTCTGTAGAATTTCTTGGATAAGGCTTCTATTTTTGCCTTCTGGTTTGGTGTTGGCTAGTTTTGAGAGTGCATCGGCCCGGGCATTCTGCTCTCGGGGTATGTGTCGAATCTCATACTCTCCGAGTTGTCTGAGCTGTTCCCTGGTTTTGTCCAAGTACTTTTTTATACTGGGATCTTTGGCTTGGTAGCTTCCTGTTATTTGTGAAGTGACTACTTGTGAGTCGCTAAAGATGATAAGTTTTTGAGCTCCACCCTCCCCAGCCAGCTTTAAACCAGCTAATAGTGCCTCATATTCCGCTTGATTGTTTGAGGCAGAGAACCCGAATTTGAGGGAGAGTTCGAGTTGGGGCCCCTGGTCGCTTTCAATTATTACGCCTGCGCCACTTCCCGTTTTATTCGAGGAGCCATCCACATATAGATTCCATTCTGCGGGGACTTCTGGTGTGTTCGTAAATTTTGCAATGAAGTCGGCCAGATATTGAGATTTGATGGTCGTTCGAGCTTCGTATTGAAGGTCGAATTCGGACAACTCGACTGCCCATTGCAAGATTCTGCCTGGCAAGTCTGTTTTCTGTAAAATTCCTTTTATGGGCTGGTTGGTCCGGACTTTAATGGTGTGAGACTGAAAATATGGGCGAAGTCGTCGAGATGTTATTATGAGAGCGTAAGCGAATTTTTCTATTTTCTGGTAGTTCTGCTCGGACCCTTGTAACGCTTTGCTGATAAAGTATATGGGTTGTTGCCCATTGTTGTCTTCTCGGACCAGTGCTGAGGCTATTGCCCGATTTCCTACTGCGAGGTACAAGATGAGTGGTTCTCCTTCCCGTGGCCGACTTAATATAGGTGGCTGTCCAAGAAATTTTTTGACGTCTTGGAAGGCTTGCTCACATTCAACTGTCCATTCAAACTCTTTTCCCTTCCTTAGAGTGGCGTAGAAGGGGAGAGATCTTATTGCTGATCCCGCCAGGAATCTGGACAAGGCTGCCAACCGCCCGTTGAGTTGTTGTACCTCTTTGATACAAGTCGGGCTTTTCATGTCGAGTACGGCCCTGCACTTGTCCGGGTTTGCCTCGATTCCTCTCTGTGTGATCATAAAACCCAAGAATTTTCCAGCTTCTACTGCGAAGGTACATTTCGTGGGGTTGAGTCACATGCCGTGTTGTCTTATGGTGTTGAATACTTGTGTCAGGTCGGATAATAACATCTCTTCATTTTGCGTCTTCACTAGCATGTCGTCTACGTAGACCTCCATGATCTTTCCGATGTGATCCAAAAAAACTTTGTTCATTAATCTTTGGTAAGTGGCTCCCGCATTTTTGAGACCGAATGGCATAACAATATAGCAGTAATTTGACTTTGGGGTTAAGAAAGAGGTTTTTTCTTGGTCGGGTGGGTACATTGGGATTTGGTTATATCCCGAGTATGCGTCCATAAAGGAGAGGTATTTGTATCCGGAGGAGGCATCTACCAGTGCGTTGATGTTTGGGAGCGGATAAGAATCTTTCGAGCAAGCTTTGTTGATATCGGTATAGTCGGTGCACATTCTCCACTTCCCATTTGACTTTTTTACCAAAATGACATTAGCAAGCCATAGTGGGTATTTGACTTCTCTTATGAAGCCTGCCTCCAGTAGAGCTCGTACCTGTTCTTCCACTGCTTGAGAATGTTCTGGTCTTAGCTTTCTGTGCCTTTGTTATACCGGCCGAGATCCTGGGTAGACTGCTAGCTTGTGGCACATTAATTTGGGATCTATGCCTGGCATGTCTGCGGCCTTCCACGCAAAGAGGTCGGCGTTGTCGCGTAGGAACTGTATGAGTGATTCTTTTATGTCCCCTTTTAGGAGTGTGCCGATGTTAGTTGTTTAGTCCGGGGTGTTCCCGATCTGGATTTTCTCTATTTCTCCTTCAGGTTCTGGGCGGAGCTCCTCCCGCCTCCGAACTCCACCGAGCTCGATTATGTGGAATTCTTCTCCTCTGCCTCTGAGGTTTAGACTTTCGTTGTAACAGCGGCGCACCATCTTCTGATCTGCCTTTACTGTGGCTATTCCTTCTGCGGTTGGGAACTTCATGCATAGATGCGGAGTCGAGACTATTGCGCCGAGTTGATTTATCGTTGCCTGACCTATTAGGGCATTGTAGGCTGAGCTTGCGTCAACGACGATGTAATCTATTTTGAGTGTTCTTGACTGACTTCCCTTTCCAAAAGTTGTGTGGAGCGGGATGTATCCCATTGGTTGAACCGGGGTATCTCATAACCCGAACAGGCTGTCCGGATATGCTCTGAGTTCTTTTTCTTTCGAGCCGAGTTTGTCGAAAGTGGTTTTGAATAAGATATCGGCAGAGCTCCCCTGGTCTATCAATGTGTGGTGAAGATTTGCGTTTGCCAGTATAATAGTGATGACCATGGGATCGTCATGCCCTGACGCGACGCTGGATGCGTCTTCTTGGTAAAAGTGATCGCCGGGATGTTAGGTGCTTCCTTCTTTTCTGCGACATGGTATACGTCTTTGAGATGTCTTTTGCGGGATGATTTGGAGATTCCTCCCCCGGGGAATCTGCCGTGTATCATGTGGACATGTCTTTCTGGCGTCCGAGATGATCGCGCGGTTGGTCCGACGTCTTCTGCTCATCTTCTTTTCCTTTGTTCATCATCACGGGTGGCCAGGTATCGATCTAGATTTCCTTCTCGTACGAGATTTTCTATGACGTTTTTTTAGTCAAAACACTCATTGGTGGAGTGCCCGCGGATCCGATGGTATTCACAATATTCAGCCCAGTTTCCTCCTCCTTTTTTGCCTTTGAGTGGTCGAGCTGGTGGTATTTTTTCTGTGTTGCAAACCTCCCTGTAGACATCCACAAGAGATACCCGAAGAGGGGTGTAATTGTGGTATTTTTTGATTTTCTCTCCATGGCGATCTTCTTTCTTTTTGGAATCTTTGTCTTTATCCCGAGAGGTGAACCCGACCTTTGAGGTCTCTCCTAATCGGGAGTTTTCTTCCATGTTGATGTACTTTTCCGCTCGTTTTTGCACCTCGTTCAGAGACGTGGGGTATTTATTTGATATAGATTGACTAAAAGGCCCTTCTCGCAGGCCATTAATGAGGCCCATGATAGCGGCTTCTGTTGGCAGGTTTTGTATATACAGGCATATCTTGTTGAATCTCTCCATGTAGTTGCGCAGGGTTTCCCTTTCTCCTTGTTTGATTCCTAGTAAGCTCGGTGCATGTTTAGCTTTGCCTTTTGGATGGAGAATCTGGCCAAGAATTTCTTGGCCATGTCGTCGAAACTCGAGATGGATCTAGGAGGGAGATTGTCGAACCATCTAATTGCTGTTTTTATTAAAGTAGTTGGAAAGGCTTTGCAACAGACCGCATCTGAGGCGTCGGTAAGATACATTCTGCTCTTGAAATTGCTGAGATGATAGCTGGGATCCGTAGTGCCGTCGTACAAGGTCATGTCTGGGAGTTTGAAGTCTTTTGGAATTCTTGTCTTCATGATCTCCTTGGTGAATGGACCTTGCTCCTTGCGGGTGCTATCTTCGGGAGTGGATCGGCCGGCTTTAGTCTTGACATCGGCTTCAAGTTTTAGGAGTTTGTTCTCCAATTCCCGACGTTGCCTTATTTCTCTTTGCAAGTCTTTCTCAGCCTCTCGTTGGTGTAGAGCTTCTTCCTCAAGTTGTTTTAACCGATCTTGAAACGCATCCAGGGCTCCCTCGTTTGGGGAGTTCTTTTTGTTGATTTGGAGAGTATCTTTTGGTGTAGTGTCTGCATTTTTGTGTGGCATTCTATCCTCTAGATCTAAGTCATGGTTGTTGTCATGGTCGTCCGCCATGGTGCTGGGATGACTTCTAGGTTCCCCGGCAATGGCGCCAATGTTCCGAGGGTTACCTGAAACTATAGGTCAATCTCAGATGAGATCTTCTGTACTGGTCAGGCTATTGTGTCCGACTTGGTGATGGTGCTGATCCTTCGTCCCCGGAGGGTGGGTGGTACCTGCAAGGGACCCCGATGCTTAAGTTAGCAAGGGTATTAAGTAGGTATTGAGTAGAATAAGAGTATGAGTTATACCTGGGTGCTCCAATGTATTTATAGTGATGAGGCGTGACCTTTTTAGATAAGATAAGTTAGTTATCTTATCTTATCTTATCTTACCTTCTAGGTGAGGTCAGCTTATCTTTTATGGGAACTGCCCTTCCCTCTGTAGGCTTGGGCTGCCTTAGGATTTTGGGGCGTGTTCCTCTATTTGGGCCGTTCTTTGGGCTTTTCTGGTGACTTGGCCGAGCTCTTTGGAAAGAGGTCAGGTTGTCCTGACCTGAAGAGGTCGGTTACTTTGTCTGTAGAACATCCCGAGTCGGACAACTTGATCCAGGGTATGAACAACTCTCATACTAACATCTCGACAACTTCGCCCATATTTCTGAGCCCACACCATCTGGGTTCTGACCAACTAGCCCATAAAAGGCATTTTACAAAAAACAGACTTAGCAGGAAAAATCTTGCAATTGGCAGTCGAGTTGTCCGAATTCGACCTTCAGTATGAAGCTCGGACAACCATCAAATCACAGTATCTAGCCAACTTCATTGCAAAGTTTACAGACACCCCAAAAATCTCTACAAAATGGAATCTCTACGTAGACGGTTCCTCATACAAAACCGAAAGTGGCGCAGGCATGATAATAGAAAGCGGTCAGGGAACCCAAATCAAATTTTCCCTCAAATTTGGGTTCCCTGCTTCAAACAACCAGGCTGAATATGAGGCACTACTAGCTTGTTTGAAGCTGACTAAGGAGGTTGGAGCTCAAAAGCTTATCATCTTCAGCAACTCACAAGTAGTCACCTCACAAATAACAGGGAACTATCAAGCCAAGGATCCCACCATGAAAAAGTACTTGGACAAAAACAGGGAACAGCTCGGACAACTCGGGGAATTGAGGTCCGCCACATACCTCGGGAACAAAATGCTCGAGCTGATGCACTCTCAAAACTAGCCAGCACCAAACCAGGGGGCAACAATAGAAGCCTCATCCAGGAAATGTTGCAGAACCCGGCAATCTCGGAAGAAGAAAAAGTCCTAGCCATAACAGATCTTGATCAAGGATGGATGACTCCCATAATTAACTACCTCAAAATAGAAACATGCCCTATAGATAAGAAGGTGGCAAAGAGGTTAAAACGGGAGGCACAATACTACACCATCATAAATAATACTCTATACAGGAGAGGAATTTCAACACCACTGTTAAAATGTGTGCCGACTTCCAACACAAAGGATGTCTTAGAAGAAGTACACAGTGGCATTTGTGGTAACCATCTCGGAGCACAGGCTCTTACCAAAAAAGTACTTCGGGCCGGATTCTACTGGCTGACTCTACAAAAAGAAGCAACAAAATTCGTAAAAACATGTCCACCATGTTAGAAACATGCCAACTTTCACATCGCCCCACCAGAGGAGCTTATCAGCGTAACCTCACCCTGGCCATTCACAAAATGGGGACTCGACCTTCTCGGTCCTTTCCCTCAAGGATCCAGACAAGTCAAATTCCTCATCGTGGGGGTAGACTATTTCACAAAATGGATTGAGGAGGAACGCCTAGCTAACGCCACTGCTCAAAGAAGTCAAAAATTCCTATATAGAAACATTGTCACAAGGTTTGGAGTTCCATACTCCATCAGCACAGACAATGGCACTCAATTTACAGAATTGGCGGCCGATCTGAACATAAAACACCAATTCACATCCGTAGAACACCCCCAGGCCAACGGACAAGTAGAAGCTGCTAACAAAGTCATATTAGCCGGGTTAAAACGGAGATTACAGGATGCAAAGGGAGCCTAGGCTGAAGAGCTTCCGCAAGTCCTATGGGCATATCAGATAACTCCACACTCCACCACAAAGGAATCACCTTTTCGATTAGCTTATAGAATGGAGGCAATGATCCCAGTGGAGGTCGAAGAAGGATCACCCAGAGTGATCCACTACGGTGAAGAGGCCAACTCCCAACTTCAAAGGGAAGAACTTGACCTACTTCCTGAAATCCGAGAAAGAGCTCGGATCAAGGAAGAGGCATTAAAACGTCGAATGGCTTCAAGATACAATCAAAAGGTAGTGCCACAAGGTTTTTCCGAGAACGATCTCATCCTAATCCGAAATGACATTGAAACAAATCAACCTGGATAAGGAAAGCTGGCAGCAAACTGGAAGGGACCCTACCGAGTCATAGAAATACTCGGAAGAGGCTACTACAAGCTATCCACTCCCGAGGTCATGGCACGCCTGCAACTTAAGAAGGTACTACAGTTAAGAGGTAGTAAAGGATCTTAGGATGAGGTGCACTCTTTTTCCTTAAAAAGGTTTTTTTAACGAGGCACCAAGCTAAGACCCATGAAATACCTAACTTAGAGGGGTAAAACTCCCACATGTATATACTTGCATATTTTCTTTTTGAATAAAGTTTTTTCAGATTTTCTACAAATCCTTTATCAAGATGCATTAATCTGGAATGCAAAATTTCATCGCCTGATTATAAAGCTACAGATCGGCAAAAGTGAAACTAAATTTACTGCCCGATCACGATAAGGGCCAACAAAGATGAAACTGAATTCATCAAAGGTCGACCAGGCTAGGATCAAACCTAATTTCCGTAAAATCGGCAAAGATGAAAAGCGACAAAACAGATTAAATACAAGAAGTTATCGAAAGTGACCCATAGGAAAGGACCTAACGAGGTCTTAATAAAAATGGGTTGCTAAAAAATAACTTAAAAGATGGACCGACGTGAAGAAGTCAGACCAGTCGACCACAACAACAAAGTTATAAAAAGTAAATCCCTGGAAAGAGGCTTGGCCAGCCCTAAAAAAGAGGATTACTAGAAATAACTTCGAAGGGACCGACATGATGAAGTCGGCCACCCACAAACCAAAGTTATAAAAGTAATCCATAAAAGAGATTTGACAAAGATCCCAGAAGGATCACTAGAAATAACTTCGAAGGGACCGACATGATCAAGTCGGCCTCCCACAAACCAAAGTTATAAAAGTAATCCGTAAAAGAGATCTGACAAAGATCCAAGAAGGATTACTAGAAATAACTTTGAAGGGACCGACATGATGAAGTCAGGCCTCCCACAAGCTAAAGTTATAAAAGTAATCCATAAAAGAGATCTGAAAAAGATCCAAAACGGATTACTAGAAATAACTTAGAAGAGACCGACATGATGAAGTCGACCTCCAACAAACCTACAAAAAAGTTATACAAGGTAATCCATAGGAGAGATCTGACAAAGATCCATACAAAAAGGATTACTAAAATAACTTCAGAAGGAGTCAACCAAACAGAAGGCATGCGCTATAAGGGACTTCAAGTCGGACCCAGAAAGCCATGACCCAAAAGAATTAAAGCTACAAGTATGAAAGTATAAAGGCAATCAAAAGAGGTCAGAAAATAGTATTTCAATGCCTCAGCCTAAATACTAAGCAAGCAATCAACAGGCAGGAACCAAACTGCTATAATAAACAAAGACCCAAGAGGCCACCTGAAGTCAACCCCAAGAGCCTGAGAAACTACTTTATTTTTCCAAAATAAAGTTGCTAACAGAAAAGCAACCAAAGTATCCAGAAACCAAGACTACAAATTACAAAAAAAAAAGAGTTCAAGGCCTACAGGTCGGGCTATACACAAATGTACCAGAAATAATCATAGAGGATCCAAAGACTTTCCAGTAGCTGCATCACGGGGTGAAGGAGGACGAGTCTGAAGAGGTACAGCATCTACCGTCCCATCATCCCGGTTCAGGATCTGGACGTCAGGATCAGACTCAGGCTGACCAACTTCAGCTGTCGGAGCTGAGGAAGCCGGGGCAACAGAGACTTTGGCAGCAGGCATGGGAGGAGGCTTGACATCGTCATCATCATCAGGGTCATCAGGAACAATCTTACCATCATTTACAATGTTGTCCAAGCTGAAAAGAGTAAGGTCAAGCTTGGGCGCAAGAACTCAAACCTGCTCCTTCAAATTCTCATAAGCAGCATTGACACTGCCTACAAGATGGCCTTGAAGTTTAGCATAATCAGCTCGGACAGACTCCAAACTCTCCCTGAGACCCATCATCTCCCTATAAGTGGTGACGTAGCTCTTCTTATGCTTCAACGCCATATCCTCAGCCAACTTTGCAGAGGCTACCAAAGCAATAGCTCTAGTTTTTTCACCCTCCAACTCCTTTTCCAGCTTGGCCACTTTCACCTCGAGCTCCTCCTTCAAACCCTTGATCCGGTCAAACTCCGACTTGGCCTCCTCCATAAAAGCCTTTGTTGCATGGATAGGAAGATTCTGGGCGGTCCGATATAAAGCTGCTCCCATATGAGCCATCTTGACACTGCTCCAAGTAATAAAATCCAAATGACAAAGAAGAGAGACATCGTCAGTAGGCATAATACCATAAGGGGTAATCTGCTGGTCGATGAAGCCAACAACATCAAAATCAGGAGCATCTAGATTGAAGGGCTCAACAGTCTGAGGTCTTTTTGAAGGAGGAACGGCTGTAGGAGAAGAGGTAGCAGCAGAAGCTTGGGGAGGATCAAGCACATGAACCTGAGGGGGTAGGGATCATCCTCCTCGGTCCAGGAGAGTTCAGCACAGGTAGTTTTTGAGAAACCTGAGAAGACTCTTCCCCAGTCACTCTGGCCGAGATGTTTTGGGCTGCGGTAGCCTTCCTTGCCTTTCTAAAGACTTTCATGGAGTCATTATTCTTGGACATCTCTAAAAAACAAAAATCAACCATAAGGAAGTTGGTTACAAACTAGAAAGAGAATGAAGCAAAGTAAAAACAGAAGTAAAATAAGTCGGCCAATACCCAACACAGTTCGGACTAGGGAGGGGTCTCCCAAAAACCTCTTGGTGTCAAGATGGGAAGGTTCCCCCCAGATGTCTTCTAAAACATTTAGCATGCTCAACCTCGTCAAGCATCTTCCATGTGTATCGAGACACCACAACGTTCTTTTGCCAACACAAGGGGAAGGCAGGTTCATTATTCGCTTCTAAGAAAAACGGTCGAGCTCCCTCAATAGCTCGGACCTTAAAAAAGTAATTCTTAAAGTCCCTAAAGGACTCATCATACATAGCAAAAACTTTGTGTCCCTGGGCAGAACAAAAGGAAATCCAATAGGCTTTCTTTTTTGAGGAAATTCCGAGCTTAGTCAAAACAAAAAGATAAAGAAAAAGAGTCTGAGAAGGCGTGTCTCCCAACTCTTGGCAGAGCAACTGAAAAATCTTAATAAAACCCCAAGAGTTCGGATGAAGCTGTGATAGAGCTACGTTACACGACCACAACAGGTCGGTCTCAAAGGAAGTAAAAGAAAAAGTAATGTTCAGCTGGCTGAAAAAATAGTCACAAGCATAAAAGAAGGGACCTTCCCCCCAGCTCAGAGCAGGAAAGCAAACCCTCTCATCAGAATCAGGCGCTACCAATTCATAGTTCTTTTCCTGATCCCTATTCTTACAGAGTCGGTGATGTTTTCTAAGCTCCGCACAAAACTCAGCATTTACCACGGAAACACACATCAAAACAAGGGAGTCCAACCAGTCGGACATCCCCTCAGGAACCTTAGAAGACGTCTCAACAATATTTTTGTGAGAAGATATGGCCAACTAGTCCTACAAAAAGAAAAAGAGAATGGATTACTAACCAAAACATCTCAGACAAACATGACTCAAGAGCAATACAAATAGTAAAAGGAAAACCCCAAAACTCAGAAAACGTTTATAAGGCTACACCTCAAAACTCTTAGCGAAGAAAATTCCCCTTTCAAGCAAACAAAAACACAGGAAGAAAATCAAAGCAAACCATCAGAAAAACGTTATCTTCTACAAGTCTATCAGTAAAGAAAGCTACCAACATAGCGAATCCATCAAAGGTGCAATTCTTTCCAAAGAATCAAGCAGTTTATCAGCCCAAAACTCCAAATGAGAAGATACAATCGGAAGCAATAAACAAGCATGTAAAACCCTAAAAAGGAACTCTAAAAGACCTTCATCACAGCAACAATCAAGCATGACGATACAAAAAGGTTCAAGCTTTCCAACATGAAATCAAGCAACGGCGCAATTATTTACAAAAATAAAAATGCAAGAAGAACAGTAAAAGAAGAAAGAAAGAAATAGACCTGAAAAGCAGAGAAGACAATGAAACACTGAGAGGTTGAAAAGCAATGACAAGGCCGAAGATCACCCTTCGAAGGAACGAAGCACAAAACAATCACCAATAGCACCACAAGGAGAAGCGCGAAAACATAAAAGACAAAGAGTCCCAGGCAAACCAGAAAATAGAAAGGCGAAAATGGAGTACAGCAAGCAAAGGAAAAGAAGAAACGGAAGCCAAATCTTTGAAAACTAAATTCAAAAATAAAGAAAGGGGGAAAAAAGCAAAGGGAAGAGTTAATGGGTTATTAAACCCTCGCACATTTCCAAGACAGAGAGACGCGCATTTCAAAAGAACCAAAGGAATTCCTGTTTCAAAAAATTAAATTAAAAGAAAACGTTCCGCATTCAAAGGGAAACTCTACAAAGAAGAAATCAACAAATGCTCGAGTTCGACTCCACCAGAGAAGATCAAAGTCCTAAAAATAAGGGCTCGACCTCAAAAAGGCATACCACACTCAAGCAGGGAACTGTTCATACCCTTGGTCGAACTGTTCGACTCGGAATGTTTTAACGACAACTCACCCGACCTCTTCAGATCAGGGTTATCCGACCTCTTCTCAAAGAGCTCGGCCAAATCACCAGGAAAGCCCAAAAAAGGGCCTAAATAGAGGAATGCGACCTAAATCCAAAGGCAGTCCAAGCCTATAGAGATAAGGGCGGTTTCCTTAAAGATAAAGATAACTTCACTCAAAGAAAAGAGAAGATAACTATCTTATCTCAAAGAGAAGGTCACTCCTCACCATTATAAATACACTGGAGCACCCAGGTATAACTTATACTCTGATTCTACTAAAGACCTGCTTAATACCCTTGCTAACTTAAGCATCGGAGTCCCTTGCAGGTACCACCACCCTTCGGTGACAAAGGATCAGCACCACCACCAAGTCCAACAAGTCGGACACGGCAGCTCCGGCCACCGTCATCAATTCAGACACAACAGCTCCGACTAATACATAAGATCTCATCCGAGATCGACCTACAATTTCAGGTAACACTCGGAACAACTACCCTTCCACAGCAAAAATCTCTCCCCCAACTTAGTTATCTGTTTCACGCTATTGATGAGAGAGATATTTATTGTACGGTTTGGAATCAATCAAAATAAGAATCAATTCATTGGTAACATAGTCCAAACCAACAATGAATTCTCTCAATCAAATGTGATGCATGAAAATTTGTCTCTCAACAAATTTCCTTCGGAAAGTATACCGAATTGTCGTTAAGTAATAACTCACAAAAGAGTGAGGTCGAATCCTACAGAGATTAACGGATTAAGCAATCAATGGTTAATTGATTATCCTAGTTAGACGAATCATATTGGAGTGATAAGTAACAAGGAAATGTAAAATGGCATAAAAGTAAAGAAAGCAATAAAGTGTAGAAAAGTAAAATGGCAAGAGAAGTAAATGTAAAAACTAAAAATAAAATGAACATTGGGATCAAGAGATATTGCAATCCTCCGGATCAAGTTCATTCTCATCCCTTCTTCAATCAATGCATTCATTGATCTCCTTGGCAATCTTAAGTGATTGGATTCCAATTCCTTGGCAATCCAATCTCTCTAAGCTTGAACAATTTCCCAATTCCTTGATTTAATTGCTCATGAGAAGAGATGAAGTTTGGTCACTGATTATACCACACACATTCATAGATCAAAGTATTGGTAGGATTAAATGTCACAATATCCATCCAACCCCCAACCTAATCCAATGTGAGAGAGCATTTCTAGCATGATTTTCTCATTCCTCTTCCAAGGTTATGAGGAAATCCAAGTATGAGCAATTTCTCTTCCAAGACAATTACCCAATTGGATGAAGATCGAAAGCTCTCTAGTAAAATCAAGAGAAAAGAAAGAAGAAGAAGAATAAGAACTACAATTGATCCATTGAATCACAATAAAGCTCTCTAACCCAATGAAAAGAGTTAGTTGATCATTGCTCTACCAAAATAGAAAAGAAAGAAAGTGCAGAAAAGTAAAGATGAAGATTAAAACTAACATTGAAACTTCCAAATTCATAAATGAAAAGTACAAAGAAAATAAAGAGAAGAAAAAGTGTGTGAGGGTAGGGAGTCCGAAGACCCCTCTTCAATCCCCAATCTCCAGCCTGTATCCTATGAATGTAAAGACTAAGGCCTTTATATAGGCTCTCCTAAATTACAAAATTAAAAGCAAATTACAATTAAATGAAAATTCCTATTCTAGATGCTTCTTATGGCCTTGATTGGTTGACAATTGTGGGCTTGCTTTCTTGAGCTTGGGTGGTCCATGAAAGAGAAGTGAAGCAAGTTGAGGTCCAGGTGCTAATGTTAGTGCTATCGTTAGCCACACTAACGCTATAATTGTGGCGTTAGTGCCAAAGTTATTGTGGCTAACGTTGCACTTGTTACCAATTGGTGTTTTTGGGGCTTAAAAGATGCCTCTTGTTTGTGCTCCAATTTCAGGCCCACTATAAACTATTATATATCTTTGGAAAGCTCTGAATGTCAGCTTTCTAACGCAACTGGAATCACCTCAATTGGATCTCTGTAACTCAAGTTATGCTCCTTTGAAGTGGACATGTTCGCTGGCATAGTCGCTAGCGTTACTGAAAAAAGTGAGTCACAATAACGCTAGCGATCAGGGGCTTAATGTTGCCAGGTTCTGGAGCTCAAACTTAATGTCCACTCCATACTATTATATATTGTTGGAAAGTTCTGGATGTCTACTTTCCAACGCCATTGGAAGCGCATCATTGGGAGCTCTACAGCTCGAGTTACATTTCTTGGAAGGTGAAAAGGTCAATTGGTCTTACTACAGGTTGATACCATGTTCATCTTTGCACTTTCGGGGCAGGTTTTCTCCCT
Organism: Arachis stenosperma; assembly: GCF_014773155.1. Classification (NCBI taxonomy): domain Eukaryota; kingdom Viridiplantae; phylum Streptophyta; class Magnoliopsida; order Fabales; family Fabaceae; genus Arachis; species Arachis stenosperma. Next base: position 79,825,317 of record NC_080383.1, read on the forward strand.
CAAATTTAGTGTCGACCATGTAGTGCCATATATGCTTGAAAAGTTCTGGAATCCTACTTTCCAATGCTTTTAGAATCACCTCATTTGGAGCTCTGTGGCTCAAGTTATTCTTGTTTGAAGAAGGCATGGTCAGGCTGCCAGGTGAGACTTTTGCCCACGTTAACTACCACGTTAATGTAGTTAACGTGGGTCTTTTTGCTTTGCAAACGTTAGTGGCACTCACTTTTTCCACTAACATTGGCGTCTCCCTTTCCTTCCACGTTAACGTAGTTAACGTGGGTCTTTTTGCTTCGCAAACGTTAGTGGCACTCACTTTTTCCACTAACGTTGGCGTTTCCCTTTCCTTCCACGTTAGTTTCCATGTTAATGTAACTAACGTGGAAGCTAATGTGGGTCTTCTTTGCTTCGCAAACGTTAGTGGCGTTCACCTTTTCCACTAACGTTCCATGCTCTCCTTCTTCAAAGTTAATGCCACTAACTTTCTCACTAACGTTGGGGCTTCTCTTTTCTTCCACGTTAATGACCACATTAGTGGCACTAACGTGGCTCTTCTCTGCTTCTTGTTACCTGAAATTAATCAAACAAAGTGCATCAAAGTCTTGCTCTTAATCATGGTATCATGCATCATCCAATTTATCATTCAATTCATGCATAATTCTCATGAAATCATTCAAAATTCACAATGTTTGCTTGAATCATGGTATGATTGCATTTTCACCCAAATACTTGCTTATTTCCTAAGAAAATGCATGAAACCATCCTAAAGCATACAAAAAATGGCTAGTAAAACTAGCCAAGATGCCCTGGCATCGGAACACCAAACTTAAATCTTGCTTGTCCCCAAGCAAGAAAAGAACTATGCACAAAGAATTCTCTTTATTGGAATGTATTGAAGAATTGCTTATGATGCCTTAGTGGGTGAAGTGAATAAGTGACAGTGTGATGAACTCTAATTTGTATGCTTATGCAAGGATTCCAGTGCTCATTAGTCCTCACATTTTGGAATTCTTAGATCTTAGGACTTTTATTCAAATGATATAATGGAATCCTCTTTATAGATTGTCACCTTGAAGCAGCACTTACTTTCTAGCATTTTTTTTTCTTTGTGGAAATTGGCCTCGACTCTAGGTGTCATGTATCAAAGCGGCTTTTTAAGATAAGCTTTCAATCAATACTCCCAAACCAGTTGGTCTAAGGTATTAGGTGTTGAAGCACCCCTTAGGATTTACTTGCTCAAGCCTCTCTCTTTGATACAAATTCACCACAAGCATTTAACTAGGATAATAACTCTTTGAGTTCTTGTTTCTTTCTTTTTCTTCCTAGTAATTGATGCTCAGAGCCTTGGGCTTTTTTTTTGTTTTTCTTTTTCTTTTGTTTTCTTTTGTTACTGCTTCTTGGATCAATAGATGTTTGAAAAATTCCATAATACTTCTCTAAACTTCATTTCCTGTCTATGAGCTCCCATGCAAGTTTTCACAAACATGCAACCTCAATACACAATCATATAATCAGATCCTCCACTCCTCTTAATCTTTTGCTTGCCCCATGATTTATAAAATTCTTCAACATTTTCCTTCCAAAAGAATGATTTCTTTGTTGCATTCTTAAAGATATTAGGTGCAAGTAAAATTCAAGATGACAATCATGATATCATAGCAACATGTTACAAATCAAAAATCAAATTATGCTTATTCACAAGAGTAATCACACATGCATACAAAGAAAATAGAAGACAATCATGCAATTTAAAGTGCTGGAAATAAGTAAGAGGAGAAAGGAACTTTACCACCTTGTAGTTTATCTTCATTGTTGTTGCCCTTTTTCTCCTATTCTTTCCCTTTCCACACCAAACTTAGAATGCTTGCTTATACTCAAGCAACAATTAAAACAGTGGTGATGGGGTCTATGATGGATAATGAATGTCTTAGAATGAAGTGTGAGTATGCATGTGTTTCAGCAAGCTAGATTAAGGATACAATAAAGGCACAAGAGATACAAACAGAGATATTTTGATTGCATTAATAAGTGGTATGCTTGGTACCTTGCATGAAAAATAAGTGGCAACACCAAACTTAGTGTGACACTCTCAATTTAGAATGTTGCAAGTACCCAGTGAAGATTGAAAATGAAATTGTTGCATGGCAACACCAAACTTAGAATGCAATCATATGCCAAATTATTGAAAGTAAACTAAGCAAGGAAAGAAAATGTTACCTACGGTTGGGTTGCCTCCCAACAAGCGCTCTTTTAATGTCATTAGCTTGACATGTTGTTCATGACTTTCTTCCTCTTCTTCCAGTTTGTTAAGAGGAATGACCTCAAGAGGAAAGAGGAGCCAGTTAATGCCCCTTGTTTAGAGTGCCTCTCCCCAGCAAGCTTTCTTTTGTTGTTTGCTTGAGTAAACTTGCTTGTTGGGGGTAGGGGTGGGATGACTTTTGGTTGACCTTTTCTTCTTCATGGATATTGTCCTTCTTTTCTTGGTCACCATCCTCTTTTTAGTGCTCATGTTGATTGCCTTCACCACCTTGATTTCAGGACTTGGGTGTTGTATGATGGTTGGAGCATCCTCTTCATCAAGTGCTTCTTGAATTGGTGGTTCAATGAACTCACCCTCTATGCAACTCTCTGTTTTATTGGAGTGTGGGCTCCCTTGATTGACTTCCTATCTTTCTTCTACATGATGTTGCATTAAGTCTTTTGGGAGTGAGTTTGCATGTTCCTTTGTCACCACTAGTAACCTCTGTGGGTATGGAGCCTTAGGCTTATATATTCTCACAACCTCCTCCTTCTTCATAGAAATCTCACTTGGTATGGGTGCCTTTTTTTCTTTTTCTTCTGATTCCTCCCTTGGGTTTGCCATGGTGTCACTAAAGGAATTATAGGTATGGAATTGCTTTGATAGATATCCAACTTGTGCCTCAAGCTTCTTAATGGGAAGCCCCCGGTTCTGCATAATGGATTTTGCTTCCTCTTGAAAAGTCCTCGTGTCCTTAGATTCTTCCAAGAGCATTGCCAGTAGGTTCTTTATCCTTGATAGCTTATCCTCGAGGGGAGGGTGTGCAGCTGGGGTGAAATTTGGAGGTTGAGGGTGGCTACTTTATGAACGAAATTGGTTGTTTTGTGGTTGTATGTTCTGAGAGTGGTGTGACTTTTGTGGGTAATGATGTGTTTTGTGGAATGTGAGAAGAATTTTGTGTATAATGGAATGCATTGTGTGAGTGGTGAGATGAATTATATGGATGTAGGAAGGAATTTTGTGTTGAGGCATGTCCAAGTGGTGAAGGGTTTTGATGTGAAAAGCTAGGAGGTGAGCTTGAATAATTAAAGGATGATGGCTCTTGATGAATGGGGTGTGAATAAGTGAAATTTCTTTGGTTTTGATCTCCCCAGGCACAGCTTGAGTAGTGATCAAAGTAATCAAAATATGGACCATTTTGTGGCTCTGGAAAATACCCCATTTCATGTTTTTGATACTTCCACCCACCATTAGCATAGTAAAGTGGATCATTCTGTGGTGGTGGAGAGTTTCCCATGAAATTTGATTGACTACCATATGATGGATGCTCCTTTCTTTCCTGCAGAAAGCTTTCTCTCAAACAATAATCACCAAAAGAAATTAGAATATCCATTGTTACAGATTAAGAAATTCCCAGTGAGGCAATATCACAAACAGTTAGTTAGCAAAAGAAAATAAAGAAACAAAAGAAAACAAAAACAACAGAAAAGTGTCTAATCTAGTAAATCAATCAACCGGTAGTTTGTTAATCACAATTAATCCCCGGCAACGGTGCCATAAACATGATGCATGAAAACTTGTCTCTCAACAAATTTCCTTCGGCAAGTATACCGAATTGTCGTCAAGTAATAACTCACAAAAGAGTGAGGTTGAATCCCACAGAGATTAACGGATTAAGCAATCAATGGTTAATTGATTATCCTAGTTAGACGAATCATATTAGAGTGATAAGTAACAAGGAAATGTAAATGGCATAAAAGTAAAGAAAGCAATAAAGTGCAGAAAAGTAAAATGGCAAGAGAAGTAAATGTAAGAACTAAAAATAAAATGAACATTGGGATCAAGAGATATTGCAATCCTCCAGATCAAGTTTATTCTCATCTCTTCCTCAATGAATGCATTCATTGATCTCCTAGGCAATCTTAAGTGATTGGATCCCAATTCCTTAGCAATCCAATCTCTCTAAGCTTGAACAATTTTCCAATTCCTTGATTTAATTTCTCATGGGAAGAGATGAAGTTTGGTCACTAATTATACCACACACATTCATAGATCAAAGTATTGGTAGGATTAAATGTCACAATATCCATCCAAGCCCCAACCTAATCCAATGTGAGAGAGCATTTCTAGCATGATTTCTTCATTCCTCTTCCAAGGTTCCGAGGAAATCCAAGTATGAGCAATTTCTCTTCCAAGACAATTACCCAATTGGATGAAGATCGAAAGCTCTCTAGTAAAATCAAGAGAAAAGAAAGAAAGTGCAGAAAAGTAAAGATGAAAATTAAAACTAACATTGAAACTTCCAAATTCATAAATGAAAAGTACAAAGAAAAGAAAGAGAAGGAAAAGTGTGTGAGGGGAGGGAGTCAGAAGACCCCTTGGTGGACGAAATTGTGATCCTCAAAGTTAGTCTCTTTGTATTTGTATGAAATCAAAAATACCCCAAAGAGATCATGGTGTAATGAATTGGGATCTTAATAATCCCTGGTAATGGCACGTGTGATCACAACTCCATTAAACTAACTAGCAAGTGCACTGGGTCGTCCAAGTAATACCTTATGTGAGTAAGGGTCGATCCCACGGAGATTGTTGGTATGAAGCAAGCTATGTTCATCTTGTAGATCTCAGTTAAGTGGAATCATAGGGTCAAATGTAATAAAATTGGATAAATAAGAAAATAAAGTAGGATAGAAATACTTATGTAATTCAATGGTGGGAATTTCAGATAGGCGTATGAAGATGCTGTGCTCCTCTTGAATCTCTGCTTTCCTGCTGCTTTCATCCAATTCTTCTTACTCCTTTCCATGGCAAGCTGTTTGTAGGGCATCACCGTTGTCAATGGCTACATCCCATCCTCTCAGTGAAAAAGGTCCAAATGCTCTGTCACAGCACGGCTAATCATCTGTCGGTTCTCAATCAGGTTGGAATAGAATTCCTTGATTCTTTTGCGTCTGTCACTAACGCCCAGCCTTCAGGAGTTTGAAGCTCGTCACAGTCATTCAATCCCAGAATCCTACTCGGAATACCATAGACAAGGTTTAGACTTTTCGGATTCTCAAGAATGCTGCCATCAATTCTAGCTTATACCACGAAGATTCTGTTGGAGAATCTAAGAGATATGCGCCCTACTTAGAGTAGAATGGAAGTGGTTGTCAATCACGCGCGTTCATAAGTGAGAATGATGATGAGTGTCACGGATCATCACATTCATCAAGTTGAAGTGCAACGTATATCTTGGAATAAGAATAAAAGAGAATTGAATAAAAAGTAATAGTAATTGTATTGAAACTTGAGGTACAGCAGAGCTCCACACCCTTAATCTATGGTTGCAGAAACTCCACCGTTGAAAATACATAAGTGAAAGGTTCAGGCATGGCCGAATGGCCAGCCCCATGATCTGAGAACTAAAACGTCCAAAGATGTCTAATACACTAGTAAAAAGTCCTATTTATAATAAACTAGCGACTAGGGTTTACATGAGTAAGTAATTGATGCATAAATCCACTTCCGGGGCCCACTTGGTGTATGTTTGGGCTGAGCTTGATCTATCCACGAGCTGAGGCTTTTCTTGGAGTTGAACTCCAAGTTATGACGTGTTTTGGGCGTTTAACTCCAGACAGCAACATGTACTTGGCGTTCAACGCCAAGTTACGTCGTCAATTTCCAAATAAAGTATGAAATATTATATATTGCTGGAAAGCTCTGGATGTCTACTTTCCAACGTCGTTGAGAGCGCACCATTTGAAGTTCTGTAGCTCCAGAAAATCCATTTTGAGTGCAGGGAGGTCAGATTCCAACAGCATCAGCAGTCCTTTGTCAGCCTTGCTTTCAGAGTTTTGCTCAGGTCCCTCAATTTCAGCCAGAATTTACCTGAAATCACAGAAAAACACACAAACTCCTAGTAAAATCCAGAAATGTGAATTTAACATAAAAACTAATGAAAACATCCCTAAAAGTAGCTTAAACTTATTAAAAACTTCCTAAAAACAATGCCAAAAAGCGTATAAATTATCCGCTCATCACAACACCAAACTTAAATTGTTGCTTGTCCCCAAGCAACTGAAAATCAAATAGGATAAAAAGAAGAGAATATACTATAAATTCAGAATATCAATGAATATAATTATAATTAAATGAGCGGGACTTGTAGCTTTTTGCTTCTGAACAGTTTTGGCATCTCACTTTTTCCTTTGAAGTTTTGAATGATTGGCTTCTCTAGGAACTTAGAATTTCAGATAGTGTTATTGATTATCCTAGTTAAGTATGTTGATTCTTGAACACAGCTACTTTTTGAGTCTTGGCCGTGGCCCTAAGCACTTTGTTTTCCAGTATTACCACCGGATACATAAATGCCACAGACACATAACTGGGTGAACCTTTTCAGATTGTGACTCAGCTTTGCTAGAGTCCCCAGTTAGTGGTGTCCAGAGCTCTTAAGCACACTCTTTTGCTTTGGATCCTTTTTACCCTTGCCTTTTGGTTTTAAGGGCTATTGGCTTTTTCTGCTTGCTTTTTCTCTTTTTTTTCAAAATATTTTTTTCGCCAATTATTTTTTTTTATTTATTTTTTTTTCGCCATTCACTGCTTTTTCTTGCTTCAAGAATCAAATTCATGATTTTTCAGATTGTCAATAACATTTCTCCTTGTTCATCATTCTTTTAAGAGCCAACAATTTTAACATTCATAAACAACAAGATCAAAAGACATATGCACTGTTCAAGCATTCATTCAGAAAGCAAGAAGTATTGTCACCACATCAATATAATTAAACTAAATTCTAGGATAAATTCGAAATTCATGTACTTCTTGTTCTTTTGAATTAAAACATTTTTCTTTTAAGAGAGGTGAAGGATTCATGGAATTATTCATAATCTTTAAGGCATAGTTACTACATACTAATGATCATGAAGTAGAGACATAAAATATAGATAAACATGAAGGATAAAAACCGAAAAAGCAGAGAAAATAAGAACAAGGAATGAGTCCACCTGAGTGAGGGTGGCGCCTTCTTTGAAGATCCAATGGTGCTTTTTGAGCTTCTTTATGTCTCTTCCTTGCTTCTGTTGCATGATCCCTAGTGATTTTGGTGTTCCTATCCTTAGTTGCTTCCAATAATTATGTGGAGGAACATGTATCCCCTGAGGTATCTCAGGGATTTCTTGAAGAGGGAATTTTTCATGCTTTCTTGATGTGCAGTCAAATGCTCTTCTACTGGGCTATGGCTTTTTCTTTCTTTCTTTCTATATTTTTTTCGCCAGTTTTTTTTTTTGCAAGCCTTTTTCCTTGTTCCTGCTCATATAGGGAAGAAGAGAACAAGAAAAGAAAGAGGAATCCTCTATGTCATAGTAAAGAGGTTCCTTATTGTTAGTAGAAGAAGAAAGGAATAAAAGTGGAGAATCCAATCACAATGGTGAGGATAGAGGCAGTGATTGGAGATGAAGAGAGGTGAAGAGAAGTGTTAGTAAATAAATAAAATAAATAGAAAGAGATGAAGGGGAGAGAAATTCGAAAATAATTTTGAAAAATGGGTTAGTGATTTTCGAAAATTAAAGATAAGATATAATTAAAATTAAAATTTAAAACAATTAATTAATTAAAAAGAATTTTTGAAAAAGAGGGAGGTATTTTCGAAAATTAGAGAGGGAAAAGTAGTTAGGTGGTTTTGAAAAGGATAAGAAACAAACAAAAAATTAATTAGTTAGTTGAAAAAGATATTAAAATCAAATTTGAAAAGATAAGAGGATAAGAAGTTAGAAAAGATATTTTAAAATTTTTTTTTGAAAAAAGATAAAATTTTGAAAAAAAAAATATGATATAAAAGATATGATTTAAAAAGATATGGTTTTGAAAAGATAAGATTGAAATTAGTTTTGAAAAAGATTTGAATTTTAAAATCACAATTAATGACTTGACTCACAAGAAATCACAAGATATGATTCTAGAACTTAAAATTTGAATCTTTCTTAACAAGAAAGTAACAAACTTGAAATTTTTGAATCAAAACATTAATTTTTGATGCAATTTTCGAAAATATGATGTAAAGATAAGAAAAAGATTTTGAAAATATTTTGAAAAAGATTTTTGAAATTTTCGAAAATGATGAAAAAATGGAAAAGATATGATTTTTGAAAAAGATTTTAAAAAGATAAGATTTAAAAAGATAAGATATTTTTTTGATTTTTGAATTTTTTTTTTGATGAGAGAGAAAAACACTAAAAATACTCAATGCATGAAAATTTTGGATCAAAACACATGATGCATGCAAGAACACTATGAATGTCAAGATGAACACCAAGAACACTTTGAAGATCATGATGAACATCAAGAACATATTTTTGAAAAATTTTCAAGAAAAGAAAACATGCAAGATACCAAACTTAGAAATTTTTCATGTTTAGACTCTATGAATGCAAGAATGCATATGAAAAACACCATACAACACAAAACAAGAAAATATGATGATCAAACAAGAAAGTTCATCAAGAACAACTTGAAGATCATGATGAATGCTATGAATGCATGAATTTTTCGAAAATTTTATGCAAGAAAAAGATGAACATGCAATTGACACCAAACTTATGACTTGACAAAAGACTCATACAAGAAACACAAAATATTTTTGATTTTTATGATTTTCTAATTTTTTTGTATTTTATTTGATTTTTTTCGTAAAATATATAGGAAAAATAAAATAAGAAATTCAAAATTTTTAATATGAATTCCAGGAATCTTCGCAATGTTAGTTTAAAGCTCCAGTCCAGGAATTAGACATGGCTTAATAGCCAGCCAAGCTTTTGTGAAAGCCCCGGTCCAAAACACTAGACATGGCCAATGGCCAGCCAAGCTTTAGCATACAGCTAATAATCAAATTAGCTTGCCTCTATGAAGATGGTTTTGAAGCCTCAGTCCAAAAGAATTTAGACATGGCTTTACAGCCAGCCAGGCATCAACATGCTTCATGAAACTCTAGAATGCATATTAAAAAATTTTTTGAATAATTTTCGAAAATAAGGAGAAGATTTTGAAAAGATTTTCGAAATTTTTTTTTAATAAAATAAAAATTACCTAATCTGAGCAACAAGATGAACCGTCAGTTGTCCATACTCGAACAATCCCCGGCAACGGCGCCAAAAACTTAGTGGACAAAATTGTGATCCTCAAAGTTAGTCTCTTTGTATTTGTATGAAATCAAAAATACCCCAAAGAGATCATGGTGTAATGAATTGGGATCTTAATAATCCCTGGTAATGGCACGTGTGATCACAACTCCATTCAACTAACCAGCAAGTGCACTGGGTCGTCCAAGTAATACCTTACGTGAGTAAGGGTCGATCCCACGGAGATTGTTGGTATGAAGCAAGCTATGGTCATCTTGTAGATCTCAGTTAAGTGGAATCATAGGGTCAAATGTAATAAAATTGGATAAATAAGAAAATAAAGTAGGATAGAAATACTTATGTAATTCAATGGTGGGAATTTCAGATAGGCGTATGAAGATGCTGTGCTCCTCTTGAATCTCTGCTTTCCTGCTGCTTTCATCCAATTCTTCTTACTCCTTTCCATGGCAAGCTGTTTGTAGGGCATCACCGTTGTCAATGGCTACATCCCATCCTCTCAGTGAAAAAGGTCCAAATGCTCTGTCACAGCACGGCTAATCATCTGTCGGTTCTCAATCAGGTTGGAATAGAATCCCTTGATTCTTTTTGCGTCTGTCACAAACGCCCAGCCTTCAGGAGTTTGAAGCTCGTCACAGTCATTCAATCCCAGAATCCTACTCGGAATACCATAGACAAGGTTTAGACTTTTCGGATTCTCAAGAATGCTGCCATCAATTCTAGCTTATACCACGAAGATTCTGTTGGGGAATCTAAGAGATATGCGCCCTGCCTAGAGTAGAACGGAAGTGGTTGTCAATTACGCGCGTTCATAAGTGAGAATGATGATGAGTGTCACGGATCATCACATTCATCAAGTTGAAGTGCAACGTATATCTTGGAATAAGAATAAAAGAGAATTGAATAAAAAGTAATAGTAATTGTATTGAAACTTGAGGTACAGCAGAGCTCCACACCCTTAATCTATGGTGTGCAGAAACTCCACCGTTGAAAATGCATAAGTGAAAGGTTCAGGCATGGCCGAATGGCCAGCCCCCATGATCTGAGAACTAAAACGTCCAAAGATGTCTAATACACTAGTAAAAAGTCCTATTTATAATAAACTAGCGACTAGGGTTTACATGAGTAAGTAATTGATGCATAAATCCACTTCCGGGGCCCACTTGGTGTATGTTTGGGCTGAGCTTGATCTATCCACGAGTTGAGGCTTTTCTTGGAGTTGAACTCCAAGTTATGACGTGTTTTGGGCGTTTAACTCCAGACAGCAACATGTACTTGGCGTTCAATGCCAAGTTACGTCGTCAATTTCCGAATAAAGTATGGACTATTATATATTGCTGAAAAGCTCTGGATGTCTACTTTCCAAAGCCGTTGAGAGCGCGCTATTTGAAGTTATGTAGCTCCAGAAAATCTATTTTGAGTGCAGAGAGGTCAGATTCCAACAGCATCAGCAGTCCTTTGTCAGCCTTGCTTTCAGAGTTTTGCTCAGGTCCCTCAATTTCAGCCAGAATTTACCTGAAATCACTGAAAAACACAAAAAATCCTAGTAAAATCTAGAAATGTGAATTTAACATAAAAACTAATGAAAACATCCCTAAAAGTAGCTTAAACTTATTAAAAACTTCCTAAAAACAATGCCAAAAAGCATATAAATTATCCGCTCATGACCCCTCTTCAATCCCCAATCTCCAGCCTGTATCCTATGAATGTAAATATTAAGGCCTTTATATAGGCTCTCCTAAATTACAAAATTAAAAGCAAATTACAATTAAATGAAAATTCCTATTCTAGATGCTTCTTGTGGCCTTGATTGGTTGACAATTGTGGGCTTGCTTTCTTGAGCTTGGGTGGTCCATGAAAGAGAAGTGAATCAAGTTGAGGTCCAGGTGCTAATGTTAGTGCTATCATTAGCCACACTAACGCTACAAGTGTGGCGTTAGTGCCAAAGTTATTGTGGCTAACGTTGCACTTGTTACCAATTGGTTTTTTGGGGCTTAAAAGATGCCTCTTTTTTGTGCTCCAATTTCATGCCCACTATAAACTATTATATATCTTTGAAAAGCTCTGAATGTCAACTTTCTAACGCAACAAAAATCACCTCAATTGGACTTCTGTAACTCAAGTTATGCTCCTTTGAAGAGGACATGGTCGCTAGCGTTACTGGAAAAAGTGAGTCACAATAACGCTAGCGATCAGGGGCTTAATGTTGCCAGGTTCTGGAGCTCAAACTTAATGTCCACTCGATACTATTATATATTGTTGAAAAGCTCTAGATGTCTACTTTCCAACGCCATTGGAAGCGCATCATTTGGAGCTCAACAGCTCGAGTTACACTTCTTGGAAGATGAAGAGGTCAGTTGGCCTTACTACAGGTTGATACCATGTTCATCTTTGCACTTTTGGGGCAGGTTTTCTCCCTCAAATTTAGTGTCCACCATGTAGTGCCATATATGCCTGGAAAGCTCTGGAATCCTACTTTCGAATGCCTTTGGAATCACCGCATTTGGAGCTTTGTGGCTCAAGTTATGCTTGTTTGAAGAAGGCATGGTCAGGCTGCCAGGTGAGACTTTTGCCCACGTTAACTACCATGTTAATGTAGTTAACGTGGCCGTTAACGTGGGTCCTTTTGCTTCGCAAACGTTAATGGCACTCACTTTTTCCACTAAAGTTGGTGTCTCCCTTTCCTTCCACGTTAACTACCACGTTAACGTAGTTAATGTGGCCGCCGACGCCCCCGCGAGGGGAAGCTTTGGACGGACACGGCGGCAGGCATCTTTCCAAGAAACCGAATCATCTGAGGGATAGACGGGGATCTAAGACCCCATCCGAACCGCGTGCACCGCACTTGCGAGAACAGAACACGCAAGCAGGCCACCGTTGCCGCACAGAGCGTTGAGACGGGTAGGACCACGGGCGTGTCTTGGAACTCCCCCGGCAATCCCACGAGGGGACTCCATAGAGGAAAGGTTGGGGCAAGGCAGGGATACCACACCGCGGGGTAGGAAACACAAGAGCTGCACAACCGTGGAATGAGCACCGTCGCTCGAGCCGACACATGAAGAGAGTCCGGTGCACCCGTTCATTATGCGAGGCAAGGAGCCAGATAGCACTCAGGACCCACACACCGCTCATCTGCCACCACGGTCCGCAAACCCAGCATGCCCGGACAAACTGCGCCCCGCACGCCATGGCGCGTGCAGGCAAGCGGAAGCATACGGGAGGTCCGAGCCAATGCCGCTGGGCAGGGTTCAAAAGAAGCGACGAAAAATACTCGAGGGACAGGCCGAAGCGTCACCTGCTTCGGCCAGAACCGAAAAGCCGCACCATCTAGAACGAGCCACGTGAACGAGTCACAAGAATAAGCCACACCAGGTCGGGACCCGTCGTAGGTCGAGCCTAGAGCCAGGCCGAGCACAATGCGATGTCCCACCAAAGTGGACACAAACCGAAAACCGTCTTCCGCGACTTGCCCCCTCCAAGTAATAGGACGGGGACGTCGCGTTGCCCCCGGCGCACGACACACCCGCCGCACAGATATCGGTCATCCGTGTCGTGCGCCACACCAGGCCTGGCCTAGCGTTGGGCCGCGCATGCCGCGTTGCCCCTCGCGGGGGCGCACAGGCCGCCTGTCGTTCCCACGCCGTGCTCAGACTTGGGCGATTATCCCTTGTCCTGGGCCAAGCTCAAGGAGTTGCCCCGGGCGGGTGCCCAAGGTAAAACACCTCCACGCCATGATCCCTATTTGGTGCTTGGATGGGCCATGCATGGGCGTGTTTCCCTCATTGTTCCTACGGCAATCGGGTTTCGCCGGAGTCCGACGCCCGTGATCGACCTTGGACTGGGGGTGGGTGACCCCGGCGGCAACACCACAACCACAACGTGCTTACTAATGTGTTTGTGCACCTGCTGCCTTCCTTGGATGTGGTAGCTGTTTCTCAGGCTCCCTCTCCGAAATCGAACCCTAATTCTCCGTCACTCGTCACCACCATGGTAGGCCACTATCCTACCATCGAAAGTTGATAGGGCAGAAATTTGAATGATGCGTCGCCGGCACAAGGGCCGTGCGATCCGACGAGCTATCATGAATCATCAAAGCAACAGGCAGGGCCTGCGTTGACCTTTTATCTAATAAATGCATCCCTTCCAGAAGTCGGGGTTTGTTGCACGTATTAGCTCTAGAATTACTACGGTTATCCGAGTAGTAGGTACCATCAAACAAACTATAACTGATTTAATGAGCCATTCGCAGTTTCACAGTCTGAATTAGTTCATACTTACACATGCATGGCTTAATCTTTGAGATAAGCATATGACTACTGGCAGGATCAACCAGGTAGAATCTGTCACTGACACTGCGCGCCGCGCTACCGACGCCCCCGCGAGGGAAACTTTGGACGGACACGGTGGCAGGCATCTTTCCGAGAAACCGAATCATCTAAGGGACAGACAGGGACCTAAGACCCTATCCGGACCCCGTGCACCGCACCCGCGAGAACAGAACACACACGCAGGCCACCGTTGTCGCACAGAGCACCGAGATGGGTAGGACCACGGGCGTGTCTTGGAACTCCCCCGGCAATCCCACGAGGGGACTCCAGAGAGGAAAGGTTGGGGCAAGGCAGGGATACCACACCGCGGGGTAGGAAACACAGGAGCCGCACAACCACGGAACAAGCACTGTCGCTCGAGCCGACACATGAAGAGAGTCCGGTGCGCCCGTTCATTACGCGAGGCAAGGAGCCAGACAGCACTCAGAACCCACACACCGCTCATCCGACACCACGGTCTGCAAACCCAGCACGCCCGGACAAACCGCGCCCCACACGCCAAGGCGCGTGCAGGCAAATGGAAGCATACGGGAGGGCCGAGCCAACACTGCAGGGCAGGGTTCAAAGGAAGCGACGAAGGATACTCGAGGGACAGGCCGAAGTGTCACCTGCTTCGGCCAGAACCGAAAAGCCGCACCGTCTAGAATGAGCCACGTGAACGAGTCACAAGAACAAGCCATACCAGGTCGGGACCCGTTGTAGGTCGAGCCTAGAGCCAGACCGAGCACAACGCGATGCCCCACCAGAGTGGACACAAACCGAAAACCATCTTCCGTGACTTGCCCCCTCCAAGTAATAAGACGGGGACGTCGCGTTGCCCCCGGCGCACGACACACCTGCCGCACGGATATCGGTCATCCGCGTTGTGCGCCACACCAGGCCTGGCCTAGCGTTGGGCCGCGCACGCCGCGTTGCCCCTCGCGGGGGCGCACAGGCCGTCTACCGTTCCCACGCTGTGCTCAGACTTGGGGGATGATCCCTTGTCCTGGGCCAAGCTCAAAGAGTTACCCCGGGGGAGTTCCCAAGGCAAAACACCTCCACGCCATGATCCCTAGGTGGTGCCTGGATGGGCTGTGCATGGGCGTGTTTCCCTCGTTGTTCCTACGGCAATCGGGTTTCACCGGAGCCCGACGCCTGTGATCGACCTTGGACTGGAGGCGGGTGACCCTGGCGGCAACACCACAAGCACAACGTGCTTGCTAGTGTGCCTAGGAAACATGCATCTTGCTGGCATTGCGCCCAGCAAGCCTTTGGGCATCTCACCTTGCTCGCATTGCGCCAAGCAAGCCTGTGGGCAACTCGAGTTTTAGCTACGTTAACGTGGCCATTAACGTGGGTCTTTTTGCTTTGTAAACGTTAGTGGCACTCACTTTTTCCACTAACGTTGGCGTTTTTCTTTCCTTCCTCGTTAGTTCCCACGTTAATGTAACTAACGTGGAAGCTAACGTGGGTCTTCTTTGCTTCACAAACATTAGTGGCGTTCACCTTTTCCACTAACGTTCCATGCTCTCCTTTTTCAAAGTTAATGCCACTAACTATCTCACTAACGTTGGGGCTTCTTTTTTCTTCCACGTTAATGACCACGTTAGTGGCACTAATGTAGCCACTAACGTGGCTCTTCTTTGCTTCTTGTTACCTAAAATCAATCAAACAAAGTGCATCAAAGTCTTGCTCTTAATCATGGGATCATGCATCATCCAATTTATCATTCAATTCATGCATAATTCTCATGAAATCATTCAAAATTCACAATGTTTGCTTGAATCATGGTATGATTGCATTTTCACCCAAATACTTGCTTATTTCCTAAGAAAATGCATGAAACCATCCTAAAGCATACAAAAAATGGCTAGTAAAACTAGCCAAGATGCCCTGGCATCAAAATGTTTACAAATTCTAATTAACCGAGAGTATTTAAACCCCGAGTTGTTCTCCCTAGGAATGCAATTAAAGTGTTATACACTTTTGGTTGTGAGAAAAAAGGGTTTTTCAAAATCAAGGAACAAAAGATTAAGAGAACTAAAGAGCGCTCAAAATTGGAAATTAATGCAACCAAAAAGGGAGTTGAATCAAAACTAGTGAAAATGCTATAAATTCAATAAAAGAGCCTTGACTTGGGAATAAGAGGATCTAAGGAATTCTATCATTTCCATAACCACATCTATGGTAATTATGATGAGTCAATCTCGCCTAGTTAACCCCTAACATCGAAGAGTAAGTCAAGCAAGCATAATTGACTTTAATCCATAAGTCCTAGCTAACTTACCAAACTAGTTGATAAAAAGCTAGTGTCAATGGAAACAAGAGTCAACTAACTACCCAAGAATTACCACTAAATATCAGACATTATGACTCTAGTATCCTAGGAACTCAAACCCCAAGCCAAGGTGTGAAAATCTACTCAAGATCTAAAGTTGATATTTTCACAAACACCTTGTGTGCATAAAAGTAAAATATGAAAAATTGCAAGAAATATTAGAAAACTATGACCAACTATCAACAAAACCAAATATAAACAAGCAATCAAACAAGAAGGAAGCATGAAGCATAAAGTTCATTGATCAAAACTTTAAGAAACACAAAATTGTAAATATGAACAAAGTAACTTGAACCAAAGGAAATGAAAGTGCTTGAATTAAAAGGAGGTTGAAAGTACTTACAATTAAAGGAGAAAAATCAAAGATCAAAGCTTGCTATAAAATGCTACAATGAAAATGTAAATGAAACCCTAAGAGAGCAATCTACTCTACACTACTCCTAATCCTAAAACTATGTAAAACTATGTAAATTAGCTCCAATGTGCCCCCTCTTGATATGTGTTGAATTCTCCTTTTTATAGCGCTCCAAAATAGCATTTCAGCCTTCTAAAATGGGCCAAGAGCCTTTAAAATTCGTGCAACACGTGTTTCATTAATGCAATCACGTGCAGGGACCTGTGCGTACGTACAGGTACGTGTGAGCACGCACACATTGAAATTATTTCTTGTACGCACGCATGCATGTTTGTGCGCACGCACACTTTGCTGTGTGTGCTTTTCCATGTTTGAGGTGTACATATTATTGGTTATGGTATCCAAGGGGTGGTTTGCATATAAGAAGACAAGAATTTGAATGGCAATTAAAGAAAGAAAACAACTAAGAAAAGCAATTAAAAGAGAGACATTCATGGCAAGGATTGAGACTATAGACTTTCTATCCTAGTCATTAATTATCATACAATAATTAACATGAGCTAATGCTATTTAGTCATCTCTAACATAGGAAGAAGGTATAATGTTATCTTCACTTGAGAAAAAGTCAACTAAGACTAGTTAATCTCAATCCAAAAGTCCTAATCAACTTACTAATTGAATTAGAAAGAGATTATAGTCAATGGAAATAATATTAACTAACAACTCTAGATCACCAATTTAAATTGGGTATTGATGACTCAAGATTGCATAATTTTTCTTTCCAAGCCAAGAATGCTAAAAAAGCTACTCTAAACCTAAGCCAAGCATTTTGTCAAACACTTGGAAGCATAAAAGGAAAGTATGATAAATTGCAAGGAAGAATATATTCTACTACTACCCAATGCAAGAAAAGTAAGAATAACAACTCAATTAAACAATAAAGGAGCATAAAGCATAAATTGCATTAAATGAAAATCAAAGTAACAAGAGTGCTCATAAATATAAAAGTGACATAAAAGGAAAATTAACAAAATAAACTAAAGAACAAAGATATAGGAACAAGAAATTGTAAAGAAAACAAGATGGCAAAAAGAAATTAAACCTAGATCTAAGAGGAAAAATAAACTAAAAACCCTAATTTCTAGAGAAAAGAGGGAGCTTCTCTCTCTAGAACAAATCTAAGGCATGTTTCCTAACCTAATCTAATTGCTCCCCCCTTGTCCAATCTTGAATTCTGCATCAAATAGCTTCAGAAATGAGTCGGATTTGGGCCTAGTTGGCTCAAAAATCGCCCCGAGCGTTCACTTTAATGAGGTCACGTGATCAGCGTCACGCGTGCACGTGGTCGATGCATGCGCGTCGCTGGCAAATTCCCTCCTCTCGCGTACGAGTGGGTGACGCGTGCGTGATGCCAGGGCATCTAGGCCAGTTTCACTGACCTTTTCTTTACTGTTTTAGGGTAGTTTCATGCATTTTCCTAGTAAATAAGGTAAGTTTTGGGTGAAAATACACTTGCACCTTCATTTAAACAACTATTGTGAATTTTGCATGATTTCATGAGATGTTTGCCAGAATTGCATGATAATCTAATGATGCATAATCTCATGACTTTGGCTAGAGCTTTGATGCACTTTAATTGCTTGATTTCAGGACAAATGAAGCATGGAAGAATCACATTAGCATTCACGTTAACTTAGTTAATGTGACTACTAACGTGAGATGGCAAATAGCTTGCAACGTTAATGAGAAAAGTGATCACCAATAACGCCTGCGAAGCCATTCATAGCCTACGTTGAGCGCCACATTAACTAAGTTAACGTGGTACTTAACGTAGAAGAAAAAGAGGACTCCACGTTAATGAGAAACGTGAACTCCAATAACGTTTCTCCTCAACGTTAGTGGTAAAAGTGAACACCACTAACGTTGGGAAACTAGGCAATGCCCCACGTTAAGAGTCACGTTAACTAAGTTAACGCGAACTCTAACGTGGAAGAGGATCAACAATGCCAACGTTAGTGACATTCACTTTTGTCACTAAGGTTGGATCATTAGCATTGCCTACGTTAACTCTCACGTTAAGATTGTTAACGTGAAAGTTAACGTGGAGTGGGGTTCAAAGAGACAACGTTAGTGACACTCACTTTTGTCACTAACGTTGGGAGAGGGCTTCATTACTACGTTAAGAGCCACGTTAACTTAGTTAACGTGGGTTCTAACGTAGGGGCTTAAGGCAATTGGAGCGTTAGTGACAAAGGTGAGTGTCACTAACGCTCTCGAAGGTGGTAGATGCCCACATTAAGAGCTACGTTAGCTAAGCTAACGTGAGACCTAACGTAGGGGGCAAGAGGCAAGCAACGTTAATGGGAAAAGTGATTCCCATTAACGTTTGCGAAAAAGGGGCACAAGCCAATGTTAATGGGAAAAGTGAGTCCCATTAACGTTGGCCAAGAATTGAGAAGGAACGTTAGAAGTCACGTTAAGACTTCTAACGTTGAGAATAACGTGGGCACATAAGGGTGGAATGTTAGTGGAAAAAGGTGAATGCCACTAACGTTCTCGCACCCAGAAATGTATTCTACGTTAATCTCACTAAATGCCCAAGCCTAATTCATATTTCTCTTCAAGCTGGGCCCACTAAAGATGAGAATTGCTTCAACTCAAGGTCCAAAGCCCACATCCAAGACTTGAAGAACTCACTAGAAGATTATGAAGAGTAGTATATATAGGAGTAGTTTTGAACTAGCTAGGAACTTTTGAACTTTTGGGAACTACTCTCTGCATATTTTACTTTTCTGTACTTCTAGCATGGATTCTTCTTTCCTGCCAATTTTGATTCATAGAGCTATGAACAACTAAACCCCTTTCATTGGGTTAGGGAGCTCTGTTGTAATTTGATGGATCAATATTAGTTTTCATTCTTCTTCTTCTATCTTTTCTCTTGATTTTACTAGAAAGCTTTCAATCTTAATTCAATTGGTTAGTTGTCTTGGAAAAGAAACTCTCCATAATTGGATCTCTTCGGAACCTTGGAAGAGGAATGAAGAGATCATGCTAGAAATGATTTCTCATGCTGGACCAATTTGGGTTTGGATGGATATGTGACTATAATCCTACCAATACTTGATTTGAGAAATGTATGTGGTATAATCAGTGACCATACTTCATCTCTTCTCATGAGCAATTGACCAAGGAATTGGCTATTGATCAAGATTTGAGAGATTGGATTACCAAGGAATTGGAATCCAATCACTTAAGATTGCTAAGGAGATCAATGAATGCATTGATTGAGGAAGAGATGAGAATGAACTTGATCCGGAGAATCGTAACATCTCCTAAACCCAATGATCTCCCCATTTCTGATCTTACCCATTATCTTTAATTTCTGCCATTTACTTTTATGAGCATTACCCCAATTCCCCATTTAAGATTCTGCACTTTAATTTCTGCTATTTAATTTCTAGTCATTTAAATTTCTGCATCTCAATCTCAATTCTATTTAGCTCAACTAGCATATTCTTCTAACTAAAGTTGCTTGACCAATCAATCCTTGTGGGATTCGACCTCACTCTATAGTGAGTTTTACTTGACGATAATTCGGTATACTTTCCGAAGGAAAATTTGTTGAGAGACAAGTTTCCATGCATCAGTGCGCGTGGCCTTCAATTCTCCAAATGTTCATTTCTTCATGAATTATCCATTTTGCATGCTTTTTCTTTACTTCTTCCATCCAATACTTGCCTTATGAATCTGAAATCACTCAATAAATATATCAAGGCATTGAATGGAATTAAAGTGAATTAAATTTGGTTATTTTAAGGGCTAAAAAGCATGTTTTTACACTTAAGCACAAATTAGAGAGAATTACAGAAACCATGCTATTTCATTGAATAAATGTGAGATAAATTGATAAAATCCCCTAAATTAAGCACAAGATAAACCACAAAATTAAAGTTTATCAGAGTTCTTTTTCCTATCTTTTTTTGGCTCTTTTTTACTCTATTTTCATTGATTTTATTTTTATTGCTTTTTTTCAGATATCCTCTTATTCTTGTTCAATATTTTGATTAGGCTTTGTCACTTTTTTTACTGATTTTTTTTTCTCTTGCTCTTTTTTCTCATATCTTGTTTTCTTATCCATTTGACTCTATACATTTTGATTGGTAAAGATTTATGATATAGAATATGTGTTTTATTTTCAACTCAAATCTTTTTTCGTTTTATATATTCTTCTTCTTTTTGGTTATGAAGAATTTGTGATTTTAGATACATTTGGACGCAACCCAATTTATAAATTACTTACCTCAAAATATATTCCTTTTTAGATGGTATAAAAGGTATGATACTATCTTTTTGTATGTGTCTTACTCAGTTATTTTTTTTCTAGAATTTACATTTGTTTTAAATCTTTATTCACTAGAAAAAATGGTTAATCGGTATGATATTTTGAGATTATTGCACCACTAAAAGAATGTTATAAAATTCATGTTAGAGTTAATAGATTTTAGTCATTATTGAGTTTTAAAAAAATTCAAATCTATTACCTCCATTAAAATGGTATTGATGGATAAACAGGTAACTCTAATTTTATGCACAAAAATTTTATAATGCAAATTTATAAATTATATTTTTTCTACAATAATTACTATATGATGTGTTCTCTATAATTTTTAATAATATTTTTAGTTTTTTATGTCATAAGTTTTTTTAGAGTATATTTATCTTTTTTTTTTTTTGATACGTGATAGTTGAATTACTGTTTATTGAGTTGTTATGGTTTTTTTATTGTTTTAGTTATTGTCTACTAATTAGTCTTATTCCCTAAATTTTATGTTCTTAATTGGTGAAGTTACTTTTTTTTTTCATTTTTTTTATTTAATAACTTAGATCTATCCTATTATAACTTATTTTTTACTACTATTCCTGATCATGTGAATGTTCCTTTCTTATTTGTTAATATTAATTTAGAGATATTTATTTTGTCAATGTTTGTCACCGAGCTCAAAGGTAATTCATACCATTCTTTGAATCAATTACATGTTCACTACCTTCAAGCAATTCAACATTTAGGTCTTTCAAGTTTCTAGCAAGTTTCAACATTTATCAATTCCAGGTTTTATTGATCTAATTAGCTATTTAACTCGATATTTGTATTTTCAATCCTTTAATCCTTGTGGAATGATATTCACTCACCATGGTATTACTTGAACGATCCAGTGTACTTGCCGGTATCCGTGAGCATTAGTTTTCGCTCATCAGATAGATGTTGGCATGAACTCTCAGATAATATTTTGTATCGACAAAGAACTATAATGAACATGAGCGGGTGAGTTTTTATTAACTGCAATTATAAAAGTCTTTCATTATTGATAATTTTTAAATTGATTAGATTTTTACAATATCGTATAATATACAGAGATAATCATGTCAGATAATGAGATTAAGTAGTTGTGTTTAATGGATATAGAGATCTTACATTCCTATGATAAAATCTTGAAAGAGTATCCTCCTATGCCTTTAGCAACTGAAGTTGATAGTTCTTTGTTAACTGAAAGGGGTATTAGGGAAGAACTAAACTTTAATAAGGATGAGTTAAAAAAAGTATTCAGACATGTTGGCCACTATAATACTTGAGGAGAAACATGCATTCGATATAATTGTTACAGCTATGTATTGTGAGGAAGGGGTTTCTCTTTGTGTATGGTCATTAGAGTACTAGAAAAATATTTCTCTAGAACCTTATGCTTGCTAAAATTTGCTCAAGAAGAGATATTGTATTAAACGTTATTTCAAGTGGCATTGAATCTTTACTTCTTCCTAATGGAAGAACGGCACACTCAAGGTTCAAAATACCGCTGAGTAAAACTGAGGATTCTAATGCAGCATCATTCCACGAGGGTCGAGACAAAATATTGTTCATTTAACCATGAATTCTGGTGAGGGAAAAATGATTCCACACAAACTCACCGGCAAGTGTACCGGGTCGCATCAAGTAGTAATAACTCACAAGAGTGAGGTCGACCCACAGGGATTGATGGATCAAGCAACTTTAGTGAGGTGATTAGTTTAGTTAAGCTAACAGTGATGAATTGGGTGAAATTTATCAATAGAAAGTAAATTGTAGGGAATTTAAATTGCAGAAAGTAAATTGGCAGAATCTTAAAGAGCAAGAAATGTAAATTGCAGAAAATATAAAGGGAATTGGGTGTTGGAAATTAAATGAAGCAGTAAATCAAAACTCAGAACAACTGCAGAGAATTTAAATTGCATGAAAGTAAATTGAAAGCAATGGGAACAGAAAGCAATGGGAATAGAAGATTAAAATCAAGCTCAATGCAAATTGAATTGTAGATTTGTAGAAAGGAAAATTTGCAAAAGAGAATTATCAGAAACTGAAATTGCATAAGCCAAATTGAATTCAATTATAACAGAAATGTAAAATTTCAAAAAAAGGAAAAGAAAGCTAAGCTCTCAACCAGCGCCTTCTACCCTACTCCTACTCCTACTGCTCTCTATTAGAGCCAACCTCTCCCCTATGAAATGAAACTGATGCCTTTATATAGGCTTTACAAAATGAAAATGAAATTGAAATTAAAAACAAATTACAATTTAAATGAAATTCCTAATCTAGCTTTTTCTTGTGCCTTTGAGTCAATGGGCTTTGCTTGCTTTGGGGCTTCAATGAAATGGGTTGATTTGGATTTGGCCATGAATAAGTGGGTTAGGGATGGCTTCGTTCTCCTTTTAGTAGAGCGCTCAGTTGACAAAGTGAACGCTACGTTCACTCCCTTTGGTGTGCATTCGGTGCGCCAATTGTTCCCTTTAGCACTCTCTTTATGAACACTGCGCTAGCTATTTGAGTGCTACCCTTTCTCCTTAGTTGCGCGCCTTTCTTCCTTTCCAGTGCTCTCCCAATGAGCGCCCAGTTATGTTAGTGAGCGCTGCTTACTGCACACGGATGGCAATGATGAGCGGATAATTTATACGCTTTTTGGCATTGTTTTTAGGTAGTTTTTAGTAGGATCTAGCTACTTTTAGGGATATTTTTATTAGTTTTTATTCAAAATTCACATTTCTGGACTTTACTATGAGTTTTTATATTTTTCTGTGATTTCAGGTATTTTCTGGCTGAAATTGAGGGACCTGAGCAAAAATCTGATAGGAGGCTGAAAAAGGACTGCAGATGCTGTTGGATTCTAACCTCTCTGCACTCGAAATAGAGTTTCTGGAGCTACAGAACTCCAAATGGCAAGCTCTCAACTGCGTTGGAAAGTAGGCATCCAGGGCTTTCCGGAAATATATAATAGTCCATACTTTATTCGAGTTTAGATGACGAAAACTGGTGTTTAACGCCAATTCTATGCTGCATTCTGGAGTAAAACGCCAGAAACACGTCACAACCAGAGTTAAATGCCAAAAACATGTTACAACTTGGCGTTTAATCCCAAGAGAAGCCTCTGCACGTGTAAAGCTCAAGCTCAGCCCAAGCACACACCAAAGTGGGCCCCGGAAGTAGATTTCTGCACTAAGACTTATTTCTGTAAACTCTATTAACTAGTCTAGTATAAATAGGACTTTTTACTATTATATTTTCATCGGGGGAATTAATCTTTGAATTAGTCTTTTGATTGATCCTTTGATCACGTTTGGGGGCTGGCCATTTGGCCATGCCTGAACCATTATCACTTATGTATTTTCAACGGTGGAGTTTCTACACACCATAGATTAAGGTGTGGAGCTCTGCTATACCTCGAGTATTAATGCAATTACTATTGTTCTTCTATTAAATTCAAGCTTATTCTTGTTCTAAGATATCACTCGTACTTCAACCTGATGGATGTGATGATCCGTGACACTCATCATCATCCGTCCTTATAAACGCGTGCCTGACAACCACTTCTGTTCTACAAGCGAGAGCTAGAGTGTGTATCTCTTGGATTCCTGGTCCACGACGCATGGTTGCCTCGCTTGACAACCAAGCATCCCATTCTGTGAGATCAGAGTCTTTGTGGTATAAGCTAGAATTATTGGCGGCCATTCCTAAGATCCGGAAAGTCTAAATCTTGTCTGTCGTTGATAAACCACTATTTTATGGTTTACATTGTGTTTAATTGTGTGGTTTTATCATGATCCTTACCCACTTATTCATTAATTTAGCATGCATTTATATTTCCTTCCTGAAATTATTACATGATTGAAAACTGCTTCCTAGAGACTTTTAATTATACAATTTAATTCTCCTTTATTCCATTCGATGCCGTAATCTGTGTGTTAAGTGTTTCAGGCTTTATAGGGCATGAATGAGTTGGAGATTGGAAAGGAAGCTAGCAAAAATGGAAGGAACACGAGAAATTGAGGAGATAACCAGCGAGAAGTGACGCGGCCGCATGGCTCACGCGTTCGCGTGAGAGAGGAGAAATCGCAGTGACGCGGCCGCATGGTTCACGCGACTGCGCGGATTGGAAAAGCACAACTGACGCGGAAGCGTGGACGACGCGAACGCATGACAGGGAAAAACGCGAATGACGCGTCCGCATGGATGACGCGATCGCGTGACGTGCGTGATCTGCAGAATTACAAAAGCTGCTGGCAGAGATTCTGGGCCGCATTTCAACCCAGTTTTCGGCCCAGAAACACAGATTAAAGTCAAGGAACTTGCAGAGACTCAGGAGGCTCTCATAATTCACTTTTCATAGTTTAGATGTAGTTTTTAGAGAGAAAGGTTCTCTCCTCTCTCTTAGGATTTAGGATTAGAATTCCTCTTAAAGGATTTAGGATTTATTATTATTTCAACTTATAATTCTTCTGAGCTCCAGGTTTAATATTCCTTTATTTTGACTTCTCTTATTTTTAATTATATATGTTGCCAATTTGGCTTAATGACATTCATGTTATGATTTTCTTAATAAATATTATTTGAGGTATTTTCAGATATATGATTTGTTTCTCTTATTTATGATATAAATAATTTAGATTTTTCTACCTTTTGGCTTTGGTTGATTAATTGGTGACTCTTGAGTTATCAAACTCATTGTTGATTGAAAATTGGAATTCTTCAAGAATTGATTCGAGATCCAATAACTCTAACTTTTCCCATGGAAAGACTGGGACTTGAGGATTCGAATTAATTCATTCACTTGACTTACCTTCATAGTTAGATGTTAACAAAGTGGGAGAAAAATCCAATTCTCATCACAATTAATAAGGATAACTAGGATAGGACTTCCAGTTCTCATACCTTGCCAAGAGTTTATTTTACAGTCATTTATTTAGTTTACTTGTCATTTATCATATCTGCTCCTCATTCTTGAAACCCCCAAATTTACAATCTCCATAACCAATAATAAGAACATACTTCCCTGCAGTTTCTTGAGAAGACAACCCGAGGTTTAAATACTCGATTATCAATTTTAAAGGGGTTTGTTACTTGTGACAACTAAAACGTTTGCACGATGGGATTTCTGTTGGTTTAGAATATATATCTACAACGCGACTATTTTTATAAAATTATTTACTAGCAGAAATTCTAACGTCAAAATGGCGCCGTTGCCAGGGAATTGCAAACGTGTGCCTTATTATTGGTTATTGTAAATATTTTTCAAAAAAGAAATATTTTTCTTTTACTTGTTTATTTGTTTTCTCTCTTCCCTCTTATTTCTGATACCTATTATGAATTCTCACCCATCTCGCTTTGAGTTTGGTTCTAATTTTGTTGCAAGGAATGGAAGCTATAATAGGACTATGCATCAAGGTCTCAGCAATCAAAGATGGATGAAGCCAAGAGGATCTAATAAACCCTTTAGGCAACAACATCCTCCTAGATATCATGGACATAGACCATTTTACAATGCATGCCCAACTATCGATTTGGTGGACCGCCTTGTAACCACCAACAAGCCCCACCCTGTGCTCAGAGACCATCCTCTCGACATAATTTCGAACCACTACACTCACAAGCTTCCTTTCACCATTCGCCACCATATGATCCTTATCCGCCCCAACGCCAATCCAATTTCTCCCAAGAACCACCACTCTCCTACGCACTATGTCCATATCCATCAAGCCAAAAATCACAAGTTCGCTTCGAGGAATCAGTAAACCAGTTCAATGCAACCCTTCATCAACTGGAGCAAGCAATAAATCAATTATCTTCCAGACGTTCAGACACTCAACAGACTCCCATGGCTTCATGTGGAGAATCTAATGAAGAACGCAGCACGAAGAAGACACTAGAGACTCCAGTGGACAACATAGAGCATAACTTCGTAGTTGAACAAATAGAGGACGCTGTCATTATAGAAGAAGAAGAGTTGGTTGAAGATTTAGGAGATGCTGAACCTCCTAGGAAATACAGAGTCATGGAAGACCCTGTCAAGGATGTTACAATTGACGCTAAAGAGGAGGTTGCACAGCCTCCAATGCATATATCTTATGAAGAACTGGAAGGAGTAACTCAAGACACATGTTTCCTTGATGATGATAGTCACCAGTCAAGTCCCCCTAGTGATGAACTTGCACCCGCAAGTGAATTCTTTGAGACAGAAGAATCTTCCCCAAGTAAATACGAAGATGATGCAGAGGTCGACTTTTCTCAACCTCCTAATTATGACTCAAGTGATGAGGAAGATATGGAAGACTTTGACCAGGACATGGCTGGAATGGAAAAGGTTTGCAAGGAAGTGGAGGAATTCACTAAAGACCACAAGGGAGTAGAGCTTGCAGAACTACTAAAAACACTGATCCCAAGGCCACTACCAACCAACACAGACTTCAAGTGGGTAAAATCCTTGACCCTTATCTTTATTTTTCCACTTGAATACGGTTTACTTGAAACAGATGGCCAGCTTAGAGTTCTCTGCGGCTTTAAGAGTAAAAGGGAAATGGCTCGCACTCAGAGCTGGTATACAAGGTTCAATAAGGTTCCACGCTTCAACTCGAAGTGCACGGATTGGTATCATGTTCAATCGAATGGATCTCGGAAAACATTTGGTCATCTTGGTGAGAATCTAATTTCTAAACCACCCGGATGGAAAAGTATAGATCAAAACGAAAGCGGATTTAGAACCAAAGTTTGGGATCCTGGAATATATTCTGATATTCATTACCCCGGGAGCCTGAAAATCTATTTGAAGCTGCTCAGAAGCTTCACATGCCTAGTTTGGGACCCCGGAGGCTATTGGCATTCCAAGCATTGGTGGAGATTTATGGACAAATTCAAGCATAAGCCACCATAGCAGGAAGCTCGTCTAATGTCCAACTTAAGGACTTTAACTAAAGTGCTAGGTGGGAGACAACCCACCATGGTATGATCGCTCCTGTTTCCATTTTATTTCGTTTTGTTTATTTTATATTATTTATTTCTATTGAACCTGGATGTTATTCATAACATTTGCATTTAGCACTGCATACTGCATAATTACATACCTGTATATCAGATAAAAAAAATTTTACGCATGCGACGCGGCAGCGTCGCTGACGCGTCCACGTCACCAGTGCGTTATGAAGAAAAGAAAGTTAAACAGAGAGTCACGCTGGAGCGTGGCTGGAGGTGTGCCAGTGGCACAAATCGACCCACGTGACCGCCTCGCCGACGCGTCCGCGTCACATGGGAATAATGGCCCCCCATGCGACCGCGTGACCCACGCGGCCGCGTGCCCTGATTTTCGATGTAAAAAGGGTGCACAACGAATTATTGTGCAAGAGTGGTGCTTTATTGGTGCTGAACGCACAATTCTACTCACGCGGACACATGGCTCACGCGTCCGTGTCATTCCCTTCTAAAGCCCACTCACGCGATCGCATGCCCCACGCCATCGTGTCACCCCAAATTTGGCAAATAAAATAATTCGAATAGAGAGTTGTGCAGGCGCGAGGCTGTACTCGCGCCAGAAGCATAACATGTGTCACGCGACCGCGTCGATTAACTTAAAGCACAAGTCACGCGACTGCGTGCCCCACGCGTCCGCGTCGCTTGCGCCGCACAGCTTATCCTAATTTGCCAAATATCTTATCTTTTCTTCCCTAATCCTAATTTTTCCCTCCCTCCTTTCTTACTCACTTCTTTCCCTTCTCATTCTTCTTATCTTTCATTTTCTTTTACTTAATTGCATACTTTCATTCATTGCATTATTTTCATTGGTGTTGAAATTTTATTTGGGTCATTGTTTTTTCTATATTTTTGTGGATTATTTGACAATTATATATTACTTTTTAAAGGGTTGCTTGCATGTTCAATTTAATACTTTCAAATAGCTTATTTACCATGCATGCTATGTGTTTGTGAAAACGCCCGTATAACATTGTGCACTATTTTTAAGATTTCTTTTAATCTACTACTATAAATGCTTGCTTTTTACAAAACCCTTTTTATATTTTATTAATTAAATATAATTGTTATTACACACATGTTGTTAGTTTGAAAGACTTGGTAATCTAACTTGGACATTGAATGCTTGATCTATGCTACCCATGCCTTTGCCAGCATGCCAATAAACATCTTGCATTTAACTGTCATCACATACACTTACTATATTTTCATTGATGACTTTTCACATGTAGTCATGACCATGTGTTAACATCATTATTCTTTACTGTGCATTGATTACCACCTTTCCCGCTCTCTCCCTTGCTGGATCCCCTAGCTTTACTTGTTACTTTCCTTTTTTCCCTTTCAGGATGGCCACCAAGAAGGGTAAAGAGAGAAAGCTACTCCCAAACCACCGGCAAAGAAAGGAACACAAAGAGCACTAGCTGAGGAACTACAACCCCCATCCACCTGCACATCTCAGCATGCACCGAGGACGGTGCAATCTTTAAGTGTGGGGAGGTCGATACCGATCTCTACGGGTCAGTTAGTCCCTTCTTAACACCAATTTTTGTTTTTCATTGTTGCATTATAGTTTAATTTTATGCATATTTTATCACTTGGTTAAAGTAATATTTTCTTTTTCAAGAAATTTTTATAGTATTTCACTAATTTGAATAAAACTTTTTGAAAAACTTGTTTGAAGAAATATTATTTTGGAACATAGTTTAGAGCTCGAACACACAAAACCAGTGAGACTTTGAGCCTATTTGATTGGTTGCATTTTATCAACCAATATTTTATTTTTGGTGTGTGTTTCTCTCTCTAAAATTTTGATCTGTGTCTTGCTTAATTCTATATTTCTATTATTTGATGTATGCATGCACTTATATGATTGAGGCCTTTTGTTTCACTGAGTTTACATACCCATATGGCCTTACCCTTTCGTTATCCTTTGCAAACCAATGTTGAGCCTATTATACCCCTTTGTTCTTTACTTTAGCACATCATTTAACTCTAAGCGGAAAACAATAATGTCCTTAATTTGAATCCTTGGTTAGCTTAGACTAGTGAGAATGCTCATGAATTAAGTGTGGTGAAAAGTGGGTTTGGAAACGTTTGGTTTGGGAATTGAGTATGTTAGACTTTGTGTGAAAATATAAAAAATGTTAAGAACATGTTTATGCATTCAAAACCTTAATCATATGCATTGAGAAGAATAAAAAAAAGAAAGTAATAAAAGGGGACAAAATGCCCCAAAATAAGTGTTGGTATCAATGCATATGTACTAAACTCAATTTTAGGATGCATGAACATGTGGAAAGCACAGTTAATGGGAAGTTAGATTTTGTATTTTAATTAAATGAATTGTCTTGAGTTAGGTGGAAAGTTTATGTTAATTAAGGATTCAAATTTAAGTCCACTTGGCCAAATACAATCCTACCTTGACCCTAACCCCATTACAACCCTTAAAAGACCTCTTGATTTGTGTATTGGTGCATTAAATTTTTGTCGATTGTTAGATGAAGAGCAAGCTATAGAAAGCAAGATTAGTAGAGAATTGAGAGAATTGACCCTAGACACTAGAGAGTTAGAGTGATATACACTACCAGTAAGGGTTCAGTGCTTAATTCTATGTTCCCTGCTCTCATGAGCCATCTTCTTCTTGCAAGTTACTTATATTGTATTTTGTTATTTGAATTAGTGAAATCCAGTTCATATCTATTCTTGAAGGATTTATTTACTTTTCACCAAGTAGGTAGAATCATTTTAGCATGTAGTTGCATTCACATTCATAGGTTGCATTGCATGAGTCTTGCCTTTCCCTACTCATTTATTTGGTCTCCTTGAGTTTAGCATGAGGACATGCTAATGTTTATGTGTGGAGAGGTTGATAAACCACTATTTTATGGTTTACAATGTGTTTAATTGTGTGGTTTTATCATGATCCTTACCCACTTATTCATTAATTTAGCATGCATTTATATTTCCTTCCTGAAATTATTACATGATTGAAAACTACTTCCTAGAGACTTTTAATTATGCATTTTAATTCTCCTTTATTCCATTCGATGCCGTAATCTGTGTGTTAAGTGTTTCAGGCTTTATAGGGCATGAATGAGTTGGAGATTGGAAAGGAAGCTAGAAAAAATGGAAGGAACACGAGAAATTGAGGAGATAACCAGCGAGAAGTGACGCGGCCGCATGGCTCACGCGTTCACGTGAGAGAGGAGAAATCGCAGTGACGCGGCCGCATGGTTCACGCGACCGCGCGGATTGGAAAAGCACAAGTGACGCGGAAGCGTAGACGACGCGAACGCGTGGAAGGAAAAAACGCGAATGACGCATCCGCATGGATGACGCGATCGCGTGACGTGCACGATCTGCAGAATTACAAAAGTTACTGGCAGAGATTCTGGGCCGCATTTCAACCCAGTTTTTGGCCCAAAAACACAGATTAAAGTCAAGGAACTTGCAGAGACTCAGAAGGCTCTCATAATTCACTTTTCATAGTTTAGATGTAGTTTTTAGAGAGAGAGGTTCTCTCCTCTCTCTTAGGATTTAGGATTAGAATTCCTCTTAAAGGATTTAGGATTTATTATTATTTCAACTTATAATTCTTCTAAGCTCCAGGTTTAATATTCCTTTATTTTGACTTCTCTTATTTTTAATTATATATGTTGCCAATTTGGTTTAATGACATTCATGTTATGATTTTCTTAATAAATATTATTTGAGGTATTTTCAGATCTATGATTTGTTTCTCTTATTTATGATATAAATAATTTAGATTTTTCTACCTTTTGGCTTTGGTTGATTAATTGGCGACTCTTGAGTTATCAAACTCATTGTTGATTGAAAATTGGAATTCTTCAAGAATTGATTCGAGATCCAATAACTCTAACTTTTCCCAAGGAAAGACTGGGACTTGAG
The DNA here is from genome assembly GCF_014773155.1 of Arachis stenosperma. Lineage (NCBI taxonomy): Eukaryota > Viridiplantae > Streptophyta > Magnoliopsida > Fabales > Fabaceae > Arachis > Arachis stenosperma. The sequence goes on from NC_080383.1 coordinate 79,856,903, forward strand.
GATTCGAATTAATTCATTCACTTGACTTACCTTCATAGTTAGAGGTTAACAAAGTGGGAGAAAAATCCAATTCTCATCACAATTGATAAGGATAACTAGGATAGGACTTTCAATTCTCATACCTTGCCAAGAGTTTATTTTACAGTCATTTATTTAGTTTACTTGTCATTTATCATATCTGCTCCTCATTCTTGAAACCCCCAAATTTACAATCTCCATAACCAATAATAAGAACATACTTCCCTGCAGTTCCTTGAGAAGACGACCCGAGGTTTAAATACTCGGTTATCAATTTTAAAGGGGTTTGTTACTTGTGACAACCAAAACGTTTGCACGAAGGGATTTCTGTTAGTTTAGAATCTATATCTACAATGCGACTAGTTTTATAAAATTCTTTGCTAGCAAAAATCCTAACGTCAGTGGTATTCCGAGTAGGATCTGAGATGGGATGACTGTGACGAGCTTCAAACTCGTGAGTGTTGGGCGTAGTGACAGACGTAAAAGGATCATTGGATTCTATTTCGACATGATCGAGAACCGACAGATGATTAGCCGTGCTGTGACAGAGCATTTGGACCATTTTTACTGAGAGGACGGGAGGTAGCCATTGACAACGGTGAAACCCAACATACAGCTTGCCATGGAAGGGAGTAAGAATGATTGGATGAAAGTAGTAGGAAAGCAGAGATTCAGAAGGAACACAGTATCTCCATGCGCTTATCTGAAATTCCCACCAATGAATTACATAGGTATCTCTATCTCTATTTTATGCTTTATTTATCTTTATATTTGAAAACCATTATAACTATTAGAATCCGCCTGACTGAGATCTACAAGACGACCATAGCTTGCTTCATACCAACAATCCCCGTGGGATCGACCCTTACTCACGTAAGGTATTACTTGGATGACCCAGTGCACTTGCTGGTTAGTTGTGCGAAGTTGTGACAAAGTGTGATTCATGTTTGAGAGCTCCAAGTCTTTGGCGCCATTGTTAATGATCACAATTTCGTGCACCTGGCAAAACCTTTGCCTTCAAGTGTGGCATCCCCGAAAACGCTCACTTGGGGAATGAACGCCAGCCGTGTGGCGTTCTCCTTCTTAACGCAACGCTTATCTGATTTAGTCATGGGCCACGCTTTTAAAAGCGTGGCCTAAGGCTCCAAAGTGTGTCTAAACTCTAAAATGTGCCCCAAAATTCATCTTTTCTTCTTTTGAGCTGATTTTGTGCTATTTTGCTTCTTTTTTCGCTTATTTCCTACAAAATTTATAAAATCAAAAGATCAAAAAAATGTACCAATTAAGCACAAAAGCATTCAATATTTAAGCACTAATCATCAATTTCTCGTACGAAAAAGCATAGAAAAACATGACATGATGACATGTCATCAAATTCGTCTTACCTTTAAAAATTTTGTTAGGTGCTCAAACTAACAAAAAATATGAGCCTTTTTGTAGCGGCAACTACGTTAAAGCAATTTTGGTGAGTGGTTATTGTAAGTTGGTGATAGTCTAATAAGTGACAATATAGATGGTGAATTTGAGATATGTCTTCTGGAAGATATTGTTATTTCTTCTTCGAACCAGGTATTTGATGAGTTAGTTCATTTTTCTTAACCAAATATTTTTGAAAATATGTCTTCAAAGGATTTTTTTAAAGAAAGAACTATACTGGCTCCTATGCTGGACATTGTTGAAGATGTCAACAACCATCTAATACTATCATCCTTGGAGGAGAAGAATTATATCTTAGTTTGCATTCAGTTTGTATAGATGAAGGAAATAATGAGAATCAACTAGATCTATATGGTCCTGAATTATTGAATAGCATAAATTATTCTGATTTTTCTCGACATAAATTAATACTCAAGGTTATTGTTTCGATAATATTATTGAGGAATATTGACCAATCCAGTGGTCTTTGTAATAGTGCAAGGCTACAAGTTAGGAAACCTAGAAATCATGTCATACAATATTAAATCTTAACGGGTAACAACGTTGGTCATATTCCTTTGATTCTAAGAATGAATATAGTACTAACAAATGAAACTGTCCAAATTAGATTTCAACGAAGACAGTTCTCCATAATAGTATCTTTTACCATGACAATTAATAAGTCTCAGGGACAAATTTTATCTCATTTTAGATTATACTTATCCAAACTAGTTTTTACACATGGCACTAGGCCTTTGGCCCCTCATCTAGTAAAAAAATTATATGTGGCACTTTCAAGAGCTAAGAGTAAGAGTGGTTAAAAACTTTTACTCATGAATTACATAGGAAGGTTTGCAAATTCCACCATTAATGTTGTTTATAGAGAAATCTTTAAAAAGATAGTATCCTAATGTAAATATTTTAATTTTATTTTATATTGTATATTAAAATCAATGAATAATTATTTCACTTTGAAAGAGTGCAAAATGATGATTACTCACTATTCTCAAGTTAAACATTGATTTTGATAGTGATTTTGTAAATTTTTAGAATAATAATTATTTTGTGTATTTTTTTTAAAATATTCAAAAATATAAATAATTTTTGTAATTTTATAAATTTTTTTCTCGCATATATAACTTATGGGTGTTCAGATTTAAACTAGTGTAAATAAAACTAATCAAAATTATACTCATTTGGTTTAGTTTAGATTTTATTTTTGGCAAATTATAGATTAGATCAAATTTTTTATCTACTTTTAAAACCGAATTAATTAAATCTAAATTACATAATGTGATATAATATTATATGTTATCATTAAATATAAATTTTATATATAATATATTTAATTTGTTAAATATTTTTTTTATCTTATTTATATATTATTATTATTATTTACTAAGAATTTTATTAATATAAAATAAAATTCATTTTTTATTTATTTTACGAACTCAAAATTACTTTTATTTCTTAATAATAAAATAATAAAATTTTTATCTTTTAAAAACCAAATAAGTCAAACGAATTCAAACAATTGACGGAAATGAAGGATAATCGAGGTCGAGAGATTACTGGTTTAAGGTAAGTCGAACATTAGGGTCGAAACCAGGTATACTACGTGGTTAAATGCGGATATGATGTAAGAACCTGGGGTTTGGAGATCAAGGCAAGATAGAAAGTAGGGATGCTACTATGAAATTTATTCACGGTCAATGCAAGGTCCTGGCTTGAAAAAAAAATAAATTAAGTCGTGGTCAAAATTTTTCAAGAGTAAGTCTATTCTCATGATCTATAAATAGGAGAAACTTAGAAGTGTTCGGGACTTTAATTTTAAAACACTCAAAGTAACACTAAATTTTCTGAAATTTCTAAGTCTCACGAATATCAAGAAAAATAGAGTACAAATACATGTGAATGTCTAGAATCATTCTTTTTATTCTTTTATTTTATGTATTTTCTTTTATTTCAGATTTATTTGCTTTGTCATTTTTAATTTATCTTGTTTTATTCTTTTATTATCAGTGTCTTAATTTTTCTATCAATTTTAAAGTTTAATTGATTTACTGTTCATTTCTTTTAATATTCATTTATTGTCTTCATTTGTTTTTCTTTAGTCGAAACGTCCACGTATAATTCAACTACATTATTTTATGGTTCTATCTAGTTTTCGAATGGGAAGTTTAATTGGTTAAATCACATACATTTGTCATTACTGATACGAATGTCAAGTAATTTTTAAGTAGAACTCACCCTTTATTTGTTAGAAGAGTCGTATTTACTTCATGAACTGAGATTTTGATACAAGTTTGAGTCGATATTTCTGTCGAAATCATCAAAAATCAAGTGAAACAGTAATTTATTTTAATTTAATACTATTTTTGAAATCAGTAATAATAATGATTATTTAAAAATTATAGCTTAAGAAAAAAGGTTATTATTTGATATATAAAGTTTAATTATTCTGTTTTCTAATAGTTTTACTAAATTTATAACTATGTCTATTTATTTTTTTTAATTAAGTCTCTATACTACTTTTATTTTTGTAATTAGATTATTTTCGTATCAAAAATATTAAAATAACAGAATATTTATCTAAAAAAATATTAGGTTAAAGATTTAATTAAATTTTTAATTACGAGTATCTTTAATTTGTAGAAAAATATTATGTTAACTCTAACATTTTTTATGCTGATACGAACTTAATTATAAAATTAAAAATAATATAAAAACCTATTGAGAGAAAAATAATGTAAAAGTCTAATCGTAAATTTAATAAAATTATAAAGATTAATAACGTAATTAAACTTTATAAATGTTACCATGTAACATGATGACGTGGATTTCACGATGTGTTCTTTAAAAAATACAATTTGAACATATTTATTTAAAAAAGGAGAGTCCTTATCTCAACTATGTTATACTGTGTATTTAGAATGTATTGTTCTCTTTAAAAAAAAATACAAAAAACTTACATACAAGTCGATCTATCTCAATGTGGCAACTTGCTATGTGAATTCATGCCTTTTTCAAACTACTATTGCATGCTACAATAACAGTTAAACAATGATACTCAAGCATATCTTCGACAAAAGTGACTCACTTTAGTCGTAATCACACTCAAAAGTGATTTATTACAAAAAAAATTCAAAAGAAAAGTAAAGTTGAACGAATAAAACATGAAAGAAGCCAAAAAACGAAAATCAAAAGCGGCTTCCCCATTTGCTTTAAATTTTAGTTGTGTTACACATGTACTCAACTAGACTTCTATATCTATTTTATTTAATCTTTGTTCTTTTCCATCGTTAACTAGGGTATAAGCTCGTAAGCACTCATGTATCTGTCAAGCCGTTTTTCTATTGGTGATAAATTGTATTATTTTTTAAAGGATAAATTGTAATTGTTATCTTTTATATTTTTAAAAAATTTTAAAAATATTTTTAATATTTAATTTTATTTTTAATATTTAAAATAAATTTTATTTTTATTTTTATTATTAATATTTTGACAATTAACTAGCAGTCAAAATTAATTTTCCTATTTTACCTCTATATACATTATTATCATCACCACTTACCGTCATGTGATTATTTTTTCTCCATGATCATCAACACAACCCACATTGAGAATTAGGGGTGGCAGCAACAACTCTATATGCAGGTACTCAATCCAATCCAATCCGGTTGAATAGAGTTGTCAACTCGACCTGCTGTAAGTAGGATATATATATATATATATATATATATATATATATATATATATATATATATATATATATATTGAAAATCAAATTCGTCCCCAACTTTTTTTATTATTAAAATCGTCTTTAACGTTACAAAACGTTATAAAATCATCTTTTTTTTTTTAAATTTTAGACTAAAATACCCTTCATCATCATCTTTTCCCTTTACCTTCCTCACTCCATTGTTTACTTCAGCCTCTACCCCAGCCTCCTCCCTACTCCACTCTCTCTACCCAAATCTTCAACAACAAGAATACCAACAATTTTTTTCTTTAATTTCAAAAAAATCAAACAAAACCAACATCGAATCAACGAGAACATTATATCCAAATTCGAAATTTCATCACAACAACAACACGATCTATTTTTTTAATTTCAAAAAATTCAAACAAAACTAACACAAAATTAACAACAACAGTATACTCAGATTAAAAAATTCATCAACAATAACAGCAATCCTTCAAAATTCAAGACAGAAAATTCCAAATTCCAATCCTTCAAACTCAAGAGAGAGAACGCAGAAAAGAGAGAAGACAGAAGAGAGAAGAAAGAGAGAAGAGGGAAACTCAGAGAAGAGGGGTGGTATTGCTGCCGTCCGTCACAATCGCGGATGAAGGAAATAGGAGGAAGAAGCGACGGCACGGAAGCTACTTCCGTTGCCGTAGCCGTAGCCATCACCGTCGCAGATGTGGCTGAGGAGAGGACAGATCGAGTGAGGAGGAAGAGCAGAGCCCCTCACCACCAAAAGCTCGACGACAGTAATGGAGCCCGACGTCGACAGAGCAACTCTCCGGCGTCACTCTTCCCTGCCGTCACCTCCTCCTTCTTCCTTTCCTTTCTTCTCCCTTTGTTCCTCTATTCTCTTGTTCTCTCTCTCATTTCCTCATTTTGTCTCTCTCTCTAGTCAAGACACAATAGCGATAGCGAGGCGACGGCGACGGCCGCACTCTTCCTTGCGGTCACCTCCCTTTTCTTCCTTTCCTTTTCTTTCTTCTTCCCCTCTGTTTCTCTCTTCTTTTGTTTGTCTTTTGTTTTCTTTTTTTTTCTGCTTTAGGTAGGGATAAGTGGTGGTTGGGGTGTGGGTAACCGGGTAAGGGGTGGGGTGGGGTGATTTTTTTTAATATTTTTTATTTTTGTCTAAAGGATAAAATTATCCAAAAAAATGTTGTTTATGGACAAAAAGATAATATTATAATGTTTTGTAACATTAAGGGTGATTTTAATAATAAAAAAACGTTGAAGACGAATTTGATTTTCACCCCAAACCTTAGGGATGAAAAAAGTACATAAACCTAACACTAAGCCGAAGATCTTCAATTGGAAATCTAACACTTATGTTTATATAAAAGTCAAATATGTTTAATGATATATAAATATTAAATTACAGGCCCAAGATCCTATCAGATTATTGAATATTGCATTTTTTTATGACCAGCAGGTTGACAACGGGTAAATTTAGGGTTGACATATTATAAATTTATGGGTAGAATAGAGTTGTGTTTTAGTGAAAAAATCAACTTGCGAGTAAAGTTACGATTGAATCTAAACCCTACTCTCACTACAAGATTCAAGCTTATTTGCGACGGTTTTTTCCTGGTTTGTGGCGGTTTAAAATCCCCACAAAAAAGTTTGTGGGAGTCTTTCAAATCTCCAAAATTTGAGGTGCCCCAAACTTATTTGTGGTGGTTTTACAATCCCCCCAGGTCATAATTTAGTTGCGGTTCTTTGTCTCCTTTGTAGAGATTTTGAGTTGAATTTTTTGGCCTTTTTTTTTTAATTTTTATCGCGGTTTAAAACCCCCACAAAATTGAATTTTGAAATAAAAAGATTGTAGCAAACTGAACTGTTACAAACATTTAAAGTTGAAACTAAACGAATCTGGAAGATAGAAATCACTATTATTGTTTGAACAAATTACATCAATCAAGCTAAAGATTATTTAACTTTGAACAATAATCCACTTAATTTAACTTTATATGACGAATTTGATGTTGGTATTATAATGATTTCGGGTCCAATTGAAGCAACCTCTTCAACACTTGAAGTAGCCCATGATGACATAGTCTGAAACAATCACAATACTACTTGTATAGATAGAGAACATAAAACCTTATAATGTCAAAGCTCATTAGGCACAAATATGTCACAACTTAGATGCATATATAATATTTTGATTGATCATGAATGTCATTTTGTCTGTACAGCAAAAAATTGGTGATTAACAACAATGCTTTCAAGTCTCTAATTATGTGGAATATAAATGTAAGAGCTAGAACTTTTGAAAATTCTTATTATGAACTAATTTGAAATTATATATTTATTTACAGTTTTAATTTAAGAAATTATTTTATTGAAGATAATCAAAGGCAGCTTTGATTAATTGAATTTGAAATAAATTAAGGTTTTTATCCGAACTGTATAATTATGAATTATTTTCTTATTTATAATTTAAAGTTTTAGAAATTCGAAAATAATGAGGTTTGACTATTTAAATTCGTATTTTATTTAATATTACAATTATTGAATTATTTTTTATATTCAAATTTCAAAATTATTAGTTATAGAATAGCAAGAATTTTTTTATGGTTTACTTTAAATAATTGATATTTTCATAATTTGATCATTTAAGTTTTAGGAATAAAGAAAATTAATTACATTATTTTATAATTTCAATTAGAGTATTTGATTGAAATCTAATTAGTAATTTGATACAACAAATAATATTTCTAAAAGTAAATTTATGGGTTTAATTAGATTTTAAATTAATGCTCTAGATCCTAGTTTGATTAAAATTAACACCAATCCAAATTAATCCTAAAATTCCCAAATAGAAACCCTAACCATAATTACACTCAAACACACATCTTCTCACCCAAATGAAACCCTAGCCGCCACCCCTTTCCCAAATCAGAAACACGCACACACACCAGATAAAGAAAAGAAAAGAAAAGAAAGAAGAAAGAAGGGGAAACAGAATCAGGGGAAGGGGAGAAGAGAGGGAGTGCTGAGGGAGTGAGGGAGAAGAGAAGAGGAAGGGCTTATTCGCGCCGTCACCATCCAGCTTGCGCCATGATGTCAGGGCATCTTGGCTAGTTTCACTAGCAATTTTTTGTGTGTTTTAGGTTAGTTTCATGCATTTTCTTAGGCAATAAGCAAGTATTTGGTTGAATATGCATTCACACTTTGATTCAAGCAAACATTGTGAATTTTTAACAATTTCATTAGAATAATGCAAGGGTTGATTGATTAAATGAATGATGCATCATCTCATGATCAAGAGCAAGACTTTGATACACTTTGTTTGTTTGATTTCAGGTAAAAAGAAGCAGAGAAGAGCCATGTTAGTGGTCACGTTAGTGCCACTAACGTGGCCATTAACGTGGAGAAAGGGAAAGCTTGCAACGTTAGTGGTGAAGTTAGCACCACTAATGTCTTTGAAGGCCATTTAATGTGGAAGAAGAAAGAGTTGCAACGTTAGTGGTGTTAACTTCACCACTAACGTTAGGAATGCCATCATAAGCCCACGTCAGTGCCACTAACGTGGGCATTAACGTGAAACAAAGGAAGAGATGTAACATTTGTGGTGTTAACTTCTCCACTAACGTTAGGAACGGCCAAGAAGCCCACGTTAGTGCCACTAATGTGGGCACTAACTTAGAAGTGGAGGAAGTTCACAACGTTAGTGGTGAAGTTAACACCACTAACGTCTTTGAGCCAAGGTATACCCACGTTAATGGCCACGTTAACGCCACTAACGTGGGCCATTAACGTGGAGAAAAGGATGATTTGACCTTAATGGTAAAGTTAACACCATTAACGTCATCAAAGGTTAGGAAAGGCTAGATTAGTCGCCACGTTAGTGCCACTAACGGTGGGGTTAACGTAATTCAAAGAGGTTGGGACGTTAGTGACAAACTTAGTATCACTAACGTCTTCGAACTAGGATTTTACACTTGACATTAACTACACTAACGCCTTGACTAACGTGAATGATAACTGACTCAAACTCCTCCAGAAAGTTGAGCAAAGCCCACTGAGATTGTAACTGCTTCAATTGAGCTCAAAGGCCCACATCTAAAGACTTGTAGACTTAACTGAAGATCAAAGAAGTAGTATAAATAGGGGTAGTTTTGAACTAAAAAAGAGATCGAGACCTGGGGATCCAGGACTGTAAACACTCTGTATTTTACTTTCTCTGTAATTTAGTTTACTTTTAAAATGCATTTTTCATTTTCAATTTAATTTCTAGAGCTATGAGCAACTAAACCCCTCTTCATTGGGTTAGGGAGCTCTGTTGTAATTCAATGGATCAATTATAGTTTTTATTCTTCTTCTTCTTTCCATTCTCTTGATTTGCTAGAAAGCTTTTGATCTTCATCCAATTGAGCAATTGTCTCGGGAGAAAAATTTCTCATACTTGGATTTCCTCTGAACCTTGGAAGAGGAATGAGGAAATCATGCTAGAAATGCTTTCTCGTGTTGGACTGGGTTAGGGGTTGAATGAATATAGTGACATATTGATGTCAAGGCATCATGACTTGTTTTTCTATGCTTTTTCACCTTTAAATTTCACTGATCATGCTTAATTATTGAGTATTTTTTTGTGCTTAAATCATATATTACTTTCAATTCTTTGATTTGGTTTGAATTTGTAGAAATTTATGAAAAAGGAAGTAAAAGGCACAAAAGAAGCATGAAAAAAGAACAAGCAGAAGAGACCCACGTTAGTGGTCACGCTAGTGCCACTAACGTGGGCACTAACGTGGAAGAAAAGGAGCTTGGCAACGTTAGTGGCATAGGTAATGCCACTAATGTCTTCGAAGGATGTATAAGCCCACGTTAGTGGCCCCGTTAGTGCCACTAACGTGGGCAACATCTCACCAGGCAGACTGACCATGCCTTCTTCAAACAAGAATAACTTGAGCCACAATGCTTCAAATGAGGTGATTCCAGTAGCATTGGAAAGTAGGAATCCAGAGATTTCCAATCATATATGGCACTACATGATGGGCACTAAATTTGAGGGAGAAAGCCTACCCCAAAAGTGCAAAGATGAATATGGTATCAACATGTAGTAAGGCCAGCTGACCTCTTCACCTTCCAAGAAATATAACTCGAGTTTTAGAGCTCCAAATGATGCGATTTTAATTGAATTGGAAAGTATACATTCAGTGCTTTCCAAAAATATATAATAGTATAGGGTGGACATTAAGTTTGAGCTTCAGAACCTGGTGATTATTAACACAATCAACGCTGACGTTAGTGGCAGCGTTAAGCACTAACGTTAGCAACAATGCCGGCGACCTTGTCCCCTTCAAAGGAGCATAACTTGAGTTACAGAAACCCAATTGAGGTGATTTTAGTTGCATTAGAAAGCTGAAATTCAAAGCTTTCCAACGATATTTAATAGTTTATATTGGGCATGAAATTGGAGCACAAACAATAGGCATCTTTAAAGCCCCAAAAACACCAACTTGGAGCAAGTCATGACGTTAGTGGCAACGTTAGCCACACTAACTTCAGCACTAATGCCACACTTGTAGCATTAGTGTGGCTAACGGCAGCACTAACGCCAAGTCACCCTGGACCTCAATTTGATTCACTTCTCTCAACTCCACTTCAAAGTTCAAGCAAGCAAGCCCACAATTCTCAACCAATAAAGGCCACAAGAAGCATCTAGAAAAGGAATTTTCATTTAATTGTAATTTGCTTTTAATTTCATTTCATTTTGTAATTTAGGAGAGCCTATATAAAGGCCTTAGTTTCTACATTGAATTTATTTTAGATTGGAGGGGAGTCCAGAATCACACACACACATTCCCTAGCACACACCACTGGGAGTGGGTCTTTAGACCCCTCCCCCCTACACTCTTCTTCCTTTTCTTTTATTTTCTTTTCTTCCTTAGATTAGTTACAGTTTGTAATTTTCATTTATGAACTTTGAAGTTTCAATTTCAATTTTTAATCTCCATCTTTATTTCTGCACTTTCTTTCTTTCTGTTTGAATAGAGCAATGAACAACTAACTCTTTTCATTGGATAGAGAGCTCTGTAGTAATTCACAGGATCATTAATAGTTCTTATTTTTCATTGGATTAGAGAGCTCTGTTGAAAGCTTTCGATCTTCATCAAATTGAATAATTGTCTCGGAAGAGAAATTGTTCGTACCTGGATTTCATCGGAACCTTGACAGAGGAATGAGAAAATCATGCTAGAAATGCTTTCTCATGTTGGATTGGGTTGGTGGTTGGATGGATAGAGTGACATGTAATCCTACCAATACTTTGATCTATGAAGGTGTGTGGTATAATCAGTGACCAAGCTTCATCTCTTCCCATGAGAAATTAAATTAAGACATTGGGCAATTGTTCAAGCTTAGAGAGATTGGTAAGCCAAGACATTGGGATCCAATCACCTAAGATTGCCAAGGAGATCAATGAATGCATTGATTGAAGAAGAGATGAGAATGAACATGATCTGGAGGATTGCAATATCTCTTGATCCCAATATTCATTTTATTTTCAGTTTTTACATTTACTTTATAGTCATTTATTTTTCTGCACTTTACATTTCCTGCACTTTTCTTCCTTGTACTTTACTTTTCTTGCCATTTTACTTTTCTTCCCTTTATAGTTTTCCTTTACATTCATGCAATTTACATTTCCTATTTGATTATCACTCCAATATAATTCGTCTAACTAGGATAATCAATTAACCATTGATTTCTTGATCTGTTAATCCTCGTAGGATCGACCTCACACTTTTGTGAGTTTTATTACTTGATACGACCCGGTACACTTGCCGGTAGTTATTAAAGGAAGAATAATTTTTTTCCGCATCACATATAATTTTACCAATACTTTGATCTAGAAAAACATGTGTTATAATCAATGATCGTACTTCATCTCTTTCCAGGAGCAATTAGATCAAGGAATTTGGCAATTGTTCAAGCTTAGAGAGATTGAATTGCCAAGAAATTGAGATTCAATCACCTAATATTTCCAAGAGATCAATGAATATATGGATTGAGGAAGACATGAGAATGAACTTGATCCGGAGAATGCAACATCTCCTAGGCCCAATGAGATGTCCCACTTCTGATTTGTCCCATTCTCTATATTCTGTTGTTTATTTTGATGTTCATATTCTCATTTAAGTTTCTGCAATTTAAGTTTCTGCACTTTATATTTTGTCAATTACTATCAGTTATTTACATTTCTTGCTATTTACTTTTCCCGCCATTTAATTTTCTAAAATTCTCAATCCAATTTTGCTTAGTTCAACTAGAACACTCCTCTAATTAAAATTTCTCAACCAATCAATCCATGTGGGATTCGACCTCATTCTGTTGTGAGTTTTTACTTGACGACAATTTGGTATACTTGCTGAGAAAAATTTGTAGCGATACAGATTTTCGTGCATCAAGTTTATGGTGCTGTTGCCGGGGATTAATTTTGCATTGACAATGATGGAATTGGAGGATAACTAGATTGAATATTTTCTTTTCCTTTGTTACTTTTTTTTATTTCAGTCATTTTACTTTCAGTCTCAGCATTTTTACATGTTTTTATTGCTTATTTACATTTTCGCATAACTAATCCACTAATTGTTTGATAAATTGCATCACTCACCCTAACCACAATCTTAACAAGAGTGAACTCTTCACTTTTCTCTTTCTAGTGTGTTTTGCTGATTGTATGACAGGTAGAAGAAGAGGAGCTTCAACCTCTTTTGAATTTGAACCTGAGAGGACCTTCCTTAGATTAAGGAGAAAAGTAAGAGGAAAGAGGGTTATTGGTGCAGAGGAAGAAGAGGAGGACTTGGATATAAATATGGAGGATGATATAGAGAACCACCATGAAGGATAGGTGCATAATAATGTTAGAGAGGATGCAGCCAATCATGTTGGGCAGGAGAGAAGAGTTTTAGACTCTTATATCAATCCAAATCCTGGGAATTGTGGAAGTAGCATCCTAAAACAACCATTCATGCCAACAACTTCGAGCTAAAACCACAGCTCATCACCCTTGTTCAAAACAATTGCTCATTTGGAGGAAGTGTCCAGAAAGATCCCAACCAACATCTAACCACATTCTTGAGAATCTATGACACAGTGAAGGCCAATGGTGTTCACCCTAACACCTATAAACTGCTTTTGTTTCCCCTTTCTCTCAGAGACAAAGCAGCAAAGTGGCTAGAGTTTTTTCCAAGGGAGAGCTTGACAACTAATAACAAATCATCTTAGGCTAGTTTCACAAGCCTTTTTCATCTATTTTACTTGGTTTTCATGCATTTCTTAGGTAATAAGTAAGTGATGGGGTGAGGAATTCATGTTTGTCTTGACTCAATCAAACATTGTTAATTTTATACATTTTCATGAGATTTTCTGCAAGATATAGTTGATGTTAAGAATGATGCAAAATCTTGTGATTTGGCAAGGCTTTGATGTATGTGTTTGATTGATGATAAATGAAGAGAAGCAAAGCAAAGGAAGAAGCAGAAAAGAGAAGGGGAGAAGAGCACATTAACTCTACGCTCTCTTTCAAAGAGCATTACGTTCTTCAGCGACGCGTATGTATCAAGGACGTGTACTCGTGGAAGGAAATAGCGCTCTTAGACAAGAGCGCTATGCTCTTTAACCAAGAAAGCCTGCGATAAATGGAGTGGGAAAATTCAGCTAGCGACGTGTACGCATGGGCGACGCGTATGCATCGGTGAAACATTTCTGAAGAAGCACGCGAACGCGTGAATGAAGCGAAGCGTGGATGTGACATTTTGCATTCCACGCGTATGCATGGGTGACGCGTACGCGTTGATATGCAAATTTCTAAACGATGCGCACGCGTGGGTCCCCGAGCGCTACACTCTCCTCAAGATGCTGCGTTCTCCTGGGAGCAGAATTCTTGTTCAATTAATTTCATTCCAAGCCCATTTTAACAAGAAAGGAAGCCCATTTATATCACTCAATCAAGGCCATATGATTCATCTAGATTTAATTTTGATTTGATTTGTTTTCAATTTCATTTCAATTTGTAATTTAGGAAAGCCTATATAAAGGCATTAGTTTCATAGAATTAAAGGAAGGAGTAGTAAGGTTCAGAGCAGTAGGAGTAGGAGTAGAGGCTGGAGGATTAGAGACTCCAGAGTTCTCTTGGAGGATTAGAGACTCCAGAGAGCTTAGCGTAGAATTTCTTTTTCTTTTCAGCACTTTTACATTTCAGTTGTATTGAATTTCGTTTAGTTAATGCAAGTTCAATTTCTTACACTTCTCGTCTGCAATTTTTCTTTCTGTAATTTTACATCTGCTTTAGCATTGAGATTGATTTACTTTCAAGCAATTTAAATTTCCTACAAGTGTTCTTAGAGCGATGATCCACTGACCCCAATTTATTAGGGGAGGAGCTCTATTATAATTCACATGATTGAGTGAACTTCTTCTTCTTCTCAATTGTTTCGGAATCTATAGGATATCCTCTGTTTTGAATGAGGTTCATTCACTTCAGAAGGGGGTTTGAATCTGTTGAATGCTTGTGTGAACCTCGGAAGGGGAATCATGGGCATTAGAATTGGGGCTCTGTCCTTTACTACTTTCTTGATCAACACCATTCAGGAGGAATTGAGATCTTGAGAGTTAGTGTGGCTTATGGATGAGAGACATGCACTTAACCTCTTCTCATGAAAATTAGATTAAGGAATTGGCAAGATTGATTGTGATTAGAGAGATTGGGTTGCCAAGGAATTAGAATCCAATCAATTTCAATTTGCCATAGATCTACTCATATGATTGAGAAAGGAGTTGAGACCCATTTGATTCATTGTGGATTATGATATCTCTAATCCCTAATGAATTTTTCTTTCTGTTAATTGTTCTTGAGTTCATTTTGAGTACTTTGATTTACTGCCTCTTTAATTTTCCTGCATCCAAAGCCCTTTACATTTACTGCAATTTATTTTTCATGTAATTTAAGTTTCTTACCATTTACGTTTCTGCAATTTACATGCTGTCTTTTACTTTTAGCACTTTAAGTTCCTTGCAATTTACAGTCTGTTTGTTAAATTCCACTCAATTCATCAATATTCGCTTAACTAGACTAATAATCCCACTAAAGTTGCTTGATCCATCAATCCTTGTGGGATCGACCTCACTCCGGTGAGTTTTACTACTTGATGCGACCCGGTACACTTGACGGTTAGTTTGTGTGGAATCAATTTTTCACTCATCAATAACTTGGGAAGATTTGGTGAATAAGTTCTTGGCAAGATTTTACCCTCCCCAAAGAGTTAACAGGTTGAGGGCTGAGGTACAAATATTTAGGCAACAAGATGGTGAAACTCTCTATGAAGCATGGGAGAGATACAAAGAGTTGACAAGAAAGTGCCCTCCGGAAATGTTCAATGAATGGGTACAAATGCACATTTTCTATGAAAGATTGTCACAAGAATAAAAGAAAGCCTTAGATCACTCTTCAGGAGGTTCTCTCAATAAGAAGACAATTGATGAGGCCATAGATATCATAGAAACTGTGGCCAACAATGAGTACTTCTATGCCTCTGATAGAAACCCAAATAAAGGAGTGATGGAGTAAAATCATATGGATGCATTGCTAGCTTAAAACAAGCTGATTACCAAAAAATTAGCTGATCTCACCAAGCAGATGGAGAGGAACCAAGTTGCAGCAATCACTACCCCACCACCAATTCAAGAAGGGGTGAATACAGAGGAAAGAGATGATTGAGAGCGAGCTAATTATGTTGGAAACTCATCAAGACAACCCTATGATCCATACTCCAAAACCTACAATCCTGGTTGGAAGAACCACCCAAACTCTGGGTGGGGAAACTAGCGAACCCAGAACCAAGATCATTGACCCCAAAACTCCAACCAATATAACAATTTCACCTACCAACACCCCAATCAAAGACCATATCAACCCCATACAATAACTCTTTCTAGCCTCCAAATCAAGCACCAAATAGCCATTCTCAACCTCTTAATTTCAACCTACCATCACCATCTGAGGAAAGACTATCCCAGATTGATGCCATCCTTGAAAATCATTGCAAGGAGTCTCAAGACAACAGAGCATTCAAAAAGGAAGTAAGGTCTAATATGAAGAACTAGGGAGATACCAATAAGAAGCTTGAATCTCAAGTAGGGTACCTTTCTCAACAAATCCCCAAATCCGCTGATAGTTTTTCAAGTGACACTGAGAAGAATCTAAGAGGAGAAACAAAGAATGTGATATGGGAAAAATGCAAGGCTATCACTCTAAGAGGTGAATAGACTTTGGAGGAAGAAGTTAGCAAGCCAATAGAGCACAGTCAAGGGGAACCAAAGGAGTGCTTGGCAGGGGTAGAGCAAGGACTTGACCCTACACAAATAGAGGAGCCAATGGAGAAGGAAATCCTGAAACCATATATACCAAAGGCACTATTCCTTCAGAGACTCAAGGCTGGTGGAAAGGAGAAGACATATTCTAGGTTCCCAGATACATTTAAGTCTCTTCATATCAATATACCTTTCATTGAAGCCCTTCAACAGATGCCCTCATATATCAAATGCATGAAGAAGTTGCTAACCAAGAAAAAGCCCATTGAAGGGTGGACAAATAGTAGTGATGAATAAAGAATGCAGTGCCCTTATCCAGAAGGAGTTACCCTCAAAGAAGAAGGATCCAGGGAGTTTTCACATCCCTTGTGCTATAGGAAACACAATAATTGATAGAGGATTTTTTTATCTGGGAGCGAGCATAAATTTAATGCCTCTATCTCTCATGAGGAAACTGCAAATCAATGAGTTGAAATCTACGAACATAATCTTTCAACTGGCAAACAAGACCCAAAAACAAGCACTAGGAATAGTTGAAAATGTACTGGTGAAGGTTGGGAAGTACTTTCTCCCTACAGACTTTGTTGTTCTTGAGATGGAAGAAAGCCATCTTCATCCAATCATTCTGGGGAGACCATTCTTAGCCACAGTTAGAGCACTCATAGATGTTGAGTAAGGAGATTTGATATTGAGAATACATGATGAACAACTCACATTTCATGTCACATGAATCTGAAAAAGAGAATAAAGACCTGAAGGATGATCACAAGGAGCCATTCCTGGAGGAAACAAGTAGTGGATTGCAATCAAAGCGTCTAAAGACATCTTTGGTGGAAGAACAAGAAGTTCAAGTGGTACAACAATCAAATGAGCCCAAGGAGGAGCTGAAACCACAAGATTCAAGAGAAACAATCAACAAGAACCCTCCGGACACAGGAATCACCAAAGCACTTGAAGGAGAAAGGAGGATTGGGAAGAAGGTACCAAAGAGATGGAAAAATAAAAATATCCATACAAAGGACTTTCTCCAGGGGACAGAATGATATCTATTCACCAGCCGCTAATCCCGCTAATTCCTTTCCTTGGAGCATGTAGAGATTCTTAAAGAAGCAAGCGGAGACAAATTCACTGTAAGAGAAGAAGATTTGAGGCTTTACAACCCTCCCTAACAAAGGCCAACCGTCAAGCTAATGACGATAAAGAAGCGCTTCATGGGAGACAACCCATGCTTTATATCCTTTGAATTTATATTTTTGATAGTAGTTAATAAATTAGCACTCATGAAATTAAATTTAAATTGACAAGCACTTAATTTAATTCTTGGAACACATAGTGAACAACAAGTTTGGTGTTGTGATGCACACTAAGAAGATATATGATAATCATATCATGTATAGGAGCTTTGATTAACTCTTCTTGTACCACATGATCACAACTTAAGTTTGGTGTTCATTAATGTTGCGTGCCTGACTCCTAAGAAGCCTATTTGATTTGAAGTCATGAGTAATACTTAGTTTGTTTTAGTTGATTATTGAAAAAAAATTTAAAAAAGTAGTTGGCCGTATATTTCATTTTGCTGCCACATATAAGACTCAACTTTTGTTTTTCTTTTATTGTTTTGCATAGGAAATTAAAGAAAGAAATGGATGGAATTGATGAGACAAGGCAAGGAGGGTAGTTCGGCCACTTTATAGAAGACTAGACACATGTCTTTGAATAAAGTTCCTTGGGAAGTGCTACCATGCAAGCATTGAAGAGATCAATGTGTCATAACCTCTATCTTTGAAGATCGAACCCAACCACCTCATAAAGTAGTGATCCTTGTGCCCATATCACTTCACACCCCCACCATCAATTTTCGGCCTACAAGGTTAATCCACACCCTTCATTCACTTACCATCTTTCGATATAAATAGCCTTCAACCCATGTAACCGAACCCAAAAACCACT
Source organism: Arachis stenosperma (assembly GCF_014773155.1). Lineage (NCBI taxonomy): Eukaryota > Viridiplantae > Streptophyta > Magnoliopsida > Fabales > Fabaceae > Arachis > Arachis stenosperma. Next base: position 79,875,354 of record NC_080383.1, read on the forward strand.
TCGATATTCCAATTCTCATTCTGCCACAAGCTACCTTCACACCCTTTTGCTTTTGGTCACCTTCCTTTATCCACACCCACACTTTCTCTTCTTGTACTTAGCACTCTTGATCACCATCTAACCTCTTTTTTAAGTCATAACCTTCCACACTTATATCTTTTCTAGCACAATATCACCCGTGGCAGCAACAAGCTCTAGGAGACGAAAGGGAAAGGAACTGTGGAAAGCATTCCCTTTGATGATTGGAGGTTCAAATCTGTGTTCCATGAAATCCAACTTGGATGGATGGAATCCAAGAAAATATTGCCGGAGCTTGCTTTCCAATTCAATGATGGTGAATGCCCGTAGATTAAAGAGAAGATTAAAAGAAGGAGGTGGCAAGTGCTCATGGACACAATCACAAAGATAAATGAAAATCTCATCAAGGAGTTCTATGCTAATGTAGTGAAGGAAGACACAAGCAAAGCCCCCACTTTTAAGAGCTATGTGAGAGGGACCGAAATTAATTTCAGCCCCAATGTCATCATGAAAGTTCTTCAGTTGAGATCAAGGCCCTTCGAAGAGGCCAGTTTTGAGTCAAGAAGGAACAATGACCCTGATTGTGAGGAAATTATGAACGACATATATGTTGTAGGGGCTGATTGGGTGAGGTACTCTGACAGAAAACCAAGGTATATCAGAAGAGGAGACCTTATCCCTGAAGCTGAGGGATGGTTTGAGATCGTGAGAAGGTACATTCTCCCTGCCTCAAACAATTCAGAGGTCAACATTGCTCGAGCTACCGTGGTACACTGCATAATGAGAGGGTAGAGACATCAATGTTAATGAAATCATAGCTGAAGGTATCCAAGAGATTTCAGAGAAAAATGATCTGGAAGCCTGGTTGGGATATCCAAGCACTATCCTAAGGCTGTGTATGAAAGCCAAAGTGGCTTTTGAGGACACCAACCCCATATGGCTAAAACATGGGAAACTAATCACGCCTCAGCAGATGAATTATGTCGCGCCTGCTCAACAGCTAAGAAGACCTCAGAGAAGGAAGAGGGTGCTTCAAGAAGAAGCACAACAAGTGAAGCAACAACAAGAAGAGCCTCAACAAGAAGAGCAACATACTTCGGTCACCATCGACATGAGCCATATCTAAGGAGTTATTGAAGATCTAAGAAAGTGATATGTGGATGGACAAGAGCAACTAGAACACTTTCAGTTTCACTTGCTAAATCACCAAAAGGAGTTGCACAAGCAACTAATAGAGCAACAATAGGAGCACTACTCCCAACTTTCTCAAGCCATTAACCAAGTGTCCGAAAGACAAGTGCATCAAGAAAAGAGAATTCAATAACTCAACCAACACTAAATTGCTCAAATGAAGGCATTCAATGAGTTCAATGTGCTTAATGAAGGGAGACAAATAAACAGGGATGACTATGGTATAAATACCCAAACCAAGCTAACTTACGTGGCCGAGTACATGCACAATTTGCACACAACAATTCCAAGATATGATGCAGTCTATAAAGAGCGAAAAGAGCAGGAAGAAGGAAGGGAAAAATACCACAAAGAAGTATTGAGAAAGAGGATGGAAAATGCTGGATTCTGGAAGAAGTTAAACGAAAAACACAAAGAAAGAGGAGATGCAAGCAACTAGGAAAGAGACCAAGAAGAGGAGAGGAACAAGAAGGGAAAGCACATCAATGAATGAAAGGTGGTGGAGTTTCTTTTAAAGCTTTAAATAAGGAAAATCATGTATGAAATAGAACATGCTTCCATAGTTAGCTTAGGAATTTCAATATGTTCTTGCAATTAGTTTCTTTAGCTTATCTTTTACTTGCTAGCCTAGTTGTTTAGGCCACTGCACCAATGCTTATGATTGTATGCTTGTTTCTTGAGTTCAATAAAAGAAAATGTTATGAAAAACAAGAGTGAAGTCCAATACTTGTAGAATAAAGTCCTAGTGTTTATGGTGGTGTTTGCTAGCTAAGTTGATTCATCAATAAGGTTCAAGGCTAAGATGTCTCCTGAATTATGAGCTTGAAGTGCATTCTATGAGACTCAAATGAAAAACAAGGTCCTAAAAAGAGAAAAAGAGAATGAGAAAGAAAGAAAAGAGCAAGAAATAAGGCTAGGCACCAATAGTTTGAACTTTGAGGTATATGTCTGTGGTGTTTTTGTACAAGGATCTGCTTGGATGAGTAAGTTCTTAGGAGTGCTTCATCACTTGACAACTTAGGTTAACTAACCTGGGATTGTCAACTGAAAGTCCACTATCAAGAGCAACCTTGTTACAAAACATTTAGTAACCCAAAAAGGTGCTGGACACCAAGGTCTTAGGAAGGAAATAACAAACCATGTGCCTGTGGTGTGTATGTGCTGAGAAGAGACTTGAGTGAGTAAGTCCTTAGGGGTGTCTCAATACCTAGCACCTTGAACCAACTGGTTCGGGAGTGTTAGGTGAAAGCTTATCATAAAGAGTTGCCTCAACACAGAGCACTTAGTCTAAGAAAGTAATAAGCTCTAAAGAGAAAAGAAAAACAAAGTAGAGCTAAAATAAGGATAAATGAATAAGGGTCTCATAGAAGGCAATAGATTAAGTGTTCAAGAGCATGTTATAGCCTAGAAACCAGCAAGAACATGAACCTAAGTTGCTATGCATAAAACCCCATGAACCAAGGGTTTGAATTTTCTGAATAAGAACTTATATCTCTTGTATTTTCATTCATTCTTCTTATGGTCTATCACTTGCTTGAGGACAAGCAAGATTTAAGTTTGGTGTTGTGATGCCAGGGCATCTTGGCTAGTTTCACTAGCCATTTTTTGTGTGTTTTAGGTTAGTTTCATGTATTTTCTTAGGCAATAAACAAGTATTTGGTTGAATATGCATTCACACTTTGATTCAAGCAAACATTATAATTTTTTAACAATTTCATGAGAATAATGCAAGGGTTGAATGATAAAATGAATGATGCATCATCTCATGATCAAGAGCAAGACTTTCATCCACTTTTTTTGTTTGATTTCAAGTAAGAAGAAGCAGACAAGAGCCACGTTAGTGGCCACTTTAGTGCTAGAAGAGAAGAGGGAAATGAAACCAAAATGCGATGGAGGGGAAGGAAGCCACCTGCATCGCTGCCGTCGAGCCATCGTCACCGCTGCTGCCGTCGGAAACCGCCACTGAAGCTTCTGTCTTCTTGGTAAGCTTTAACCTTGCTTCATATCTTCTTTATCTGTTAAGTTTGTTATTATCATGAGAGTAGTTGCTGAGGTTGTTTGTGCTAGGAGTTTATTTATCGTGAGTTTCCACCGCCGGAGCCACCACCGAAGTTACTGCCATTCAGTTCAGCTGTTCTTCCTTGTTATAGTAGGTGTCTCTGTTCCGAAATCTTGGTCGCTAGCATATAAGTTTTAGTTATGTTTGGTTATAAACTCTAAGGTTCTGGCAACGTAGGGTCGAGCTCTGAATGTTGCATGTTGCTTTAATGTTGTTGTGGTTGCTGCGAAAATGGTTTGGAGCTCAGGTTGCGGCTTCCAGTAGCTGCGAGCCGATAGATAAAATTTCCTATGATGCGTTTGGTTTATGGGTTCGCTTATCGAGGTAGGGACTTTTGCTAAAAACTCAATTTTATAATTTGGAATTGTTATAAATGAATATTAATGTGAGAAATACACTTCTTAGTGATTGTATAAGTCTTATGTATTGTCTAGCTGTTTTTGATGAATATGATTTTTTGTTTGATTGGATTATGGTTTGGTTTTGTTAAACGGAAGGTAGCTGAATTGTTTCTTTAAATTTTTGGAAATGAGTTTGATTCATTGAAAATGATTTGATTTTGAATCAGTTTTCTTGAGATATGAAAATGATATGAATTGTTGGAATCAACTTGATTTTGAATTGATTTGGTTTTGAACCCGTTGGAAAGGGTTGGGGAATGATTTGGTTGGGAGCCAAAAAAGGTGGCAAAGTCCAAGTTTTAGGGAAGGTGCTGCCAAAATTTCCATAGATTCTGAGACTTTTTTTTTAAATGTATTTAGAAAATTTTGTATTTGAGAAATTGTATTATTCAATTTATTAAGGAAATACTTATGTTTCAAATTTAATTTATTTAAGAAAAATATATGTCACGAGTTCTGTTTATTTAGAAAAGAATTACTTTACGATTTTAAATTACTTAAGAAAAGTATTATGTTCTAAGATCGATTTTAAATATTAAAAAGGCTTATGTTTTGAGTTGGACTTAAGGATTTTGTTCAGAGGAACTTTAATAAATTTACAAGAAATTTGACTTTGATTGAATGATGTCGTTTTGTGACATTTTGGGAAAAAGTTGAAATAATTGGTTTTAATAATGAAATTGAAATTGTTTTGGCTTTGAAAATTGGTTCGGAACTTCTAATTTATATGATTGGATTTTGATTTAAATAAGAAACTTTATTTGATTGATTTAATTAAGAAAACAATGTTTTTTGAAGATCTTTAATGAATTTAAGAAGTTGAGATTTTGGTAGATTCTCCCTTAAAGTCTTGAGACCTTGTCAAGGATTTTTAATTAACGACTCTTGACTTTAAAGTGGTTAAACGAATGGATTTAAGAGTGAAGGATTTTTGAGTCTTTTTTAAGAGATTTATAATTGAGACAATTTTGAAGTTGTTTCGAGTTTTCGGAGAATGTTACCAAAAACGGTATGGTTTTAAACAAAATTGATTTGAGGAAAAATGACTCTTGGCGAGATATAAACTGAATACGTTTTGATTTTTGAAAGAAACTGGGCCCAGAATTATTTTGAAATCAGGACAAAGATGAGTTTGGTTCTGATTGAGAAGCGATATGTGAGTCGCAAGAGTGTGCCAGGCACTATATCCTTAAGTAGTGTGCTGGGAACTTTATCCTTGGACTGTGTGCCAGGCACTATATCCCTGGACAGTATGCCAGGCACTATATCCTTGGCTAATGTGAGGACTGAAGCAGAGTATCTCACTCACATCCTTTCTGAATCACAAGAGTGTGTCGGGCACTATATCCCTGGATCGTGTACTGGGCACGATATCCCTGGGGGTTCCCATTTATATTCATGACCGAAAGGAAACATTCCCATGGGGATGTGTTGGGTTGGCAGTTGAACCAAAAATGTGATATCACAGCCAATAGGACAGGTATTCACTATATGCATCTATGTGACATTGTTTGGGTGTGCATAATGTAATTAGTTTGCCTATGTGAATAATTATGTTTAACTGTAAATTGCTATACTTGATGTTACTGCTTTGATTGTGTTTGAACCTCTTTACTTGTGTTTGTGATTGAAATTGGTTGGAATGTGATGAATTGGATGTTGATTGAGTTGTCTGGGCCTGGGCCCGTGATTGATTATGTGATGGGTCAGAGACCATGATTGGTTTGTGTTTGTGGTTTAGTGAAGTATGAAAAATCAAACTAGTTTAGCATAGACTTAATGAACCTATGCTTGGAACAGGTTGGTCATTCATACTGTGTAGAAAAACTTTTAATATTTTATATAAAACAAAAAGTTTTAGATTTTAAAGAATTAATAGATTTCTCTTTTAAAAAGGATTTTGGATTTTTGAATGTAAACATTTGGTTTTTGAAAAGATGCATAAGGCGAGCAACGATCACTGTACCTTGAAAACAATTTTAATGTACGTATCTTATTATAGCAATTCTCTAACCCTATAGTGAGAACCAGTGAGGACGATGTTCTCACTCCCCTATAGGTTTTTCCTTTTTAGGACATGGACGAAGAAGTCATGAAGAGTTTATTTCATTTTCTGTTTACACGATATTTTGTATTGTTTTAGATATTATGTTTTCCTCGCCTTTATCTTTACAAATTTTGTAAAAGGGATAGGAATTGTGATATGTAATGCTTGTAAATTAATATTATGTATATATATAATTTGTAAGTATTGTATCTGGTCTGCATGTACGTATTTATACTTTCAACAAAAAAGTCCCTTTTTTAGAAAGATTATATGGTTTTAAGTTTTAACAGGCTCCTATCTTAGTATTAAATATGTTTAAAGTCGTTGTAATATCCAGTGATTCTTTTGCGTCTGTCACTAACGCCCAGCCTTCAGGAGTTTGAAGCTCGTCACAGTCATTCAATCCTTGAATCCTACTCAGAATACCACAGACAAGGTTTAGACCTTCCGGATTCTCTTGAATGCCGCCATCAATTCTAGCTTATACCACGAAGATTCTGATTAAGGAATCCAAGAGATATCTACTCAATCTAAGGTAGAACGGAGGTGGTTGTCAGGCACACATTCATAGGTGAGAATGATGATGAGTGTCACGGATCATCACATTCATCAGGTTTAGGAACAAGTGATATCTTAGAATAGAAGCAGACGTGATTGAATGAAAAACAGTAGTTATTGCATTAATCCATCAAGACACAGCAGAGCTCCTCACCCCCAACCATGGGGTTTAGAGACTCATGCTATAGAAGATACAATGAGAAACGTGTAAAGTGTCATGAGGTGCAGATACAATATCAAAAGGTCCTATTAATAGTGAACTTGTAACCTAGGGTATATAGAAATGAGTAAATGACGTAAAAATCCACTTCCGGGGTCCACTTGGTGTGTGCTTGGGCTGAGCATTGAAGCTTTCATGTGTAGAGACTTTTTCTGGAGTTAAACGCCAGCTTTTATGCCAATTTGGGCGTTTAACTCCAATTCTTGTGCCAGTTTCGGCGTTAAACGCTGGGAATTCTGAAGCTGATTTGCAATGCCGGTTTGGGCCATCAAATCTCGGACAAAGTATGCACTATTATACATTGCTGGAAAGTCCAGGATGTCTACTTTCCAACGTCGTTGAGAGCACGCCAATTGGGCTTCTGTAGCTCCAGAAAATCCACTTCGAGTGTAGGGAGGTCATAATCCAACAACATCTGCAGTCCTTTTCAGCCTCTAAATCAGATTTTTGCTCAGGTCCCTCAATTTCAGCCAAAAAATACCTGAAATCACAGAAAAACACAAAAACTCAAAGTAAAGCCCAGAAAAGTAAATTTTAACTAAAAACTAATAAAAATATACTAAAAACTAACTAAAACATACTAAAAACATACTAAAAACAATGCCAAAAAGCGTATAAATTATCTGCTCATCACAACACCAAACTTAAATTGTTGCTTGTCCCCAAGCAACTGAAAATCAAATATGATAAAAAGAAGAGAGCATACTATAAACTCCAAAATATCAATGAAACTTAGCTCCAATTAGATGAGCGGGACTAGTAGCTTTTTGCTTCTGAACAGTTTTGGCATCTCACTTTATCCTTTGAAGTTTAGAATGATTGGCCTCTATAGGAACTTAGAATTCAGATAGTGTTATTGATTCTCCTAGTTAAGTATGATGATTCTTGAACATAGCTACTTTATGAGTCTTGGCTGTGGCCCAAAGCACTCTGTCTTCCAGTATTACCACCGGATTCATATATGCCACAAACACATACTTGGGTGAACCTTTTCAAATTGTGACTCAGCTTTGCTAGAGTCCCCAATTAGAGGTGTCCAGGGTTCTTAAGCACACTCTTTTTGCCTTGGATCATAACTTTATTATTATTATTATTATTATTATTATTATTATTATTATTATTATTATTATTATTATTATTATTATTATTATTATTATTATTATTATTATTTTTTCTCTTTTTTTCGTTTTTTTTTGTATTCACTGCTTTTTCTTGCTTCAAGAATCTTGATGATTTTTCAGATCCTCAATAACATTTCTCCTTTTCCATCATTCTTTCAAGAGCCAACAATTTTAACATTCTTAAAACAACAAATTCAAAAGACATATGCACTGTTCAAGCATTCATTCAGAAAACAAAAAGTATAGTCACCACATCAAACTAATTCAACTAGTTTCAAAGATGAATTCGAAATCCTGTACTTCTTGTTCTTTTGTGATTAAAGCATTTTTCATTTAAGAGAGGTGATGGATTCATAGGACATTCATAGCTTTAAGACATGAACCTTAAATTTTTATTAATCATGAATTAAGAACAAAACTCAAAAATAGATATAAGATAAGACTAATAGTAATAGAGAACAAAAAAATTAAATAGACTCCTAATGATAGAGGTTATCACAGAGTTAGGACTCAACAACCTTGATTTTGAGAAGTGGATGCTCCCTCAACTTGTGGGGTATTTGACCCTTCAAGGGAGAGCTTTTGGCGCTTCAATTCCTGTAGCTCACGCCCTTGCTTCTCTTGTTCATTCAGCAATTTGCAGAGCATGCAGTTTTGATTCTGCTGTTCTTCCTTAATTTGTTCCATAGCTTCTTGCAGCTTGGCAACAGATGCTTCTAGACGAGTCCAATAGTCAATTTCAGGAAGTTCAGGGAGGAACTCCTGCGCCCTTCTTTTGATAGAGTTATCTTGCATTTGTCCTTCCATTGACCTCTTGGTGATTGGGTGCTCAATTGGGATGAATTCATCTACTCCCATCCTCACCCCAGCATCTTTACAGAGCAAAGAGATCAAGCTTGGGTAAGCCAGTTTGGCTTCAGTGGAATTCTTGTTTGCAATTGTGTAGATCTCACAAGCAATCAGATGATGAACCTCCACTTCTCTTCCCATCATAATGCAATGAATCATCACTGCTCTCTTGATAGTGACTTCAGAACGGTTGCTAGTGGGCAATATGGAACGCCCAATAAAGTCTAGCCAGCCTCTTGCGATTAGTTTGAGATCTCCCTTCTTGAGTTGGTTTAGAACACCTTTTGAGTTGGTTATCCACTTAGTTCTAGGGAGGCATATGTCCTCTAGAACTTGATCCAACCCCTTATCTGCTCTCACCATCCTCCTATTAAAGGATTTAGGATCATCTTGCAGTTGAGGCAATTTGAAGATCTCTCTTATTTTGTCCAGATGGAAGTAGATAACTTTCCCTCTGACCATGGTTCTGTAAGTATGGAAAGCAGTTCCAGTCATTCTCTGCTTATCTGTCAGCCACAGATTTGAGTAGAATTCCTGAACCATATTTCTTCCAACCTTTATCTCAGGATTGGTTAGAACTTCCCATCCTCTGTTTCGAATTTGCTCTTGGATCCCCGGATATTCATCTTCTTTTAGATCGAATTTGACTTTCGGGATCACTGACCTCAGACCCATTATTTTGTGATACTGGTATTCATGTTCTTTGGTTAAGAACTTCTCTTGATTCCAAAGACTCTTTGGATTATTCTCTTTCTTGCCTCTTGAATTGGTTTGTTTTCCCTTAGGAGCCATGATCTTGATGAATCTTAGCTTAGTGATCACGGAAAAGCACACCAAACTTAGAGGTTTGCTTGTCCTCAAGCAAAAGAAAGGAAAGATGGGAGGGAGAAAGAGAGAAAATTCGAATGGTGGGGAGAAAGGGATGGCCGAACGTGTATTTATAAGGGAGGGGGAGAGATTTCGAAAGTTTTGAAGGAGATTTAAGAAGATATGGAAAGAATTTGAGAAATTTTTGAGTTTTTGAAGAAGATTTGGGAAGGATTTGAAAGAGATTTGAAGAATGATTTTAATTTTTTGAAAATTTGAAGGTGAATGATGAAAGTTTGAAATGTGTTTTTGTAGAAAATTATGGATCAAAACAGGAAAGTTTGAAAAAAATTTGAATTGGAAAGCAAAATCTCTGTCCCCCACCTTTCTGGCGTTAAACGCCCAGAATGGTATCCATTCTAGCGTTTAACGCCCAAATGTTGGCCATTGTGGGCGTTTAACGCCCAGCCAGGTACCCTGGCTGGCGTTAAACGCCAGAAATCCCTTCATCACTGGGCGTTTTGCTAAACGCCCAGGATGCTGCACACCTGGCGTTAAATGCCCAGAATGGTGCCCATTCTGGCATTTAACGCCCAAAAAGGCAACTTTACTGGCGTTAAACGCCCAGAATGGTGCCCATTCTGGCGTTTAACACCCAAAGTACCCCTTACTGGCATTTTTTTTGCCAGCAAGCTCTTTTTCTCTGCTTTCTGCACTGAATCCTTCTGTAACTCTGTGAATTCCTTCAATTTTGATAATTTCCCCTTTGAGAATATGTATCAAACTTTGATTAAACAAAACAGATAACCTGCTAATGACTGGGTTGCCTCCCAGCAAGCGCTTCTTTATTGTCTTTAGCTAGACCTTCACTGAGAATTATTCAAGCCTCAATTTTGAGTATTCTTGCTCAAAATTGCTTTCAAGATAATGCTTGATCCTCTGCCCATTAACAATGAACTTCTTGTCAGAATCAGCATCCTGAAGCTCAACATATCCATATGGTGACACTCCTGTAATCACATATGGACCCCTCCATCGAGATTTAAGTTTTTCTGGGAACAGTCTGAGCCTAGAGTTGAAGAGCAGAACTTTTTGTCCTAGCTCAAAGACTCTGGATGACAACTTCTTGTCATGCCACTTCTTTGCCTTTTCCTTATAAATTTTTACATTTTCAAAGGCACTGAGTCTAAATTCATCTAGCTCATTCAGCTGGAGCAATCTTTTTTCACCAGCTAACTTAGCGTCCAGGTTTAGGAATCTGGTTGCGCAGTAGGATTTATGTTCCAGTTCCACGGGTAGATGACAGGCCTTGCCATACACAAGTTGGTATGGAGAGGTTCCTATTGGAGTCTTGAATACTGTTCTGTATGCCCACAGAGCATCATCCAAGCTCTTTGCCCAATCCTTTCTACGGGCAATTACAGTTCGTTTCAGGATTCTTTTTAGCTCTCTGTTAGAGACTTCAGCTTGCCCATTTGTCTGTGGATGATATGGGGTTGCCACTTTGTGACTAATTCCATATCGGACCATAGCAGAGTAGAGCTGTTTATTACAGAAATGAGTGCTCCCATCACCGATTAGGACTCTGGGAACACCAAATCTGCTGAAGATGTGTTTCTGGAGGAATTTCAGCACGGTCTTAGTATCATTAGTGGGTGTAGCAACTGCTTCTACCCACTTAGATACATAGTCCACTACCACCAGAATTTACGTGTTTGAGTATGATGGTAAGAACGGACCCATGAAGTCAATCCCCCATACATCAAACAATTCAATCTCTAAGATCCCTTGTTGAGGCATGGCGTATCCATGAGGCAAGTTACCAGCTCTTTGGCAACTATCACAGTTACGCACAAACTCTCGGGCATCTCTATAGAGAGTAGGCCAGTAGAAGCCACATTGGAGGACCTTAGTGGCTGTTCGCTCACTTCCGAAATGTCCCCCATACTGTGATCCATGGCAATACCACAGGATCCTTTGTGCTTCCTCTCTGGGTATACATCTGCGGATCATTCCGTCTGCACACCTCTTAAAGAGATATGGCTCATCCCATAGGTAGTACTTGGCATCTGAAATTAATTTCTTTCTTTGCACCCTGCTGTACTCCTAGGGTATGAACCTCACAACTTTGTAATTTGCAATATCTGCAAACCATGGAGCTTCCTGAATAGCAAAGAGTTGCTCATCCGGAAAAGTCTCAGAGATCTCAGTAGAAGGGAGGGACGCCGCAGCTACTAGTTCTATTCGGGACAGATGATCAGCTACTTGGTTCTCTGTCCTTTTTCTGTCTCTTATTTCTATATCAAACTCTTGCAGAAACAACACCCATCTTATGAGCTTGGGTTTTGAATCCTGCTTTGTGAGTAAGTACTTAAGAGCAGCATGGTCAGTGTACACAATCCCCTTTGATCCTACTAAGTAAGATCTAAACTTGTCAATGGCATACACCACTGCTAGTAACTCTTTTTCTGTGGTTGTGTAATTCTTCTGTGCGTCATTTAGAACACGGCTGGCGTAATAAATGACATGCAGAAGCTTGTTATGCCTCTGTCCCAACACTGCACCAATGGCATGGTCACTGGCATCACACATTAATTCGAATGGTAATGTCCAGTCTGGTGCAGAGATGACTGGTGTTGTGACTAGCTTGGCTTTCAGGGTCTCAAATGCCTGCAAACACTGTGTGTCAAACACAAATGGTGTGTCAGCAGCTAGCAGGTTGCTCAGAGGTTTTGCAATTTTTGAAAAATCCTTTATAAACCTTCTGTAGAATCCTGCATGCCCCAGAAAGCTTCTGATTGCCTTAACATTGGCAGGTGGTGGTAATTTTTCAATTACCTCTACCTTTGCTTTATCCACCTCTATTCCCTTGCTTGAAATTTTGTGGCCAAGGACAATTCCTTCAGTCACCATAAAGTGACATTTCTCGCAGTTTAATACCAGGTTAGTCTCTTGGCACCTTTTCAGGACAAGTGCTAGATGGTTAAGACAGGAGCTGAATGAGTTTCCATATACTGAGAAGTCATCCATGAAGACTTCCAGGAACTTCTCCACCATATCAGAGAAGATGGATAGCATGCATCTCGGAAAAGTTGCAGGTGCATTACACAAACCAAAAGGCATTCTCCTGTAGGTAAACACGCCAGAAGGGCAAGTGAATGCTGTTTTCTTTTGGTCCTGAGGATCTACTGCAATTTGGTTGTAACCTGAATAGCCATCCAAAAAGCAGTAATAATCATGACCAGCTAGTCTTTCTAGCATTTGGTCTATGAATGGTAAAGGAAAATGATCCTTTCTGGTGGCTGTATTGAGCCTTCTGTAGTCAATACACATGCGCCACCTTGTAACTATTCTTGTAGGAACCAGTTCATTCTTTTCATTATGAACCACTGTCATGCCTCCCTTTTTGGGGACAACTTGCACAGGGCTCACCCAGGGGCTATCAGAAATTGGATAAATAATTCCAGCCTCTAGTAATTTAGTGACCTCTTTCTGCACCACCTCCTTCATGGTTGGATTTAGCCGCCTTTGTGGTTGAACCACTGGTTTGGCATTATCCTCCAATAGGATCTTGTGCATGCATCTTGCTGGGCTAATGCCCTTAAGATCACTTATGGACCACCCAAGAGCTGTCTTGTGTGTCCTTAGCACTTGAATCAGTGCTTCCTCTTCCTGTGGATTTAAAGCAGAGCTTATGATCACTGGAAAAGTGTCACCCCCTCCCAGAAATGCATACTTCAGGGATGGTGGTAGTGGTTTGAGCTCAGATTTGGGAGGCTTATCCTCTTCCTAAGGAATTTTCAAAAATTCTTTTGTTTCCTCTGGTTCTTCCGGATCAGGCTGAACATCCTTAAAGATGTCCTTTAGCTCTGATTCTAGACTTTTAGTCATATTGATCTCTTCTACCAAAGAGTCAATAATGTCTGCGCTCATGCAGTCATCTGGTGTGTCTGGATGCTGCATAGCTTTTACAGCATTCAACTTGAACTCATCCTCATTGACTCTCAGGGTTACTTCCCCTTTGTGCACATCAATAAGAGTTCGTCAAGTTGCTAGGAAAGGTCTTCCTAGAATGAGAGTTGCACTCTTGTGCTCCTCCATTTCCAGCACTACAAAATCAGTTGGAAAGGTGGATGGCCCAACCTTGACAATCATGTCCTCAATTATGCCTGATGGATATTTAATGGAGCCATCAGCAAGTTGCAGACATATCCGGGTTGGTTTGACTTCTTCAGTCAACCCAAGCTTTCTGATAGTGGATGCAGATATTAGATTGATGCTAGCTCCATGGTCACATAGGGTTGTCTTGGTGCAAGCACCTTCTAATGTGCATGGTATCATAAAGCTTCCTGGATCTTGAAGCTTTTCTGGTAAGCTTTTCAGAATGACTGCACTGCATTCTTCAGTGAGAAACACTTTTTCAGTTTCTCTCCAATCCTTCTTATGACTTAAGATCTCTTTCATGAACTTAGCATAAGAAGGTATTTGCTCAAGTGCCTCTGACATTTACATACATTAAATCAAATCAAAACAAAACATGAAACCCAGTTATACTTTAAAGTTGATGGATCTGTTAAGGTAATTTCTGGATCTATATATGTGGATCTCTACATAGTAAAACACAAAACAAACACACTGAATCATTTTCTTTTTTGACTTACTTCATGAAATGGTTGTATGCATATGGAAGATAATGCTTCTTTTCAGGTATTGTATGCATGTGTAATATTTGTTAATATTCAAAAACAAATCACACAAACTTTGATTGTTATTGTTAATCAAGTAATACGTACATTTGACAACAAAATGTGCTGCTTTAGGGGAGACTGACTCGTTTGATGTAGTTAGTGACAACGATGAATATGATCATTGCCCCTTCTTCGACCATAGAAACCCTGCTTTTACCAAGGAAAAGAATAAAATCGAATTATTAACTAATAAGTACTGTTAATCATAAATTCTCAACAGAAATTGAAAGAGTATATATGCATAAAAAAGGTTATCTGCCCTATCAAAAATCTATATTATTTAGTTCATTATATATTTTATATTTTATGATGTGTTTTATTAATTATTAATTTTTTTGTACATTTTTTTCTAGTAATCAAATGCTCCAAAGATCTAACCAGAGTAAAAAGACTCAGAAACAAGATCATATAAGTCACAAAAAACACAACATAAAATACTCTCGAGACTAAAAAAATCAAGAAAACATAACACAAATGTAACACTCTATCACCTTAAGCCTTACCACTAGCCGTAAAACAAAGGACGACAAAGCGTCACGATAGTTCTAAAGCTCCATACAATAATATATAATCATGAAATATTAATACTAGAAGCCTAATGAAAGAATAAAAGATCAAAGACGCATAAATAGAAATACAAGAAGTAAAACATTCACAAACGATAACTAAAGCGCATAGGCACGAAAGGAATAAAACATAATATATAAAACCTTGTAAACAGCAGAATACACAAGGTAGTTAATATAAGATGAACAAGTTATATATATATATATATATATATATATATATATATATATATATATATATATATATACACATTAAGGTAACTAGCCGCAGCCCGCGAAATTTAGGCCGACTAGATCAACAAGATACAACAGAGTTTTTGATAAAAATAGATACATCATGTCTCTCAATGTTTTCATAATTAAAGCCTTTGAGGCATAGAATTTACAAATGTGAGAGACTACAACAAAATAAAACGAAAGTAAAGTTGAGCCATCCTCCACTCTATCAGCATCCGCCAACTCACCAAGGTGGGTTGCAACTTGTATCTGAAAAATAACAACAATATATGGTATGTGTACTAGGGGTTCTCAGTATGGCAACAGTGCCCAATAGATAAGATA
The DNA here is from genome assembly GCF_014773155.1 of Arachis stenosperma. Taxonomy (NCBI): domain Eukaryota; kingdom Viridiplantae; phylum Streptophyta; class Magnoliopsida; order Fabales; family Fabaceae; genus Arachis; species Arachis stenosperma. The sequence continues at coordinate 79,890,500 of NC_080383.1, forward strand.
TAAGGTTATGGGAAGCCAAAGGCAATCCTAGAACTTCAAACCGATATATAAAAAAAATCAACTTATAATGAAATCTTAAACCATAAAGGGTTATCTAACTTAAGAATTTTCTATTCTACAGAGCACTGCTGTCCCACAGTTTTTGCCAACCTATACTCCAAGCGATCTGGTGCACGAAATTGCAATCACACTTTTGCAATTTCGCACAACTAACCAGCAAGTGCACTGGGTCGTCCAAGTAATACCTTACGTGAGTAAGGGTCGATCCCACGGAGATTGTCGGCTTGAAGCAAGCTATGGTTATCTTGTAACTCTTAGTCAGGATATCAATAATTATCAGGATTGATTGTGAAAAGTAAAAGAACATGAAATAAGTACTTGTTTTGTAGTATTGGAGAACAGGTTGAGATTTTGGAGATGCTCTATCTTCTGAATCTCTGCTTTCCTACTGTCTTCTTCTTCAAGCACGCAAGACTCCTTCCATGGCAAGCTGTATGTAGGGTTTCACTGTTGTCAATGGCTACCTCCCATCCTCTCAGTGAAAATATTCAACGCGCTCTGTCACAGCAGGGCTAATCATCTGTCGGTTCTCAATCAGGTTGGAATAGAATCCAGTGATTCTTTTGCGTCTATCACTAACGCCCAGCCTTCAGGAGTTTGAAGCTCGTCACAGTCATTCAATCCTTGAATCCTACTCAGAATACCACAGACAAGGTTTAGACCTTCCGGATTCTCTTGAATACCGCCATCAATTCTAGCTTATACCACGAAGATTCTGATTAAGGAATCCAAGAGATATCTACTCAATCTAAGGTAGAACGGAGGTGGTTGTCAGGCACACGTTCATAGGTGAGAATGATGATGAGTGTCACGGATCATCACATTCATCAGGTTTAGGAACAAGTGATATCTTAGAATAGAAGCAGGCGTGATTGAATGAAAAACAGTAGTAATTGCATTAATCCATCAAGACACAGCAGAGCTCCTCACCCCCAACCATGGGGTTTAGAGACTCATGCTATAGAAGATACAATGAGAAACGTGTAAAGTGTCATGAGGTGCAGATACAATATCAAAAGGTCCTATTAATAGTGAACTAGTAACCTAGGGATACAGAAATGAGTAAATGATGTAAAAATCCACTTTCGGGGTCCACTTGGTGTGTGCTTGGACTGAGCATTGAAGCTTTCATGTGTAGAGACTTTTTCTGGAGTTAAACGCCAGCTTTTATGCCAGTTTGGGCGTTTAACTCCAATTCTTGTGCCAGTTCCGGCGTTAAACGCCGGGAATTCTAAAGCTGATTTGCAATGCCGTTTTGGGCCATCAAATCTCGGGCAAAGTATGGACTATTATACATTGCTGGAAAGCCCAGGATGTCTACTTTCCAACGCCCTTGAGAGCGCGTCAATTGGGCTTCTGTAGCTCCAGAAAATCAACTTCGAGTGCAGGGAGGTCAGAATCCAACAGCATCTGCAGTCCTTTTCAGCCTCTAAATCAGATTTTTGCTCAGGTCCCTCAATTTCAGCCAGAAAATACCTGAAATCACAGAAAAACACACAAACTCAAAGTAAAGCCCAGAAAAGTGAATTTTAACTAAAAACTAATAAAAATATACTAAAAACTAACTAAAACATACTAAAAACATACTAAAAACAATGCCAAAAAGCGTATAAATTATCCGCTCATCACGATCTCATTACCATCGCCTACCAAACCTCCACAATCCTAGAAGAAAACACAATTAATTGGAAGCAAGTAAAATACAAGTAATAGCATATACCGCAAGTAATCCAAATAGCAATTAAACGTGTTATACAAGTTGGCACAATGCAAGTAAATAAAGCTAACAAACACATAAGAATGCATATGATGAATGCATGTCCTATTGGCCGTGATATCACTTATCAGTTCAACTACCAACCTGACACATCCCCTCGGGATGTCGCTCTTTTGTATTGCACCGTGGGATATAATACCCTAGCACACTCTTATTAGATATAATGCCTGAGCACATTCTTGTGACCAGAAAGGTTGCAAGCAGAAAACACTGACTCAGACCTTACATCTCACCGTAAGCGAGATTAACCACCGTCCTTATGCCAGGTCCGCAACCTCGATAGGTGGGATTAACCACCATCCTTGCTGGGTGCATAGCGACTTACAAATCATAACATATCAGAATATATATTAAGTTCAGTGATCACCGTCATTCTCATCAAATTCAACAACCTCAATCTTTTATTTTTCTCAGTTCGTTATCAGTGCAACACTCTGCCAATTTGCTCTAGTTATCCCATCCACAGAACTTTCCAAGCCTAAGTCACTGTCTCTAATCTAAAGATAGAGAATATATCTAATTAAGTTCTCTCATAGTGCTCTCCGTTGTCCCAAAGCCTAAATACTAGCTAGAAAATCTTAAACAGGGGTTATGGAGGTTTACAAGTTTACCAAGAAGGCCAAGCAGTTAAAAATAGGATTTTAGTGCAAAAACAGGACATCATGCGTCCACATCATACTGTGCGTATATACGCACCATAATGGTTTCCCAAGCGTGTGCGTAAGCACCATAATGTGCATGCGCACAACTTGTAAAATTTCCAGGGTATGTGTGTGCACACCCCCTTGTGCGTACGCACGAGTCTCAGCACACGCTCTGATCTGTGCGTGCGCACGATAGTGTGCATGGGCCACACAAAATGGAATTTCTGGTTTTCTGCAACATTACAGAGTTTAGTTTTTTATATCTAACTTTCGACGTTCATAACTTTCTCTACAAAATTCTAATTTTCCTCATCTTTATACTGTTTTAAAGCTCTCACAACTACCTTCAATTTGAAACAAAGTTCACTCTATTTCAAACTCCTAGGGCCAAGTTATGTCCACTGAAGTTGGTGAAAATTCTATTTTTACCATATTATGCCAACTCCTCTAATTTTCAAAACTCACAAACCAAAACACACATTTTTACCATACCAAAACACCCAAAATCAATACCACACACCTCACAATCATTTCTCAAGCATCCTCAATTTTCATTAATTCTAATCAACACCAATATTTATCATTTAATAATCATCAATAATCATCATTAATCTTTATCATCATAAAAATCATAAATTACCACACATTCCATATCATCACCACAACCTCCATCATACAAACTCATTCAATCTCCATTTCAATATTCGCATATCATACACATTTACGATCCTCAATAATAATTCAGTGCTGATACATAGTCTCGTACTGAAAGGCTTTTGAAAACCTCCCAAAAACCTTGATGTGAATCGGGGATCTTTGCTAATTCTTAGTTATTTTTGGGAAAGTGGGCTATTTCATTTGCACTACTATGTGTTTGATTTGAGTAGAGCTTGTAATTTAAAAAAAAAATATTAAACCCCATAAATCCCTGCTTGTGTTCCTTGCTTGGATAAATTTTCATCATATAGCTAATTTTTTTCTTCTTTGGAACCATTTAATCATGTGGATGTTTGCTACACTGCACCAATAGAGTTCTTATATTTGCTATGCATAATTTCTAGTGTGCATTTTAGATTATTACTAGTCATTAATTTCTAGATTCCGGATCAGGATCTGAAACAAACACATGACCTAATATGTACCAAATTCTTATTAATAACATTATAATTTATGCTTTTTAATAATACTTTAGTGCTTGTAATTTGCAAGGTTCCCAACAATGCCGCTATTCTTTACCATGCTAATGATATATAACATTTGATTATTCCTATCATTATACTGAGGGAACTCCTTTAACTATAAATTGTGCAAATTTTGATCTATTTTAGAGATTTATTTATTCTTTACCAAAGTATGCATTTGGATGGTTTTGATTTGGTGTGACATGATCAACTTTACCGCTTCCTTGTGAGGAGGACCGGCAGCAATTTCAATATTGTGATACTGAAGCGCTTGTTCATGAGCAAGGTTAAATAGCCTCCACTTTCTTTGTCACGCTTGATTAAGTTCATGAAGGGCAAGGTTTGTTTTTCCCTCTCTTATCTTTCTCAGTGGTAAGATAGTATTTCTCTCAAGTTTTGAGTACTTATACTCTTCACTAGATGTTTTTTTTTATGCAGGAAGGTAAAATTTTCATGGTAGTGGGAACTGTAACCGATGATATCAGAGTGCATGAAGTTCCTGTATTAAAGGTTACTGCACTCAGGTTTATAGAGACTGCATGTGTTTGAATATAGATGGCTGGTGGTGAATGCTTGACATTTGATCAGCTTGCACTTAGGGTACCTCTCGGACAGAACACGGTATGTGTATATTAGATATATAATCCACTAACTAGTTTCAAATGATGTCTATGACTACGATATATAAACTTATCAATGGATATTTGAGCTGGACTGGTTCAAACAATATTTAATTGAATGAATCACATGAAACCAAGTGTATATTCATTTATGAATTATAATGGTACTATGCATTATGATAGGATATCTTTGGAAATATTGAAGTGATCAGTTTTTAGATGATTAATTTGGTTTATATATTGTTCTATGAATGTAGGTCCTTCTTAGAGGCCCAAAGAACTCAAGGGAAGCTGTGAAACAATTTGGGCCTGCCCCTGGTGTTCCTCACAGCCATACCAAGCCATATGTACGATCTAAGGGAAGGAAGTTTGATAAGCTTGTTAAAAAATTAGAGTTTTAAACTCGAGATTTGTTTTGTATTTGAGTATTAGTTTTTTAATGTAAAAAATAATTATAGCAAAAATTATATATGTCACTAATTACTGTTTTATTTGTCTTGTAATAAAAATTGTATACTATATTTATAAGTTTGGTAATAAAAAAGGATTGAAAATTTATATTGTGTAACGATGAAGGTAAAGTCAAAAAAAGGTTTTTTTATTAGATAAGGCTATTGTTACGCTTTAAAAGCATGGCTGTATAGGCCACGCTTTCAAAGCGTGGCCATATCTCTCTCTAATTGCATGCTTTAAAAGCGTGGCCATACCTCACATATGGCCAGACTTTAAAAGCATGGCCATATCTCTCACATACAACCACGCTTTTAAGCATGGCAAAAAAGAAAGCATGACGATAGATCACAAAAAGCATGGCAATAGAACAACTGGCATCTTGCATATGTGTCCCTTTCAAAAGCATGCCGTAACTTTCGTCACACTTTTTTCGGCTTTTTGCGACGCTTTAAAAGCGTGGCAATAGAGATTTTTCTTGTACTGTAGGCTCAGATGCGGTTGAGTCAACGGTGGCGAAAGAAACATGAGGTGTGGCATCGCGACATTTGTCCTTCATTGAAATAGAGAAATTCTATTTAGGGTTTAGTTTGAGGGTTTCACTATTTTGTTTATTTGGGTGTGTTTGTGGGGGTAGAAGTTTTAGGGGATTTTAATCATGTATAAATAGTAACAGTTTCTATCCAGAGAGTTTAATAAATTGCGATAAATAAATTATTTTATGGAGAGTTTTAAAACTTCCTCTAAAAACTTCCACAAATAATTAAAAGTTTTGAAGTACCTACCTTATCCATTATCACCCCTTATCGAGCATCTAATTCTGCCTCCATCAACCATAGCCACTAGCACTGTCACTATTCCCAACCTCAGCTCCACAACCACCGTAACTCCTAACCCTTCACCCCATACAAATAGAAGAGTATATTAACATAATAGAGGAAAAAGCCATAATATAGTTAAGGTTGTGCAATAGAGTTTTAGAGAAGTAGAGGGATGCATCGTTGTGTGGTTGTGGTGAGAGAAGAAGAATAAAGTGTGGTAATCAGCATGCTTGCTGTGATGATTCATTATTGTGGCATACACTGCAATAAACACTGTTAAAATTGATGACAAAGTAGTCGATTTTTCAAAAATCCAATAAAATCGACCGTTTACGAGACTGTTAATAAAATTTCAATAAAATCGACACTTAGTGTGTCGATAATATGAATTTCATATTTTTACATATTGACGGAAATTGTAGTCATCGATTTTTAGCATCGGAAAATACACTATTTTTTATAGTGATAGTTGGTTCAATGTGTCGTTGTAATAACAAGGAAAAGGTATTCTGATGTCATAACTAATGCTAGAATGGTCATTAGAGTGTGACTCTTCATGGTCTAGAGGCCGCGAGAGGAAGATATTAGCTCTGTATCTCGAACTGTTTTGATGGTTCATAAATAATAAATATAATTAAAAATTTCATTAATTTGTTTCTAACAATTTGCTAAATTTTGAAGTACTAGAGAATGTCTCCCTAAATAATTTATTGCAAATTAGAAATGTATAAATGGTGAGAGTGGTATACTCAATGTATAAATACCTCAAAACATGATTTTGAGTTCACTATCCGATGCAGAAGATGCGACAAGTTGATTCAAGAACCTCAAACGAAGCAAGACACATGTCTCTCTAAGATCTTAGAACAACATTTAAACTAATGAATATAATTTTGCTTTAAATTATGAGCATGTTCAACAAGATAGAACACTTGAAAATAAGCTTTTCTCATTCTATTACACCAAATACATGATAGTTTACCATATTTGATAAATGGACTGTATAAGGAAAAAAAAGAATAACACTAAAAGAAAAATACCCATTCATGTACACTTGAAAAGTGTAGCCAAAAATGAAAAAGATGATGCCTTAGGCTACGGCTACGCTTTCTAGGCTACGACTACGCTTTTTGGGGTGATTCCTATACGGCCATTGCCTATTCTCAAAGTCTACACTTTTCTGCACCAAGGCCTACACTTTTGGCGTATGGGAATTGGGTGCGCTTTTCAAGTGATGCTGTCCAGGACCAAAGGCTACGCTTTTCAGCGCTACTACATCACCTGTAATGCATAACCACATTGTATACCATGGCTACCATTTTTAAGTGTAGCCTTAGGTCCCTCTTTTTTTTGTATACCATAGCTACCTTATATAAGTATAGCCTTATGTCCCTCATTGTTTTTTTTTTTATTTTCTACACAACATAATTATTCTAATAATTATTAATACAACATAATATTTAGTAATATAATTACATGTATAATAATTCTGTATTTTTAATTAAATGTGTTAAATATTATAAAAAAAATAAGTACATAATCATATTAAATAATTTCTTTAAATAATAAAAATTATCTCTAACCAAAATATGTTTATAATAATGATCCAAAAGTACCAGAATGAAGTTAATTATGAGTATTCATACATCTCACACTAAAGTAAGCATAGCCATATCAAAATAACCATGATACCACTTAGAATTTACTACTAATACTCTACGAAAAACATATCCTACATAAGTATCTTCTAATAAAAGTAATTAGTAGTCAACCATACATGTATCCATTTTTAACACTACTCTATCTTAGCCAATAAACCACAATAATAATCATCTTAATCTTCATTATCATCCTCAACATTATCCTGCATAATTATATAGAAAAGTAATTATTAGAAAAATATTCATAATGATATTTGCAATTATAAAAATTATAAAATCAAACTCAAAACTATCAATGACTGATATCATTAATTCAACTCTGCCTTCTTTGTTCTTTACTAAATGCTGGCCATACTTGCAAAGATATATATGAACATGGTAATAAAATCACACAAGTCAGAATCGAGAATTGCACCATCCAAACTATCTATGCTAGCCAATGTTCTATATCCACTAATTTTTGGTTTTTCAAAATTTCAATAAATTTCACTTTGGAGATATGAGAGTTAAGAGTTCACCTTTATTGGAGGAATTTATCAGTGCTTCATATAATAAATTAATAATGTCATCCAAATGAATCTAGGAAAACCTGTACAAAAAGAAACAGAAATAACTTAATTATGGCGCCTTTCTAAAATTAAGATGCAGGCAGGAACCAATCAATAATAGCTAGAAGATGCGGGACATACCATTGTTTTCCAAAGCCTATAGGTCCACCAGCAAACATCTTGAAGAGAGGTATCATTTTAGCTGTAGAAGTTTGGTGCACGAAATTGTGATCACTACTTTTCACAACACAAATAATCCCTAGTAATGGCCCCAAAAACTTGGTGCTCAATACCATGGCATAAACACAACTTCGCACAACTAACCAGCAAGTGCACTGGGTCGTCCAAGTAATACACCTTACGCGAGTAAGGATCGATCCCACGGAGATTGTTGGTATGAAGCAAGCTATGGTCACCTTGTAAATCTTAGTCAGGCAAACTCAAATGGTTATGGGTAATATACGAATAAAACATAAAGATAGAGATAGAGATACTTATGTAATTCATTGGTAGGAATTTCAGATAAGCGTATGAAGATGCTTGGTCCCTTCCGTCTCTCTGCTTTCCTACTGTCTTCATCCAATCCTTCTTACTCCTTTCCATGGCAAGCTGTATGCAAGGGTTTCACCGTTGTCAGTGGCTACCTCCCATCCTCTCAGTGGAAATGTTCAACGCACCCTGTCACGGCACGGCTATCCATCTGTCGGTTCTTAATCAGGCCGGAATAGAATCCAGTGATTCTTTTGCGTCTGTCACTAACGCCCCGCCCTCAGGAGTTTGAAGCTCGTCACAGTCATTCAATCATTGAATCCTACTCAGAATACCACAGACAAGGTTTAGACCTTCCGGATTCTCTTGAATGCCGCCATCAGTTCTAGCTTATACCACGAAGATTCCGGTTAAAGAATCCAAGAGATATCCACCCAATCTAAGGTAGAACGGAGGTGGTTGTCAGTCATACGTTCATAGGTGAGAATGATGATGAGTGTCACGGATCATCACATTCATCAAGTTGAAGAACAAGTGATATCTTGGAACAAGAACAAGCGGAATTGAATAGAAGAACAATAGTAATTGCATTAATACTCGAGGTACAGCAGAGCTCCACACCTTAATCTATGGTGTGTAGAAACTCCACCGTTGAAAATACATAAGAACAAGGTCTAGGCATGGCCGAATGGCCAGCCTCCCAAAGTGATCAAAAGATCTAAAGATCAACAGATTCCAAAGATCAGAAGATGAAAATACAATAGTAAAAAGGTCCTATATATAGAGAACTAGTAGCCTAGGGTGTACAGAGATGAGTAAATGACATAAAAATCCACTTCCGGGCCCACTTGGTGTGTGATTGGGCTGAGCATTGAAGCATTTTCGTTTAGAGACTCTTCTTGGAGCTAAACGCCAGCTTTTATGCCAGTTTGGGCGTTTAACTCCCACTTTGGTGCCAGTTCCGGCGTTTAACGCTGGGAATTCTGAGGGTGACTTTGAACGCCGGTTTGGGCCATCAAATCCTGGGCAAAGTATGGATTATCATATATTGCTGGAAAGCCCAGGATGTCTACTTTCCAACGCCGTTGAGAGCGCGCCAATTGGGCTTCTATAGCTCTAGAAAATCTACTTCGAGTGCAGGGAGGTCAGAATCCAACAGCATCTGCAGTCCTTTTTAGTCTCTGAATCAGATTTTTGCTCAGGTCCCTCAATTTCAGCCAGAAAATACCTGAAATCACAGAAAAACACACAAACTCATAGTAAAGTCCAGAAAAGTGAATTTTAACTAAAAACTAATAAAAATATACTAAAAACTAACTAGATCATACTAAAAACATACTAAAAATAATGCCAAAAAGCGTACAAATTATCCGCTCATCACAACACCAAACTTAAATTGTTGCTTGTCCTCAGGCAACTGAAAATCAAATAAGATAAAAAGAAGAGAATATGCAATGAATTCCAAAAACATCTATGAAGATCAGTATCAATTAGATGAGCGGGGCTTTTAGCTTTTTGCCTCTGAATAGTTTTGGCATCTCACTCTATCCTTTGAAATTCAGAATGATTGGCTTCTTTAGGAACTCAGAATCCAGATAGTGTCATTGATTCTCCTAGTTAAGTATGATGATTCTTGAACACAGCTATTTATTGAGTCTTGGCCGTGGCCCAAAGCACTCTGTCTTCCAGTATTACCACCGGATACATACATGCCACAGACATATAAATGGGTGAACCTTTTTAGATTGTGACTCAGCTTTGCTAGAGTCCCCAATTAGAGGTGTCCAGGGTTCTTAAGCACACTCTTTTTGCCTTGGATCACAACTTTATTCCTTTCTTTTTTTTTTCGTTTTCTTTTCTCCCTTTTTTTTTCGTTTTTCTCTCTTTTTTTTTTGTATTCACTGCTTTTTCTTGCTTCAAGAATCATTTTTATGATTTTTCAGATCCTCAGTAACATGTCTCCTTTTTCATCATTCTTTCAAGAGCCAACATTCATGAACCACAAATTCAAAAGACATATACACTGTTTAAGCATTCATTCAGAAACAAAAGTATTGCCACCACATCAAAATAATTAATCTGTTATAAAATTTGAAATTCATGCAATTCTTTTCTTTTTTCAATTAAGAACAATTTTTATATTCAAGAAAGGTGATGGATTCATAGGACATTCATAACTTTAAGGCATAGACACTAAGACACTAATGATCACAAGACACAAACATAGATAAACATAAGCACTAAAATTCGAAAAACAGAAAAATAAAGAACAAGGAAATTAAAGAACGGGTCCACCTTAGTGATGGCGGCTTGTTCTTCCTCTTGAAGATCCTATGGAGTGCTTGAGCTCCTCAATGTCTCTTCCTTGTCTTTGTTGCTCCTCTCTCATGATTCTTTGATCTTCTCTAATTTCATGGAGGAGGATGGAATGTTCTTAGTGCTCCACCCTTAGTTGTCCCATGTTGGAACTCAATTCTCCTAGGGAGGTGTTAATTTACTCCCAATAGTCTTGTGGAGGAAAGTGCATCCCTTGAGGCATCTCAGGGATCTCATGATGAGAGGGGTCTCTTGTTTGCTCCATCCTTTTCTTAGTGATGGGCTTGTCCTCATCAATGAGGATGTCTCCTTCTATGTCAACTCCTACTGAATAACAGAGGTGACAAATGAGATGAGGAAAGGCTAACCTTGCTAAGGTAGAGGACTTGTCCGCCACCTTATAGAGTTCTTGGGCTATAACCTCATGAACTTCTACTTCTTCTCCAATCATGATGCTATGAATCATGATGGCCCGGTCTAGAGTAACTTCGGACCGGTTGTTAGTGGGAATGATTGAGCGTTGGATAAACTCCAACCATCCTCTAGCCACGGGCTTGAGGTCATGCCTTCTTAATTGAACCGGCTTCCCTCTTGAATCTCTCTTCCATTGGGCGCCCTCTTCACAAATGTCAGTGAGGACTTGGTCCAACCTTTGATCAAAGTTGACCCTTCTTGTGTAAGGATGTTCATCTCCTTGCATCATGGGCAAGTTGAATGCCAACCTTACATTTTCCGGACTAAAATCTAAGTATTTCCCCCGAACCATTGTAAGCCAATTCTTTGGATTCGGGTTCACACTTTGATCATGGTTCTTGGTGATCCATGCATTGGCATAGAACTCTTGAACCATCAAGATTCCGACTTGTTGAATGGGGTTGGTAAGAACTTCCAAACCTCTTCTTCGAATTTCATGTCAGATCTCCGGATATTCACTCTTTTTGAGTTTGAAAGGGACCTCGGGGATCACCTTCTTCAAGGCCACAACTTCATAGAAGTGGTCTTGATGCACCCTTGAGATGAATCTCTCCATCTCCCATGACTCGGAGGTGGAAGCTTTTGCCTTCCCTTTCCTCTTTCTAGAGGTTTCTCCGGCCTTGGATGCCATAAATGGTTATGGAAAAACAAAAAGCAATGCTTTTACCACATCAAACTTAAAAGGTTTACTCATCCTCGAGCAAAAGAAGAAAGAAGAGAGTAGAGGAAGAAGAAAATGGAGGAGATGGAGGAGGCTTATGTTTCGGCCAAAGGGGGAAGAAGTAGTGTTTAGGGTGTGTGAAAATGAAGGAGTGAAGATGGGTTTATATAGGGGTGAGGGAAGGGGTAGGGTTCGGCCATTATGGGTGGGTTTGGGAGGGAAAGTGGTCTGAATTTTGAATGGTGAGGTAGGTGGGGTTTTATGAAGGATGGATGTGAGTGGTGAAGAGAAAGATGGGATTTGATAGGTGAAGGGTTTTTTTTGGGAAGAGGTACTGAGGTGATTGGTGAATGGGTGAAGAAGAAAGAGGGTGGTGGGGTTGGCGGGGATCCTGTGGGGTCCACAGATCCTAAGGTGTCAAGGAAAAGTCATCCCTGCACCAAATGGCATGCAAAAAATGCATTTTGAGCCAATTCTGGCGTTAAACGCCGGGCTGGTGCCCATTTCTGGCGTTTAACGCCAGGTTCTTGCCCTTTCCTGGCGTTTAACGCCAGTCGGGTGCCCCTTTCTGGCGTTAAACGCCCAGAATGGTGCCAGACTGGGCGTTAAACGCCCACCTGCTAGCCTTACTGGCGTTTAAACGCCAGTAGGTTTTTCCTCCAAGGTGTGCTATTTTTCTTCCTGTTTTTCATTCTGTTTTTGCTTTTCAATTGATTTTGTGACTTCTCATGATCATCAACCTACAAAAGAACATAAAATAACAAAGGAAAATAGATAAAATATAACATTGGGTTGCCTTCCAACAAGCGCTTCTTTAATGTCAGTAGCTTGACAGTGGGCTCTCATGGAGCCTCAGAAATACTCAGAGCAATGTTGGAACCTCCCAACACCAAACTTAGAGTTTGAATGTGGGGGTTCAACACCAAACTTAGAAGTTGGTTGTGGCCTCCCAACACCAAACTTAGAGTTTGACTGTGGGGGCTATGTTTGACTCTGTTTTGAGAGAAGCTCTTCATGCTTCCTGTCCATGGTGACAGAGGGATATCCTTGAGCCTTAAACACAAAGGATTCTTCATTCATTTGAATGATCAATTCTCCTCTATCAACATCAATCACAGCCTTTGCTGTGGCTAGGAAGGGTCTGCCAAGGATGATGGATTCATCCATGCACTTTCCAGTCTCTAGGACTATGAAATCAGCAGGGATGTAATGGTCTTCAATCTTCACCAAAACATCCTCTACAAGTCCATAAGCTTGTTTTCTTGAATTGTCTGCCATCTCTAGTGAGATTCTTGCAGCTTGTACCTCAAAGATCCCTAGCTTCTCCATTACAGAGAGAGGCATGAGGTTTACATTTGACCCTAAGTCACACAGAGCCTTCTTGAAGGTCATGGTGCCTATGGTACAAGGTATTGAAAACTTCCCAGGATCTTGTCTCTTTTGAGGTAATTTCTGCCTAGACAAGTCATCCAGTTCTTTGGTGAGCAAAGGAGGTTCGTTCTCCCAAGTCTCATTACCAAATAACTTGTCATTTAGCTTCATGATTGCTCCAAGGTATTTAGCAACTTGCTCTTCAGTGACATACTCATCCTCTTCATAGGAAGAATACTCATCAGAGCTCATGAAAGGTAGAAGTAAGTCTAATGGAATCTCTATGGTCTCATTTTGAGCCTCAGATTCCCATGGTTCCTCATTGGGGAACTCAGTGGAGTCCAGTGGACGTCTATTGAGGTCTTCCTCAGTGGCGTTCACTGCCTCTTCCTCCTCTCCACATTCAGCCATGTTGATGGCCTTGCACTCTCCTTTTGGATTTTCTTCTGTATTGCTTGGAAAAGTACTAGGAGGGAGTTCAGTAATTTTCTTGCTCAGCTGTCCCACTTGTGCCTCCAAATTCCTAATGGATGACCTTGTTTCAGTCATGAAACTTTGAGTGATTTTGATTAGATCAGAGACCATGGTTGCTAAATCAGAGTGGCTCTGCTTAGAATTCTCTGTCTGTTGCTGAGAAGATGATGGAAAAGGCTTGCTATTGCTAAACCTGTTTCTTCCACCATTATTGTTGTTGAAACCTTGTTGAGGTCTCTGTTGATCCTTCCATGAGAAATTTGGATGATTTCTCCATTAAGAATTATAGGTGTTACCATATGGTTCTCCTAGGTAATTCACCTCTTCCATTGAAGGGTTCTCAGGATCATAAGCTTCTTCTTCAGATGAAGCATCCTTAGTACTGCTTGGTGCATTTTACATTCCAGACAGACTTTGAGAAATCAAATTGACTTGTTGAGTCAATATTTTGTTCTGAGCCAAAATGGCATTCAGAGTATCAATCTCAAGAACTCCTTTCTTCTGATTTGTCCCATTGTTCACAGGATTCCTTTCAGAAGTGTACATGAATTGGTTATTTGCAACCATTTCAATGAGCTCTTGAGCTTCTGCAGGCGTCTTCTTCAAATGAAGAGATCCTCCAGCAGAGCTATCCAAAGACATCTTGGATAGTTCAGAGAGACCATCATAGAAAATACCTATGATGCTCCATTCAGAAAGCATATCAAAGGGACACTTTCTGATCAATTGTTTGTATCTTTCCCAAGCTTCATAGAGGGATTCTCCTTCCTTCTGTCTAAAGGTTTGGACTTCCACTCTAAGCTTACTCAATTTTTGAGGTGGAAAGAACTTTGCCAAGAAGGCATTGACTAGCTTTTCCCAAGAGTTCAGGCTTTCTTTAGGTTGTGAGTCCAACCATGTCCTTGCTCTATCTCTTACAGCAAAAGGGAATAGCATAAGTCTGTAGACCTCAAGGTCAACCCCATTAGTCTTGACAGTGTCACAGATTTGCAAGAATTCAGCTAAAAACTGATGAGGATCTTCCAATGGAAGTCCATGGAACTTGCAATTCTGTTGCATTAGAGAAACTAATTGAGGCTTAAGCTCAAAGTTGTTTTCTCCAATGGCAGGGATAGAGATGCTTCTCCCATAGAAGTCGGGAGTAGGTGCAGTAAAGTCACCAAGCACCTTCCTTGCATTGTTGGCATTGTTGTTGTTTTCGGCTGCCATGGGTTCTTCTTCTTTGAAGATTTCTGTTAGGTCCTCTATAGAGAGTTGTGCCTTAGCTTCTCTTAGCTTTCGCTTCAAGGTCCTTTCAGGTTCAGGGTCAGCTTCAATAAGAATGCCTTTGTCTTTGTTCCTGCTCATATGAAAGAGAAGAGAACAAGAAAATATGGAATCCTCTATGTCACAGTATAGAGATTCCTTGAGGTGTCAGAGGAACAGAAAAATAGAAGAAAGAGGTAGAAGAATTCGAACTTAGTGAGATAGAGTTCGAATTGTGCATTGAGGAGGAGTGATACTCCATAAATAGAAGGATGTGAGAAGAGAGGAAGAAATTTCGAAAATTAAATTAAAAAGATTTTAAAAATATTTTGAAAAACTTTAATTGATTTTTGAAAACCAAGAGTGGGAAAGAAATCAAGTAACTTTTTGAAAAAGATTTTGAAATTAGAAATTAAAAAGATATGATTGAAAATTATTTTGAAAAAGATGTGATTAAAAAGATTTGATTGAAAAATTATGGTTTTAAAAAGATATGATTGAAAAGATATGATTTGAAAACAATTTTAAAAAGATTTGATTTTAAAAATTAATGACTTGCCTAACAAGAAAAGATATGATTCAAACATTAAACCTCTCTCAACAGAAAAGGCAACATACTTGAAATGTTGAATCAAATCATTAATTGTTAGCAAGTATCTTTGAAAAAGGAAAGAAATTGATTTTGAAAAAGATTTGATTGAAAAGATATGATTTGAAAAAGATTTGATTTTGAAAAACTTTGAAAACTTGAAAAAAATTGATTTGTAAACAAAATCTTCCCTCTTGTGCCATCCTGGCGTTAAACGCCCAGAATGGTGCACATTCTGGCGTTTAACGCCCAATGCACTACCCTTTTGGGCGTTAAACGCCCAACCAGGCACCCTAGCTGGCGTTTAAACGCCAGTCTGTCCTTCTTCACTGGGCGTTTTGAACGCCCAGCCTTTTTCTGTGTAATTCCTCTGCTGTATGTTCTGAATCTTCAATTCTCTGTATTATTGACTTGAAAAGACACAAATTAAAAATATTTTTGGATTTTTAATAATGAGGAATAATCAAAATGCAACTAAAATCAAATAGATAATGCATGCAAGACACCAAACTTAGCAGTTTGTATACTACTGACACTAACAAAATGAGAATGCATATAACAAAACACTCAAGTCAAGAGAATTCAAAGATCAGAGCAATGAAATCATCAAGAACAACTTGAAGATTAATGAAGACACATGAATGAATACAAGAAGAACAAAAACATGCAATTGACACTAAACTTAAAATGAGACACTAGACTCAAACAAGAAACATAAAATATTTTTGGTTTTTTATGATTTTGTAAATTTTTTTTGGATTTTTCAAAAATTAAGTGAAAAAGAAAATAAAGGTATCAAAATTCTTAATGAGAATTCCAGGAATCATGCAATGTTAGTCTAAAGCTTTAGTCTAAAGAAATTAGACATGGCTAGCCAAGCTTCAGCAGGACATTACATTCAAGAGCTAAATTGATGAGAATCAATCAGCTTTGGTGATGATAAGAACATCACCTTGAAACACTAGAATTCATTCTTAAGAACTCTGAAGATAAATACCTAATCTAAGCAACAAGATGAACCGTCAGTTGTCCAAACTCGAACAATCCCCGACAACGGCGCCAAAAACTTGGTGCACAAAATTGTGATCACTACTTTTCACAACACAAATAATCCCTAGTAATGGCCCCAAAAACTTGGTGCTCAATACCATGGCATAAACACAACTTCGCACAACTAACTAGCAAGTGTACTGGGTCGTCCAAGTAATAAACCTTACGCGAGTAAGGGTCGATCCCACGGAGATTGTTGGTATGAAGCAAGCTATGGTCACCTTGTAAATCTTAGTCAGGCAAACTCAAATGGTTATGGGTGATATACCGAATAAAACATAAAGATAGAGATAGAGATACTTATGTAATTCATTGGTAGGAATTTCAGATAAGCGTATGAAGATGCTTGGTCCCTTCCGTCTCTCTACTTTCCTACTGTCTTCATCCAATCCTTCTTACTCCTTTCCATGGCAAGCTGTATGCAAGGGTTTCACCGTTGTCAGTGGCTACCTCCCATCCTCTCAGTGGAAATGTTCAACGCACCCTGTCACGGCACGGCTATCCATCTGTCGGTTCTCAATCAGGCCGGAATAGAATCCAGTGATTCTTTTGCGTCTGTCACTAACGCCCCGCCCTCAGGAGTTTGAAGCTTGTCACAGTCATTCAATCA
This sequence comes from Arachis stenosperma, assembly GCF_014773155.1. Classification (NCBI taxonomy): domain Eukaryota; kingdom Viridiplantae; phylum Streptophyta; class Magnoliopsida; order Fabales; family Fabaceae; genus Arachis; species Arachis stenosperma. The sequence goes on from NC_080383.1 coordinate 79,907,541, forward strand.
TTGAATCCTACTCAGAATACCACAGACAAGGTTTAGACCTTCCGGATTCTCTTGAATGCTGCCATCAGTTCTAGCTTATACCACGAAGATTCCGGTTAAAGAATCCAAGAGATATCCACCCAATCTAAGGTAGAACGGAGGTGGTTGTCAGTCACACGTTCATATGTGAGAATGATGATGAGTGTCACGGATCATCACATTCATCAAGTTGAAGAACAAGTGATATCTTGGAACAAGAACAAGCGGAATTGAATAGAAGAACAATAGTAATTGCATTAATACTCGAGGTACAGCAGAGCTCCACACCTTAATCTATGGTGTGTAGAAACTCCACCATTGAAAATACATAAGAACAAGGTCTTGGCATGGCCGAATGGCCAGCCTCCCAAAGTGATCAAAAGATCTAAAGATCAACAGATTCCAAAGATCAGAAGATGAAAATACAATAGTAAAAAGGTCCTATATATAGAGAACTAGTAGCCTAGGGTGTACAGAGATGAGTAAATGACATAAAAATCCACTTCCGGGCCCACTTGGTGTGTGCTTGGGCTGAGCATTGAAGCATTTTCGTGTAGAGACTCTTCTTGGAGTTAAACGCCAGCTTTTATGCCAGTTTGGGCGTTTAACTCCCACTTTGGTGCCAGTTCCGGCGTTTAACGCTGGGAATTCTGAGGGTGACTTTGAACGCTGGTTTGGGCCATCATATCTTGGGCAAAGTATGGACTATCGTATATTGCTGGAAAGCCCAGGATGTCTACTTTTCAACGCCATTGAGAGCGCGCCAATTGGGCTTCTGTAGCTCCAGAAAATCCACTTCGAGTGCAGGGAGGTCAGAATCCAACAGCATCTGCAGTCCTTTTTAGTCTCTGAATCAGATTTTTGCTCAGGTCCCTCAATTTCAGCCAGAAAATACCTGAAATCACAGAAAAACACACAAACTCATAGTAAAGTCCAGAAAAGTGAATTTTAACTAAAAACTAATAAAAATATACTAAAAACTAACTAGATAATACTAAAAACATACTAAAAATAATGCCAAAAAGCGTACAAATTATCCGCTCATCAAAGTTTAAACACACAAAAATATAATGAATCTTAGTAACACTTAGAATATTCTTTCGAGGTTCTATAATTTTAATATCTTGCATTCTCTGACTGTTGACTCTTCATTGTCTAATTAACTTTTGCATTCTTCTTCTTGTCTAATTAAAGAAGAATGAGACTTGCTGTTCTCATTTGTCAACTATTCCCAATAACATATAATACTAGAGAAATAAATTGTCTTAACTCTTGATAAAAACATCTCATTTGGAAGCCAGTAATGACTCTTCATATTATATTATACTGTTATTCTTTTTCCGAGGTTGCACTGTATGTGTTAAGAGGAGTATATATATCAAAGTATTATTTATTCAGGAATGGATCTTTTTAATTATGTGGCAAACTCTTTATGATCGAAATTTGAAACATTTACAATTTGTTAACCACTCGTGATTTTTGCCAAATCACAACTATATCTTCTGAAGTAAAATACAATATATAAGAAAATATACTTAAAACGCAAATCTGTTTCTAGACAATGATGTAGCAAGCTAACACCAATCATAAAATACTAACCCCTCTCAGCCTTCCTTCAAATCAAATAACAAGCATAGGCAGTATTTTCTATTTAGTTAAATTTAAAAATACTACAGACTTCATAGTAATAATGCAGAAGCAGAACTGTGTTGCTTTCAAAAGAAACTTTTACATAACATCAGAACAGACTAATAGCTAATGAGTCTGGGGATAATTGGTCTAATAATAATGTGAACCTCCTTCAATAATTTCTGTTTATAATTAATAAATAATAAAGTTTAGTGCTTTTAGTAAAGTAAACTCCGGAATTGATGCACAAACCTAAAACTTATAATATTATCTCCCTAATGTACAATAACCTGTGCTAATATATAGAAAAGGCACTCCTACACTGCTTCCATAGTTTTGCTGAATCCAGATTTTTAAGCTATTAAATGGATAGATCAGAGGAAGAATAAGCAATTTCTTGTAAGTAAAACTTGCTTAACTTGATGCACATATATTTGTCAAGAAAAATATACATATAAAAAAGTTCATTTTCAATTTGTACCATCAGGAATCATATGCTTACTTTTTGATGTTACTCTAATCCTGCTCTGCTTGATTTCTATTTTTATCTGTAGAATTAAAATAAGCGTTGGGAAGATGTCTATTATCTCTTAATAACCAAAATTCTATGAATCTTTAAGTCAATACAATCCAATAATGACAGTGATAGGAACAAGGCAATAACCTCCGAAGACCATCTGGTACTTATGGGCATTCCAGCAAAGTTAACCAACCTTGTTGAGCCCTGAATGCTATTCTTCCATTCCAACTCCTCCGCAATCTTAATTCCTGGAAAGTCTTTCACTGGACGGACAAGGCAAAGTTAACCAATGAATCCAAAGTGCATGATCTGTCTACCTTTTTTATTTATTTAAAAGGAAGATAAATGTAGACTTTTAATAGTGAAGGGATCTGAATTAGGTATGAATTTAAACCAAATGCAGGATAATAAGCTTAAGAATGATTAGGATTTATGAAGTAGCACTTCAGATGGCAGAGTTATATAACGTATATCTAATGGGAACTCAACCCCAACCCCAACCCCAACTTGTTATGATACTATCAATCAAATATCAGTAAAGCCTAAATTACTGTCTGCATTCTCACATCAAAACACATGGAGTTTATTTATCAAATCTCATATTCTCATTATAATCTTATCAATTATATAATCTTATAGAACAACAAGCACCACAAAGATCTAAAACTATTTGTGCTACCCTAACTTAGACTTTAGGAACATGAAGCTCAAATCAAAACACATGAAATTAATTAACAGATAGAGTGAAAAAGAGGTACCTGTCACTAATTTGAACATGTTACATCATGGACACCATTCTTTGCTGATCAGCTTCTGGAAGTGATTCCAAACCAGCTAACATGCTCTTATCCATGATTCAATTCAATTCAATTAAACCTAGTGTTCTTCATTTACATTAATCAAATATATCACACACCTCAAGCAATTATAGTACATTCACTTCAATCTTGTTAATTAAAATAAAATAGTAATAAAAAAACCTGTTGAGACAGAATCTCTGGACCAAGAGAGAGGTAGTGAAGGCAACTGGGGAGTTTGGAAAAGAAACTCAAACCCCAAGCAACTTTGAGGATCCTGAACTAATTATTACTGCATATTATTATTCATAATCTGTGGATGACGAATAGATGTATTTTTGTCCCTTTCACTCGCTACTATTCATTGGTACTATTCCATGCAATTGGAAACTGATTTTTTTCTCATTTTTTTTCACTCACTTCTGAAAGAAGCTTCCCATAATGTCCTCTTAATCTTATTAAGATAGCTGATTGCTTAACATCCACAATACATGATTCATAACACAAGTCAATGCTAGACTACTAGGTAAGAATGAATATCTTCAAAAATTCAGCTTAACAAATGGAAAAGGCTGAGAGAGCATCCAGTAACTCTATAAAGCTTTTTATTTTTCCTTCCAATTTCAACGATCCAAAGCTATCTACCAACACTATTATGATACCATTTCAAATACGGTGCATAACTTACAAGCATCAATTATTCTCTGGAACAATTTCACTAACCTCTTTATCTGCTATGTTCTCCTTCCCAAATAGTGAAAAATGTACAGTGGCCTACATGGAAAAGGGTCATCGACTCAATATAGTGAAGTGAAGGAAAACAAATCAGGTAATATCGTAACCAGGTGATTCACACATTATTTAAGGGATCAGACTTAAGGGATCGACTTTCACAGCCATGTTTTATTTTATTTTGAGTTCATCAAGAATCCAACAAATTTAGCTTGAGACCTAATAATAAGAATTAAAACTACACAGTACTTGAAACTATTAATTAGTATAATTGAAAGAAAAAGAAAACTAATAATAAGCAACAAACATAATAAGCAACTAATCTTGGTATTCTTGCGCCATAACTAATCATGGCCAAGTTCACCTGTGTTAATGGAATAAAACCCCTAAATTCACGAGTTCTCCTGCACTACAACAATAGCATGCATGTTCATCAATTCACGATGTCACAGATTATTGTACCAAACCCCCAAATTGAAACCTAAAATCAGAACCCTAACCTCACGATTAAAGAAAGGCTTTCAGTTGAGTATAGAGTTTTCGTGATATGACCACGTAGCGAAGAGAAGCGACGATGAAGATGAGTGGTGAAGATAAGTGAGCGCAGAGTCTTCCTGGAGTGGTGAGTGGTGACGCCGTGAGTGGTGAGTGGTGATGGCAAACCCTTTTCTCTGATTTTGGGGGTTGATGAGCGGATAATTTATACGTTTTTTGGAATTGTTTTTAGTATGTTTTTAGTATATTTTAGTTAGTTTTTATTACATTTTCATTAGTTTTTAGTTAAAATTCACTTTTCTGGGCTTTACTATGAGTTTGTGTGTTTTTCTGTGATTTCAGGTATTTTCTGGCTGAAATTGAGGGACCTGAGCAAAAATCTGATTAAGAGGCTGAAAAGAACTGCAGATGCTGTTGGATTCTGACCTTCCTGCACTCAAAGTGGATTTTCTGGAGCTACAAAAGCTCAATTGGCGCGCTCTCAATTGCGTTGGAAAGTAGACATCCTGGGCTTTCCAGCAATGTATAATAGTCCATACTTTGCCCGAGATTTGATGGCCCAAACTGGTGTTGCAAATCAGCTTCAGAATTCCCAGCGTTAACGCCGGAACTGGCACAAAAATTGGAGTTAAACGCCCACACTGACATAAAAGCTGGCGTTTAACTCCAGAAAAAGTATCTACACATGAAAGCTTCAATACTCAGCCCAAGCACACACCAAGTGGACCCTAGAAGTAGATTTTTACGTCATTTACTCATTTCTGTACACCCTAGGTTACTAGTTCACTATTAATACGATCTTTTGACATTGTATCTTTACCTCATGACACATTACACATTTCTTATTGTATCTTCTACAGCATGAGTCTCTAAACCCCATGGTTGGGGGTGAGGAGCTCTGCTGTGTCTTGATGGATTAATGCAATTACTACTGTTTTTCATTCAATCAGGCTTGTTTCTATTCCAAGATATCACTTGTTCCTAAACTTGATGAATGTGATGATCCGTGACACTCATCATCATTCTCACTTATGAACGTGTGCCTGACAACCACCTCCATTCTATCTTAGATTGAGTAGATATCTCTTGGATTCCTTAATCAGAATCTTCGTGGTATAAGCAAGAATTGATGGCGGCATTCAAGAGAATCCGGAAGGTCTAAACCTTGTTTGTGGTATTCTGAGTAGGATTCAAGGATTGAATGACTGTGATGAGCTTCAAACTCTTGAGGGCTAGGCGTTAGTGACAGACGCAAAAGAATCACTGGATTCTATTCCAACCTGATTGAGAACCGACAGATGATTAGCCGTGCTGTGACAGAGCGCGTTGAACATTTTCACTGAGAGGATAGGAGGTAGCCATTGACAACGGTGAAACCCTACATACAGCTTGCCATGGAAGGAGCCTTGCGTGCTTGAACAAGAAGACAGTAGGAAACCAGAGATTCAGAAGATAGAGCATCTCCAAAACCTCAACCTGTTCTCCATTACTGCAAACAAGTAATTATTTCATGTTCTTTTACTTTTCACAATCAAACCTGAGAATTATTGATATCCTGACTAAGAGTTACAAGATAACCATAGCTTGCTTCAAGCCGACAATCTCCGTGGGATCGACCCTTACTCACGTAAGGTATTACTTGGACGACCCAGTGCACTTGCTGGTTAGTTGTGCGGAATTGCAAAAAGTGTGATTGTGATTTCGTGCACCAAGTTTTTGGCGCAGTTGCCGGGGATTGTTCGAGTTTGGACAACTGACGGTTTATCTTGTTGCTTAGATTAGGACTGTTTTATTTTTGTTGGTTTAGAGTCTTTTGTTTGAGTTTAGTTTCATATTTTAAGTTTGGTGTCAATTGCATGCTTTTGTTTTCTTTTATTTTTCGAATTTGCATGTCCTTAGTCCTGTCTTGATCCTTAAAAATTCTAAGTTTGGTGTCTTCTTTGTGTTTTCCTTTAAGTTTTCGAAAATTTGTGTCTGATTTTCTAAAAATTTTAAGTTTGGTGTCATTTTGTTGTTTTTCTCTTTCCTCATTTCAAAAATTAAATCTTTTTCAAAATAATTTTCAATCATATCTTTTCAATTGCTAATCCCAAAATCTTTTTTAATTAACTAATTGATTTAGTTTTCAATTTGTCTTGATCTTATTTTTTTAGTTTTCGAAATTTTATTTTATTTTATTTTAAATTTTTCGGTCACCTTTAATAAAAAAAATTTACTTTACTTGTGAATCCATATCATATTCCCTTTCTCCATCATGGACCTAAGTGGAATTGAGCAGTCCATAAGGACTCTGGGGTCATATGCTAACCCCATTACAGCTGCATATGGGAGTAGCATCTGTATACCTCCCATTAAAGCAAGCAGCTTTGAGCTAAATCCTCAACTCATTATCATGGTGCAGCAAAATTGCCAGTATTCCGGTCTTCCACAGGAAGAACCTACTGAGTTTCTGGCACAATTCTTACGAATTACTGACACAGTACGTGATAAAGAGGTAGATCATTACTACTGTTTCCATTTGCTGTAAAAGATCAAGCTAAGAGGTGGTTGAATAACCAACCCACAGCAAGTATAAAAACATGGAGACAGTTATCAGACAAATTCCTGAATCAATTTTACCCTCCAAAAAGGATGACACAGCTAAGGCTGGACATCCAAGGCTTTAAACAAGAGGATAATGAATCCCTTTATAATGCCTGGGAGAGGTATAGAGGTATACTAAGAAAATGCCCCTCTGAAATATTTTCAGAGTGGGTACAGTTAGACATCTTCTTCTATGGGCTTACAGAAAAAGCTCAGATGTCTCTAGACCACTCAGCTGGTGGATCTATACATATGAGGAAGACGATTGAAGAGGCTCAAGAACTCATAGATACTGTTGCTAGAAATCAACATTTATACTCTAGCAGTGAGCCCTCTACAAAAGAAGAAGCTATTGATCCTAATCCTCAAGAATAGATTGTTGAGCTTAATCAGCAATTATTCCTGATGACAAAATAGTTGGCAGAATTTAAAGAGATGCTCCAAGAAACTAAAATTGCCAACAAGAACATAGAATCATAGTTGAATCAGACAAAACAGCAGTTATCTAAACAGATAACAGAAGAATACCAAGCAGTTCAACTGAGGAGTGGGAAGACATTGAATAACACTGCTCAAAGTAGCAAAAAGCCAAGAAAGAAACAGTTGACAGAGGATAACCAAACTACTGCTCAAAATCCCTCTGAGGACAGTAAGAGCCCAGAGAGGAATACTCCTGGCGTTCAAACGCCAGAAAGGGGGGAAAAGCTGGCGTTAAATGCCCATTCCTTGCCCAGTTCTGGTGTTCAAACGCCAGAAAAGGGGGAAAAGTTGGCGTTAAACGCCCATTCCTCACCCAATCCTGGCATCCAAACGCCAATGAGGAATTAGACACCTGAGAGTGCTGATAGTAACCCCTCTAAAAAGGCTTCTCCAACCACCTCTGTAAGGAATAAACCTGCAGCAACTAAGGTTGAGGAATATAAAGCCAAGATGCCTTATCCTCAGAAACTCCGCCAAGCGGAACAGGATAAGCAATTTGTCCGCTTTGCAGACTATCTAAGGACTCTTGAAATAAAGATTCTGTTTGCAGAGGCACTTGAGCAAATACCTTCTTATGCTAAGTTCATGAAAGAGATCTTAAGTCATAAGAAGGATTGGAGAGAAACTGAAAAAGTGTTTCTCACTGAAGAATGCAGTGCAGTCATTCTAAAAAGCTTACCAGAAAAGCTTCAAGATCCAGGAAGCTTTATGATTCCATGCACATTAGAAGGTGCTTGCACCAAGACAGTCCTGTGTGACCTTGGAGCAAGTATCAATCTAATACCTGCATCCACTATCAGAAAGCTTGGGTTGACTGAAGAAGTCAAACCAACCCGGATATGTCTCCAACTTGCTGATGGCTCCATTAAATATCCATCAGGCATAATTGAGGACATGATTGTCAAGGTTGGGCCATTCGCCTTTCCAACTGACTTTGTAGTGCTGGAAATGGAGGAGCACAAGAGTGCAACTCTCATTCTAGGAAGACCTTTCCTAGCAACTGGACGAACTCTTATTGATGTACAAAAAGGGGAAGTAACCCTGAGAGTCAATGAGGATGAGTTCAAGTTGAATGCTGTAAAAGCTATGCAGCATCCAGACACCCCAAATGACTGCATGAGTGCTGACATTATTGACTCTTTGGTGGAAGAGATCAATATGACTGAAAGTCTAGAATAAGAGCTAGAGGACATCTTCAAGGATGTTCAGCCTGATCAGGAAGAACCAGAGGAAACAAAAGAATTTTTGAAAATTCCTCAGGAAGAGGATAAGCCTCCCAAACCTGAGCTCAAACCACTACCACCATCCCTGAAGTATGTATTTCTGGGAGAGGGTGACACTTTTCCAGTGATCATAAGCTCTGCTTTAAATCCACAGGAAGAGGAAGCACTGATTCAAGTGCTAAGGACACACAAGACAGCTCTTGGGTGGTCCATAAGTGATCTTAAGGGCATTAGCCCAGCAAGATGCATGCACAAGATCCTATTGGAGGATAATGCCAAACCAGTGGTTCAACCACAAAGGCGGCTAAATCCAGCCATGAAGGAGGTGGTGCAGAAAGAGGTCACTAAATTACTAGAGGCTGGGATTATTTATCCCATTTCTGATAGCCCCTGGATGAGCCCTGTCCAAGTTGTCCCCAAGAAGGGAGGCATGACAGTAGTTCATAATGAAAAAAATGAACTGGTTTCTACAAGAACAGTTACAGGGTGGCGTATGTGTATTGACTATAGAAGGCTCAATATAGCCACCAGAAAGGATCATTTTCCTTTACCATTCATAGACCAAATGCTAGAAAGACTAGCTGGTCATGATTATTACTGCTTTTTGGATGGCTATTCAGGTTACAACCAAATTACAGTAGATCCTTAAGACCAAGAGAAAATAGTATTCACTTGTCCTTCTGGTGTGTTTGCCTATAGGAGAATGCCTTTTGGTCTGTGTAATGCTCCTGTAACTTTTTAGAGATGCATGCTATCTATCTTCTCTGATATGGTGGAGAAATTCCTGGAAGTCTTCATGGATGACTTCTCAGTATATGGAGACTCATTCAGCTCCTGTCTTAACCATCTAGCACTTGTCCTGAAAAGGTGCCAAGAGACTAACCTGGTCTTAAACTGGGAGAAATGTCACTTTATGGTGACTGAAGGAATTGTCCTTGGGCACAAAATTTCATGCAAAGGAATAGAGGTGGATAAGGCAAAGGTAGAGGTAATTGAAAAATTACCACCACCTGCCAATGTTAAGGCAATCAGAAGCTTTCTGGGGCATGCAGGATTCTACAGAAGGTTTATAAAGGATTTTTCGAAAATTGCAAAACCTCTGAGCAACCTGCTAGCTGCTGACATACCATTTGTGTTTGACACACAGTGTCTGCAGGCATTTGAGACCCTGAAAGCCAAGCTGGTCACAACACCAGTCATCTCTGCACCAGACTGGACATTGCCATTCGAACTAATGTGTGATGCCAGTGACCATGCCATTGGTGCAGTGTTGGGACAGAGGCATAACAAGCTTCTGCACATCATTTATTATGCCAACCGAGTTCTAAATGATGCACAGAAGAATTACACAACCACAGAAAAAGAGTTACTTGCAGTGGTCTATGCCATTGACAAGTTTAGATCCTATCTAGTAGGATCAAAGGTGATTGTGTACACTGACCATACTGCTTTTAAGTACTTACTCACAAAGTAGGATTCAAAACCCAGGCTCATAAGATGGGTGTTGCTTCTGCAAGAGTTTGACATAGAAATAAGAGACAGAAAAGGGACAGAGAACCAAGTAGCTGATCATCTGTCCCGAATAGAACCAGTAGTTGGGGCATCCCTACCTTCTACTGAGATCTCTGAGACCTTCCCAGATGAGCAACTTTTTGCCATTCAGGAAGCTCCATGGTTTGCAGATATTGCAAATTACAAAGCTGTGAGGTTCATACCCCAGAAGTACAGCAGGGTGCAAAGAAAGAAATTAATTTCAGATGCCAAGTACTACCTATGGGATGAGCCATATCTCTTTAAGAGATGTGCAGATGGAATAATCCGCAGATGTGTACCCAGAGAGGAAGCACAAAGGATCCTATGGCACTGCCATGGATCATAGTATGGGGGACATTTCAGAAGTGAGCGAACAGCCACTAAGGTCCTCCAATGTGGCTTCTACTGGCCTACTCTCTATAGAGATGCCCGAGAGTTTGTGTGTAACTGTGACAGTTGCCAAAGAGCTGGTAACTTGCCTCGTGGATACGCCATGCCTCAACAAGGGATCTTAGAGATTGAATTGTTTGATGTTTGGGGTATTGACTTCATGGGTCCATTCCCACCATCATACTCAAACACTTACATTCTGGTGGCAGTGGACTATGTATCTAAATGGGTAGAAGCAATTGCTACATCCACTAATGATACTAAGACCGTTCTGAAATTCCTCCAGAAACACATCTTCAGCAGGTTTGGTGTTCCCAGAGTACTAATCAGTGATGGGGGCACTCATTTCTGCAATAAACAGCTGTACTCTGCTATGGTCCGATATGGAATTAGCCACAAAGTGGCAATCCCAGATCATCCATAGACAAATGGGCAAGCTGAAGTCTCTAACAGAGAGCTAAAAAGAATCCTAGAACGGACTGTAATTACCCGTAGAAAGGATTGGGCAAAGAGCTTGGATGATGCTCTGTGGGCATACAGAACAGCATTCAAGACTCCAATAGGAACCTCTCCATACCAACTTGTGTATGGCAAGGCCTGTCATCTGCCCGTGGAACTGGAACATAAAGCCTACTGGGCAACCAGATTCCTAAACCTGGACGCTAAGTTAGCTGGTGAAAAAAGATTACTCCAGCTAAATGAGCTAGATGAATTTAGACTCAGTGCCTTTGAAAATGTAAAAATTTATAAGGAAAAGACAAAGAAGTGGCATGACAAGAAGTTGTCATCCAGAGTCTTTGAGCCAGGACAAAAAGTTCTGCTCTTCAACTCTAGGCTCAGACTGTTCCCAGGAAAACTTAAATCCCACTGGAGGGGTCCGTATGTGATTATAGGAGTGTCACCATATGGATATGTTGAACTTCAGGATACTGATTCTGACAAAAAGTTCATTGTTAATGAACAGAGGATCAAGCATTATCTTGAAAGCAATTTTGAGCAGGAATGCTCAAAACTGAGGCTTGAATGATTCTCAGTGAAGGTCCAGCTAAAGACAATAAAGAAGCGCTTGCTGGGAGGCAACCCAGTCATTAGTAGGTTATCTGTTTTGTTTAATCAAAGTTTGATACATATTCTCAAAGGACAATCATCAAATTTGAAGGAATTCACAGAGTTACAGAAGGATTCAGTGCAAAAAGCAGAAAAAAGGAGCTTGCTGGCGAAAAAACGCCAGTAAAGGGTACTTTGGGCGTTAAACGCCAGAATGGGCACCATTCTGGGTGTTTAACGCCAGGTGTGCAGCATCCTGGGCGTTTAGCAAATCGCCCAGTGATGAAGGGGTTTCTGGCGTTTAACGCCAGCCAGGGTACCTGGCTGGGCGTTAAACGCCCAAATTGGCCAACATTTGGGCGTTAAACGCCAGAATGGATACCATTCTGGGCGTTTAACGCCAGAAAGGTGGGAGACAGAGATTTTGCTTTCCACTTCAAATTTTTTCAAACTTTCCTGTTTCGATCCATAATTTTCTACATAAATACATTTCAAACTTTCATCGTTCACCTTCAAATTTTCAAAATTAAAATCATTCTTCAAATCTCTTTCAAATCCTTTCCAAATCTTCTTCTTCAAAAAAAAAACTCAAATATCTCTCAATTTCTTTCCATATCTTCTCAAATCTCCTTCAAAATTTTCAAATTCTCTCTCTCTCTCCCTTATAAATATATGTTCGGCCACACCCCCTTCCTCACCATTTGAATTTGCTCTCTTCCTCTCTCTCCTCTTTCCTTTCTTTTGCTTGAGGACAAGCAAACCTCTAAGTTTGGTGTGTTTTTCCGTGATCACTAAGTTAAGGCTCATCAAGATCATGGCTCCTAAAGGAAAACAAACCAATTTAAGAGGCAAGAAAGAGAATGCTCCAAAAGACCTTTGGAGTCAAGAGAAGTTCTTAACCAAAGAACATGCAGACCATTACCACAAAATAATGGGTCTAAGGTCAGTGATCCCGGAAGTTAAATTCGATCTGAAAGAAGATGAATATCCGGAGATCCAAGAGCAAATTCGAAACAGAGGATGGGAAGTTCTAACCAACCCTGAGACAAAGGTTGGGAGAAATATGGTTCAGGAATTCTACTCAAATCTGTGGCTAACAGATAAGCAGAGAATGACTAGAACCGCTTTTCATACTTACAAAACCATGGTCAGAGGGAGAATTATTTACTTCCATCTGGACAAAATAAGAGAGGTCTTCAAATTACCTCAACTACAAGATGATCCTGAATCCTTTAATAGGAGAATGGTGAGAGTAGATAAGGGGTTGGATCAAGTTCTAGAGGACATATGCCTCCCTGGAACCAAGTGGATGACCAATTCAAAAGGCGTCCCAAACCAACTCAAGAGGCTGGTTGGACTTCATAGGGCGTTTTATCTTGCCCACTAGTAACCGTTCTGAGGTTACTATCAAGAGAGCAATGCTGATTCATTGTATTATGCTGGGAAAAGAAGTGGAGATTCATCATCTTATTGCTTGTGAGATTTACACAATTGTAAACAAGAACTCCACTGAAGCCAAACTGGCTTACCCAAGCTTAAACTCTTTGCTATGTAAAGATGCTGGGGTGAGGATGGGAGTAGATGAATTCATCCCAATTGAGCACCCAATCACCAAGAGGTCAATGGAAGGACAAATGCAAGATAACTCTATCAAAAGGAGGGCGCAGGAGTTCCTCCCTGAACTTCCTGAAATTGACTACTGAACTCGTCTAGAAGCATCTGTTGCCAAGCTGCAAGAAGCTATGGAACAAATTAAGGAAGAACAGCAGAATCAAAACTGCATGCTCTGCAAATTGCTGAAGGAACAAGAGAAGCATGGGCGTGAGCTATAGGAGTTGAAGCGCTAAAAGCTCTCCCTTGAAGGATCAAATACCCCACAAGTTGAGGGAGCATCCACTTCTAAAAAATCAAGGTTGTTGAGTCCTAACTCTGTGATAACCTCTATCATTAGGAATCTATTTAAATTTTTGTTTTCTATTACTATTAGTCTTATCTTATATCTATTTTTGAGTCATGTTCTTAATTCATGATTAATAAAATTTAAGGTTCATGTCTTAAAGCTATGAATGTCCTATGAATCCATCACCTCTCTTAAATGAAAAATGCTTTAATCACAAAAGAACAAAAAGTACAGTTTTTCGAATTCATCTTTGAAACTAGTTGAATTAGTTTGATGTAGTGACAATACTTTTTGTTTTCTGAATGAATGCTTGAAGAGTGCATATGTCTTTTGAATTTGTTGTTTTAAGAATGTTAAAATTGTTGGCTCTTGAAAGAATGATGGAAGAGGAGAAATGTTATTGAGGATCTGAAAAATCATCAAATTGATTCTTGAAGCAAGAAAAAGCAGTGAATACAAAAAAAAGCGAAAAAAAAGTTGTAATCCAAGGCAGAAAGAGTGTGCTTAAGAACCCTGGACACCTCTAATTGGGGACTCTAGCAAAGCTGAGTCACAATCTGAAAAGGTTCACCCAAGTATGTGTCTGTGGCATGTATGTATCCGGTGGTAATAGTGGAAGACAGAGTGCTTTGGGCCACAACCAAGACTCATAAAGTAGCTTTGTTCAAGAATCATCATACTTAACTAGGAGAATCAATAACACTATATGAGTTCTGAGTTCCTATAGATGCCAATCATTCTAAACTTCAAAGGATAAAGTGAGATGCCAAAACTGTTCAGAAGCAAAAAGCTACTAGTCCCGCTCATTTAATTGGAGCTAAGTTTCTTTGATATTTTGGAGTCTATAGTATATTCTCTTCTCTATATTCTATTTCGATTTTCAGTTGCTTGGGGACAAGCAACAATTTAAGTTTGGTGTTGTGATGAGCGGATAATTTATACGCTTTTTGGCATTGTTTTTAGTATGTTTTTAGTATATTTTAGTTAGTTTTTATTACATTTTCATTAGTTTTTAGTTAAAATTCACTTTTCTGGGCTTTACTATGAGTTTGTGTGTTTTTCTGTGATTTCAAGTATTTTTTGGCTGAAATTGAGGGTCCTGAGCAAAAATCTGATTTAGAAGCTGAAAAGGACTGCAGATGCTGTTGGATTCTGACCTCCCTGCACTCAAAGTGGATTTTCTGGAGCTATAGAAGCCCAATTGGCGCGCTCTTAATTGCGTTGGAAAGTAGACATCCTGGGCTTTCCAGCAATGTATAATAGTTCATACTTTGCCTGAGATTTGATGGCCCAAACCGGCGTTGCAAATCAGCTTCAGAATTTCCGGCGTTTAACGCCGGAACTGGCACAAAAATTGGAGTTAAACGCCCACACTGGCATAAAAGCTGGCGTTTAACTCCAGAAAAGTCTCTACACATGAAAACTTCAATGCTCAGCCCAAGCACACACCAAGTGGACCCCAGAAGTGGATTTTTACGTCATTTACTCATTTCTGTACACCTTAGGTTACTAGTTCACTATTAATAGGATCTTTTGACATTGTATCTTTACCTCATGACACATTACACGTTTCTTATTGTATCTTCTACAGCATGAGTCTCTAAACCCCATGGTTGGGGGTGAGGAGCTCTGCTGTGTCTTGATGGATTAATGCAATTACTACTGTTTTTCATTCAATCACGCTTGTTTCTATTCCAAGATATCACTTGTTCCTAAACTTGATGAATGTGATGATCCGTGACACTCATCATCATTCTCACTTATGAACGTGTGCCCGACAACCACCTCCGTTCTATCTTAGATTGAGTAGATATCTCTTGGATTCCTTAATCAGAATCTTCGTGGTATAAGCTAGAATTGATGGCGGCATTCAAGAGAATCCGGAAGGTCTAAAGCTTGTCTGTGGTATTCTGAGTAGGATTCAAGGATTGAATGACTGTGACGAGCTTCAAACTCCTGAGGGCTGGGCGTTAGTGACAGACGCAAAAGAATCACTAGATTCTATTCCAACTTGATTGAGAAACGACAGATGATTAGCCGTGCTGTGACAGAGCGTGTTGAACATTTTCACTGAGAGGATGGGAGGTAGCCATTGACAACGGTGAAACCCTACATACAGCTTGCCATGGAAGGAGCCTTGCGTGCTTGAAGAAGAAGACAGTAAGAAAGCAGAGATTCAAAAGATAGAGCATCTCCAAAACCTCAATCTGTTCTCCATTACTGCAAACAAGTAATTATTTCATGTTCTTTTACTTTTCACAATCAAACCTGAGAATTATTAATATCCTGACTAAGAGTTATAAGATAACCATAGCTTGCTTCAAGCCGAATTATTAATATTCTGAAAGGGGATGAAGGCGCTTTGGAGGTGAGTGAGCTTTGGAGGGAATGGATAATAATTTTACTTTGTCAGTTTGCTTTTCGAGGGAATGGACAAAATTTTTACTAAGTGTGAGTTTGCTTTCAGGAGAAAGAGGAAAAAAATTCACCAAGTGCCAAGTTTTTGGCTCTAAATACATTAGGCGTCACTTTTAAAACGCATCCAAAACTTAACAAATAGGCTACCCTCTAAAAGCGTCCTCTTTGATACAAAAAGTAAATCTATAGATATCAAGCTACAGCTATGCTGTATAAGTGATTTCTATAATACCTAAGGCTACACTTTTTAAATGATGCCACAATTGTGTATCCTTTTCTCTTATAAAAAGGCAACACGGAGAAAGTGTAGCCTATTCATAGAATAGGGTTTGCTTTTCAAATGTAGCTTAGAAGAAGTGTGGCTAAATGGGTATTTTTCTTGTAGTGTAATGTACACTTTTGACAGAAATAATTTTTAATATGAAGATGAAGATAGTATTTTGGTTAAACATTGATATTGAAGTGTATTAGAATATTGTGAATGTGTAAAAAATGTGTCTAACACGTATCTTGCGTGTTGGTCAGAATGTTGACATGTATTTAAGACGCACCCTACATATTAACTCTCTACCTATAAAATTTACTCACATGTAATTATACTAAATAATCTCATTTTTAATAAAAATACCAATATTTTTTTTCATATAAAAAATAGCCTACTTTTTACTTATTTTAAGAAATCAAGTATATAGTGAAGAAAGAAAAGATTTTTGCCGTCTCTTTGTCAAGTTCACATTATAAATACATATTAATGAACAACCCTAAAATGGATAAGAAGTTCGAACTAAAATGAATTACTGATCATTTGCTTTTAGTTGTTCAGTTTAAATTCTTTTATTTCCTTCATTTTCTATATACTTTTGATACCTCAAAAGAGTTACTATAAGTTGTTTGTAATCTAAGTTAAACTTTGTATTATTATACATTAGATTAGCAAACAGTTTTTGAGTAGTTCATGTACTTGATTAATATCTAATGTTTTTAAATTAATTGATTGATTTTAGCCACTATAGTGTTTAACACTATCTAAAGTTATTAGATAGATTAAGAATCTAAGTCATGTTTAGCCTATAAAAAATTTGAGGAAAAATATCTTATAAACAGTTGTTAAAGTAGTAAATTTTCAACTTCCGAAGTATGGTTAGTCGAACTACCATACATTCTTGGTTTTTGCACATTTTTTTAACTCTATCTATCTTTATTTATTTTGTTTGAGTAGTATATATATCAGAAACTGTTTTTAAACAGGTCTAAGTTTTCATACATCTCAAAAGTTGTTTTACAAATGTTTATAAATTTGGTCTGACACATAACTAATATCTTTCGGTGTTCACGAATTTAAAGGCTTATAAGTAATTTTTTTGTTTCTAGATTTTCTGATGGGATGACTAACCCAATCCACATTCAGAATGCAAATGAAGTGGGGCCCTAAGGTGATAATCACCTAATGAGGAATCAAATAATCTGAATGAAAAAATAAAAATTGGGCCAAGTGAAAGAGAAGGAAGAGACAGAGCGAGAAAGTTGATGAGCGGATAATTTATATGTTTTTTGACAATATTTTTATGTAGTTTTTAATAGGATCTAGCTACTTTTAGGGATGTTTTTATTAGTTTTTATGCAAAATTTACATTTCTAGACTTTACTATGAGTTTGTGTGTTTTTCTGTGATTTCAGGTATTTTCTGGCTGAAATTGAGGGATCTAAGCAAAAATCTTATTCAGGCTGAAAAAAGGACTGCTGATGCTGTTGGATTCTGACCTCCCTGCACTCGAAATAGATTTTCTGGAGCTACAGAAATCTAAATGGCACGCTCTCAATTGCGTTGAAAAGTAGACATCCAGGGCTTTCCAGCAATATATAATAGTTTACACTTTATTCGAGTTTAGATGATGCAAACTGGTGTTCAACGCCAGTTCCATGCTGTATTCTGGAGTAAAACGCCAGAAACACGTCACAAACCAGAGTTAAACGCCAAAAACACGTTACAACTTGGTGTTTAACCCCAAGAGAACCCTCTGCACGCGTAAAGCTCAAGCTCAGCCCAAGCACACACCAAAGTGGGTCCCGGAAGTGAATTTCTGCACCAAAGTAAACCCTAGTAACTAGTCTAGTATAAATAGGACTTTTTACTATTGTATTTTCATCGGGGAATTAATCTTTCAATTAGTCTTTTGATTGATCCTTTGATCACGTTTGGGGGTGGCCATTCAAGCTTATTCTTGTTCTAAGGTGTGTAGCTCTGCTGTACCTCGAGTATTAATACAATTACTATTGTTCATTCAATTCAAGCTTATTCTTGTTCTAAGATATCACTCGTACTTTAACTTGAGGGATGTGATAATCCGTGACACTCATCATCATCCGTCCTTATGAACACGTACCTGACAACCACTTCCGTTCTACAAGCGAGAGCTAGAGTGTGTATCTCTTAGATTCCTGGTCCACGACGCATGGTTGCCTCGCCTGACAACCAAGTCTCTCATTTCGTGAGATCAGAGTCTTCATGGTATAAGCTAGAATTATTGGCGGCCATTCCTAAGATCCGGAAATTCTAAACCTTGTTTGTGCTATTCCGAGTAGGATCTGAGATGGGATGACTGTGACGAGCTTCAAACTCGCGAGTGTTGGGCGTAGTGACAGACGCAAAAGGATCAATGGATTCTATTCCGACATGATCGAGAACTGACAGATGATTACCCGTGCTGTGACAGAGCATTTGGACCATTTTCACTGAGAGAACGAGAGATAGTCATTGACGCCGGTGAAACCCAAACATACAGCTTGCCATGGAAAGGAGTAAGAATGATTGGATGAAAGCAGTAGGAAAGCAGAAATTCAGAAGGAACACAGTATCTTCATGCGCTTATCTGAAATTCCCACCAATGAATTACATAAATATCTCTATCTCTATTTTATGCTTTATTTATCTTTATATTCAAAAACTATTTTAACCATTTGAATCCGCCTAACTGAGATTTACAAAATGACCATAGCTTGCTTCATACCAACAATCTCCGTGGGATCGACCCTTACTCACATAAAGTATTACTTGGATGACCCAGTGCATTTGCTGGTTAGTTGTACGAAGTTGTGACAAAGTGTGATTCATGTTTGAGAGGCCCAAGTCTTTGGCGCCATTGTTGATGATCACAATTTCATGCACCAAAAGTTCCCTAAATGGATGAAGGACTACTACACCTGAATGAAGAAGAGCATGTTAGAGTTACCCTATGCTGAATTGGCAGAGTTGGTTATGTAAGAGAATGGGAATTGATGCGTAGTGTGAGAGAATAAAGTATGTTTACGGTTTAGTGAATGGCAAGTATGAGTTTTTATGTTTGTAAAGGAATTTTTACCCTTACTCGAAAAGGGCGATTTGGATGTACTCTTATGTACTCCTTTGATATCATTCAATTTTTACTAATTTTGCATTGATTGATTCATTAACTCTTATTCTCTTTCTCTTTTGCTATTGTTTGATATCATTATAGCAACATTTGTTGATTTCACTGAGAGAACAGCCATGGCTGAAGGAGCTGGATTGACATGTCTTGAGGATATTTTTGTTTTGAATTGTCAAGAAATACAGAAGCCAAATAGGGGATTCACTGAGTTGAATGAGAAGATTGCCAATATCCAGGTACAAATAGCGGCGATGGAGGTGTCCTTGAAGTCCATCCATAAGTTGCTGAAGGAAAACTTAAAACAAAAAAAATTGAGGACGAAGGAAAGCAGGAAAGGCTAGGGAAGAAGGATCTCACCCAGAGGTGCCGTCCTAGCCCAAGGGTATGCGAGGAGCTGACCTCCCTCTATTCGAAGGTGACGGTGTCAAGGAATGGGTGTTTCGAGCTCGTGAGTATTTTGAGCTATATGACATACCCGAGGAGCGGCGTGTTAGAGTCCTTTCCTTCCACCTCATTGGGCCTACGTACACGTGGTACATGTGGGGAGTCAATAATAATTTGGCCTTTAATTGGGAGGATTTTCTTGAGGCTCTCTCACTAAAGTTTGGCAAGTGAGTGTTCTTTGATCCGAGAACTGCGTTGAAAGAGCTGAAGTAGGAGGATACGGTGCCAGAATACCAATGCCAGTTTGAAGAACTCTCAAATATAGTCACTGGACTCAGTGAAGAGTGGTTGGTATCACTCTTTGTAGCCAGACTTTGCGAGCATCTCAAGTGCGAACTCCTTCTAGCCAAACTCGCCACTTATGTCACCGCGGTGTCACTCACTAAACTCTATGTGCAAAAGCACGAAGCCACTGTGGCACTACAGTGTGGAGGAGGAGAACACAATTTATTGTTTCTACCGACTAAAGATTCACCCCCAACGAACATTAAACCCAATTCCAAAAAGCCCATACACACAGACCCAACTGCAAAACACTTTAACCCAAACCCTAAACACAAACTTACTAAACAAAACCTTGGCCTTAAACCATAGCCCAAACACCAACACCATACCCTTTAAACGGTTAACCAATTCTGAGATAAAGTATAGGAGGGATAAGGGGTTGTGTTACTACTGTGACGATAAATACTCTTTGGGTCATCGTAGTAAGGTGACCTACCAGTTGTTGGTGGGGGAGGAGGAAGTGAAAGAGCTAATGCAGGGCTCTGTCAGTGTTGTAGAAGGTAAAGCAGATATAAAAAGCAAAAATAAGGATGATGAAGAAGAGACCGTGCCCAGAATCAGCTTGAACTCAATGAAAGGGGAGTTTCATCCCGAGACATTAAGGGTGAGGGGCTGGGTGAACAATAAACCACTACTGATTCTTGTGGATGGCGGATGCAGACATAATTTTGTGAAAAGATCAGGGGCCAAGAGACTGAATCAATCGCTTACACCAACTAATGTCTTGCAGGCTATGGTGGGAAATGGAGAGACAATTAATTGCTCCACAAAGTGCAAAAATTTACCTCTGCATGTTCAAGGGTACAATTTTACTATTGATACATTTGTTTTAGATTTAATGGTTGCTGATATAGTGTTGAAAGTTCACTGGATGATGGGATTGGGTACTTATGAATTACATGGAGCACTTTATGAAATTTGAAGTGGTCAGATCATGGGTGATTTTTAAGGGGAAGAGATTGTTAAAGGAGAATAGTTTATTATGTGGTGAATTACAGAAATTTGCTAACAACCAAGCTATTTTGTCTATGTTTTGTCTGGAGACTACCAAAACTAGTGTAGGAGCAGCACCTAGTGAACCCACAAAGGCAGAAGCGAGGCCAATTTTGGAGGACTATACTGATTCTTTTGTGGAACCTACCATATTGCCCCCACCAAAGACATTGGATCATCCTATTCACTTGATACTAGGTGCAACCCCAATCAGCATAAGACCATACAAATATCCTCAATTTCAGAAGGAGGAGATGAAAAGGTTGGTCCAGGAGATGTTTCAGACAAGAGTTATAAGGAATAGTCAAAGTGCATTCTCAAGTCCAGTTTTATTAGTGAAAAGAAAGATAGAGGGTGGAGATTCTACGTTGATTATCGTGCTCTAAATCTATCACAGTGAAAGATAAGTTTCCAATACGCACCATTAAAGATATACTTGATGAGCTTCATGGTGCTAGATTCTTCTCCAAGATAGACCTTCGGAGTGGATACCACCAAATACGAATGAGAGCTGCTGATATTGGGAAGACTGCGTTTAGAACCCATCAAAGGCACTATGAATTTGTTGTTATGCCCTATGGCCTAACAAATGCCCCTTTAACTTTCCAGGCCACCATGAACAAGATTTTTCAACCATTCTTAAGGAGGTTTATAGCTAATTTTTTTACGATATCCTTGTGTATAGTAAAACTAAGGATGAACACTTGCAACATTTGAGGCAAGCTTTAGCGGTATTACAGGAGCATACATTCTTTGAAAAATTGTCCAAATGCTCATTTTGTCAAGAACAAGTGGATTATCTTGGACATGTTGTATCCAGAGAAGGAGTACGTGTGGATCTAGCAAAAGTAGAAGCAATTGACAAATGGCCCATCCCGAAAACAATTAAGCAGCTACGTGATTACTTAGGCCTCACCGGTTACTACTGCAAATTTGTCGCTGGTTATGCAGATTTGGTTTTTCCTCTCACAGAGCTGCTAAAGAAGAATGCCTTTGACTGGACATTAGAAGCCCAAAAAGAATTCTACCACTTGAAGCAGATCATGCTGCACACTCCTATGCTGTCACTGCCCAATTTCTCCGAGATGTTTGTGGTGGAGACTGATGCGTCAAGTACGAGCATAGGTGCTGTCCTAACCTAAGATGGATACCCGCTTACTTACTTTAGTAAGAAATTGGGAATGAGAATGGCTTAAGCCTCCGCATATGTGAGGGAACCATATGCAGCCACTTAAGCTGTAATAAAATAGAGGCACTATCTACTTGGCAGAAAATTTGTGATCAAAATGGATCATCAATGCTTGAGGGAATTGATGACTCAAGCGATACTAACACCATAGTAGCAGAAGTACATGAACAAGTTACTAAGATATGAGTTTGAGATTGAGTATCAGCCTGAAAACATAATTAGGTGGCAGATACAACTCAATCTGCTATCATTCCTAGACTGCTGCAGGCCAACAAAAATGCAGAAGAGATGTAGGAAATGATTGAGAAGTGGCAGGAGGGAAGGTTGAGCTCTGAATATGGGTTTAGGGATGGATTATTTTTGTATGGAGGGAAGATATATGTGTCTGACTATGAAGATCTTAGATCCACACTCCTTCATCAGTTTCATTCAGCTATGACAGCAGGATATGGTGGCGTTTTGAGAACTTATAATGGTCTTGGTGAGCTCTTCTTTTGGCCGAGCATGCGACAGAATGTAGTTCGATTTGTTGACAGGTGCCATGAATGCCAAGTGACGAAGTACATGCCCTCTAGACCCCAAGGACTCTTTCAACCACTTCCCATACCAATCTGGCCATGGTACAATTTATCCATGGACTTTGTGGTACAACTGCCAAAATCTTCTAGTTTTACTGCGATTATGGTAGTGGTTAATCGATTCAGCAAGGTGGCACATTTTGAGACTCTCAAACCAGAATTCACAACCAAAGTGGTAGCTCAAATGTTCATTAATTCGGTTGTCAAATTCCATGGGTTTCTTACTACAATTATGTCTGATAGAGATCCCTTATTCCTGAGCAAATTTTGGAAGCAACTTCTCTTATGCAGTAGGACGAAACTGCACTATAGCACGGCATATCACACCCAAAGTGACGGTCAGACTGAGGTGGTCAACCGGTCTCTTGAGCAATATTTGAGAGTGTTCACACATGCTTATCCTACCCGCTGGTATGACTATTTATGCTGGGCTAAATATTATTATAACAACTCCGATCATTCCTCCATCCAGATGACGCCTCATGAAGCTTTATATGGGGCAGTGGTGAGAACTATTCCGGGATATGTGGCCAAGTCTTCTACTGTACAGGGTGTTGATGCACTCTTGTGGGTGAGAAACATCCTTAATTTAGAGCTACTCCATCATCTGCAGCAGGCCTTAGAGAGGACGAAAAAACAAGCCAACAATCATCGACGTGAGAAATCCTTTTGAAGCTTTAGCCTTATCGCCAAGGATCGGTTGAAATTAGCCAAAGTCAAAAGCTCAGTAAGAAATTTTATGGGCCTTATAAAGTACTAGCTAGAGCGGGTGCTGTTGCCTATCAGTTAGAGCTGCCCCAGGAAGTGAAATTCATCTTGTTTTCCATGTGTCCATGCTTAAGGAATTCAAAGGAGACCCACCTACTCAGATCTTAGAGGAATTGCTGTTGACCCCCTCTTTTTCTCCCACACCAGCTCGTATTATTGACAGCAGAGTACTAAGGACAGCTAATGACGCAAAAGAAGTATAGATGTTAGTGGAATAGAGTAACTTACCAAGAGAATATGCCACTTGGGCCAATTGAAATGAGCTAATTAATATGTATCCCAAAGAAGGCCTTGAGGACAAAGTCATTGTAAAAGGAAAGTGATTGATGCAATGACCAATCCAACCCATGTTCATAATGCAAATGAAGTGAGGTCCCAATGTGATAATGGGCCTGATGAGGAATCAAATAATCTGAATGAGAAAATAAGAATTGGGCCAAGTGAAAGAGAAGAAAAAGACAAAGTGAGGAAGCCCCCTAAGTGGATGAAGGACTACTACAGCTGAAAGGAGAAGAGCATGTTAGAGTTACCCTATACTGAGTTGGCAGAGTTGGTTATATAACAGAATGGAAATCGATGCGTGGTGTGAGATAATAAAATATGTTGTATGGTTTAGTGAAATGACAAGTATGAATTGAATTGTATTTGTAAAGGAATTTTTAGTCTTATTAAAAAAGGGCGATTTGGATGTACTCTTATGTAGTCCTTTGATATCATTCAATTCTTACTAATTTTGTATTGATTGATTCATTAATTCTTGTTCTCTTTCTCTTTTGATGTTGTTTGATATCATTATAGCAACATTTTCCAAAAAGAAAAAACACTCATTAAGTCCTTTTTCGTGCATATCTAACTATTTTAAGAGAGAGCAATGTGGTGATGAGTTACATTGGCATTACAACAACAACTATTTTTAGTGATATCTATTTAGTGCTAATAATATAATAATTATTATATATTTTATTTAAATTTATATTTTTATGACAGTTATATATTTATTGTTATTATTATATATTATAATTTTAATTATATATTTTTTATAATTATTATAAAAAATTTTACTAACAATTTTATAATTACTGTTAAAATATTCTATTGGCAAAATATAAAACGAATAATATTCAATGACCAAAAAATATATGAAAAATAAATATTAGTGGCTATATCTGAATATAAAAATAAAAAAATTACAGCTAAAACTAATTTTTTTAATAATATATGAATATATTAGTGACTATTTTATTATAGCTGAAAATAAATAAAAAATATCTAGCGGTATGATAAAAGGGTCTCAAGAGAAGAATAAAGATAATTAATGCATAGTAGATTAACTATAGAACAAAAGCATCTCCCATAGTGATGATCAGAAGTGGAAAGCAATAATGAAAAAGTCTAAGGTAACAATTTTATTAAATTCTAGTTAGTATAATCAGTATGTAATTAACAAAAAAAAATGAGTAATTTTTATTTATTAAATGAAATTATATATCATTAAAATAATTATTGATGGTTATTTAATGACTACAAATTATAAAAATTGTTGGTTCTTATTACTTTTTAACAATAATTATGTTGAAATAACAATTATATTCATGGTATAAATTTTGAAGAATCATATATATTAATTGGTATAAGTCATTATTCATTTCTAATAACAAAAAGTTGAAAATGTAGTTAAAAAAAAATTCTCATTTATCAACAGCTATAGACTAATAAAGTGATGATATGCAATTTTTTACCAGTCTGAATTATCACAAATTCCAGTTCTGCGAAAAGGATAAAAAAAATAAACAAGTATGGTCGCAATTGTGGTTTCAAACCAAAATGAGATATATAATTCTATCAAATAAAAAAATAAATAAATATATAAACTACTAAAAAAAGTACTCAAATAACGTTGATAAAAATGTATCTGTTTTTACTATTGACAAAAATGCTATCAAATAATTTTAAAGCAAGACAAAAATTTCTAACATTAAATATGTATTTTCAAAAATGTTTTAGAGATTAAATTTTGATGCGATTTTTTGCAAATATGATTAAAAATAATAATTATTATTATTATGTGATTTTTTGCTAAGTATATATTTTTTTATAATTTTTGAAAAGTATTATTAGTTGTTGATAAAAAAATCACAAAAAAAATACTTAGTGAAAAATTGCCATATTTTAAGGATAAATATATCTCATTTTTCTAATAATGCTTGCAAAAAATCGCATCAAAATTTAATCTCTAAAGTATTTTTTGAGAATACATATTTAATGTTGGACATTTTTGTCACATTTTTAAATTATTTGAGAATATTTTTGTCTATAACAAAATTTGAGTGTATTTTTATAGGGGACAAAATTATCCGAATACATTTTGGGAATTTACCCTAAATAAATTGACTTGACAAAAATATAAAAAAATACAGAAAATATTTAAAAAATTGCATGTGAAATCCGATTGACTTGGGTCATAAAGTAGTGTGTAATATTGAAGAAGAGTTATTCGGCTTATAGCGTACGAAGAAGATTATTAAGTACACGAGACGGAACTCTTGCTTTTGATCCCAAGCAAAAATGATGCTTCTTCAACTATTAGTGTCTTTTGATTTCCTTGTTTCGAATAAATACTTATTTGAAGTTAACGAAAACATAAGAAAACCTATCTTCTTGTTTCTTAGTAGTTTGTCATTTGTCAATAATCACTATTCATTTTAATGATCTAACTTAGTAGTAGTACCTACTACCTAATGACCATTTAAACTTCTCTTTCATTATTATTGTTCCAAAAACCATATTCAGATCTCCTAACTGCTTGATTTAGAGTTTTTTTTTTAATTATTATCAACTTGAACTATATTCACGAATGTTGACACAAAAGATTGGTTAGTTTACCAGTACTTCTGTTTTAGTTCTTCATTTGCCTTTTAAATTGAGTGGACGCAAAACTTTTTTTTTTTTTTTTTACTTTTGACGAGTAATAACATGAAAGATGGAGGGTTTTTTTTTTCTTAATTGTTGAGGTTGGGAGAAAATATTTGCTTAACTCATTGGCCATTACTCTTTTAATTTTTTTTGAGTTAAATCTATATTAATTATTTGAGAAAAAATATATTTCGGTGGGAAGAACTTTAGCTGTTTGTTATTTTGTTCAAATATAACCTTGGTGAGATGTTTTAAGATTCGTCTTTAATTTATAGATATCAACCAGTTATAATTTAAATTGTATAATTTCTTTTTTTTAATAGTATTTTTTAGATATGAAAATGTTATTTGACTTATATAGTAAATCAACATGCCCACGGAATATGAGACTAGAAAAAAATTTCCGCTTCACTAGTTTTTGGAATTATAGTGAGTGATTAAGTATAAAAAAAAAAAAAAAAAAAACTCCTCTCCCCCTATTACTAGCATGCAATTCTGCACAACTTGACAGTGAGAAGGTCATTTCGAACAAAACAATTTAGGATACAATTAGTGCGTATTTTTATTTTTTTATTTTTAATATTTTCTATTTTTAAAACTTTATAAAAAAATATTTTATGGTTTTAACTTTTTTTTTTGGTAAAATTCTAAAAACAAAAATTACTTAATGTAAAAACACAAACTAAATGCACTTTTACTCTTTCACCAAATTTTGTAAAGTTCCAATGTGAAAGGGTTTTCTTGACGATATTGACTTAATGGCTTGTAATATAACATTTTTGGGTTTTTCTCTTGTTTGAGTGAATACCCCATCCGGCCCCTGACAATTATTTCGAAAGGACAACGAGGCCCCCAAGAAAAAAAACACCCAATCCGGTCCCTGATAATTTTTTTTGGGACTGATTAGCCCCTGTGCCAAAAAAAATAACATTGATTTTTTTTTGGCACAGGGGCCTCGTTGTCCTTTCGAGGTAATTGTCAGGGGTCGGGTTGAGATTTTTTTTTTTGTCAGGGGCCGGGTTAGGGTTTTTTTTTGTCAGGGGCCTCGTTGTCTTTCGAGGTAATTGTCAGGGGCTGATTTGAGTTTTTCTCTTGTTTGAAAGAAAATATGATTAAAGGTGAAAAAACGGAAGGAAGTAATAAGAAAATGTAAGTTTTAAATATAAGATTTAATTTAATTTGGTCTTTGCATTCTCACTAAATAATCAATTTAATTCTTAATTTTTAAATATGTTCAATTTATTTCCTACTTATTTTTATAACCTTGAACCAAATTGTTCTTTAATCTACCCATCGAACCAATTAGCCAAATGTTTATGTGAAGTTAACAACTATTGCAAGAGTATAAGAGCTAAATTCTAAAAAGTTTATAACAGAATCTAGTGTGTTAGGTTCCATTTGAATTACGTTCTGATACACAAATATAGGCGAAGAGAACGGAGTAAAAATTATTAGAGATATGACTAGAAAAAGGTTTTGGTATAAGATGTCACTCGTATGGGTTGTGAAAGGGATCGAGAACTGGTTGGCCTTGATGGTAACAGGTTGGACTCTTGAAATGAAGGGGATGATACCTGCAAAGACACTCTAATACTCAAGTCAGAATGGATCCGAGAGGTAAGTGAGAGTTGGGGATGTGTGTCATACCTGAGGGAGCCCATGGCTTTCTTTATATAGTTTGCGGAAGTTATCTTATCTTATCTTGTTAGGTAAGATAAGGGAAGTATTTGAATTTCAATATCGTTTAGGTGGTCATGTTTTATCGGGCTGGTTTGGGCCACGGTTATGTCCTGGGCCCGAGTATCCGCGTTGTAGCTGATTCGAGAGTAGACTCGGAAACCAGCTCCAGAATACTTGCCCCCGTAGCGAGAGAGTGGGTGGGCTCGGTCTTGCTGTTTAGGAGAGCCTGGTTGTGCAAACTGTGAGCTTGGGTGTCCCCAAGCTCGTCTTGGGTAGGGAAGCCCTTCTCGGGTCGATTATTGGAGTCGGGAGTCCAGGCCGTGCATGTTGGTCGTCTTTGGAGGACCGTTTGTTGGGTCCAGAAGTTTTCATGTGTTAAGCGGTGAAAACATCTTAAGTCGCTGGATCGTTACGCTCCTTCCAAGGAGTGTTTTGTGTGTTGTGTTTCCCAACGCTTAGTGGGATAAGAGAGGTTTTATTATATTTTTTTTTTTTTGAACCCCCTACCCTTTTGTATTTCTTTTTTGAAAAACGTTGGGGGCTTTATTTTGCATTTGCAACCGCTTCTTCTCCTTCCATCCTTTTTTCGCTTTCTGACATAAGACTTTGTATGTGGATTTCTTTGGTGTTGCTTTGAATGTCTGGTAGTGGTGTTTCTCTGTGCTTTTGTCGCTTTGCCTCTTCCTTTTGCTTTCTAAGAATCAAGTTGGTGTATTCTGATTACTTTATTTTGCTTCTGTATTTTACTATTTTTTATTTTGCATGCTTTTTGCGTTATCCTTCCTGATTTTGCATTGCCCCTTTTGTTTTGTTTATTTTGTGTGGAGGATAGGAAAATGTTGGAGATGATTATTGCATTGAAGTGTAGTCTTTAGGCTTTCATTGAGGTTTTGGTAGTTGTTTAATGTGGGTAGTGATTTTTCTTATTTATGTGTTTTTTGATAGTGGGCTAACAGTGGTGCAAAAATTTGGATATAGGTATGGTAGGACAGGGGGGAGTCTTTGCAACAGGGGCGTGCCGAATCATTACCATTGGATAACGTCTGATGTTTTGGACACGCCTTCTCGGCTGGATGAGGAGGATCTCCGAAGGCTCTGAGATAAAGGGGCCGGTTTGAGGGGTGCTGAGGCGGCGAACCAGTACGAATTGGTGCTTGCCAATGAGCATTCCCCTCCTGTTTCGCACTAGATTTGGGTGCATGAGCTGTTGTTCACCAAGCTAGGGATTTGGCTACCCTTTTCTGAGTTCCAGATGGCTCTTCTAAACTGGCTCTCGATGGCGCCATTGATAAACCATAATTTTATGGTTTATTTTGTATTGTATTTGCTGGATTTTGTTAACTTTTCTCCCATTTATTCAACAACATAGCATGGTTTCATGAATTTCTCCTAATTGTGCTTAATGGTTAAAAACATACTTTTTAGGCATTTAATTAGTTAAATTTAATTCACTTTGATTCTACTTGATGCCTTGATATATTTGATAGTGATTTCAGGATTAAGAGGCAAGGAATGGATCAAAGGAGTGAAGAGAAAAGCATGGAAGATGGAAAATTTATGGAAAATGAGAATTTGGAACATTCAAGGCGATGCGTATGCGTGCTCGATGCGTACGCGTGCGAGAGAAGAAGAAATTTGTCAAGGCGACGCGTAAAAGTGACTGACGCGTACACGTGATGAAGAAAGTTGCCAGCGACGCGTATGCATGACCCACGCGTACGCGTGACAAGCATCACGTGACCTCATTAAAGTCAACATGCTGGGGGCGATTTTTAGACTGGCTGAAGGCCAAATCCGCTCATTTCTAAAGCTATTTGATGAAAAATTCATGAAGGAACAAGGGGAGGGCAATTAAGACTATCTTAGTATCATTTTTTAGGTTATTTTCTAGAGAGAGAAGCTCTTTCTTCTCTCTAGAATTAGGGTAGAATTAGGTTAGATCTCTCCTTAGATTTAGATTTAATTCTTGTTTCATTTACATTGCCTTGCAATTTATTGTTCTACATCTTTGTTTTTCTAGTTTAACTTGTCATTTTCTTATTTTGTTGCCTTTATGTTTATGATACTTTGGTTCTTTTGATTTTCATTTAATGCAATTGGAGGTATTTCATGTTATTATTGCTTTCTTCAGTTGTTATTGTTAATTTCCTGCAATTGGTAGTTGTTAGATTTTATTGTTGTTGCAATTTTACCACGTTTTTCTTCTATGCCTTCCAAGTGTATGATAAAATGCTTGGTTAGATTTTAAAATAGATTTTTGTGTTCTTGGC
Organism: Arachis stenosperma; assembly: GCF_014773155.1. Taxonomy (NCBI): domain Eukaryota; kingdom Viridiplantae; phylum Streptophyta; class Magnoliopsida; order Fabales; family Fabaceae; genus Arachis; species Arachis stenosperma. The sequence continues at coordinate 79,937,833 of NC_080383.1, forward strand.
TTGGATTGAGTAATTTGGAGACTCTTGAATTGTCAAAGTCTCTTGTTGATTGGTGATTGAAAGTTGTTAGTTGGCTTGAACTTCACTAAATCCAGTCTTTGATTAGGACTTGTGAAATTAAGTTGGTTTTACTCACTTGACTTTTCTTCAATTGTTAGAGGTTAACTAAGTGAGAGCAATGGGCTCAGAAACGGAGGAGCTCAGAGACAGGGGAAGGAAGTGGAGGTAGAAGAGGAAAAGAAAGGGAGTTGTTGTGGTTGGAGGGTGAAGGTCCCCAGCGGCAATGGGCTGCCGCGGCGGTTTGGGGTCACCGGAGCGGTGGTGGTGTGTGGTTGATGGTGGTGGTTATGGAGGTAGGAGGAGAAGAGTGAGGACAGAGAGACATTAGAGGGAGAAGGAGGGGGTTCACGCGAATGAGCTATGGCCCCTCGCGTCAAGGGTTATTAATTTCAAATCCACGCGTAGACGTGGCTGATGCGTGAGCGTCGCAGGAGCTAACGGGAACTCGACATGTACGCATCGATCATGCATGGGCGTGAGAGAAGAAAAGAGGACATGACGCGTACGTGCGGACGACGTGCACGCGTGGGTGAAATTTGTGCTAGACACACAGTTTCCGCACACCTTCAACACAACTCTCTGGTTTTTGTACCAGCAGTATTGCAGGAATAAGTATGACGCGTGTGCGTCGACCATGCGCACGTGTGAGGCGCATTTTTTTTTAACAAAGAAGCATAGAAACAGAATAAAATACTCTCCAAACTTATAAGCACTCTAGATCAACTAAAACTTAAACTTGACTTTTTTTAAGTTTTCGAAAAAATTATTTTACTAAAGATTATTAAAACAAAACTTGCAATTCAACCAAAATGCAATTCAAAATAACTATCCTAACCCAAAAATAAATCTAATAAGCAACCAAGCAATCAAAGCAAGATATATAAAAGTATGGAAAGAAGGAAACTATCTAACAATGGCAACTCAATTCGTTCATTGATTATATCTACAACAGAAATGGAAAGAGTTTACCATGGTGGGTTGTCTCCCACCTAGCACTTTTAGTTATTATCCTTAAATTGGACATTTTGTGGAGTCCTTGAAAGGTTGGCTTATGTTTGACCTCTTCCTTGAATCCCCACCAACATTTGCATTTCCAATTGCCTCCAGGATCCCAAACTAGGTGCATCAAGCTTCCAAGAAAATTTGAACAAGTGACAAGGCCCCAAGATTGATGATGGTTGAGTTGTATTCCGGGATCCCAAACCTTGTTTGTCATCACCCTTTCCTCTTGATCTTCATGCTTCTACTCGGGTGACAAGGTTGAAGAATTCTCATTTAAGCACCAACACATCTTCCTAGACCCAATCAATTGAGAACTATACCAACCATTGCACTTAGACCTTGAACATGCAACCATAATGAACTTTGAATGGCAATTCCAACCACTTACCATCTCCCTTTTTCTCTTAAAACCACAAATAGCTCTAAGTTTCCCATCAGTCTCAAGCAAACCATATTCAAGTGAGAAATTAAAGCTTAAGGATAAGAATTTTATCCACTTGAATGTTGTGTTGGATGGCAATGGCTTGGGGAGAGGTGTTTCCAATGATCTTGCAAGCTCCACTCCCTTGTGCTCTTCTTTGATGACCTCCACCTCTTGGTAGCTTTCGTCCAATCCAATTTCTTCTTAATTAGTTACCAAGGGTCTTGGAGGTTGTGCACATTCCTCGGTAACCTAAATTTCAAGTCCAATGGGAGAGGATTCAATTGTAGATAAGAACACATCAATGATTGAATATATTTCTTCCAATTCGTCATTCATGACATGCTTTGGAGGTTGTGCACCCTCCTCAACATTAGTTTCAAACTTTTTGGAAGGAGGCTCCATGACTTGAGACTCCCATGGAGGTTCAGCATCTCCTAAGTCTTCAACCACTTCCTCTTCTTCAATAACTTCAGCTTTCTCCACTTGTTCCAATACAAAGTCTCATTCCTTGTTCTCCACCGGAGTTTCTAATCTCTCCTTCATGCTATGCTCTTCAATTGATTCTCCACATATGGTCATGGGAGTACTTTGAGTGTCCAAGCATTGTGAGATTAGAATGTTTACTACCTCGGTCAAGGCAGCCATGAATTCTAGTGTCTTCCTTTGAGTTTTACGTTGCTCTTAAAATAGTGAAGTGAGAGAATCATCTATTGGGGTTTGTGGTGGATAGGAGGATATAGAGATGGTGTATATTGAGGTGGTTCTTGAGAGTAATGATGTTGGAAATGGAGTGGTTCTATGTATGGTTTATATGGCTCATATGGTTGTGGGTAGGGTAGATAAGGGTTAGGATCATATGGAGGTGTTTGACGGTATGAGGCTTGTGAGTATGGTTGGGGACTATATTAAGGAGGAGGTTCATAGGCATATGGTATAGGTTGTTGATAATCACAAGGAGGTCCACCATAGGCATCGGGTTGGAATGCATCTTGGAATGACTCTTGCTCATAGTAAGTTAGAGGAGGTTGTTGCCAAAAAGGTTGATCATATGCATATGGCTCCTCTCATCTTTGATTGTTCCATCTTTGTTGCATATTCTCATTGTAGCTTCCATTTTCTACAACATAGTTTGAGCCAAACTCATAGCCAAAGTGATGAGAATTCACGGTGAAAGACAAAATAAAATGGAAAGCTAATAAGAAATAATGAAAACAAACTCCTAAAACTAGCAACAACTAACAAAGAAGAAAAAGCCAAACATATTCAAAATATATACAATAACCAATAATACGGCACACATATGCAACTCCTCGGCAACGACGCCAAAAACTTGACGAACGGATAAATGTCGGTCAAGAATTACCAAAAGTATTTTTCAAATCAAAGTCGCAAGTATAGTCTTAACCGACGAGATTTCCGTTAATCATAGTTGAAAAGTGTGTCACAATTAAATTCAATAACCGGGAGTAAAATCCCGAGTCGTTTTCCTAGGAGTTGACACAAGATATAAATTATTGGTTATAATTTTTCTGGAGATTTTTTGAAGTTGAGAACAAGAAAAATAAATAACTAGAAAATTAGAGCAACAGTTAACTAGGAAGAGTTGGTAAAATAATCAATATAAAAAGTCTTGGTTAGGGGTGAGAATTGGAATTTCTATCCTTATTATCTTTCCTAAGTGTGATGGTAAAAACTCATTGCTCTCACTTAGTTATCCTCTAATGATTGAAGAAAAGTCAAGTGAAACAATTAACTTTAACTCACAAGTCCTATTCACTTCGTAGAGAATAACTAGAGTTGGTGAGTTTCAAGCTAATTAGCAATCTTCATTTTCCAATCAATACTTGAATATGATAATTCAGGTGGCTCCAATCACTCAACCCCAACCAAGCAAGGAAATCTACTCCATGGTCATGGGTAACATTTTCTCAAACACTTGGTGAGCAAAAATAAAAGACATGATAAAAACTTAGGAAAATAACTCAATTCAAATTACTAGTAAAAATAATTAACAAGAACAAAACAAGCAAGAACAATAATTATGGAAACACTCAATGCATTAATGAAATTCAATAGTAACAAGATCCAAACATGAATTGAAGTAACCAAATGAAAAAGAGTATTAGAGGAATTAAAGAAGAAAATTATAAGGAAAATACTAAAGATGAAGGTAACCACAGCTTCTCTCAAGATCTAATTGCCAATAAACTAAGAAAAACAAAAAACCCTAGAGAGAAGTGGGAGTTTCTCTCACTAGAATTCAAAACTCAAAAACTAAGCTAAGTGAAATGTCATCAGTCTCAGCTCTTTCCCAGCCTGTAGTCTGCATTTTCGGGCTTGAAACTGGGCTAAAAATCAACCCAGAAATCGCCCCCAGCGTATTCCTTTAATTGCAGCACGTGACGCTCGTCACGCGTAGGCGTCAGCCACGCGTACGCATCGATGGGCACTGCACAAGGTCACGCGTACGCGTCAGTGGTCGACGCTCCTTGTCACGCATACGCATCAGTCACGCGTACGCGTTGCTTGGAAAATGGCTTGATCACGCGTACACTTCATCCATGCGCTCCCATCGCCTCCCGCTTCTTAAATCTTCAAATTCTTATGTTCCTTCTACTTTAACATGCTTCTTCTTTATTCTCTATGCCATTTCTTCTCTATAAATCCTGTAATCACTTAACGCACATATCACAGCATCGAATGATAATAACAGAGGATTAAAAATTAGCGATTTAAAGGTTTAGAAAGCATGTTTTCAATCACAGCACAAAATTAGGAAGGAAAATTAGAAACATGCAATTTACATGAATAAGTATGAGAATAGTTAACAAAACCCCACTCAATTCAAAATAAATAACAAAATGGTGGTTTATCAGCCATCTCAATTGCATCTAAATAGCTAGGCGGCTATTCAGACCTTTGAGTTGGTTTGTGATTTTTTAGAGTTGCAGGCTTGAGTTGAAGTATTCTTGTTTTTCTTCCTGTCAACCATTTTGCATAAGGAAGGAAAGCATTTGAAGGGATACATAACTTTCCGGGCTCAGATTAACCGCAGACTTTTTGACATATTTAAGGACTTGTTTCATGGGTTCAAGGCAGAGTACTTTAAGGTCCGACCTATAGAGAGTTGTCGTCCCTTTTTGCTATTGTCGAAGGGGGAGTGCCAGATTTGCCCTTATTGGATCTTTGGTTCTGGGTCTTCGTATATAACGAGGGTGACCTATAAGGGTTGTCACCCGAAAATAAGGAGATTTACCAATATCTTGTTTGCACTTTTTAGGAATCATCCTCTGAATCTTCGCAATGTGATGGAGGATCTTGAGGTGGGTAGGTCTTACGTTGGTAGGCTTTTGTTTGTTTTTCGTGTTTTGGGTGTGTTGCCCATCGATCATGTAACTTACTCATTTTTTTGCTTTCTTTTGTTTTTGATGACTTGCATAATCTACCTCTTTCTCTTATCTAAAAGAACCATAGAACTAGTGAATTCTCATTCAATTGATGCAATTACATGAACTAAATGATGAATTTTATAGTACATTACTTTGATAGGGATCTTGTTTGAATTTCAGGTGAAAATAGCAACAAAAGAGGAAGAAAGCAAGAAAAGGGAGTTGGGTGTGTGTACTAGGCGTGCCACTTGCTGCAAACACCAATAATTTGACTAGGCGTGGCACGCCAGCTATTGGACATGGCACGCCAGTTATCAATTCCAGAGAAAGCCCATGAAGGATCGCTATGGGCATGGCACGCTAGAGTGGGGTGTGGCACGCCAGCTATTGCTTCCAGAGGAGAACCCATGAAGGACTACCATGGGCGTGGCACGCCAAGGCTAGGCGTGGCATGCCAAGGCCAGGCGTGGCACACCAGTTATATTTTCCAGTGAAGGAACTCCAAGCTTTACTATGGGCGTGGCACACCATTGCTGGGCGTGGCACGCCAGGCATTCTAGCCAGAGAAGGACCCTTGAAGATTTGCAAAGGGCGTGGCATGCCAACCCTATCATCCACAATGGGCGTGGCACGCCAGTGCAACTAAGCAGACGAGAATGGAAGAAGCATCACTATGGGCATGCCACTTGGTATTAGCGGCGTGGCACGCTAAGCTCATGAGCCCTCAACACCACTATGGGCGTGCCACTTGAGTCTGAGCGTGGCACACCAGTGCATTTGACCAGAGAGGGTAAGTGAAGCTCCAACAAAGATGTGGCACACCAGATCAAAGGCGAGGCACGCGAGTACAAGTCTCCAGAGAAGAAATGACAAGGTTTCAACGAAGGCGTGCCACTTGGGACTTTAGGCGTGGCACGCCAAGGCAAAATATCAATGGGCATGCCACTTGATGTTTGGGGCGTGGCACGCCAACCTTGTTCGCAACATGGGCGTGCCACTTGACTCCTGGGCGTGGCACACCAGCTTACTGGACCAGAGGGGGATGATCATGCACTATTGAGGGCGTGGCACGCTAGACCTTGGTGTGGCACATCAGACCTAGGCATTGCATGCCAGTTACACTTTCCAGAAGAGATGAATGAGGAACTTACTGAGGGCGTGGCACGCCAGCTGTGGGCGTGCCACGCTAGTTATACCTACCAAAGAGGAAGAAAGAAGATGTCAAAGGGGGCGTGCCACTTAGAAGCCAGGTGTGGCACGCCAAGCCAGTTGCACAAAAGGGGCGTGCCACTTGAGAGCCAGGTGTGACACGCCAAGCCAAGCTAATGAGCTGGGCGTGGCATGCCACTCACACGCCAGGCACATGCCTTAATTTAATGATTTTCTCTTTAGTTTTCAATTGTAATTTCTTTTTCTTTTGTAATTTTCATTTCTAGTAATAGGAGGAGTATAAATACCCCTTGAGAGTACTGAAAAGGGGGTTGGCTAGTTGGAGAAATTAGTTTAGTTTTACTCTTACACTTCACTTCATCTTCTCAATCATTTGTACTTTTCTCTAAGCTATGAGTAGCTAAACTCCCTCTCATTGGGAGAGGGAGCTCTGATGTACTTGATGGATTAATGATAGTGAATTTCTTCTTCCTTTCATCTCTCTTTGATTTGTTAGAAGGAATTTCGTTTCTCAAGTCTAGTGTTCAATCATCTTGGAAAAGAGGCTGAATGCAAATTGGGTTTCATGGGAACCATGGGAAAGGAAACAAGAAACCATGCTTGAAATCTCTTCTCACACTTGAGTAGATCTGGGCTTTGGGATTGGATATGGTGACATGAAATCCACCCACTATTTGGATCTGTGAGGATGTGTGGTATAATCAAGGACCAAGCTTATCTCTTTTCATGAGCAATATACCAAAGAATTGGCTGATTATCAGAATTTGAGAGATTGAATCACCAAGGAATTGGGGTTCAATCAATCATGATTGCCAAGAGGTCAATGAGTTGCATGATTGAAGATGAGATGATCTAAATTTGATCAAAAGAGAGCAACATCTCCTAATCCCAATTAATTTTCCCTATTTTTATCTTCCCTATTCTTTGTAGCTTTCTTTAATTTCTGCTATTACCCAATCCCCACTTACAATTTAGTCATTTATGTTCCAGCACTTTACATTCTTGTCATTTACATTTCTGCACTTTATTGCTTTCCTTTATCTTTAAGACATTTATAATTTTGCCATTTAGAATTCTGCACTCAACAATTCTTCTTAATTAGCTTGACTAAACCACCCAATAACTAAAGTTTCTCAATCAATCAATCTATGTGGGATTCGACCTCACTCTATTGTCAGGTATTACTTGACGATAATTTGGTATACTTGCCAAAGACGGGGTCATTATATTGATATAGTGAATTTACGAGTCATCAATTTTGCAGTTGGGATGGCCGACAGGGTAACGAATCTCTAGTGATTGAAGGCTGCTTTTGTTGATGTTTCAAAGGTTGGTATTGAGGGGTCTTACTAGTGGACTCCACTGGCAACTTCCATCCCCAGCTCGCAGATGGTCTCACAGGAGATCATGTAGCAGGGGTTCATCAGGGGTGATGACCTGCGACAGATTCTGATCCCGGAGGTTGATAGGAAGTGAAAGAGAGTTGGGAGTGCTGAGGGGCTCAGCACGGGGACGGTTACTCCCTGTGTGATGGATAATAAATTGCTATTTTACAGTTTATTTTGTACTGAATTGAGTGGATTTTATCCATTATTCTTACACTTATTCATAGAAATCGCATGTTTTACATTTTCCTTCCTAATTTTGTGCTATGATTAAAAACATGCTTCTTTGACCTTAAATTTGCTAATTTTAATCCTCTTTTATTACCATTTGATGCCGTGATATGTTTGTTAAGTGTTTTTCAGGGTTTAAAAGGCAGGAATGACTTAGAGGATGGAAAGGAAGCATGCAAAAGTGGAAGGAGCACAAGAAATTGAAGGAATTGCTAAGTTGTCAATCTTGACCTCTTCATACTAAATTGATTATAACTTGAGCTACAAAGGTTCGAATTAGGCGGTTCCAGTTGCGTTGGAAAGCTGACATCTAGGGCTTCAAAATGATATGCAATTTGCCATAGTTACGTTGTAGTTAGGTGATACGTATGCATCGCCCATGCGTGCGCGTCGCAGGATCAGCGTGACCAGTGCAAGAGGCAAGCAACGCGTACGCGTGGATGACACGTAGCGTGACCAGGAATTGTTCAGCGATGCGTACGCGTGATCAACGCGTATGCATGACAGAGCGTCACGTGCTGAAATTACAGAAAATGCTGGGGCGATTTTTGGGCTGCTTTTGACCCAATTTCAGGCCCGAAAACACTGATTAGAGGCTGCAGAGTGAAGCTAGAAGGGGAGATTCAATCATTCACACTTTCATTCACATAATTTTAGGTTTTAGATGTAGTTTTCTAGAGAGAGAAAGGCTCTCTCCTCTCTCTAAGTTTTAGGATTTTTAGGTTTATTTCTTCTCAAATTCATATCTCTACCTTATTTTAATTTAGGTTTCTTATACTTTTATTTGTTCTATTACTTTAGTTTATCTACTTCTCTTGTTGATTCCTTTATGTTGCCAATTTAGTTTATGAATTTCTCTTGTTTCCTTTAATCCACATTAATGCCATTTATGTTTCACGTTTCTTTTTGTTCAATTGCCTTGTTATTGTTATTTCCTTGCTTTGGTCAGTCTTAGATTTTGCTATGTCTTGTTAGTTTCCGTATTTTTATTTTATGCCTTCCAAGTGTTTGATAAAATGCTTGGTTGGATTTCAAACTAGATTTTTATGTTCTTAACTTAGATTGATCAATTAGAGACTCTTGAGTTATCAAAATTCTTTTGTTGATTGGTGATTGAAAATTGCTAGTTGGCTTAGACTTCACTAAATCTAGTCTTTGATTAGGACTTGTGAACTTAAGTTGATTTTGCTCACTTGACTTTCCTTCATTGTTAGAGGTTAACTAAGTGAGAGCAAAAGACAATTACCATCACAATTGATGATGATAATGAGGATAGGAATTCCAATTCTCAATCCTTGCTAGGACTTTTTCTTAGTTGTTATTTTATTTCCTTGTTATTTACATTACTTGTCTCTTATAAAAAAAACCCCAAAAAATACTTTTCCATAACCAATTATAAGTACACTTCCCTGCAACTCCTTGAGAGATGACCCGAGGTTTAAATACTTCGATTAATTTTATTGGGTTTGCTTAAGTGATAAACAATTTAAATATTGATTGAGGTTTAATTGTCAGTTTAGAACTATGCTTGCAACGCGATTATTTTTGTGAAAATCTTTACCGACATTTTTTCTCCGTCAAAATTTTTGGCGCCGTTGCCAGGAAATTGCAAATGTGTGCCTTATTATTGGTTATTGTGAATATTGTGAATATGTTTGCCTTTTTATTTCTTTGGTAGTTGTTTCTAGTTTTAGGAGTTTTTTTTCGTTATTTCTTATTAGTTTTTGTTTTTATTTTCTTTTGTTAGCATGAATTTTCACCCTTTTGGCTATGAGTTTGATTCAAATTATGTTGTAGGGAGTGGAAGCTACAATGAGAACATGCATCAAGGTTGAGACAATCAAAGGTAGGAGGAGCCACAAGCTTATGGACAACCTCCATGGTAACAACCCGCTCCAATGTATTATGAGCAACAACCATTCTATGATGCATGCCAAGACAATGGTTATGGTGGATCTCTTCGTGAAAATCAACAACCACCACCATATACCTACGAACCCCCTCTTCAACATAGCTTTCAATCACCATACTCACAAGCCCCCCTACAATCAAACACTTCCATATGACCCTAACCCATATCCACTATACCAACCACCTTATGAGCAATATGAACCATACATAGAACCACCACAATTCCAACCCAATTACTCCTAAGAACTACCACGTCAATATACACCACCTCCAATTTATACGAGCTTTCAACCACAATATGATCCCAATTATGTTAGCCAAGCGGAACAAGAGCCACGGGATCATTTTAAGGGAGCAATGGATCGACTTCAAGCAACCATCCATCAAATGGAGTGAGAAGAAAGTCGAAAAGCACACGAAGCTCTCATGGCTAACAAATCTCAACTTGAGAACAAAGGACTAGAGTGTGTTGTGCAACAAGTGACAAAGATAGAGAGTGTTGAACCGCCACATCCTTATTATGATGAATCCTATCATGAACCTTTTCTCCTAAGTAATGAATCCTCCTATTCACCCGAAGCCCCAATAAATGATTCTCTCACTTTACTTCTTCAAGAGCAAAGAGAGATGCAACGGACGGCACTAGAGTTCATAGCTACCTTGACTGAGGTAGTAGATAATTTAGCTTCATTACACTTCAACACTCAAAGTACCCCCCATGGCCGCATGTGGAGAATCAATAGAAGAGTGTAGCATGAAGGAGAGACCAAAAACTCTGGTGGAAAGTGAGGAATGTGAATTTGTATTGGAACGATTGGAGGAAGCCGTACTTGTTGAAGTGGAAGAAGTGGTTGAAGACTTAGGAGATGTTGAACCTCCATGGGAGTCAAGAGTTGTAGGGTATTCCTCTAAGAAGCTTGAATTTGATGTTGAGGAGGCTAGTGCACAACCTCCAAGGCATGTTCCATATGAAGAATTGTACGGAATAGATCAAGAAGGAACAAGTGAAATTCTTGAGTTAGACGAGCCTTCTCCTAATGAAATTGAAAGCAACATTGAGGTATATTTCTCTCAACTTCATATTTATGATTTGAGCGGCGAAAAAGAGTTGGATGAACTCGGTGAGGAAGATCTTGAAAGTGCAGAATCTTTTCAAAAGGTGAAAATCCTTCAGCAAGGTTGGATGGAGTTGAATATGCTTTGTCAAGATCGTTGGAGACTTCTCTACCTAGGTGGCCGTCTACCCCTTCATATGAGTGGATAAAACTTATCTCTGTTAGCTTTATTGTCCCGCTTGAGTATGGTATTATCGAAACAGATGGCCAACTTAGGACGCTTTGTGGAATGAAGCGTAAGAGAAGGATGTTTAGTGGTGGAGTTGAAATGAAGACTCATCAAGGTTGATATTTTAAGAGCTAAATGCAAGGGTTGGACTAGTGATCAGTTGGTTGGATCTAAGAGAAGAGTTTGGTACTTCATTGAGAATTTGGATTGCTTACCACTTGGTTGGAACATTGATGATCCACTTAAAGATGGGTGCAGAAACAAGATTTAGGATCCGGGCATACAAGAGGATCAACTTTGGGAGCTCAAAGCTTGTGAAAAACTTCATCAAGGCGTGGTAAATTCACATGGAAATGTTGGAGCTTATTGGAAGTCCAAGCGTTGGTGAAAGTTTCAAGATGAGTTCAAGCACAAGCCACCATGACAAGGAGCTCAGCAAATGTCTAACTTAAGGACGTTAACTAAAAGTGTTAGGTGGGAGACACCCCACCATGGTAAATTCTTCCTATTTTATCTTTTATTTATGTTGGTGATAAATTGAATTTTTTATTTTTAGTTAGGATTACTTGGTTTAAGTTGTGGTTTTACTGGTTTCATAATGTCTGGCATTAATTTGATAGCTTGTTGTTTAAAAAAGAAAACCAAAAAAAAAGGGGGAAGCTCACGCGTGAGCGTGGCCGACGTGCACGCGTCATATTGGATGTTGCTTTGTGCTACATTTTTCCCGAGAGTTGTGCTGGAACCATGCGGGTGGGGTGCCAGGCGCACAACCTAACCCACGCGTATGCGTCATTTGCAATTTTTGCTTCCCACGCGTAGGCGTGGACGACGCTTATGCGTCACCTCCTCAATCTGCATCCCATGCGTACACGTGGGCAACGCTTACACATCGCTTCCTGTTTTTCATTCCTCTTTCTTCTCTCCTTTCTTATTCTTTCTTCTTCCCTTTCTCCTTCTTTTTCTTCTTCCTTTCTTACTTTCTTCTTCTTCATTTCTTTAACTTCTCATCCTTATTGTCCTTCATTCTCTTTTACTTATTGTATTTGTATACTTTCATTCATTACATTTTAACTTTGTGCATGTTTTTATTTTCTTTGCTAAGTTATTATTTTTCCATTGGTGTTAAATGTTCCTATTCAATTGTTGTATTTTTCTTGCATTATTTTGGTGCTTAGTGACTTATTTTATATTGTTGGGTGATATTATTTATAGATCAATGCTAATCTTTTATGACACTTGTATTTCCTTTTGCATTGATATGAACTTATATTGTCTTTCATGACCCACTCTCTTTTCCTCATTGTTGCAATTCTTGCACTATTGATATGCCATTTGCCTATATCATTTTCTCACTTGCATGTTGTAGCTACCATGTAGTTGAGAACCTTATTCTTATTTGGCATTAGCCACCCATATATTATTTGTTTGCGTATCTTTGTTTGTCGGTTATTCTTCTTCCTTTTTCTCTTCTTTCAGGATGGTCATCAAGAGGGAAAAGGACAAATTTCTAAATGGGGTGAACAACAAGTCGCTCTACCCAACCATCTGAAGGCACTCCACAGTTGTAGTATCTCACCCTAGTCTACCATGCTAATCTATGCATGCACCAAGGACGGTGCAATCTTTAAGTGTGGGGAAGTCGATACCGACTTCTGTGGGTTAGTTACTTTCTTTTCAACACCAATTTTTAATTTTCTTTGTTTGTTAGTTGTGCATTGCATAAGCGATTGCATGTGTAGTTAATTTCTTGCATTTAAGTGCTACTTGGTTGAACTAATAATTTATTTTTCAAGAAACTATTTTAAGCATTTCACTAATTTGAATTAAAATTTTTGTTAAACTTGTTTGAAGAAATTTATTTTGGAACATGGTTTTAGAGCTCGAACACACAAAACTAGTGAGATTTTGAGCCTATTTGATTGGTTGCATCTATCAACCAATATTTTGTTTTGGTGTGTGTTGTTCTCTCTAAAATTATGATCTTTGCCTTGCTTGATTCTATATTTCAATTGTTTGATGTATGCATGCACTTATGTGATTAAGGCCTTTGTTTCCCTGAGCTCACATACCTATATGGCCTTACCCTTGTTATCAATCCTTTGCAAACCAATGTTGAGCCTATTTTATCCCATTTGTTCTTCATTTTAGCACATCATTAACTCTAAGTGAAAAACAATAATGTTCTTAATTTGAATCCTTGGTTAGCTTAGACTAGTGAGAGTGTTCATGATTTAAGTGTGGAAAAGTTGGGTTTGGAAACATTTGGTTTGGGAATTGGGTATTGTATATTTTTGGTGAAATTGTGGAAAAGATAGTTAAGGACATATTCTTGCATTCAATACCTTAATCATATACATTGAGAAAAATAAAAGAAAAGAAAAATAAAAATAAAAAAAAAGAGAAAAAGAAAAGAAAAAAAAGAGCAAATAATAAAAAGAGATAAAATGCCCCAAAGTAAATGGTGATAGCAATGCATATGTAATGTACTCAAATTTTGGATGCATAAATATGTGGAAAACATAGTTAATGGATAGTCCGGTTTTGTATTTGGATTACATGGATTGTCTTAGGTTAGGTGGAAAGTTAGGTTAATCAAATATTCGAATTTTAGTCTACTGGACCAGATACAATCCTACCTTTACCATAACCTCATTACAACCCTTAAAAGACCTCTTGATATGTGTATGTGTGCACTAAATTTTTGTTGATTGGTAGAAGAAGAGCAAGCCTTGGAAAGCAAGATTAGTAGAGAATTAAGAGAATCAAACCTTAAATACTTGATGATTAGAGTGTATACACTTCCGGTGAGGGTTCGATGCTCGATTCTTTGTTTCCGGTTTTCATGAGCTTTCTTCTTGCAAGTCTATTTGTACTTCATTTTATGATTTGAATTAGTGGAACCCATTTCATATTTGTTCTTGGAGAATTTGATTTACTTTTAACCAAGTAGGTAGAATCATTTTTGCATGTAGTTGTATTCATATAGATAGGTTGCATTTAATAAGTCTTACAATTCTTCTTCACTTTTATGGTTCTCTTGAGCTTAGCATGAGGACATGCTAATATTTAAGTGTGGAGAGATTGATAAACCGCTATTTACAATTTATTTTGTACTGAATTGAGTGGATTTTATATATTATTCTCACGCTTATTCATAGAATTCGCATGTTTTACATTTTCCTTCCTAATTTTGTGCTATGATTAAAAACATGCTTCTTTGGCCTTAAATTTTCTAATTTTAATCCTCTCTTATCCAATCCCAAAGGTTGATAGGAAGTGAAAGAGAGTTGGGAGTGCTAAGGGGCTCAGCACGGGGACGGTTACTCCCTTTGTGATGGACCGGTCCTTTGATGCTCCCGGTTTCATTGACCGTCAGCTGCTGCACGGAGCTGAAGAGTTTTTTAAGGATTGTGACATCTCTGGTCAGGCCAAATCAGTTTATCATGCTCTCCTTTAATCTGCTCCTTTCATACGAAAGGTCGGGCCTACTCTTTCCCAGACTTTTTGTCTTGATGGGAAGCTAAAGCAAGCTTAGGTGGACTTGGGTATCTTGAAGGGGCAGTTGGAGGCGGATGGGTCGCCAGGGTGAAGGCGGCCAAGGATGCCAAGGATGCTGGCACGAGATCCTGAGGTTGTCAGAGCAGGAAATTAAACTGTCAATCTAGGTTTCTAGGACCCAGAAACTGGCTGCCGAGGCAAAGGCCATGGCTGTTGCTGCCCGTTTGGGGGTAGAGGCGTCAAAGGCTGAGGTGGAGACTTTGAATAAGCGAAATGCGAACCTCTTAACCGATGCCCAGGTGGCCTTCAGGGCTAATGATAATGCTTTGAATGTGCAAGTCCAGGTTTTGGCCCCAGGTGTGGATGTATCCATGATGGGAGCTTTCTAGACTGTGAAGGATGGCTAGATCATGGACCTGGAGTAGCTTGCATCTATTTTCTTATGTTTTTATAAGTTTGTAAGCAGTTTGTTTGGCGTTTTACTCTTTGTGAAACAATTTTTACTTTTTCTAGTTTGTAAGCCATTTTCGGCTTTATTAAACTATGTTTTGATGGCCTTTTGGTGGCTCATTTACCTATGTATGACTGGTAGGCCTTTTTGGTTGGCATTTTTCGTTACCCAAGCTTATTTTCTTATTTTTTGGATATCTGTTTGTGTTGGTCCTAGGGATGATCAGACCCTGGATATACTCACTTATTTGTGTTTTTCAATCCATCGGCTCGGCGAGAACGTGAGAAAATGGTTTGAAAAGGAAAATGTAGAAATGATTTTATTAAAGGTTGGGCTTCGTTGAAACTTCCCATTATGGGCAGGAAAGAGTGCCCGACAAGGAAAATAGAGGTAGTGATAAACAAAAAAGCAAATTAGAGATTACCTTAATTTGCAAAAGGTAATAGCTCAGTTTACATATAGTAGCGTTGTATGTTCGTAGCATTCCATGATCTCGGGAGGTCGGTCCCATTTAGCCATTCGAGCTTATAAGCCCCTTTTCTGATTAGGGTCCTTACTCGATAAGGCCCCTCCTAGTTAGGTATGAGCTTTTCTTCCTCCGGGGTGGGGGGTAATGTTGTTGCGTCGTAAGATGAGGTCTCCTGGTCTGAAGTCTCCTTTCACCACACCGCGAATGTACCTTAGGCTTATCCTTTGTTTTAGGGTGAGTTCTCGCAGGTGTGCAATGCTCCTAACTTTGTATGTGAGGTCCCATGGTTCTCCATGCGCTGGGATCCCGAACTCTACCAGAATGAAAGCTTCAAAGCCGTATGTTAATGGAAAGGGAGTTTCTCCAGTTGAGGTTTGAGGGGATGTTCAGTATGACTAGGGAATGGATCCATGTTAGTCAGCCTATAGGACTTTGGCCTCATCCAGTCATTTCTTGAGACCTTTCACGATGACCTTGTTCGCCGATTCTACTTGGCCATTAATTTGCGGGTGTTCTACCAAGCGGAACTACTGGGAGATGTCGAGTCCTTCCAGCAAATTCTTGAATCGTTTTTATGTGAACTGGGTCCTATTGTCTGAGATTACAATCTCAAAAATTCCAAAGCGGGTTCTGACTTGCCTCTAGAAGAACTTCTGGCATTGCATCTAGAATTCCAATTGGAGTTTTAGGAGGCATAGACGATTTCTGATGTTTTCTTCTTCAGCAACTCGGTCAAAAGCATTTCTGGAATTTCCGTTGTTTTGATTTTGTAAGGAGATAGGTTTTGGTAAATTTTCACTAATTAAATTAATATTTGATAAATGAATATATATTGTAATTAATTATTGATTGAATTTGCCTATGATTATGTTGAATTTTTGTTAAACTTTGATAATTGTTTATTGCTAATGGTTTGGCAAGGGAGGAGCAGTGGTGCACGGAATTGTGATTTACACTTTTCACAACTCCGGTGCCACTAATCAGCAAGTGCACTGGGTCGTCCAAGTAATACCTTACGTGAGTAAGGGTCGATCCCACGGAGATTGTCGGCTTGAAGCAAGCTATGGTTATCTTGTAACTCTTAGTCAGGATATCAATAATAATTCTTAGTTTTATTTGTAAAAAAGGTAAAAGAACATGAAATAAATAATACTTGTCATGCAGTAATGGAGAACAGGTTGAGGTTTCAGAGATGCTCTACCCTCTGAGTTCCTGCTTTCCTACTGCCTTCTTCTTCAAACACGCCTGACTCCTTCTATGACAAGCTTTATGTTGGTGGATCACCGTTGTCAATGGCTACCATCCGTCCTCTCAGTGAAAACATATCCACTACGGTTTTCCACATGGCTAATCATCTGTCGGTTCTCACTTGTGTTGGAATAAGATCCATTGATCTTTTTGCACACTGTCATTGCGCCCAACAGTCGCGAGTTTGAAGCTCGTCACAGTCATCCCTTCCTAGATCCTACTCAGAATACCACAGACAAGGTTTAGACTTTCTGGGTCTCAGGAATGCTGCCAATTGATTCTAGCCTCTACCATGAAGATTTTGGTCTCACGGATTCGAATGCTCTATTGTCAGGAGAGGTCATCAAACTCGTGAGTCAAGAGTCTAAGAGATACACACTCAAGCTGTCGCCCAATGACTACTTTGAGCTCAGATAGAACAGAAGTGGTTGTCAGGCATGCATTCATAATTTTGGGAATCATGATGAGTGTCACGAACATTCGCGATGGTGAAGTACAAGTGAATATTTTAGAACAGAAACAAGCGTGATTGAATAGAAACAGTAGTAATCGCATTAAGTCATCGAGGCACAACAGACCTCCTCACCCCCAACCATGGGGTTTAGAGACTCATGCCGTCAAAGATACACTAAGGCTTGTCAAAAATGTCATTCGGTACAAAGTAAATATCTAAAAGTAGTTTTTATACTAAACTAGTAACCTAGGTTTACAAAGAATGAGTAACTAGGTGCAGAGAGTGCATAAATCCACTTTCGGGGCCCACTTGGTGTGTGTTTGGGCTGAGCTTCCTAGCTTTCACGTGCACAGGACGTTCTTGGAGTCTAGACGCCAGTTTTGGTGCCAGTTTGGGCGTTTAACTCCAGCTTTGATGCCA
Organism: Arachis stenosperma; assembly: GCF_014773155.1. Taxonomy (NCBI): domain Eukaryota; kingdom Viridiplantae; phylum Streptophyta; class Magnoliopsida; order Fabales; family Fabaceae; genus Arachis; species Arachis stenosperma. The sequence goes on from NC_080383.1 coordinate 79,955,229, forward strand.
GTTCTAGCGTTTTACGCCAGAAAAAGGATCTTTGGTGGGCGTTTTGATGCCAGTTTGGGCCATCAAATTTCGGGCAAAGTATGAACTATTATATATTGCTGGAAAGCCCAAGATGTCTACTTTCCAACGCAATTAAGAGCGTGCCAATTGGGCTTCTGTAGCTCCAAAAAATTTACTTCGAGTTCAGAGAGGTTAGAATCCAACAGCATCTTCAGACCTTTCTCAGCCTCTGAATCAGATTTTTGCTCAGGTCCCTCAATTTCAGCCAGAAAATACCTGAAATCATAGAAAAACATACAAACTCTTAGTAAAGTCAAGAAATGTGATTTTTTCATAAAAACTAATAAAAATATAATAAAAAGTGAGTAAAACATGCTAAAAACTATGTGAAAATACTACCAAAAAACGTATAATTCATCCGCTCATCACAACAACAAACTTAAACTGTTGCTTGTCCCCAAGCAACTAGACAAATAAAATAGGATAAAAAGAAGAAGGCTATGGTGCAATAACATCTCAGAGTCTTTAATGAAGCTCAAATTCAAATTAGATGAGCGGGGCTTAGAGCTTTTTGCTTCTGAATAGTTTTGGCATCTCAATTTATCCTTTGAAGTTTAGAATGATTGGCATCCATAAGAATTTAGAATTCAGATAGTATCATTGATCCTCCTAGCTAAGTATGTTGATTCTTGAACACAGCTACTTATGAGTCTTGGCTATGACCCTAAGCATCTTGTTTTCTAGTATTACCACCGGATACATAAATGCCACAGACACATAATTGAGTGAACCTTTTCAGATTGTGACTCAGCTTTACTAGAGTTCCTAGTTAGAGGTGTCCAGAGTTCTTAAGCACACTCTTTATGCTTTGGATCACGACTTTAATCACTCGGTCTCAAACTTGTCACTTGGACCTTCATGCCACAAGTACATGGTTAGGGACAGTTTGATTTAGCCGCTTAGGCCAGAATTTTATTTCCTTGGGCCCTCCGATCCATTGATACTCAAAGTCTTGGATCTATTTCACCCTGGCCTTTTAGTTTAAAGGGTTACTAGCTTTTCTGCTTGCTTTTTCTTTTTCTTTCTCCCTTTTTTTCTTTTTTTTTCACTGCTTTTTCTTGCTTCAAGAATCAATTCTATGATTTTTCAAATTATCAATAACATTTCTCTTTGTTCATTATTCTTTCAAGAGCCAACAATTTTAACATTCATAAGCTTCACTATAAAAAATATACACTGTTCAAGCATTCATTCAGAGAGCTAAAGTAATGCCACCACATATAAATAATTTGAATTTTTCTTATTTTGTACTCGAAATATTTGCACCATTGCTCTTCTAAAAAAATCTGCTATTTTATTCATGTTTGATGATGATAAGAAAATTAAATTATACCCAAATTGATAAAAATAATACTAATGCTCATGCAATTATAATACTAATAATCATGCAATCCTAATACTAATGCTTATGCAACTTTTAATATAGGTCTCTAATGACAGAAGTTATCACAGAGTTAGGACTCAACAACCTTGATTTTGGGAGATAGGTGCTCCTTCAATCTGTGGGACACCTGGCGCTTCAAGGGATAATCTCTGGCACTTCAGCTCTTGTAGCTCACGGCCTTGCAGTTCTTGTTCCTTGAGCAATTTGCAAAGCATGCTGTTCTAGTTCTGCTGCTCTTCTTTGAGTTGATTCATAGCTTCTTGCAGTTTAGTGACAGATGCTTTCAAGCGGGCCCAATAGTCAAATTGGGAGATTTCTGGGAGAAGCTCATGTGCCCTCCTCTTGGTGGGGTTGTCTTGAGCTTGAGATCCATCCATTATCTTTTTAGTGATTGAGTGCTCAGTTGGGACGAACTCATCCACTCCCATCTGTACCCCTGCATCTTTATATAACAGATAGATCAAGCTTGGGTAAGCCAATTTGGCCTCAGTAGATTCTTTTTATGCAATTGTGTACATTTCACAAGGAATTAGCTGATGAACCTCTACCTCTCTTCCCAACATAATACAGTGAATCATCACTGCCCTTTTTACAGTAACTTTAGAATGGTTACTTGTGGGAAGTATAGAATGTCCAATGAAATCCAGCCAGCCCTTAGCAACTGGTTTGAGATCTCCCCTCTTTAGTTGGTTTGGGACACCTTTTGTGTTGGTTATCCACTTAGTTCCAGGGAGGCATATGTCCTCTAGAACTTGATCTAGCTTTTTATCTTTAGCCAATCTCCTATTAAAGGATTCTAGATCATCTTGCAGTTGAGGAAGTTTGAGGACTTCTCTTATTTTGTCCAGGTAAAAGTAAATAATCTTTCCCCTGACCATAGTCCGAAAGGTGTGGAAGGCAGCTCCCTCCATTCTTTGCTTATCTGTTAGCCACAGATTTGCATAGAATTCCTGGACCATGTTTCTTCCCACATTCATCTCAGGATTAGCTAGGATTTCCCAGCTCTATTTCAAATCTGCTCTTGGATCTTTGGATATTCGTCTTCTTTCAAATCAAATTTAACTTCCGGGATCACTGATCTTCTGTATGTAATTTTGAAGTAGTGGTCTGCATGTTCTTTAGTGCAGAACCTCTCATGCATCTAAGGTTTTGGATTGTTCTTTTTCTTGCCTCTTGGAGTGGTTTGTTTTCCTTTAGGGGCCATGATCTTGGTGAGTTTTAGCTCAGCGATCATGGAAAAATACACCAAACTTAGAGATTTGCTTGTCCTCAAGCAAAAGAAAGGAAAGAAGAGGGATAGAAGGACAGAAGGATTCGAATGCTGAATGAATGGGGATGGCCGAATGGGATTTAAAAGGGGGGGAGGGTATGTTTTGAAATTTTTTTGAAAAAGATATGATAGAAAGATATGATTGGTAAAAGATAAACATGATATGAAAAAGATAGGATTTCAAATTTTGAAATATATGGAAAAGATATGGGGAAATTAAATTTGAATTTTTTTGTCAATGCATCTAAGAATCAAAAGATAATATGGATGAATTAAAAAGATTTTGACAAAGATTGCAAAGTAAAATGAGTTTTAAGGATGTTTTGAAAAAGAGTTTGAAAAGAATTAAAAGGAATTTATAAGATTAATAATTTTTGAAATGGGGATTGAAAGATGAAGATTTGTAATGTTTTTATGCAGAAAATTATGAATTAAAACAAGAAAATTTGAATTGGGAACGAAATTCCCCACCTCCTGATATTCTGGCGTTAAACGCCCAGAATGGTATCCATTATAGCGTTTAACGCCCACCTGCTGGCCAATCTGGGCATTTAACGCCCAGCCAGGTACCCTGGATGGTGTTAAACGCCAGAATTCCTTTGTCATTGGACGTTTTTCTGAATGCCCAGGATGCTGCTCATTCTGGCGTTAAACACCCAGAATGCTACCCATTCTGGCGTTTAACGCCCATAACACTATCTTTACTGACGTTAAACGCCCAGAATGGTACCCATTCTGGCGTTTAATGCCCAAAATGCTTCCTTACTAGCGTTTTTATGCCAGTGAGCTCTTTTTCTCTGTGATTCCTCTGCTTTATGTTCTGAACTTTTTTTTTTCTGTATTATTTAACTAACATGAATAAATTTATATAACTGTTGCAAACATCTAATGTCTGCTAATGGCTGGGTTGCCTCCCAGCAAGCGATTCTTTACTGTCTTTAGCTGGACTTTACTGAGCTTTAATCCAGTCTCAGTCTTGAGCATCTTGCTCAACATTGCCTTCAAGGTAGTGCTTGACTCTCTGTCCAGTAACAATGAACTTTTTTTTAGAGTCAGCATCCTGAAGCTCTACATATCCATATGGTGACACACTTGTAATCACATATGGTCCCCTCTACCGGGATTTCAATTTTCTAGGGAACAATCTAAGCCTAGAGTTGAAAACCAAAACCTTCTGTCCTGGCTCAAAGACTCTAGATGACCGACGATCGGATTTCTATCGGTAAATAAATTTAAAAATATAATCACATTGTAAGTATAGTGATAAACCACTATTTCATGGTTTATCTTGTGCTCAATTGAGTGGTTTTTATCAAGTCCTTGCCCACTTATTCATAAGATTTGCATGGTTTTACATTTTTCTTCCTGATTCTGTGCTATGATTGAAAATATACTTCTTTGGCTTTTATTTTCTTTTATTTAAATCCTCTCTTATTATCATTCGATGCCTTGATATGTGTGTTAAGTGATTTCAGGGATTACAGGCAAGAATGGTTTAGAGGATGGAAAGGAAGCATGCAAAAGTGGTTGGAATACAAGAAGTTGAAGAAATTGCTAAGCTGTCCAGCCTGACCTCTTTGCACTCAAATGATCATAACTTGAGCTACAGAGGTCCAAATGACGCGGTTCTAGTTGCATTGGAAAGCTAACATCCGGGGCTTCACAACGATACATAATTTGCTATAGCTGCCCCGAAGTTAGGTGACCCAAACGCGTGGATGACGCACCCGCATCACATCTGCAAAATCTCAATCGACGCAAATGCGTTGACGACACCTACGCGTCACTTTCCCGCGACCTGTACGTACCAGAAACTGCTGAGGGCGATTTCTAGGCTATTTCTGATCCAGTTTTCGGCCCAGAAAGCATAGATTAGAGGCTATAGAGTAGGGGAGTCCATCCATTCACAGGCAGACAATTCATAATTCACTTTTCATAATTTAGATGTAGTTTTTAGAGAGAGAGGTTCTCTCCTCTCTCTTAGGATTAGGATTAGGATTAGGATTTTTAGAATTAGGATTTCATCTTCTTCAATCACAGGTTCAATGTTTCTTTTATTTATTTTTCCCATTTAATTTATAAACTTTTCCATGTTGGATTTGAATATTCTATTTAATGTAATTTGAGGTATTTTCAGATCTATGATTTGTTTCTTTTATTTATATAAATAATTTAGATATTTCCCTTTTGGCTTTGGTTGAGTCATTGGAGACTCTTGAGTTATCAAACTCATTGTTGATTGAAAATTGGAATTTTTCAAGAATTAATTCGAGTTCTAATAACTCTAGCCTTTCCCAAGGAAAGACTAGGACCTGAGGAATCAAAATTAATTCATCCACTTGACTTACCTTCATAGTTAGAGGTTGACTTAGTGGGAGAAAAATCCAATTCTCATCACAATTGATAAGGATAACTGGGATAGGACTTCCAGTTCTCATACCTTGCCAAGAGCCTTACTAGTTATTATTTTAACGACTTGTTATTTTACATCACTTGTTCAACCCTTTTGAAAATCCCAAAAGATACCTTTGCATAACCAATAATAAGAACACCTCCCTGCAATTCCTTGAGAAGACAACCCGAGATTTAAATACTTCGGTTATCAATTTCAAAGGGGTTTGTTACTTGTGACAACCAAAACGTTTGTAAGAAAGGACTTTTGTTGGTTTAGAAACTATACTTGCAACGGGAATTTATTCTGAATTCTAGACCACACAAAAGTTCTCTCTTCATATAGCTTTTAAACCAACAGAGAATCCTTTCTGTTCATACCCTGGGTCGAGCTATCCGACCTGGGATGATTGGAGATAAAGCGACCGATCTCCTCTGGTCAGACTATCCGACCTCTTTTCAAAGAGTTCGACCAAATCGACAGGAAAGCCCAATAAAGGGCCCAAATAGAGGAACACGACCCAAATCCTAAGGCAGCCCAAGCCTATAGAAGATAAAGGCGGTTCCATTGAAGATACGCTGACCTTAACTCAAAGATAAAGATAAGATAAGATAACTAACTTATCTTATCCAAAAAGTCACATCTCACCATTATAAATACACTGGAGCACCCAGGTATAACTCATACTCTGATTCTACTTAATACCTGCTTAATACCCTTGCTAACTTAAGCATCGGAGTCCCTTGCAGGTACCCCCCACCCTCCGGGGACGAAGGATCAGCACCACCACCAAGTCCAACAAGTTGGACACACCAGCTCCGGCCGTTGTACACCTGCCGGACACGTCGGCTCCGACCAACACAGAAGGTCTCGTCCGAGATCGACCTACAGTTTCAGGTGACCCTCAGAACATTGGCGCCGTTGCCGGGGAACCTGGAAGTCATCCCATTAACATGGCGGATGACCATGACAACGACCACGATTCAGGTTTGGAAGACAGAACGCCGCATAAAAATGCGGACACAATACTCAAAGATACTCCAGAAACCAATGGAGACAAAAATTCATCAAATCCAGGAATAATAGAAGCACTTCAAAATCGATTAGAGCAACTCGAGAAAGAAGCCCAACATCAACGTGAAAAGGAAGAAGATCTACGCCGGGAGATAAGGTGGCGCAGAGAACTAGAAGATAAGCTTGTAAAACTTGAAGCCGATCTTAAAACTAAAGCTACTCGATCATCCGCAGAAGATAGCTCTCAGAAAGATCAAGACCCATTCACCAGAGAAATTATGAAGACCGAAATTCCAAAAGATTTCAGCTTCCGGATATGACTCTATATGATGGCACCTCGGATCCCAACCATCATCTCAGCAACTTCAGAAGTAGAATGTACCTCACAGATGCCTCAGATGCAGTCCGCTATAAAGCCTTTCCAACAACTCTAACCAAGACAGCCATCAAATGGTTCGACAACCTACCCCCGAAATCCATCTTGAGTTTCGACGACCTGGCCAAGAAATTCCTGGCCCGATTCTCCATACAAAAGGACAAAGCCAAACATGCGCCTAGCCTCCTAGGGATCAAACAAGGAGATCGGGAGAGCCTTTGCAACTACATGGAAAGATTCAACAAAACATGCATGGACATACAAAGTCTACCAACAGAGGTTGCCATTATGGGCCTTATAAATGGCCTACGAGAAGGGCCATTTAGCCAATCTATATCAAAAAGATATCCTACATCCTTAGACGAAGTACAAGAACGGGCACAAAAATACATCAACATGGAGGAAAACTCTCGACTTGTCGAAGCCTCAAGGTTCGGCTCTACCTACCGAGATAAAGAATCCGAGAAAAAAGAAGATCGCTCCAGAGAAAAAATCAAAAAATATCATAACTATACTCCTCTTAGGGTATCCTTGGTAGATGTTTACAAAGAAGTCTGCCATATAGAGAAAATCCCTCCAGCTCGGCCACTTAAAGGCAAAAGAGGAGGAGGAAATCGGAATGAATACTGTGAGTATCACCGACTTCGAGGGCATTCCACCAACGAATGCTTCGACTTGAAAAACGTCATAGAAAAACTAGTAAGAGAAGGAAAGCTAGATCGATTGTTGGCCAATCGGGATGACGAACCAAGAAAAAGAAGAAGGGATGAGGATGTTGGACGATTTGAACGATCACCTCGCACACCGGAAAGACATGTTCACGTAATACACGGCGGATTTGCCGGAGGAGGAATCTCCAAATCATCCCGAAAGCGACACCTTAAAGAAGTATACCACGTCGAAGGAAAAAAGGAAGTCCCGGACATCCCAGCAATCACGTTTACCAAGGAAGACGCATCCAGAATCATCTCGGGACACGACGACCCCATGGTCATTACGATCATACTGGCAAACGCCAACCTTCATCGTACATTAATTGACCAGGGAAGCTCTGCAGACATCTTATTCAAAACTGCCTTCGACAAACTCGGTCTAGATGAAAAAGAGCTAAGAGCATACCCAAACAGCCTGTTCGGACTAGGAGATGTCCCAGTTCAACCGCTGGGATACGTATCGCTGCATACAACCTTCGAAAAGGGGAACCAGTCCCGAACACTCAAGATAGATTACATCGTGGTCGACGTAAGCTCAGCCTACAATGCCTTAATAGGTCGGACAACGTTAAATCAACTCGGAGTAATAGTTTCAACCCCACATCTATGTATGAAATTTCCAACTGCGGAAGGGATAGCTACGATAAAGGCAGATCAAAAAATGGCACGTCGCTGTTACAACGAAAGCCTAAACCTCCGAGGTGAAGGAGGAGAGTTTCACACAATCGAGCTCGGTGGAGTTCAGAGGCGAGAAGAACTCCGACCACAACCCGAAGGAGAAATAGAAAGAATCCAGATCGGAGTCACCTCGGATAAAACAACTAATATTGGCACGATCCTGAAAGGAGACATGAAGGAATCGCTAATATGGTTCCTACGAGATAATGTTGACCTCTTCGCATGGAAAGCTGCCGACATGCCAGGTATTGATCCCAAACTAATGTGCCACAAATTGGCAGTCTATCCGGGATCCCAGCCGGTACAACAAAGACGAAGAAAACTTGGATCAGAACGAACTCAGGCTGTAGAAGAACAAGTACAAGCGCTACTTGAGGCCGGGTTCATAAGGGAAGTCAAATATCCACTATGGCTAGCAAACGTCGTCTTAGTGAAAAAGTCAAATGGGAAGTGGCGAATGTGCACCGACTATACCGACCTCAACAAAGCCTGCCCAAAAGACCCCTATCCACTCCCAAGCATCGACGCTCTAGTGGATGCTTCATCAGGATATAAGTATCTCTCATTCATGGACGCATATTCAGGGTACAACCAAATCCCCATGTATCCACCAGATCAAGAAAAAACCTCGTTCCTAACACCGAAAGCAAACTACTGTTACATCGTGATGCCTTTTGGTCTCAAGAACGCAGGAGCTACTTATCAAAGGCTAATGAATAAAGTTTTCACAGATCACATCGGAAAAATCATGGAAGTTTATGTAGATGATATGTTGATAAAGACACAAAGCGAAGATACATTGTTATCCGACCTGACTCAAGTGTTTTCTACTATCAGGAAACACAACATGCGGCTCAATCCCGCAAAATGCACCTTCGCAGTAGAAGCCGGCAAATTCTTGGGCTTCATGCTCACACAAAGGGGGATTGAAGCGAATCTAGACAAGTGTCGAGCCATACTCAACATGAAGAGCCCAACCTGTATCAAAGAAGTACAACAACTCAATGGAAGGTTGGCCGCTCTATCCCGATTCTTAGCAGGAGCTGCGATAAGATCTCTTCCCTTCTATGCTACTTTAAGAAAGGGAAAACAGTTTGAATGGACAACAGAATGCGAGCAAGCCTTCCTAGACTTCAAGGAGTTCTTAGGACGGCCACCTATCCTATCTCGGCCACAAAAAGGAGAACCGCTCATATTATATCTCGCAGTAGAGAGCCGGGCAATAGCCTCAGCACTAGTCAGAGAAGACGAACATGGGCAAAAACCCGTCTACTTCATTAGCAAAGCACTACAGGGATCCGAGCTGAACTACCAGAAAATAGAAAAGTTTACCTATGCTCTGATCCTCACATCCCGGCGGCTTCGCCCGTATTTCCAAGCGCATACCATTAAAGTTCGAACCAACCAACCCATAAAAGGAATATTGCAGAAAATAGATCTAGCAGGAAGAATCCTACAATGGGCAATCGAGTTGTCCGAATTTGATCTCCAATACGAAGCGCGTACAGCGATCAAATCGCAATACCTGGCCGACTTCATCGCAGAATTTACAGACATCCCAGAAATCCCATAGAATGGAACATATACGTAGACGGATCCTCGAATAAAACAGGAAGTGGTGCGGGTGTGATAGTTGAGAGCAACCAAGGAAGTCAACTTGAGCTCTCCCTTAAATTCGGATTCCCGGCCTCAAACAACCAGGCAGAATACGAAGCACTATTAGCTGGTCTAAAGCTGGCTAGAGAGGTTAGAGCCCGGAAGCTCAACATCTACAGTGACTCACAAGTCATCACCTCATAAATAACAGGAAACTACCAAGCCAAAGATCCGACCATGAAAAATATTTGGATAAAACCAAAGAACAGCTCGGACAACTCGGGGAATATAGGATCCACCACATACCTCATGAACAAAATGCCCGAGCTGACGCCCTTTCAAAATTAGCCAGCACCAAACCAGGGGGCAACAATAGAAGCCTCATCCAAGAGGTATTACATAACCCGTCAATAGCGGAAAAAGAAAGAATCCTAGCCATAATAGGTCAGGATCAAGGATGGATGACCCCCATAATAAACTACCTCAAAACAGAAGAACTCCCTACAGATGAAAAGGAGGCAAATAGGCTGAAAAGGGAGGCACAGTACTACACTATCATAAACAACACGCTGTACAAAAGAGGGATATCAACACCTTTACTAAAATACGTACCAACTTCCAATACAAAGGAAGTCTTGGAGGAAGTACACAGTGACATTTGTGGAAATCATCTCGGAGCACAAGCTCTCACCAAAAAGGTACTCCGGGCGGGATTCTATTGGCCAACTCTACAAAAGGAGGCTACAGAATTTGTAAGGACATGTCCACCATGCCAGAAGCATGCCAACTTTCACATTGCCCCACCAGAAAAGCTCATCAGCATAACCTCACCCTGGCCATTTGCGAAATGGGGACTCGACCTACTCGGACCCTTCCCACAGGGATCGGGACAAGTAAAATTCCTCATAGTAGGAGTAGACTATTTCACAAAATAGATCGAGGCAGAATCCTTGGCCAATGCCACCGCTCAAAGAAGCCGAAAATTCCTATATAGGAACATTATTACGAGATTCGGGGTACCATACTCTATCACCACGGACAACGGTATCCAATTTACAGAGGCAGGCTTCAGAAAACTGGTGGCCAACTTGAACATAAAACACCAGTTCATCTCTATCGAACATCCCCAAGCCAATGGACAAGCCGAAGTGGCCAACAAAGTCATATTGGCCGGATTAAAGCGGAGGCTACAAGAAGCAAAGGGAGCTTAGGCCAAGGAACTACCACAAGTCCTATGGGCATACCGAACAACACCCCATTCTACTACAAACGAATCACCATTCCGACTAGCATACGGAGTGGAGGCAATGATTCCAATAGAAATCAAAGAAGGATCTCCCCGAGTAGTCCACTATAATGAGCAAGCAAAGTCCCAACTTCAGAGAGAAGAGCTCGACTTGTTACCCAAAATCCAAGAAAGAGCTCGGATCAGGGAAGAAGCTCTAAAGCGACGAATGGCCTCCAGATATAATCAAAAGGTAGTACCGAGAAATTTTGCAGAAAATGATCTCATCCTAATCAGAAATGATATTGGAACAACTCGACCCGGAGAAGGAAAGATGGCAGCAAACTGGAAAGGACCTTACCGAGTCATTGAAGTACTGGGGAAGGGCTACTACAGACTGTCCGAGCTTGATGGACGGGAGCTTCCTCGATCATGGCACGCCTGCAACCTAAGAAGGTACTACAGTTAGGAAAGGTAAAGGACCTCACTAAATGGATGCACTCTATTTCCTGAAAAGGTTTTTTAATGAGGCACCATGTCGAGACCTAGGAACAAGGGAATTCCCACATGTATATATTTGCATTTCTTCTTTGAATAAAGTTTATTTAGATATTCTACACAATTCCAAGACGCATTAATCTGAAGTATTCATTGTCCGATTATAAAGCAACAGGTCGGCAAAAAGTGAAAAACAAATTCACTGCGCGACCACGATAAAGACAATCGTCCGATAAAGGTGAAAACGCGATTCACCCAAAGGACGATCTAAAGACGCCAACCATTTTCTACAAATCGGCAAAGATGAACACAGAATAATGTAAGAAGTTATCGAAAGCAATCCAAAAAAAAGAACCTGACGAGGTCTTACGAATAGCTAATATAATAACTTAAAAGACTGGCCGACATTCAGAAATCGGACCAAGTCAACCCAAGTTATAAGTAAACCCTGGAAAGAGGTCTGGCCAACCCTATTAAAGAGGATTACTTTAACTTAGAAGGGCCTGACATAACAAAGTCAACCCAAAACCAAAAAGTTATACAAGTAGTCCCTGAAAGAGATCTGACAAAAGATCCAAGAAAGAGGACTACGAAAAATAACTTAAAGGAGACCGACATAACCAAATCGGACTCCTACCATTAAAAAGTTACCAAAGTAGTCCCTGAAAGAGATCTGACAAAAGATCCAAGAAAGAGGACTACGAAAAATAACTTAAAGGAGACCGACATAACCAAATCGGACTCCTACCATTAAAAAGTTATCAAAGTAATCCCTGAAAGAGATCTGACGAAGATCCAAGAAAGAGGATTACAGAAATAACTTAAAGGGGACCGACATAACCAAATCGGACTCCTACCATTAAAAAGTTATCAAAGTAGTCCCCGAAAGAGATCTGACAAAGATCCAAAAAAGAGGACTACGAAAAATAACTTAAAGGAGACCGACATAACTAAGTCGGACTCCTACCACTAAAAAGTTATCAACATAATCCCTGAAAGAGACCGAGTAAAGGCCCAGAAAAGGGGATCACGAAAATAGCTTTTGAGGAGGAACAACATAAAGAAATCGGGCATAAAGCGCTAAAGAGCGAGGAAACCGAGAAATAAGTCGGACCCCCCACAGGCGCGGCCTCAAAAGGATCCAAGCTACAAACGATAAAGCACGCAAACAACCTAAAGAGGCCAGAACAGCAAATTTCGATAGATACCATGCATAAAACGATAAAAACTTCAAGAGGTCACCACAAAACCAACCTCGGAAGCTACTTTTGTTTTTCAAAAAAGAGTTGCAAGACAGATAACTAGAAGCGTCAAACAAAACAAAGTTCAAAAAGCCCACAAACCGGGCTATTTACACAAAATATCCAGAAAAAGATCAGCTAAAGATCGGGAGCTTTCTCGGCAGCATCAATATGAGGAGAAGGAGGACAAGTCTGAAGGGGCACGGCATCTACGGTTCCATCATCCCGGTTTAGAATCTGGCAATCCGGATCAGATGTAACGGGAGGAACAGAGGAGGTCTACACCTTGAGAGAAGGCACTGGGGGAAGATCAATCTCTTCATCATCCTGGTCATCAGGGACAATCTTACCATCTCTCACGACGTTATCCAGGCTGATAAGAGTCAAGTCGTCATCAGGAGCAACAACTCGGAACTGCTCCATCAGGTTCTCGGAGGCAGCAGTTACACTACCCACAAGGTGACCCTGAAGCTCACCATAATTAACTCGAGCTGTTTCCAACTCCTCCCGAAGACGCATCAATTCCCTATAAACCGAGACATAGCTATCCTTATGTTTCAAAGCCATGTCTTCGGCCAGCTTCAGAGAAGCAGCAAAGGCAATGGAGCTGGCCTTCTCACCCTCTAGTTCCTTCTCCACCTTGGCCAACTTCACCTCCAACTCCTCCTTCAGACCCTTGATTCGATCAAACTCTGACTTGGCCTCCTCCATAAAAGATTTGGTAGCATGAGCCGGAATCCCCTGAATTGTTCAAAAAATAGCCGCACCCATATGGGCCATCTTCACACTATTTTGGGTAATAAAATACAAATGCTTTAACAGAGACACGTCGTCCATGGAAAGCCCACCATAGGGGGCAATTTGCTGGTCAACAAATTCAATGGCATCAAAGTCTGGAGCATCCAAGTTAAAGGGTTCGGATGTTTTTTTCTTTTTCAAAGGTGGGGCACCAGAAGCAGCAGCAGAAGTTTGAGGAGGATCGACTTGATGAAACTGGGGAGTAGGAATTACTTTCCTCGGCCCAAGGGAACTCGGCACCGGGGGCTTTAGGGGGACCTGTGAAGATCCCTCGCCGGCCACCTTGGCCGAGATGTTCAGAGCAGCAGTTGCCTTTTTTGCCCTTTTGAAAGCCTTCATAGAGTCGTTATTCTTTGACATCTCTACAAAACACAAAAACAGTCACGACAAAGAGCTACAAAAGAGGAAGAAAAAGGAAATAAGTACAGAAATAAGTCAGACAAATACCCAAAACAGTCCGAACCAAGGATGGGTCATTCAAAAACCTTTTTGTATCAAGATGGGGCGGCTTCCCCCATAGATCCTCAAGAACAACAACAAAAGCACGCTCAACATCATCAAGCATCTCCCAAGTATAACGAGACACTCTCACATCCCTCTGCCACTCTAGAGGGAAAGAAGGCTCATCATTTTCGTCAAGAAAAAAGGGGCGGGCCCCCTCGACAGCACGAACCTTAAAGAAGTAATTCTTGAAATCCTTAAAGGACTCATCATACATAGCAAAAACTTTGTGGCCCTGGGCGGACCTGAAGGAAACCCAGGAAGCCTTCTTTTTTGAAGAACCGCCAGGCTTGGCAGAAACAAACAAATAAAGAAACAGAGTCTGGGAAGGTGTTACATCTAGTTCACGGCAGAGAAGTTGAAAAATTTTAATAAAACCCCAGGAATTGGGGTGAAGCTGGGATGGAGCAATATTACACGACCAAAACAGGTCGGTTTCAAAAGCAGTAAAAGGAAAAGTAACATTCAACTGGCTGAAAAAGTATTCATAGGCATAAAAGAAGGGACGCTCCCTCTCAATGGAAGTCGGAAAGCAAACCCTCTCATCAGAATCAAGAGCAACAAGCTCGTAATCCCCCTTGTGAGCATTGTTACCACAAATCCTATAACGCTTCCTCAGCTCTGTGCAAAATTCAGCGTCTACAACGGAAACACACAACAAAACAAGGGAGTCCAGCCAATCGGACATCCCCTCGGGAACTCTGGAAGACATCTCTACAATGTTATTGCGAGAAGACATGAGGCCAACTAAATCCTACAAGTAAGAAAAGAAAATGAGGTTACTACAAACATCTCGGACAAAGGAGAAAACAACTCGGTCAATACTTCTCAGGCAATGAAAAGTAAGAAAAGGAAAACCCCAAGACTCAAACCAAAGTCCTGGGGCATCCTTTGGAGGCAGTAACAAGGCAAGGTTTCCAGAAAAATAGTGTGAAGTTCGCATCCCAGCATTTTTCAAAAAAAAAAAAGACCTCAAACAAGCAAGCATTTTCAGAAGCATAAGTCATCACAGTGTACCAAACAAAAAGCATTCCCAGAACGTCAAAACGCGCCAAATTGCTAAAGGTATGAACTTTCTCAAAATCAGAAACAAAAACGATCAAGAAAAGCAAGGAACAAGATGCAGATTCTCTATCAAAAGCAACAACAAAACCCTAGAAAGCCTCGACAAAAATGCCAAAAGAGCACATGAAAGAAAGCCAAGGAAAACACGTTTACAGCGACAAACAAACGCAAGATCATGAAAAGATTCAAACTTTCAAACATGCAAAATCAAAGCTTCACCAAAAAACTAAAAGTAAAGCCGTGACAGAAGCAAGAAAGTTAGTACCAACCTGAAAAAGCAGCAGGCTTCGAGGAAGTTGAAGAGGAAAGGCGAAAATCTGGAATTGCTCTCGCAAAAGTAAAAGAGAAGACACGAGCAAAAGCAACGTCGCTGGGCTGAAACACGAAAATGCAAAACTCCAGGCTGAGGCTTCAGAGAAACCAAACAATGCCGCAACACGAAAAAAAAAGTTGAAAGCGAGAGAAATGCGAAGAAGTTACGAAAAGGGCGAAGGAGAGAAACCGTTTCTGGGTTTTCAAAATCAAGATAAAAGAGCCAAAGGGAAACGGGGCAATTAAATGTAAAAATTAATGTAGACATTAAACCCTCGCGCGTTTCCAAAGCGCCGATATAAAAGCGCGCGCTTTTAAGAAGAAAAATGTTCTACATTCAAAAGCTTATACAAAAGGAATCGACAAAATGCTTGAGTTCGGCTTCACTAAAGAAGGACCGAAGTCAAGGACTCGACCTCAAAAAAGAAGACCGAGCTCAAGCAGGGGCACTGTTCATACCCTGGGTCGAGCTATCCGACCTGGGATGATTGGAGATAAAGCGACCGACCTCCTCTGGTCAGACTATCCGACCTCTTTTCAAAGAGTTCGACCAAATCGACAGGAAAGCCCAATAAAGGGCCCAAATAGAGGAACACGACCCAAATCCTAAGGCAGCCCAAGCCTATAGAAGATAAAGGCGGTTCCATTGAAGATACGCTGACCTTAACTCAAAGATAAAGATAAGATAAGATAACTAATTTATCTTATCCAAAAAGTCACATCTCACCATTATAAATACACTGGAGCACCCAGGTATAACTCATACTCTGATTCTACTTAATACCTGCTTAATACCCTTGCTAACTTAAGCATCGGAGTCCCTTACAGGTACCCCACCCTCCGGGGACGAAGGATCAGCACCACCACCAAGTCCAACAAGTCGGACACACCAGCTCCGGCCGTTGTACACCTGCCGGACACGTCGGCTCCGACCAACACAGGTCTCGTCCGAGATCGACCTACAATTTCAGGTGACCCTCGGAACACTTTCGTACAAAATTTTTGTTTGTCACTTAAGCAAACCCAATAAAAATAAATAACCGAAGTATTCAAACCTCGTGTCGTCTTCTCAAGGAATCGCAGGGAAGTATGATTTATTATTGGTTATGGAAAAAGATATATTTTATTTTGGGTTTTTGAAATAACGAACAAGTAATTTAAATGACAAGAAAAATAAATTAATAATTAAGAAAACTCTTGGCAATGTATGAAAATTAGAAGTCCTATCCTAGTTATCCTTATCAATTGTGATGAGAATTACTCGTTGCTCCCACTTAGTCAACCTCTAACTATGAAGGTAAGTCAAGTGGATAAATTAATATGAATCCTCAAGTCCTAGTCAATTCCCAAAAAAAGACTAGAGTTAGTGGAATTCAAGTCAATTAGCGACTTCCGATTATTAATCAACAAAAGAGTTTGATAACTCAAGAGTCTCTAATTACTCAACCAAAGCCAAGAATATAGAAAGCTAAATAAAAATCACATATCTGAAATACCTCAAATTGCATTAATAAAAGAAATTAAATCTAACATGGAAAAGTTCATAAATTAAATTGGGAAAATAAATAAAAGGAACATTGAACCTGGAAATTAAGAAGTAGAAATCCTAATCCTAAAAGAAATCCTAATCCTAAAACCTAAGAGAGAGGAGAGAACCTCTCTCTCTAGAAAACTACATCTAAGACCTAAAATTATGAATAATGAATGTTGTGTATGAATTGTTAATTGAGTTTCTTCATGTTCCTTGGTTTTATTATGTGTTTCTGGGCCGAAAGCTGGGTCAAAACGTGGCCCGAAATCGCCCCAGCATTTTCTGAATTTTCTACAGATCGCGCATGTCACGTGTACACGTCGTTTGACGATTTTCCTCTCCACGCGTGCGCATCAGGCACGCGCTCGTGTCATTTGCGTGAACTCCAATCCACGCGTACGCGTCAAGCACGCGTACACATCGCTGTGATTTTCTCCAAATTGCGCGCACGCATCAGCCATGAGTGCGCGTTACTGTTCGCTGGTTGTCTCCTTTATTTCTTGTGCTCCTTTCCTTTTTGCAAGCTTTCTCTCCATTCTCTAAGCCATTCCTGCCCTATGACGCCTGAAACACTTAACACACGGATCACAGCATCGAATGGTATAAAGAAGAACTAAAATACTCAATAAAAAGATCTCTAGGAAGCAAGTTTTCAACCATGGAACAATTTTGGGAAGGAATTGTAAATACATGGTAATCATTTGAATAAGTGGGTAAAGGATTGATAAAACCACTCAATTAAAGATAATATAAATCATAAAATAATAGTTTATCAATAACAGCTTTTTGTCAAGCCACCTTTTTGCTTTCTCCTTGTAAATTTTGGCATTTTCGAAGGCATTGAGTCTAAACTCCTCTAGCTCATTCAGCTGGAGTAATCTATTCTCTCTAGCTAACTTAGCATCAAGGTTTAGGAACCTGGTTGCCCAGTAGGCCTTGTGTTCCAGTTCCACTGGCAGATGACAGGCCTTGCCATACACAAACTTATATGGAGAGGTCCCTATAGGAGTCTTGAATGTTGTTCTGTATGCCCACAGAGCATTATCCAAGTTTCTTGCCCAATCCCTTCTACGGGTACTTACAGTCCGTTCCAGGATTCATTTTAGTTCTCTATTTGAGACTTCAGCCTGCCCATTTGTCTGTGGATAATACGGAGTTGCCACCTTGTGGTTAATTTCATATCGAACCAGAGCAAAGTTGATAAACCCCATTTTTAGGGTTTATCTTGTATTGAATTTAGAGTATTTTGATGACCTTTTCTCGCATTTAGCCTATGAATTAGCATGGTTTTGTAATCTCTCCCGTATTTGTGCTTAAGTGTAAAAACATGCATTTTAAGCCTTATTTGGATAAATTCTAATTCATCCTTGATTCCATAAGATGCCTTGATGTGTTTGCTAGTAATCTCAGGTTGAAATAGGCTAGGCATGGATCAAAGGAGCAAGGAAGGAAGCATGCAAGTGGAGAGAAGCACAAAAGCCAAGGAATTGATCTCGGCCAAGCACGCGCACGCGCATAAAGCGCTCGCGTGCACATTGCGGAATTAGCCAGGGACGCGCACGCACACCGTGCACGTACGCGTCGTAGTCCGCACGTGATTCTGTTATTGCAACACGTGCCTAGCGATTTTGGAGGGTTTCAGCAACCAACTTTGGCGCCAAACTGCATATAAGAACCAAGGATTGAAAGGGATAGACACATTCACATCCATAGACTCATTTTTACATTTTTTTAGATATTTTTAGTTAGTTACATTTGTAGAGAGAGAGACTCCAACCTCTCTCTAGGATTCATCTTCATTTTCTCAATTCTCAACCATTCCTTGGTGAGATCTATTGCAACTCTCAATTTACTTTGTTCATGTTGTAGATCCTCTTCTCTAATCTCAATTAGTGTTTGTAATTGTTCAATTCTCATAGATCTTCGATTTAACTTTGTTGTTTTGGATTCTATTAATTCATTGAAGATCTCATTTTCATTGTTGTTCATTGTGATTGTTGTTAATCTCTTGTGTTGAATTACTTTGATTCTAAATCTCTTCTCAATTTTACTATGTCTTTCATTCTTGCCCTCCAAATGTTTGAGAAAATGCCAACTTTAGATATGGAGTAGCATCCCCTCACTTGGCCTAGTGGTTGAGTCATTGGAGACACTTGAATAATGGATGTCAATTGTTGATTAAGAATTGAGAATTGCTAATTGACTTAGAGTGCACTAAAGCTAGACTTCCCTAGGGTAAGACTAGGACTTGTGACTCAAGTTAGTTACTTTTACTTGACTTTCCTCTATGATTAGGGGTTAACTAAGTGAAGCAACACTCCTTTGTTATCACAATTGAAGGAAACTATAGTGATGAAACTTTCAATGTTCAACCTTGGCCAAGGCTTTTTAATATTGATTGATTGTTGTTTTCTTTTATTAGCACTTTTATGTCACACTCTTCAAGCCACAAAAGACCACTTAACCAATAGCATGCATCCTTGTAGCATTCCTAGGGAAGAACGACTCGGGAGATTAATACTATCGATCATAGATTGTAGAATTGTTTGATGATGGATTTTGTGTCGGTTTAGACTATACTACAATTGGTTACTTGATAATTTCTCTACCGGCAGAAACTCATTCATCAAGAGTCAAACTGTTTATTACAGAAGTGAGTGCTTCCATCACTGATTAATATTCTAAGAACACCAAACCTGCTGAAGATATGCTTCTGGAGGAACTTCAGCATGGTCTTAGTATCATTAGTGGGCATTGCAATTGCTTCTACCCATTTAGATACATAGTCTACTGCCACCAGAATATAAGTGTTTGAGTTTGATAGTGGAAAAGGCCCCATGAAGTCAATATCCCATACATCAAACAACTCAATCTCTAAGATCCCTTGCTGAGGCATGGCATAATCGTGAGGCAGGTACCAGCTCTCTGGAAACTGTCACATTTACGCATAAACTCTCGGGAATCTCTGTAGAGAGTAAGCTAGTAGAAGCCAGACTGGAGAACCTTTGTGGCTGTTCGCTCACCTCCGAAATGTCCTCCATATTGTGATCCATGGCAATGCCATAGGATTTTCTGCGCTTCCTCTCTAGTCACGCATCTACGGATTATTCCATCTATACATCTCTTAAAGAGATATGGTTCATCCCACAAGTAGTACTTTGCATCGGAAATTAATCTTTTCGTTTGCAACTTATTATACTCCTTGGGTATGAATCTCACAGCTTTATAGTTTGCAATGTCTGCAAACCATGAAACTTCCTGAATAGCAAAGAGTTGCTTATCCAGAAAGGTTTCCGAGATCTCAGTAGGAGGGAGAGACTCTCCTGCTACTGGTTCTATTCGGGACAGGTGATCAGCTACTTGGTTCTCTATCCTTATTTCTATATCAAACTCTTGCAGAAGCAACACCCACCTTATGAGTCTAGGTTTCGAATCCTGCTTTGTGAGGAGATATTTAAGAGCAGCATGGTCAATGTACACAATCACTTTCGATCCTATTAAATAAGATCTGAACTTGTCAATAGCATAAATCACTGCAAGCAACTCCTTTTCTGTGGTTGTATAATTCTTTTGGGCGTCATTTAAAACACGGCTAGCATAATAAATGACATGTAGAAGCTTGTCATGCCTCTGTCCCAATATTGCACCAATGGCATGGTCATTGGCATCACACATTAGTTCGAATGGTAATTTCCATTCTGGTGCAGAAATGACTAGTACTATGACCAGCTTAGCTTTCAGAGTCTCAAAGGCCTGCAAACACTCTGTGTCAAAGACAAATGGTGCATCAGCAGCTAGTAGATTGCTCAGAGGCTTGGCAATTTTTGAAAAATCCTTTATAAACCTCCTATAGAATCCTGCATGCCCTAGAAAGCTTCTGATTTCCTTAACATTGGCAGGTGGTGGTAATTTTTCAATTACCTCCACTTTAACTTGGTCCACTTCTATCCCCTTGTTCAAAATTTTGTGCCCAAGGACAATTTCTTCAGTCACCATAAAGTGACATTTTCTCAATTTAAAACCAGGTTAGTCTCTTGGTATTTTTTTAGAACAAGTGCTAGATGGTCAAGACAGGAGCTGAATGAGTCTCCAAATACTGAGAAGTCATCCATGAAGACTTCCAGGAATTTCTCTACCATATCAAAGAAGATAGAGAGCATGCATCTCTAAAAGGTGGCAGGTGCATTGCACAGACCAAATGGCATCCTTCTGTAGGCAAATATCCCGGATGGACATGTGAATGCTATTTTCTCTTGGTCCTGAGGGTCTACTGCAATTTGGTTGTAACCTAAATAGCCATTTAAAAAGCAGTAGTATGGATGACCTGCTAGTCTCTCTAGCATCTAGTCTATGAATGGTAAAGGAAAATGATCATTTCTGGTGGCTGTATTGAGCCTTCTATAGTCAATACACATACGCCACCCTGTAACTGTTCTTGTAGGAACCATTTCATTATTTTCATTATGTACCACTGTCATGCCTCCCTTCTTGGGGATAACTTGGACAGGGCTTACCCAGGGGCTATCAGAAATGGGATAAATAATCCCAGCCTCTAGTAATTTAGTGACCTCCTTCTGCACTACCTTCTTCATGACTGGATTCAGCTGCCTTTGTGGTTGAACCACTGGCTTAGCATCATCCTCCAACAGGATCTTGTGCATGCATCTGGCTGGGTTAATGCCCTTAAGATCACTTACGGACCACCCAAGAGCTGTCTTGTGCGTCCTTAGCACTTGAATTAGTGCTTCCTTTTCATGTGGATCTAAAGTAGAGCTTATGGTTACTGAAAAAGTATTATTCTCTCCCAGAAATGCGTATTTCAGGGATGGTGGTAGTGGTTTGAGCTCGGGTTTGGGAGGTTTCTCCTCTTCCTGAGAAGTTTTCAGAGGTTCTTCTGTTTTCTCTGGTTCCTCCAAATCAGGCTGAACAACTTTAAAAATGTTTTCTAGCTCTGATTCTAGACTCTCAGTCATATTGACCTCTTCCACCAGGGAGTCAATAAGATAAATGCTCATGCAGTCTCTTGATGTATCTAGATGCTGCATAGCTTTAACAGCATTCAACTTGAACTCATTCTCATTGACTCTCAGGGTTACCTACCCTTTTTGGACGTCAATGAGAGTTCGTCCAGTTGCTAGGAAGGGTCTTCCTAAAATGAGAGTTGCACTCTTGTGCTCCTCCAGTTCCAGCACTACAAGGTCAGTGAGGAAGGCAAATGGCCCAACCTTGACAATCATGTCCTCAATTACGCCTGATGGAACTTTAATAGAGCCATCAGCAAGTTGGAGACATATTCGAGTTGGTTTGACTTCTTCAGTTAACCTAAGACTCCTGATAGTGGATGTAGGTATTAGGTTCATACTTGCCCCAAGATCACATAGAACTGTCTTGGTATAAGCACCCTCTAATGTGCATGGTATCATAAAGCTTCCAGGATCTTTAAGCTTCTCTGGTAAGCTTTTTAAGATGACTGCACTGCATTCTTCAGTAAGGAAAACTTTTTCAGTTTCCCTCTAATCTTTCTTATGACTTAAGATCTCTTTCATGAACTTAGCATAAGAGAGTATTTGCTCAAGTGCCTCTGCAAACGGAATCTTTATTTCAAGAGTCCTGAGATAGTCTGCAAAGCGGGCAAATTATTTATCCTGTTCTGCTTGGCAAAGTTTCTAAAGATAAGGTATCTTAGCTTTGTATTCTTCAACCTTAGTTGCTGCAGGTTTATGTCCTACAGAAGTGGTTGGAGAAGCTTGCTTAGGGGAGTTACTATCAGCACTTGTAGGTGTCTGACCCCTTGCTGGCGTTTGAATGCCAGAACTGGCAGCTGAATGGACGTTTAATACCAGGTTGCTACCCTTTTCTGGCGTTTAAACACTAGAATTGGATGCAGGGTGGGCGTTTAACGCCAGGTTACTACCCTTTTCTAGCGTTTGAACGCCAAAATTGGCAGCTGAATGGGCGTTTAACGCCATGTTGCTGCCCTTTTCTAGCATTTGAATGCCAGAATCATTTCTCTTGGGCTCTTACTGTTTTCAGAGGAATTTTGGGCAGTGAATTGGTCATCCTCTGTTAGGTGTTCCTTTCTTGGCTTTCTGCTGCTTTAAGTTGAGATATTCAATGTCTTTCCACTCTATAGTTGAACAGCTTGACACTCTTCTGTTATTTGTTTAGATAACTACTGTCTTGTCTGATCCAATTGTGCCTCCATGTTTTTGTTAGCATTTGTAGTATCTTGTAGCATTTTTTTGAATTCTGCTAACTGTTTTGTTAGAAGGAGTATTTGCTGGTTGAGTTTAGCAACCTGTTCTGCTCACTCTTCAATTGTTTTTCTCATGTGTATAGATCTACCAGCTGAGTGGTCTAGAGATATCTGAGTTTTTTTTGTAAGCCCGTAGTAGAAGATATCTAAATGCACCCATTCTGAGAACATTTCAGATGGGCATTTCCTTAGCATCTCTCTGTACCTCTCCCAAGCGTCATAAAGAGATTTATTATCCCCTTATTTAAAGCCTTGGATGTCCAGCCTTAGCTGTGTCATCCTTTTTGGACGGAAATATTGATTCAGGAATTTGTCTGATAACTGTTTCCATGTTCGTATGCTTGCTTTGGGTTGGTTATTTAACCACCTCTTAGCTTGATCTTTTACAGCAAATGGAAATAGTAGTAATCTGTAGACATCCTGATCTACTTTCCTATCACGTACTGTGTCAGCAATTTGTAAGAATTGTGTCAAAAACTCAGTAGGTTCTTCCTGTGGAAGACCGGAATACTGGCAATTTTGTTACACCATGATAATGAGCTGAGGGTTTAGCTCAAAGTTGCTAGCTTTAATGGGGGGTATACAGATACTACCCCCATATGAAGCAGCAGTGGGGTTAGCATATGACTCCAGAGTCCTTCTGGACTATTCATTTCCACTTAGGTCCATGATGGAGAAAGGGAGGTGATGAGAATTGTGAATAAAATTTTATTTTATTTTATTTTAATATCTTTTTATTTTTTATTTTTTTGGACCGAAATAAATAATAATAATAAATAATAAAAAAAATTGGAAACTAAAATAATTAATTATTTAAAAAGATTTGAAAATTTTTTATGAGGATTTTCGAAAAAAATTGAAGAGAGAGAAGGTGGTTAGGAAGTTTTGAAAAAGATATGATTTTAAAAATTTTAAAAGATATGATTTTAAAAAATTTGACCAAGTCAACCTAAGGGATTCAAAAATAAAGAGTAAATAAGGGAATATATATTTTTTGAAATTAATGAGGAAAGAGAAAAACAGTAAAATAACACCAAACTTAAAATTTTAGATCAAAACAAAGAAAAAGGAACAAGAAAACTTGAATGTCAAGATGAACACCAAGAACAAATTTTGAAAATTTTTAAGAAAAATAAAAACACAAAGGACACCAAACTTAAAAATTTTTATACCTTGGACACTAAAAATTTGAAAATGTATAAGACAAAAAGCAACAAAAGACACCAAACTTAAAACATGAAACTAAACTCAAAGAAAAATAAAAAAAAAAGAAAAATTAGTAAAGAAAAATAAGATTTTTGGAAGATTTTTTAAAAGACAATAGAAGATGCAATTTTAGTGACTCTAAACCAATAAAGATAAATTATTCCTAATCTAAGCAACAAGATAAACCTTCAGTTGTCCAAACTCAAACAAACCCCGGCAACGGTGCCAAAAACTTAAGGCACGGAATTGTGATTTACACTTTTCACAACTCCGGTGCCACTAACCAGCAAGTGCACTGGGTCGTCCAAGTAATACTTTACGTGAGTAAGGGTCGATCCCACAGAGATTGTCGGCTTGAAGCAAGCTATGGTTATCTTGTAACTCTTAGTCAGGATATCAATAATAATTCTTAGTTTTATTTGTAAAAAAAGTAAAAGAACATGAAATAAATAATACTTGTTATGCAGTAATTGAGAACAGGTTGAGGTTTCGGAGATGCTCTACCCTCTGAGTTCCTGCTTTCCTACTGGCCTTCTTCTTCAAACACGCCTGGCACTTTCTATGGCAAGCTTTATGTTGGTGGATCACCATTGTCAATGGCTACCATCCGTCCTCTCAGTGAAAACATATCTGCTACAGTTTCCCGCATGGCTAAACATCTGTCGGTTCTGACTTGTGTTAGAATAAGATCTATTGATCTTTTTGCACACTATCACTACGCCCAACAGTCGCGAGTTTGAAGCTTGTCACAGTCATCCCTTCCTAGATCCTACTCGGAATAACACAGACAAGGTTTAGATGTTCCGGGTCTCAAGAATGCCGCCAATTGATTCTAGCCTCTACCACGAAGATTCTGGTCTCATGGATTTGAATGCTCTGTTGTCAGGAGAGGTTATCAAACTTGTGAGTTAGGAGTCCAAGAGATACACACTGAAGCTGTCGCCCAATGACTACGTTGAGCTCAGATAGAAGGAAATGCTTGTCAGGAACGTGTTCATAATTTTGGGAATGATGATGAGTGTCACGAATCATCACATTCGCCATGGTGAAGTACGAGTGAATATCTTAGAACAGAAACAAGCGTGATTGAATAGAAACAGTAGTAATTGCATTAAGTCATCGAGGAACAGCAGAGCTCCTCACCCCCAACCATCGGGTTTAGAGACTCATGCCATCAAAGATACACTAAGGTTTGTCAAAAATGTCATTCGGTACAAAGTAAATCTCTAAAGGTAGTTTTTATACTAAACTAGTAACCTAGGTTTACATAAAATGAGTAACTAGGTGCAGATAGTGCAGAAATCCACTTTCGGGGCCCACTTGGTGTGTGTTTAGGCTGAGCTTCCTGGCTTTCACGTGCACAGGACGTTCTCGGAGTCTAGACGCCAGTTTCGGTGCCAGTTTGGGCGTTTAACTCCAGCTTTGATGCCAGTTCTGGCGTTTTACGCCAGAAAAGGGTCTTTGGTGGGTGTTTTGATGCCAGTTTGGGCCATCAAATCTTGGACAAAGTATAAACTATTATACATTTCTGGAAAGCCCAAGATGTCTACTTTCTGACGCAATTGAGATCGCACCAATTGGGCTTCTGTAGCTCTAGAAAATCTACTTCGAGTGCAGGGAGGTTAGAATCCAACAGCATGAAACACTATAAATACTAGTGTAAAATTTGTTTAAAATACTTTAAAAATACTATAAATATTATTTTAAATATTTGTTTAAAATTACTCATTTATATTAGTGTAAATTATTATTATAATTATTATTTATTAAATATATTATTTTATAAGAATATTATTATATTGATGCACGAAAATCTGTATCACTACAAATTTCCCTCGGCAAGTATACCGAATTATCGTCAAGTAATAACTCACAATAGAGTGAGGTCGAATCCCACAGAGATTAGCGGATTAAGCAAGCAACGGTTGATTGATTAGCCTAGTTAGACGATTTATATTGGAATGATAATCAAATAGGAAATGTAAATGACTAGAAATTAAAAGAAAGCAATAAAGTGCAGAAAAGTAAAATGACAAGAATGTAAAGTGCATAAAGCGTAAATAACCATAAAGTAAATAAAAGATAAAACACGCATTGGCATCAAGAGATATTGCATTCTCCAGATCAAGTTCATTCTCATCTCTTCCTCAATCAATGCATTCATTGATCTCTTGGTTTTCTTAGGGGATTGAATCCCAATTCCTTGGCAATCCAATCTCTCTAAACTTGAACAATTGCCCAATTCCTTAATCTAATTGCTCATGGGAAGAGATGAAGTACAATCACTGATTATACCACATGTTTTTCTAGATCAAAGTATTAGTAGGATTATGGTGCATGAAATTGTGATCATCAATTGCGCCATCAACATGGTACGCTCAATTGCAATCTCAACTCTTTATCACAACTTCGCACAACTAACCAGCAAGTGCACTGGGTCGTCCAAGTAATAAACCTTACGCGAGTAAGGGTCGATCCCACTGAGATTGTTGGTATGAAGCAAGCTATGGTCATCTTGTAAATCTCAGTCAGGCGGATTCAAATGGTTATGGAGGATTAATGATTAAAAGATGAATAAAACATAAAGTAAAGATAGAGATACTTATGTAATTCATTGGTGAGAATTTCAGATAAGCGTATGGAGATGCTTTGTCCCTTCTATCTCTCTGCTTTCCTACTGTCTTCATCCAATCCTTCTTACTCCTTTCCATGGCAAGCTGTATGTTGGGCATCACCGTTGTCAGTGGCTACAGTCCCGTCCTTTCAGTGAAAATGTTCAACGCGCTCTGTCACAGCACGGCTATTCATCTGTCGGTTCTCGATCATGTCGGAATAGAATCTAGTGATTCTTTTGCGTCTGTCACTAACGGCCCACAATCGCGAGTTTGAAGCTCGTCACAGTCATTCAATCCTTGAATCCTACTCAGAATACCACAGACAAGGTTTAGACCTTTCGGATTCTCTTGAATGCCGCCATCAATTCTAGCTTATACCACGAAGATTTCGATTAAGGGATCCAAGAGATATCCATTCAATCTAAAGTAGAACGGAGGTAGTTGTCAGGCACACGTTCATAGGTGAGAATGATGATGAGTGTCACGGATCATCACATTCATCAAGTTGAGGAACAAGTGATATCTTAGAACAAGAATAAGTCAAATTGAATAGAAGAACAATAGTAATTGCATTGATATTCGAGGTACAGCAGAGCTCCACACCTTAATCTATGGTGTGTAGAAACTCCACCGTTGAAAATACATAAGAACAAGGTCTAGGCATGGCCGAATGGCCAGCCTCCCAAAGAGGGTTCAATCATAAAAACATGATCAAAAGATGATCCTAAGATCTAAAGTGATCAAAAGATGTCTAATACAATAGCAAAAGGTCCTATTTGTAGAGAACTAGTAGCTTAGGGTTTACAAAGATGAGTAAATGACATAAAAATCCACTTCCGGGCCCACTTGGTGTGTGCTTGGGCTGAGCATTGAAGCTTTCATGTGTAGAGACCTTTCTTGGAGTTAAACGCCAGCTTTTGTGCCAGTTTGGGCGTTTAACTCCCATTCTTGTGCCAGTTCCGGCGTTTAACGCTGGGCAGTCTTGAGCTGATTTGGAACGCCGGTTTGGGCCATCAACTCTCGAGCAAAGTATGGACTATTATACATTGCTGGAAAGCCCAAGATGTCTAATTTCCAACGAAATTAAGAGCGCGCCAATTGGGCTTTTGTAGCTCCAGAAAATCCACTTTGAGTGCAGGGAGGTCATAATCCAACAGCATCTGCAGTCCTTTTCAGCCTCTGAATCAGATTTTTCCTCAGGTCCCTCAATTTCAGCCAGAAAATACCTGAAATCATAGAAAAACACACAAACTCATAGTAAAGTCCATAAAAGTGAATTTTAACTAAAAACTAATAAAAATATAATAAAAACTAACTAAAACATACTAAAAACATACTAAAAATAATGCCAAAAAGCGTATAAATTATCCGCTCATCACAACACCAAACTTAAATTGTTGCTTGTCCCCAAGCAACTGAAAATAAAATAAGATAAAAAGAAGAGAATATGCAATGAATTCCAAAAATATCTATGAATATCAGTATTAATTAGATGAGCGGGGCTTTTAGCTTTTTGCCTCTGAACAGTTTTGGCATCTCATTTTATCCTTTGAAATTCAGAATGATTGGCTTCTATAGGAACTCAGAATCCAGATAGTGTTATTGATTCTCCTAGTTAAGTATGATGATTCTTGAACACAGCTACTTTATGAGTCTTGGCCGTGGCCCAAAGCACTCTGTCTTCCAGTATTACCACCGGATACATAACATGCCACAGACACATAACTGGGTGAACCTTTTCAGATTGTGACTCAGCTTTGCTAGAGTCCCCAATTAGAGGTGTCCAGGGTTCTTAAGCACACTCTTTTTGCCTTGGATCACAACTTTATTTTTACCCTTGCCTTTTGGTTTAAAGGGCTATTGGCTTTTTCTGCTTGCTTTCTCTCTTTTTTTTCGCATATACTTTTTTTTTTGAATTCACTGCTTTTTCTTGCTTCAAGAATCATTTTTATGATTTTTCAGATCCTCAGTAACATGTCTCCTTTTTCATCATTCTTTCAAGAGCCAACATTCATGAACAACAAATTCAAAAGACATATGCACTGTTCAAGCATACATTTAGAAGTCAAAGTATTGCCACCACATCAAAATAATTAATCTGTTATAAAATTCAAAATTCATGCAATTCTTCTCTTTTTCAATTAAGAACATTTTTCATTTAAGAAAGGTGATGGATTCATAGGACATTCATAACTTTAAGGCATAGACACTAAGACACTAATGATCATAAGACACAAACATAGATAATCATAAGCATAAAAATTCGAAAAACAGAAAAATAAAGAACAAGGAGATTAAAGAACGGGTCCACCTTAGAGATGGCGGCTTGTTCTTCCTCTTGAAGATCTTATGGAGTGCTTGAGCTCTTCAATGTCTCTTCCTTGCCTTTGTTGCTCCTCTCTCATGATTCTTTGATCTTCTCTAATTTCATGGAGGAGGATGGAATGTTCTTGGTGCTCCACCCTTAGTTGTCCCATGTTGGAACTCAATTCTCCTAGGGAGGTGTTGATTTGCTCCCAATAGTTTTGTTGAGGAAAGTGCATCCCTTGAGGCATCTCAAGGATTTCATGATGAGGAATTTCCTCATGTTCATAAGTGGGATCTCTTGTTTGCTCCATCCTCTTCTTAGTGATGGGCTTGTCCTCATCAATGAGGATGTCTCCCTCTATGTTAATTCCAACTGAATTACAGAGGTGACAAATGAGATGAGGGAAGGCTAACCTTGCCAAGGTAGAAGACTTGTCCGCCACCTTATAAAGTTCTTGGGATATAACCTCATGAACTTCTACTTCCTCTCCAATCATGATGCTATGAATCATGATAGCCCGGTCTATAGTAACTTCGGACCAGTTGCTAGTGGGAATGATTGAGCATTAGACAAACTCCAACCATCCCCTAGCCATGGGCTTGAGGTCATGCCTTCTCAGTTGAACCGGCTTTCCTCTTGAATCTCTCTTCCATTGAGCGCCCTCTTCACAAATGTCTATGAGGACTTGGTCCAACCTTTGATCAAAGTTGACCCTTCTAGTGTAAGGGTGTTCATCTCCTTGCATCATGGGCAAGTTGAATGCTAACCTTACATTTTTCGGACTAAAATCTAAGCATTTCCCCCGAACCATTGTAAGCCAATTCTTTGGGTCCGGGTTCACACTTTGATCATGGTTCTTGGTGATCCATACATTGGCATAGAACTTTTGAACCATTAAGATTCTGACTTGTTGAATGGGGTTGGTAAGAACTTCCCAACCTCTTCTTCGGATCTCATGTCGGATCTCCAGATATTCACTCTTTTTGAGTTTGAAAGGGACCTCGGGGATCACCTTCTTCATGGCCACAACTTCATAGAAGTGGTCTTGATGCACCCTTGAGATGAATCTCTCCATCTCCCATGACTCGGAGGTGGAAGCTTTTGCCTTCCCTTTCCTCTTTTTAGAGGTTTCTCCGGCCTTAGGTGCCATAAATGGTTATGAAAAAACAAAAAGTAATGCTTTTATCACACCAAACTTAGAAGGTTTGCTCGTCCTCGAGCAAAAGAAGAAAGAAGAGAATAGGAGATGGAGGTGGCTTTGTTTTTCGGCCAAGGGGGAGAAGTAGTGTGTAGGTTGTGTGAAAATGAAGGAGTGAAGATGGGTTTATATAGTGGTGGAGAGAGGGGTAAGGTTCGGCCATTATGGGTGGGTTTGGGAGGGGAAGTGGTTTGAATTTGAATGGTGAGGTAGGTGGGATTTTATGAAGGATGGATGTGAGTGGTGAAGAGAATGGTGGGATTTGATAGGTGAGGGGTTTTTCGGGGAAGAGGTGTTAAGGTGATTGGTGAATGGGTGAAGAAGAGAGAGAGTGGTGGGGTAGGTGGAGATCCTGTGGGGTCCACAGATCCTGAGGTGTCAAGGATAATTCATCCCTGCACCAAGTGGCGAACAAAAATGCTCCTTCTGCCAATCCTGGCGTTAAATGCCGGGCTGGTGCCCATTTCTAGCGTTTAACGCCAGTCTGGTGCCCCTTTCTGGCGTTAAACGCCCAGAATGGTGCCAGACTGGGCGTTAAACGCCCATTTTGCTGTCTTCACTGGCATTTAAACGCCAGCAAGTTTTCCTCCAGGGTGTGCTATTTTTCTTTCTGTTTTTGCTTTTTCAATTGATTCTGTGACTTCCCATGATCATCAACCTATAGAAAACATAAAATAACAAAAGAAAATAGATAAATATAATATTAGGTTGCCTCCCAACAAGCGCTTCTTTAATGTCAGTAGCTTGACAATGGGCCCTCATGGAGCCTCACAGACGTTCAGAGCAATGTTGGAACCTCTCAACACCAAACTTAGAGTTTGAATGTGGGGGTTCAACACCAAACTTAGAATTTGGTTGTGGCCTCCCAACACCAAACTTAGAGTTTGACTGTGGGGCCTCTGTTTGACTCTGTTTTGAGAGAAGCTCTTCATGCTTCCTCTCTATGGTTACAGAGGGATATCCTTGAGCCTTAAACACAAAGGATTCTTCATTCACTTGAATGATCAATTCTCCTCTGTCAACATCAATCACAGCCTTTGTTGTGGCTAGGAAGGGTCTGCCAAGGATGATGGATTCATCCATGCACTTTCCAGTCTCTAGGACTATGAAATCAGCAGGGATGTAATGGTCTTCAATCTTTACCAGAACATCCTCTACAAGTCCATAAGCTTGTTTTCTTGAATTGTTTGCCATCTCTAGTGAGATTCTTGCAGCTTGTACCTCAAAGATCCCTAGCTTCTCCATTACAGAGAGAGGCATGGGGTTTATGCTTGACCCTAGGTCACACAGAGCCTTCTCAAAGGTCATGGTGCCTATGGCACAAGGTACTGAGAACTTCCTAGGGTCCTATCTCTTTTGAGGTAATCTCTGCCTAGTCAAGTCATCCAGTTCTTTGGTGAGCAAAGGAGGTTTATCCTCCCAAGTCTCATTACCAAATAACTTGTCATTTAGTTTCATGATTGCTCCAAGGTACTTAGCAACTTGCTCTTCAGTGACATCTTCGTCCTCTTCAGAGGAAGAATACTCATCAGAGCTCATGAATGGCAGAAGTAAATCCAATGGAATCTCTATGGTCTCAGTGTGAGCCTCAGATTCCCATGGTTCCTCATTAGGGAGCTCATTGGAGGCCAGTGGACGTCCATTGAGGTCTTCCTCAGTGGCGCTCACTGCCTCTTTCTCCTCTCCCAATTCGGCCATATAGGTCATGTTAATGGCCTTGCATTCTCCTTTTGGATTCTCTTCAGTATTGCTTGGAAGAGTACTAGGAGGGAGTTCAGTAACTTTCTTACTCAGTTGACCCACTTGTGCCTCCAAGTTTCTAATGGAAGACCTTGTTTCAGTCATGAAACTCTGAGTGGTTTTGATTAGATCAGAGACCATGGTTGCTAAGTCAGATTGGCTCTGCTTAGAATTCTCTGTCTGTTGGTGAGAAGATGATGGAAAAGGCTTGCCATTGCTAAGCTTGTTTTTTCCACCATTATTGTTGTTGAAACCTTGTTGAGGTCTCTGTTGATCCTTCCATGAGAGATTTGGATGATTTCTCCATGAAGGATTATAGGTGTTTCCATAGGGTTCTCCCATGTAATTCACCTCTTACATTGATGGGTTCTCAAGATCATAAGCTTCTTCTTCAAATGAAGCGTCCTTAGTACTGCCTGATGCAGCTTGCATTCTAGACAGACTTTGAGAAATCATATTGACTTGCTGAGTCAATATTTTGTTCTGAGCCAATATGGCATTCAGAGTATCAATCTCAAGAACTCCTTTTTTCTAATTCGTCCCATTGTTCACAAGATTCCTTTCAGAAGTGTACATGAATTGGTTATTTGTAACCATTTTAATGAGTTCTTGAGCTTCTGCAGGCGTCTTCTTCAGATGAAGAGATCCTCCAACAGAGCTGTCCAATGACATCTTGGACAGTTCAAACAGACCATCATAGAAGATACCTATAATGCTCCATTCAGAAAGCATGTCAGAGGGACACTTTCTGATCAATTGTTTGTATCTTTCCCAAGCTTCATAGAGGTATTCACCTTCCTTCTGTCTGAAGGTTTGCACTTCCACTCTAAGCTTACTCAATTTTTGAGGTGGAAAGAACCTTGCCAAGAAGGCATTGACTAGCTTTTCCCAAGAGTTCAGGCTTTCTTTAGGTTGTGAGTCCGACCATATCCTAGCTCTGTCTCTTACAGCAAAAGGGAATAGCATAAGTTTGTAGACCTCAGGGTCAACCCCATTAGTCTTGACAGTGTCACAGATTTGCAAGAATTCAGCTAAAAACTGATGAGGATCTTCCAATGGAAGTCTATGGAACTTGCAATTCTGTTGCATTAGAGAAACTAATTGAGGCTTAAGCTCAAAGTTGTTTGCTCCAATGGCAGGGATAGAGATGCTTCTCCCATAGAAGTCAGGAGTAGGTGCAGTAAAGTCACCAAGTACCTTCCTTGCATTGTTGGCATTATTATTGTGTTCGTCTGCCATGTCTTCTTCTTGTTTGAAGATTTCTGTTAGGTCCTCTACAGAGAGTTGTGCTTTAGCTTCTCTTAGCTTCCGCTTCAAGGTCCTTTCAGGTTCAGGGTTAGCCTCAACAAGAATGCTTTTGTCTTTGCTCCTGCTCATATGAAAGAGAAGAGAACAAGAAAATAAGGAATCCTCTATGTCACAGTATAGAGATTCCTTAAGGTGTCAGAGGAAAAGAAAAATAGAAGGAAGAGGTAGAAGAATTTGAACTTATCAAGAAAGATAGAGTTCGAATTGTGCATTGAGGAGGAGTGTTAGTCCATAAATAGAAGGATGTGAGAAGAGGGGAAGAAATTTTCAAAAATTAAAGTGAATTAGTTAAAAGAAATTTTAAGAAATGGTAAATGATTTTCGAAAAATAAGGTTGGGAAAGAAATAAAGTGATTTTTGAAAAAGATTTTGAAATTAGAAATCAAAAAGATATGATTGAAAAATTAATTTTGAAAAAAATGTGATAAAAATATATGATTGAAAAGATATAGTTTTAAAAAGATTTGATTGAAAAGATATGATTGAAAAACAATTTAAAAAGATTTGATTCTTTTTTTAAAAATTAATGACTTGGCTAATAATTTAAAAGATATGATTCAGACATTAAACCTTTCTCAACAGAAAAGGCAACATACTTGAAATGTTGAATCAAATCATTAATTGTTAGCAAGTATGGAAAGAAATTGATTTTGAAAATATATGATTGAAAAGATATGATTTGAAAAAGATTTGATTTTGAAAAAATATGAAAACTTAAAAAAATTTGAATTAAAAACAAAATCTTCCCTCTTGTGCCATCCCGGCATTAAACGCCCAAAACACTACCCTTTTGGGCGTTAAACGCCCAGCCAGGTACCCTGGCTGGCGTTTAAACGCCAGTTTTCCTTCCTCAGTGGGCGTTTTCAATGCCCAGCATTTTCTGTGTAATTCCTCTGCTGTATGTTCTGAATCTTCAATTCTCTGTATTATTGACTTGAAAAGACAAAAAAAAAATTTGAATTTTTAATAATGAGGAATAATCAAAATGCAACTAAGATCAAATAAACAATGCATGCAAGACACCAAACTTAGAAGTTTGTATACTATTGACACTAACAAATTGAGAATGCATATGAGAAACAACAAAACACTCAAGACAAGAGAATTTAAAGATCAGAGTAAGGAAATCATCAAGAACAACTTGAAGATCAATGAAGACACATGACTGAATTCGAAAAATGCAAGAAGAATAGAAACATGCAATTGACACCATACTTAAAATGAGACACTATACTCAAACAAGAAATATTTTTGGTTTTTATGATTTTGTAATTTTATTTGGATTTTTTGAAAATTATATGGAAGAGAAAATAAAGAGATTTAAAATTTTTAATAAGAATTCCAAGAATCATGCAATGTTAGTCTAAAGCTTTAGTCTAAAGAAATTAGACATGGCTAGCCAAGCTTCAGCAGGACATTGCATTCAAGAGCTAAATTGATGAGAATCAATCAGCTTTGGTGATGATGAAAACATCACCTTGAAACTCTAGAATTCATTCTTAAAAATTCTGAAGAAAAATACCTAATCTAAGCAACATGATGAACCGTCAGTTGTCCAAACTCAAACAATCCCCGGCAACGGCGCCAAAAACTTGGTGCACGAAATTGTGATCATCAATGGCGCCATCAACATGGTACGCTCAATTGCAATCTCAACTCTTTATCACAACTTCGCACAACTAACCAGCAAGTGCACTGGGTCGTCCAAGTAATAAACCTTACGCGAGTAAGGGTCGATCCCACAGAGATTGTTGGTATGAAGCAAGCTATGGTCATCTTGTAAATCTCAGTCAGGCAGATTCAAATGGTTATGGAGGATTAATGATTAAAAGATAAATAAAACATAAAGTAAAGATAGAGATACTTATGTAATTCATTGGTGAGAATTTCAGATAAGCGTATGGAGATGCTTTGTCCCTTCCGTCTCTCTGCTTTCCTACTGTCTTCATCCAATCCTTCTTACTCCTTTCCATGGCAAGCTGTATGTTGGGCATCACCGTTGTCAGTGGCTACAGTCCCGTCCTCTTAGTGAAAATGTTCAACGCGCTCTGTCACAGCACGGCTATTCATCTGTCGGTTCTCGATCATGTCGGAATAGAATCCAGTGATTCTTTTGCGTCTGTCACTAACGCCCCACAATCGCGAGTTTGAAGCTCGTCACAGTCATTCAATCCTTGAATCCTACTCAGAATACCACAGACAAGGTTTAGACCTTCCGGATTCTCTTGAATGCCGCCATCAATTCTAGCTTATACCACGAAGATTTCGATTAAGGGATCCAAGAGATATCCACTCAATCTAAAGTAGAACGGAGGTGGTTGTCAGGCACACGTTCATAGGTGAGAATGATGATGAGTGTCACGAATCATCACATTCATCAAGTTGAGGAACAATGATATCTTAGAACAAGAATAAGCCAAATTGAATAGAAGAAAAATAGTAATTGCATTGATACTCGAGGTACAGCAGAGCTCCACACCTTAATCTATGGTGTGTAGAAACTCCACCGTTGAAAATACATAAGAACAAGGTCTAGGCATGGCCGAATGGCCAGCCTCCTAAAGAGGGTTCAATCATAAAAACATGATCAAAAGATGATCCTAAGATCTAAAGTGATCAAAAGATGTCTAATACATTAGCAAAAGGTCCTATTTGTAGAAAACTAGTAGCTTAAGGTTTACAAAGATGAGTAAATGACATTAAAATCCACTTCCGGGCCCACTTGGTGTGAGCATTGAAGCTTTCATGTGTAGAGACTTTTCTTGGAGTTAAACGCCAGCTTTTGTGCCAGTTTGGGCGTTTAACTCCCATTCTTGTGCCAGTTCCGGCGTTTAACGCCGGGCAGTCTTGAGCTGATTTGGAACGCCGGTTTGGGCCATCAAATCTCGGGAAAAGTATGAACTATTATACATTGCTGGAAAGGCCAGGATGTCTACTTTCCAACGCAATTGAGAGCGCGCCAATTGGGCTTGTGTAGCTCCAGAAAATCCACTTCGAGTGCAGGGATATCAGAATCCAACAGCATCTGCAGTCCTTTTCAGCCTCTGAATTAGATTTTTGCTCAGGTCCCTCAATTTCAGCCAGAAAATATCTGAAATCACAGAAAAATACACAAACTAATAGTAAAGTCCAGAAAAGTGAATTTTAACTAAAAACTAATAAAAATATAATAAAAACTAACTAAAAATATACTAAAAACATACTAAAAACAATGCCAAAAAGTGTATAAATTATCCGCTCATCAGATTACATGTCACTATATCCATCCAACCCCCAACTCAGTCCAACATGAGAAAGCATTTCTAGCATGATTTCCTCATTTCTCTTCCAAGGTTAAGAGAAAATCCAAGTATGAGCAATTTTCCTTCTGAGACAATTGTTTAATTGGATGAAAATCGAAAGCTTTCAAGCAAATCAAGAGAAAAGAAAAAGGAAGAAGAATGAAAAAGTATTATTGATCTATTGAATTATAATAGAGCTCCTTAACCCAATAAAAAGAGTTAGTTGTTCATTGCTCTATTAAAAAAAAAGAAAAGAAGTGCAGAAAAATAAAGATGAAGATTAAGAATTCAAAAACTGATCAAAATTCATAAATAAAAATTACAAATTAAAACTAAACTACTACTAAGGAAGAAAAAAAGAAGAGTGTATGAGGGGAGGGAGTCCGAAGACCCCCCTCTCTGGTGTGTCCAGCCACCCCTCTGAATCCTCCTTAATTCTATGAAACTAAAGCCTTTATATAGGCTTTTCTAAATTACAACTTGAAATAAAATTAAAAGCAAATTACAATCAAATTAACTATTCTAGATGTCTTTTGTGGCCTTGATTGGTTGACAATTGTGGGCTTGCTTGCTTGAGAAGTGCATTCTTTGCATGGGTGCCCATTAGTATTGAAGTTGGTGAGAACGTTGATGATCAACGTTTGTGTGAAAACGTTGAGTCAAACATTACCTAAAAAATGATTTCATGGGTGCTTCCAGCAGCGTTTGACTCAACGTTGGTGCACCAACGTTCGCCTGGTCACGCGTATGCGTGAATGGTCAATTTTGCCATTTCACGCTTACGCGTATGCGTCAAACTAAATTTTACGCATGTGGTCGCTCAGGCATTCGCGTGACAGGCTGAAATGCGTGTTCATGCGTATGCGTCATTGACACGTACGCGTCGCTGCAATTTTCCCAACTTCAAATTTTTAGCTTTTTATCGCAAATGTTGGGGGTAACGTTGGTTTACCAACATTCCCTCCAACGTTGTACCCTTGTGCGTACGCACACTTGCAACCTTTCTTCTTGTGCGTACGCACACAAGGCAATTCTTCCCACTCCAACTTTTGAGATCTATCGAGGACGTTGAAGATAACGTTGGTTCACCAACGTTCCCTCCAACGTTGGTTCTTCAGGATTTGTATACCAACGTTGGTTCACCACCAATGTTCCCCAACGTTCCCACTAACGTTGGGTCTCCAACTTTGCTAAAAACGTTGGTTCTATCTTTTTGCTTTCCTCTGCTTCTGCTTTTAAGCTCCTTTCTTCTTTCATACTTGTTTTGTGCTTTTTACTTTCTTAAAATGTTGAAAAACCAAAAGCATGTTCATAATAAGGAAGGTTTGGGTTTTGAAAAAGGAAAATTTAAAAATGCTAAAACTCCTATTAGGCAACCGCAAGCCCAAAAGGTAAGCATACCTAAAAGGAATGAAGCCTTTAAACATCCTCCTCAACATGCTTCATTTAGAAATTATAATCACAATGCATATAGATCAAAAGATGTTGCATTTAGGAAACAACCTAGGCAACCATTTAGAAACATGCATAGGATGCATAATCCAAATGTCATATGTCATTATTGTAATAAAGTAGGTCATATAGCACCCGTATGCTTTACTAGAATTAAACATATAAACTTTCATAGTCAAGATACGAGATGGGCACCTTATGGGCATTATGCTCATACTAACCATCAAGGACCCAAATTCACTTGGGTACCTAAATCCCAATTTTAATTATTTTGTAGGTACGTGTTGGAGTTAAGGATACAAATTGGTATGTTGATAGTGGATGCTCCAAACACATGACCGGCGATGAATCAAAATTCACCGCAATAGAGCCTACAAACGGAGGAAACGTGATCTATGGAGACAACAACACCGGCAAAGTAATCGGCGTTGGAAAAGTTGGTAAAAATCCTTCTACCTCCATAGATAATGTTATACTTGTCAAAGGTCTCAAACATAATCTCATTAGTGTTAGCCAACTCTGTGACAAAGGAAACTTAGTCACCTTTGATTCAAAATGTTGTTTGATAAAAAGGCAAGACACTAATGAAATTGTGCTAATTGGGCACCGTGTTGACAATGTATACATGATTAATCTAAATGAAGTCTCCTCAAATGATGTGAAATGCCTTGTTAGTAAAAATGATGAAACTTGGTTATGGCATCGTAGAGTAGCTCATGCTAACATGGACCATCTTAACAAGTTGGTCTCTAAAGAGTTAGTAATTGGCTTACCAAAGCTACGTTTTGAAAAAGACGTCCTTTGCGACGCATGTCAAAAGGGAAAACAAGTAAAGGCCTCTTTTAAATCCAAAAACATTGTTTCAACAACAAGGCCATTACAACTTTTGCACATGGATTTATTTGGTCCTTCTAGGACTATGAGCTTTGGTGGCAATTACTATGCTTTAGTTATTGTTGATGATTACTCTCGATTTACATGGACCTTGTTCCTAGCAAACAAGAGTGATGCATTTCGAGCATTCAAAAGATTAGCCAAAGTTATTCAAAATGAAAAGAATTTGCATATATCATCTATTAGAAGTGATCATGGTGGAGAATTTGAAAACAATCTTTTTGAAACTTTTTGTGAAGAAAATGGCATTGAGCATAATTTTTCCTCTCCTAGAACACCACAACAAAATGGTGTGGTTGAAAGGAAAAATCGTCATTTAGAAGAAATGGCGAGAACTATGCTCAATGAGGCTAATATTCCTAAGTACTTTTGGGCGGATGCGGTTAGTACCGCGTGTTATGTTATGAATAGGATTATCATTCGACCTATTCTTAAGAAAACACCGTACGAATTGTACAAAGGAAGAAAGCCAAATATTTCCCACCTTCACGTCTTTGGTTGTAAATGCTTTATTCTAAATAATGGAAAAGATAACTTAGGCAAATTTGATGCTAAGGCTGATGAAGGAATCTTCTTAGGCTATTCTTTAACTAGCAAAGCTTTTAGAGTATATAATAAACGCATCATGACTATGGAAGAAAGTATTCATGTCGCTTTTGATGAAACTAACCGTTATTGTGCTAGAAAATATTTTGATGAAAATGTAGAAAACTTTGATTCACTAAATTTGAATGGTGAAGACAAAGAAAAAGGTTTAAATGAAGCCTCTACAAGCTCAACAAAGGATAGTGTTCAAGTTGAAGAAATTGAACCATCACAAGCACAAATAAATGCACTTCCAAAGGATTGGCGTACTTCAAAGGATCATCCTCTAGACAACGTCATTGGTGATGTTTCGAAAGGGGTAACAACTCGATCCACTTTTAGAAATTTATTTGCATATAGTGCTTTTGTTTCTCAAATTAAACCATCTACCATTGAGTCCGCAATTGATGATGAACATTGGGCTATGGCAATGCAAGAGGAGCTTAACCAATTCAAACGAAATGACGTTTGGGAATTGGTGCCTAAACCAAGTAATCAAACAATTGTAGGAACAAAATGGGTTTTTAGAAATAAACTTGATGAAAATGGTACAATTGTTAGAAACAAAGCTAGATTAGTAGCTAAAGGTTATAATCAAGAAGAAGGCATTGATTATGACGAAACTTATGCTCCCGTAGCAAGATTAGAAGCAATTAGAATGTTACTTGCTTTTGCATCCTCTTATAACTTCAAACTTTATCAAATGGATGTTAAGAGTGCCTTTCTTAATGGTTTCATTAAAGAAGAAGTATATGTTGAACAACCTCCCGGTTTTGAGGATTATGAAAATCCTAATCATGTTTTTAAACTCAAGAAAGCTCTTTATGGTCTTAAACAAGCTCCAAGAGCTTGGTATGAACGTTTGAGCAAGTTTTTAATAGAAAAGGGTTTTAGAAGAGGGAAGGTTGATACAACTTTATTTATCTTGATAGAAAACAAAAATATCCTTTTGATACAAGTTTATGTCGATGACATAATATTTGGTTCAACTAACGAATCACTTTGCAAGTTTTTCTCAAACCTCATGCAAAGTGAATTTGAAATGTCCATGATGGGTGAACTCAACTTCTTCCTTGGTTTGCAAATCAAACAAGGAAAAGAAGGAACTTTCATTAGCCAAACCAAATATTGCAAGGAACTGCTCAAAAGATTTGGAATGGACAATGCTAAGGCAATGGACACACCAATGAGCACTACTTGCTACCTTGATAAAGATGAACAAGGTAAAAGCATAGATGTAAAGAAGTATAGAGGCATGATAGGATCATTACTTTATCTAACGGCAAGTAGGCCAGATATCATGTTTAGTGTATGCATGTGTGCGAGATACCAAGCTAATCCTAAGGAATCTCACTTAAGTGCGGTAAAAAGGATTATGAAGTATCTCATAGGAACATTAAATGTTGGATTGTGGTATCCGAAAGGATCCACTTGTGATTTGATTGGTTATTCCGATTCCGATTTTGCCGGTTGCAAATTGGATAGGAAAAGCACTAGCGGCACTTGTCACTTGCTAGGAAACTCTCTTGTTTCATGGCATAGTAAGAAACAAGTAAGTGTAGCCTTGTCTACCGCCGAAGCCGAGTATGTAGCCGCCGGTAGTTGTTGCGCCCAAATTTTATGGATGAAACAACTTATGGATTATGGACTCATGCTTGATCACATTCCTATCAAATGTGATAATACTAGTGCAATAAATTTAACCAAGAATCCGGTTCAACATTCAAGAACCAAGCATATTGAGATTAGACATCACTTCATAAGAGACCATGTTGAAAAGGGTGATGTGGTTATTGAATTTGTCGAAACTAGTAAACAACTAGCGGACATCTTCACTAAACCTTTATGTAAAGAAAGTTTTTTTAACATCCGAAATAAACTTGGTATCTTGGATTCTAATCTAATATGATTTGTTTGAATTCATTGTATTTATATTGCTATTTTTGTATCTCTTACTAACTTAAGCATTGGAGATATCCAATTAGCCATTGTTTTGTAGGTTTATGAGTTGATGAATGAGTGATTAATCTTGAGGTAGACTGATGAATTTGAAGATTATAAACAATGGAGGATCAACAAATTGAAGTTTATAATGGTTTAAGTGAGTATATACATGATGGAACTCAAAGGATTGAAGAAAGAACCACCAAAGGATGAAAATTTGGTGATTTTGGGCAAAATGGTGCATTTTGCATCGATGCAACCAAGCTTTGCATCGATGCAAAGCACACGACGTGCTATGTGCATCGATGCAAAACCTATTGCATCGATGCAAACACGACCAAATTGCACAAAAATACGTGAATTTGGCATTTTTGAGCAACAAAGCCCCACTTTTTCATCATCTTCAACCTCACAACTCATATCCCACATTCAAACCTCCATAACCTCCAAAACAAGCTCACATATAGCTTCATACAACTCACAAAACTTTGATACCCACTACAAACAAATTACATATTTGAAGTCCCCACATTCTCCTCTACAAAACCCATAAAACAAAATCATGCACAATGCCTAGAATCAAGAGAACCATCAAGAAGTCAAAGGGCTCTTCAAGTGTGGTTCCACCTCCAAATGATCATCCTTTGGCAAGGTATTTTGCTTCTAATGAAGATCTTCAATTCTATGAGGCAAGGCTCACCGGAAGAAAGGAAATTCCTCCGAGGTATTTGGATCCGACCCTTCTTGTCATTCATAAGTTTGATACTCTTAAGGCTATTCTAGTTCATCAAGGCCTCATGGATTTTGTTCAAATTAAGAGTAAATATTATCCGGATTTAGTTGCCATAGCCTATAGTACACTCATGATTGAGATTGTTGAGGAAGATGAATCAAATTTCACATTATTCTTCAAGATAGGAAGAAAGGATTATAGGCTAGATGGTGATGAGTTAGCCACCATTTGGGAGTTGCCAAATCAAGGTGACTTGTTTCAAGGTGGTAAGACCCCAATTGATGAATAGGGTTATTCAAAGGAAAATGCCATGCATTTATTCAACCTTGTACAAGGAGCTCACTCAAAAATTAGTTGCAATTCAATGAGTGCGGAACATAGAACTTTGTTATATCTAGTCACCTATGTATTGCAACCTAGAATATCTGGGCATGCGAATGTAAATGATGAAGATTTGATTGTCATGTGGGCTATGATAAATGGGATTAAGATTAATTGGCCATACTTTATAGTACAACATATGACTAGGCTCAAGATGAAGGATAGGAATGGTGGATTAGGATTCCTTTGCCTATGGTCTAAAGTCTTTGATTATGTTGGTATTGATGTATCAAATGAAATTGCCAAGGAAGTACCACCTCAATCTTGTATCAACACTCATCTTCTCAACAAAATGGGAAGAAGAAATGTTAATGAACAAGGTCCTCAAGAGCAAGCTCCTCCACAAGCACCTCAAGCTCAAGAACCACCCTCTTTGGTTGATGTAATGAGAGAATTACAATCCATCAACCAAAACATCCAAAGGATTGAAATAGAGCATGGTAGGCAACTTGAAGCACTTAATCGTCGTGTGTCTCGTGTAGATCATCACACAGGTCGCTTGGATCGTCGTATTGATGACTTATATGAGCATTTCGGCATCCACCTACCGTATGAAGAGGATAGTGATGATAATGAAGACCAAGATTGATTGTCTCCTCTTCATCAAGTCACTTTTTATTGCTTTATGTTTATTTGATTATATGAATTGTTAAACTAACTCCTAGTAAGCTAAGGATTTCTATTATGGTTTAAATACTTTGATAACTGTTTAATGATTAATGCTTGTATGCTTATTTAGTGAATAACTCAAAATAGGCTTGGTACCCCTATTTTAAGTTAATGTGCATGCTTTGATATATTTCACTTCTTTAGGGGGAATTATGCATGCTTGTTAAAAATAAAAAGAGGAAATCAAATTCTTTTTGAAAGGGGGAATATCTCATCCTTGAGATTAATAGAGAAATTGAACTTAAAAAAATTCATTGTTTTATGCATGCTTCTATAACACATTTCAAACTCCTTTCTTTTTGATAATGTCAAAAGGGGGAAGAAAAGTTTGAGGATATTTGAAGTTTTGAACTTTTTTGAGGATTTGAAAAGAAGAAAAAAAAAGTTTGCGAAACAATGATTTCAAAAAGACTTCTGCTAAGCAAAAAACTTTGATAGTTAAATCGTTTTCCTTGATAAACGCCCTTTAAGGGAACAAATGCACATATTTAGGGGGAACTTCTGCAAATTTTTCTTTTGTGAAGTCTTCTCCAAAGCTTTCTATAAAACAAAGTGCATTATTGTTGCTTTCAAAATCATTTATAAATACATATCCTCAAAATTAGTTTGTCATTATCAAAAAGGGGGAAATTGTAAATCATGTTGCTTGTATGTGAAGTTTGTATTCATAGGTTTTGATGAATGACAAACCAACAAACGACATGAAAGACAAACCAACAAACAAATTGAATGAACAAGCTTGATTGAAAGATCAACCAACATTCAACGTTGAGGAATGAAGAGTTGAAAGCAACACAACAACAACAAGAAACTCTAGTCCACAACATTTGAAGACAAGTATAGTGTCTTAGGACTTAGGTAACTTCTTGTTAAGAACCAATTGCTAAATCTCTCAACACACACTCACAAAATGTTTTGATGCACATCTTGCAATTCGATGCTAGCCAAATGATTTAAAAACTTGTTTTCAAAGGTACAAAAGCATAGGAATTGACTCCAACAAGTTTGAGATCAATCCTAAGCATTTTGAAGTGATTTTAAGCCATTCTTTAAGGTTTGCATCGATGCACACTCATCTTGCATCGATGCAAAGCATGCAACGACTTGTTGCATCGATGCAAAGATGTTTGCATCGATGCAACCTAGCTGAAAATTCAAATTTCAGCGTCAAAGACACATTTGCATCGATGCAAAGTGTTATGCATCGATGCAAATAATTCAAAAACATAAAAAACGGCTAGTTTTGACATAAAGGCTCAATCCCATTAATTCCCTAACATTTCTAAGGTTTGGGGAATCTATAAATGGATGGATTGAAGCCTTATTTCACGA
Source organism: Arachis stenosperma (assembly GCF_014773155.1). Lineage (NCBI taxonomy): Eukaryota > Viridiplantae > Streptophyta > Magnoliopsida > Fabales > Fabaceae > Arachis > Arachis stenosperma. The sequence continues at coordinate 79,999,785 of NC_080383.1, forward strand.
TCTTTGTGCATTTGCAAACTATCTTGTTCATATTCTTTCATTCTACACATTTTTAAGGTGTTATAATACACAATTTGAGAGAGCAATATCAATTGGTTCAATAGTGCTAAACTTGTAATCATACACTCTTCTAGAGAGTACCCATTTCATCTCAACAATTCTTTGAGAATTGTTTTCTTGTACACCTTGTAAATTGGAGTGTGATCTCCAAGGTTGAGTCAAGAGTTATAAACACTATAGTCGGTGAGGATACCAAAGAGGTATACTAAGTACTCAAGGCAAATCTTAGAGAAGGTATCTCTAAGTGGAGTGGGTTAGTATACGAGTGGTGATCATATACCGTGAGGTGTTAGAAACTAAGGACTCGGATTGTAAAAGGTTTTGCGCGAGCACCTTGAAGCTTGGCTATAGTGGAACTTCTCAATTGCGATTGAGAAAGAAAGTGGACGTAGGACAAGGATTGTGCCGAACCACTCTAAATAGCGTTTGCATTTCTCCAAACTCATCTCTTCAACATTATTGTCTTTTACCTTTGAGCAAATAAATTGTGATCGAAAAGTAGCTTCGTAAGTACTTAAGGAGTGGCTTAAGTCCGATTGGTGAAAAGCTTGATCAATTTATTTGAGTTGGTGTCTATTGGAAAGTAAAAGCTCCTTATAAATGCTTAGCAATTGAGTTAAGCTCTTGGAAAAATACTAGTACTATAACACTTTTGTATATTGTCTTTAACTTTCGTAAAAAGATTCATTGTTATTGCATTACTCAATTCACCCCCCCCCCCTCTTGAGTAATTGTGCATAGGTTCTACATGGCTTCCAAGAGAAGGGGTCACATACTTCAGATGGAGAATTAGCGCCTGCAAGTACTTGTAGAGGTCATGTTTGACATACTTCGGTTGGAGAATCAGCGTATGCAAGAAGTAGAAACTTGCAGAGGTTATGTCACTAGAATGCCTTATCTGACTTGTGAGTTGGATTGCGTCGGGTGCAGGTCGAAACTGACAAATGAGCTCATTACCTACACTAGAGATAAACATGCATCATAATTAGAACCTTGTTTTCTGTGGTTTTGTATGTGTTGTGCTTGATTTTTTATGTTCTTTAATTATTATGTTTGTTGTGTTTATTATTGGTTGTTGCTGTTGACTGGGTATAGTATTAAAACGGACTTAATTAACTACCCCGGTCCTACTACGAACTCTTCAGTTCTTACCCCCTATTTTCACCCCTTTCAGCTACAGGCGTGGAGGCTTATTGCGAAGCTGGCGGAGCATAGAAGAAAATGTTTGCAAGTTGAGTTGTTGTTAGAATTTATTTTTCTTCCCTCGCTTATTAGTTGAAGTTTTGTTCGGAGGGATAGATTTTGTGGTTGGTTTTGTATGTAATATTATAATTTGTTATTAATATTAAGTATGTGAATATGCGATATTTGTTCTTAACGGAGAAGTTTTAAATTTCTAAAAGAATTGTCGACAGACCACTGCGTAAAATCTCAATATTAAATAGATAATAAAGGAATTAGGTTAGTAACGCCTTACTTTTGGTAGATCATGACATGCTAAAAGTTGGGTCGTTACACAAATGATGACGATAATGTCCTTGAACTAGATCGAACAACTATAACCCGAAAAATTCACTTAAAATTGTTGTCCTATATATATATATATATATATATATATATATATATATATATATATATATATATATATATATATATATAACTCAGGAACAAGCATATGAATTTGTACAAAGAAAGATTGCTTAATACTAATTAGAACCAGAAGTAAGTCAATCCAAGTCATGAGTCAGATAGAGATCAACTTGTTAACAATTTGATAGCTAAGTTCATGAGTTTGTGAGCTAAGTTTGAATTTAAAGTTGAGCTCTATAATTTGTGAGCTTTTAGTGAGTCAAGATTAAACTTGGTCTGATTTAGCTTTGCTTAATTTATTTTTAACCATAGTTATCAAACTAGGATCGAACCGGTTAGTTTGATCGAAATAGTGAACTGAACTCTGACAGTGTACCATAAAAGTGTACATGACTCATCCACTAGGCTAGTGTTATTAATATATCATTTTATCATTTTATTGACAAGTTTTATATATAAGTTTTGTTGAAATAAATACAAAGATACTTGACATAACTTTTAATTCTTAAAACTTAAATTAAGAGTGTATAATTGGCAGTAAATAGTTATAGGATTCAATCTTGTTATTTTATTGCCAATAAATAATTATACGTTATAAATAGAAAGTTATTAAAAACGTTTTTAAAATTTTAAAATTTGAATTATAGATTTAATTTTATTTATTATTAATCTATTATAATAATTACAAATTTTAAAAATCATAAGATTATATGATGTAAAATTATTGACAGGAAATAATTGTACGTTATAATTAGCAAGTTTTTAATAACACTTTTAAAAATTTTGAATTTTAAAATTTTAAAAGCAATTACATTTATTTATTATCATTTTTTTGTGGTCAAAAGGGATCAAGGACCCAACCAAGGAACAAAAGAAATGAAAACAAAAAACTAATTACAATCTCTCGATTTAACAACACCCAAACTTTCCATGAGGAGGCAAAGCTTGACATCAGGGGAAGGAACTTAAAAAATGTGAGGACCAAAGAAAAGATAATGTCCTTTCTTAGCAAAGTATGTGCAGCATTAAATGGTATTAATAAATTGCAAGATTTCAGTCAAATAATTATACCATATAAATTAAACTCTTCTTAATTTAGGCCAAAATCTTTCTTCTTTCAAATAGAGAAGGATGGCATGAGAGATGGCGACGATGACTCATCATCGTCTTAGGGACAGTGTTGTACGCATCAAGTCATCATCATCTTTCTTCTTTCAAAAATAAATCAGAAAGAAAATCTATAGATACAAAATCAAATAAATTTCTATTAATGGACTTATTATAACATATCTCTCTACTGATATGCATCAAAACGCCAAAAAATATCACTGCAGCCAAATGACAATAATGTCCAAGAATACGATCGAGATAAAATGATTGTACATCAATATGTATTTATATATTCTTATAAAAGGAATAAGTCAATAATGCCCAACTTTTGTATGTAGGGATTTAAAGGTGTGCAACGACCACTTCAAATGCCAATGTATGAAGTAGATGTACAAGTATCCCATAGAGAAGCAGTGCGAGCATCAAGCGCACCAATTGTTGCACATCTTCGAGCAAAATCGAACCATTATCCATTTTAGACAGCAAAATATGCATGCTTGTGCAGAAGAAACCAAAGGTTAAATATTTTTTTTTTTTTTTGAGTATTGTGATTGATATATTAAAATTTTCATTTTTGAGTGATACGCATAGAATGCTTTAATAAAAACCATTTGAACTCGAACAAGGAATAATAACTTATTTCAAAATGGGTAGCAAGATTAACTTCAGTAAGGGAAAGGTAGAGATGTTTGCATATATTTTTTAGCCGGATTTATTATCAAGGTATATATTTTTTCATGTTCTTAAATACGCTCAATATTCATTTATTATTATTTTTGCATTGAATCTATATTTACTTGTTATTAGTGAGAACATTGTGAAGATAGGAGGTTCGTCCGCAATACGTTAAGAACTTTTTTACTTGAACAAGGATCATACAATTACTGAAAAGGTAAAAATGATTCTCTATTAATCTAACTTAGTCATCTATATGCCCAAACAATCAATCCCTAACCGTATCTATGTTTGATATAGATCATCGAGTTTTGGGCTAGGAAATGTACTTGGGATCAAAAACACGTTATACTAAAGACAACTTAGTGCCTTCTTCCCTTATTTTTAATATGTCTTTTACAGTTATGAAATAAGAATTCTTGGATTGAAAAATGCTTGACGATTTAGATTTGTTCGTACTTTATGAATGATTTTATTTTGTTATTTATGTGGTAACTTAAATTACAAAATAATTAAAAGATTGACTGCCTTTCTAGTATATATTTAAACTATGTATTATATTGTTATAATAATAATTTTCTTAAAATGTACTTGTTATTAAAAAATATTTTTCTGATATAATTATGTTTACTACTATCAAAATTTTATTCTATACTTTTATTTACATTTTTTATAACATATAAAATAGGTTGATGTATTTCAACATCTTCAAATAGAAGAGCTAATTGATGAATATGCTTCTGATTATATGAAAAAATACCCTTTACTTGAATATGTGAGCTCTTGTCCCTATCTCTTCAGCTAGCATAAAACTACTTATATTTTTTGACACCACTATTAAACAATTCATTGTATTTAAATTTATATTCCCATTAAAGATAATGATCACTTGTATCTAATGGTTATGAATTTGGAATTAAAAGCTCTTTTACATTTGGACTTCAACCTACCACCAGAGTGCAAAGGACCACAAACTGAATCTACTAACACTCTAGTTCTGATCTAAACCATTCCAATTGATGTGGCTAATTTCTATAATATCTCCTTGCAAATAATAACGCTATTTGCTTGTGTAGCCTGTGATAAACCGCTATTTTACGGTTTATCTTGAGCTTAATTTAGTAGATTTTATCCACTATTCTTGCACTTATTCATAGAAATCGCATATTTTATATTTTCCTCCCAAATTTGTGCTATGATTGAAAATATGCTTCTTTGGCCCTAAATTTGCTAATTTTTATCCTCTCTTATCACCATTCGATGCCTTGATATGTGTGTTAAGAGTTTTCAGGGTATATGGGGTAGGAATGGCTTAGAGGATGGAAAGAAAGCATGCAAAAGTGGAAAGAATACAAGAAATTGAAGGAATTGCAAAGCTGTCAAGCCTGATCTCTTCGTACTAAATCAGACATAACTTGAGCTACAGAGGTCCGAATGAGGCGGTTCTAGATGCGTTAGAAAGCTAACATCCGGAGCTTCAAAATGATATGCAGTTTCCCATACTTGCCTTGCTGTTAGGTGACGCATACGCGTGAATGACGCATACATATGGATAGTGCGGCAGACAAGCGAATCGTATGCGTGACGGAGCCATGTGCTGTACGAGCGATTTCTAGACTGTTTTTGGCCCAATTTCAAGCCCGAAAACACATATTAGAGGCTGAAAATGGAGCAGAATGAAGGATACACTTCCCATTATTCACAATTTAGGTTTTAGATGTAGTTTTTAGAGAGAGAGGCTCTCTCCTCTCTCTAGGTTTTAGGTTTTTAGGTTTAGTCTTTCTCAATTTCAGATTTCTATTATGCCTTAATTTAGTTCTTCTTCTACTCTTATTTATTCTAGTATTTTAGTTCATCTATTCCTCTTGTTGATTTCTTTATTTTCCCAATTTAGTTTATGAATTCTCAATTTTCTTATTAATGCAAGTAGAGGTATTTTATGTTTATTGCTTCTTCCTTCATTTGTTTTCATTGATGTTTGCGAATGGTTGTTTAGATTCAATATTCTCTTATTAATTTTCTATGTTTTTATTTTGTGCCTTCCAAGTGTTTGATAAAATGCTTGGTTGGATTCTAGATTAGACTAATTTCCTCTTGGCTTTGGTTGAGTAATTAGTAACACTTGAGTTATCAAACTCCTTTATTGATTGATAATTGAAAGTTGCTAGTTGATTTGGATTCTCCTAAAGCTAGTCTTTCCTTAGGAGTTGACTAGGACTTGAGGAATCAAATTGATTCATCCACTTGTCTTTCCTCCATGGTTAGAGGTTAACTAAGTGGGAGCAATGGATAATTCTCATCACAATTGATAAGGATAACTATGTCTTTCCTCCATGCCAAGAGCCTTTCTTAGTTGTTAGTTTATTTCTTTTTCCATTTACATTTCTTGCTCATTATCTCAAAAACCCCAAAAAAAGATACTTCATAGCCAATAACTAGAACACTTCCCTGCAATTCCTTGAGAGACGACCCGAGGTTTGAATACTTCGGTTTATTTTTATAAGGTTTGTTACTTGTGACAACCAAACGTTTGTATGAAAGAATTCTTGTTGGTTTAGAAGCTATACTTTCAACGAGAATTCATTTGTGAAATTCTTTACCCTAAAAAATCCGTTCATCAAAATGGCGCTATTGCCGGGGAATTGCAAACGTGTTCCTTATTATTGGTTATTGTAAATATTTGCTTTTGCTTGTTTGTTAGTTTTTGTTAGTTTTAGGACTTTGTTGCTTATTTTTATTAGTTTTTATTTTTATTTGCTATTATGAATTCTCACCACTTTGGCTACGAGTGTGGTTACAATTATGTTGCAGGAAATGGAAGCTACAATGAGAATATGCATCAATGATGGGACAATCAAAGATGGGAGGAGTGATGCGCGATTATTTCGTGGTACATCTTGTGCTTGATTGAGTGGATTTCATCCACTATTCTCACACTTATTCATAGAAATCGCATGTTTTACATTTTCCTTCCTGATTTTGTGCTATGATTGAAAACATGCTTCTTTGGCCTTAAATTTGCTATGTTTAATCCCCTCTTATTACCATTCGATGCCTTGATATGTGCGTTAAGTGATTTCAGGGATTAAAGGGCAGGAATGGCTTAGAGAACGGAAAGGAAGCATGCCAAAGTGGAAGGGATACAAGAAACTGAAGGAACTGCTAAAGCTATCCAGCCTGACCTCTTTGCACTCAAACGGTCATAACTTGAGCTACAGAGGTCCAAATGGGGCGGTTCCAGTTGCGTTGGAAAGCTAACATCCGGGGCTTCTCAATGATATATAATTTGCCATAGCTGCCTAATGAGCGGATAATTTATACGCTTTTTGGCATTGTTTTTAGATAGTTTTTAGTAGGATCTAGTTACTTTTAGGGATGTTTTCATTAGTTTTTATGCTAAATTCACATTTTTAGACTTTACTATGAGTTTGTGTATTTTTCTGTGATTTCAGGTAATTTCTGGCTGAAATTGAGGGACCTGAGCAAAACTCTGATAAAAGGCTGACAAAGGACTGCTGATGTTGTTGGATTCTGACCTTCTTGCACTCGAAATGGATTTTCTGACGCTATAGAACTTCAAATGGCGCGCTCTCAACGGCGTTGGAAAATAGACATCTAGAGCTTTCCAGCAATATATAATAGTTTATACTTTATTCGAGATTAGACGATGCAAACTGGCGCTCAACGCCAGTTTCATGTTGCATTCTGGAGTCAAACGCCAGAAATACGTCACGAACCAGAGTTGAACGCCAAAAACACGTTACAACGTGGCGTTCAACTCCAAGAGAAGCCTCTACATGTGTAAAGCTCAAGCTCAGCCCAAGCACACACCAAGTGGGCCCCGGAAGTGGATTTCTGCATCAATTACTTACTTCTGTAAACCCTAGTAGCTACTAGTCTAGTATAAATAGGACGTTTTACTATTGTACTAGTGTCTTTTGACCATGTAACATCTTTGGATTATTTTCAGATTACCGTATGATCCTTTGATCACGTTCATGGGGGCTGGCCATTCGGCCATGCCTGGACCACCACTTATGTATTTTCAACGGTGGAGTTTCTATACACCATAGATTAAGGGGGTGGAGCTCTGCTGTACCTCGAGTTTTAATGCAATTACTACTATTTTCTATTCAATTTAGTTTATTCCTATTCTAAGATATTTTTTGCACTTCAACATGATGAATGTGATGATCCGTGACACTCATCATCATTCTCACCTATGAACGTGTGACTGACAACCACTTCCGTTCTACCTTAGACCGAGCGCATATCTCTTGGATTCCTTAATCAGAATCTTCGTGGTATAAGCTAGAATTGATGGTGGCATTCATGAGAATCCGAAAAGTCTAAACCTTGTCTGTGGTATTCCGAGTAGGATTCAAGGATTGAATGACTGTGATGAGCTTCAAACTCGCGATTGTTGGGCGTGATGACAAGCGCAAAAGAATCAATGGATTCTATTCCGACATGATCGAGAATCGACAGATGATTAGCCGTGCTGTGACAGAGCATTTGGACCATTTTCACTGAGAGAATGGGAAGTAGCCATTGACAACGGTGATGCCCTACATACAACTTGCCATGGAAAGGAGTAAGAAGGATTGGATGAAGGCAGTAGGAAAGCAGAGATTCAAAAGGAGCACAGCATCTTCATACACCTATCTGAAATTCTCACCAATGATTTACATAAGTATTTCTATCTTTATTTTCTGTTTATTTATTATTATTATTCGAAAACTCTATAATCATTTATTATCTGCCTAACTGAGATTTACAAGATGACCATAGCTTGCTTCATACCAACAATCTCCGTAGGATCGACCCTTCACGTAAGGTTTATTACTTGGACGACCCAGTGCACTTGCTGGTTAGCTGTACGAAGTTATGAAGAAAGTGTTGAGTTATAAACACGCATACCAAGTTAAATGCCATTATTAGAGATCACAATTTCGTGCACCAAGTTTTTGGCGCCGTTGCCAGGAATTGTTCGACTTTGGACAATTGACGGTTCATCTTGTTGCTCAGATTAGGTAATTTTCTTTTCATTTATTTAAAAAAAAAATTAAAAAAATTATTCTATGACTTCAGAATTTTTAAGAATGGATTCTAGAGTTTCATGAAGCATGTTGAATCCCGGCTGGCTGTAAAGCCATCTCCAAATTCTTTTGGATTGAGGCTTCCACTTGTCTACATAAAAGGCATGTATATAGAATTGGATGAAGTATCAACTGTTGCATGCCTGATTTATATCCTAAAGCTGGCTGGCTATTAAGCCATGTCCAACCCTTGGATTGGAGCTTTAGGCTAACATTGAAAGATTCCTGGAATTCTTATTAAAAATTTTTGAATTTCTTATTTTCTTTTTCCTATATGTTTTTCGAAAAAAATAAATGAAAATACAAAAAAATCATAAAATTATAAAATAAAAAAAAACCAAAAATATTTTGTGTTTATTGTTTGAGTCTTGAGTCAATTTTTAAGTTTGGTGTCAATTGCAAATTTCTAAAAATTTATGCAATTTTTGAAAATTCATGCATGTGTTCTTCATGATCTTCAAGTTGTTCTTGGTAAGACTTCTTATTTGATCTTGATGTTTTCTTATTTTGTGTCTTTTGTTGTTTTTCATATGCATTTTTTGCATTCATAGTGTCTAAGCATTAAAGATTTCTAAGTTTGTTGTCTGGCATATTTTTCTTGCATCAAAAGTTTTTCAAAAATATGTTCTTGATGTTCATCATGATCTTCAAAGTGTTCTTGGTGTTCATCTTGATATTCATAGTGTTCTTGCATGCATCATGTGTTTTGATTCATAATTTTCATATTGTGAGTCAATTTTGTTGTTTTTCTCTCTCATCATTAAAAATTCAAAAAAATCAAAAAATATCTTTTCCTTATTTCTCTCATAAATTTCGAAAATTTGAGTTGACTTAGTCAAAAAAATTTAAAACTTAGCTATTTCTTATAAGTCAAGTCAAATCTTCAAATTTTAAAAATCTTATCTTTTCAAAAACTTTTTCAAAAAATCAAATCTTTTTTATTTTTTTTATGTGGTTTTCGAAAATTTGAAAATATTTTTCAAAATCTTTTTCTTAATTTTATTTCAAATTTTTGAAACTTAACTAATAAGTAATGTGATTGATTCAAAAATTTGAAGTTTGTTACCTTCTTGTTAAGAAAGGTTCAATCTTTAAATTCTAGAATCATATCTTTTAGTTTTTTGTTAGTCAAGTAATTAATTTTAATTTTAAAAATTAAATTTTTTCCAATCATATATTTTTAATCATATCTTTTTATCGTATCTTTTTCAAAATTTTATCTTTTTCAAAAATTTGATTTCAAAATATCTTCTTATCTTCTTATCTTTTCAAATTTGATTTTCACAATCTTTTTCAACTAACCAATTAACTTTTGTTTATTTTTTTTATCTTTTTCAAAACTACCTAACTAATTTTAGCTCTCTAATTTTTGAAAATTACCTCCCTCTTTTTTAAAATTCTTTTAATTAACTAATTATTTTAAATTTTAATTTTAATTTTATTTATTTCTTTAATTTTTGAAAATCACTAACTTATTTTTCAAAATTAATTTTCGAATTCTCTCTCTCTCATCTTCTTCTATTTATTTATTGATTTACTAACACTTCTCCTCATCTCAAGAATCTAACCTATCTTCACCCTTGTGTTTGGATTCTTACCTTTTTCTTCTTCTATTCCTTTCTTCTTCTACTAACATAAAGGAATCTCTATACTATGACATAGAGGATTCCTCTTCTTCTTCTGTTCTCTTCTCTTTCATATGAGCAGGAACAAGGAAAAATGCATTCTTGTTGAAGCTAACCCTGAACCTGAAAGGACTCTGAAGAGGAAACTAAGAGAAGCTAAAATACAACAATCCAGAGACAACCTTACTGAGATTTTCGAACAAGAAAAGGATATGGCAGCCAAACCCAACAACAATAACGCAAGGAGGATGCTTGGTGATTATACTACACCTACTTCCAAATTTGATGGAAGAAGCATCTCAATTCGTGCCATTAGAGCAAACAATTTTGAGTTGAAACCTCAACTAGTTGCTTTAATGCAACAAAACTGCAAGTTTCATGGACTTTCATCAGAAGATCCCTACCAGTTTTTAACTGAGTTCTTGCAGATCTGTGAGACTGTTAAGACTAATGGAGTAGATCCTGAAGTCTACAGGCTCATGCTTTTCCACTACAAGAATTTGACAGATTAGCGACGAATTTTCGCGAGAAATATTTTTTATCACTAATTCGTCACTAACTTGCGAGGAAATAGTGACGCACTAACAACAAAATTAATGAGCGGTCACAAAATATCCGAACTTGAGAAGAGCGACTGATTAGCGAGAGATTTACGAGTAAGTTTGTTTCTCGCAAATTCAGTTTCATAGCTAATAAAAGAGCGAGAAAAATTTCCTTGCTAATTTGTCACAAAATAATTAGCGAGTGACAATGTTCTAGCAAATCAGTCACTTAGAAGTTCAATCGAATAAAAGAAAAATAGCGAGGGATACTATTGTCACTATTCCGTCGCTAAATAAACTTTGTGCGAAAATGCTAATTAGTGAGGAACAATGTTACTAGCTAATCCGTCACAAAGACTTGTAATGCATTTTGTGATGGACAAATTTCTAGCTAATTTGTCACCAAAGTTTTTATTTTTAGCGAGCAACTAGTTTCTCGCTAATTTGTCGCATAATATTGTAAAAATTCAAAATTAGGGTAGCGACAGCAAATAGTCGTCGCTAACTCGTCGCAACGGAAAATCATTCAGCTAGGAAAGTGTTCCTTGCTAATTAGTCGCTAAAGGAGAAACACAGATATTGAATGCCTAGGACCTAAGTAGTGAGAAATTTGCGACCGTTTAACAACTGACACGCTTCGTTCGCTGATTTCAAGTCGCTGATTAGCGAGCGAAATACATTTGTCGCTAAGTTGTCGCAAGTTTAATTTAGCAAGCGATTTGGCAATGGCAATATTGCTGCAAAGCAAAAGCTATATCCTACCTATTTTGTAACAAATTACCCGCTAATCTCGTTGAAAATCTGTCGCAGAGTTATAACAAATCCAAAGCTAACCGAGAAAATGTTAAAAGTAACTGGTCGCAATTGAGTCACTAATCAAAAGCTTATTTAGTGAGGAATTAGCGACCGCTTAACAACTGATAGACTTTCCTCACTTATTTCAAGTTGTTACTAATTTTTGAGAAAACACGTTAGTCCTTATTCCGTCACTACTTTAACTAGTGGTTCACGTGCCTGTTCAACCACTTTTCTATTGAGTTTAAGAAATTAATTTTATATTTTTATTTTTAAAATTATAAATTTAATATTAATAATTAAAAATAAATTATAAAAAAGATAAAATACCTTAAATTATTTAACATGTAAAATATATAAAATAAATAAAATTAAATTAAAAAACAAGATTAAAAAAATATTTTGTTGTTATTGTGTATAACAAAATCAATATAAACACTTACTAATATTATATAAAGATTAGTTATTTATAAATATTATTAAATTTATTTATTTTTTCAATCCTGTTTAATTAGAAACAAATTTAAAAATTTATATCCAAATTATCCTTTATCTCTATCCATAATTCTAATAGCTAAAAAAATATATTTCTTCAATCTTATCTTGAACATGTTTAATTTTTTTAATTTTATTATTTTTTAAAATCATTAATTTTTATTTTTATTATATCATCTCATCATATTATACACTATCATTTTCTCTTATTTTTCTTTATACATGTATAATTATTATTGTCTCTGATTAATATAACTGTCATCTTAAAAATTGGTCAAAAGTATAATTATCAGTTAATTTTCTTTCCTTTGTCTTACAGTTACCTTTTTTTCTTATTTTACACATGACTTCTATTCTTGTTGTCTTTTTTGTTATTCTGTTCTATCTTTGTTATATTTAGTGAAAAAAAAATAATGATAGATATGTGTATAGAGAATGATAAAAAAATATAATGAAAATAAAAATTAAAAATTTGAATGAATAATGAAACTAAAGATGATGTAAGATATTAAATCTAAAATTAAAAGAAAAAAATTTTTAACAATTAAAATTATGCAAAAAAAAAGAATTCTTTAAATTTAAATTTTTATATCTGTTTCAAATTAAATAAAATTGAAAAAATAACAAATAAACAAACATTTATACATTTTTTATCTTGATTATTACCTATAATAATAACGTAATGTTTTTAATATTATACTTAAATTAATTCAAATTTTATTATTCTATACATTAAAAATAATTAAATAACTCAAATTTTTTATTTTTATTTTTATTTATTAATAATTTATTATTTACAATTTTTTATCTCAAATGTATGATTTAAAAAACATAAAAATTAATTTTTATCTGAAAAAAACTGAATCAAATTAGCCAGTTTGATGAGGTTAATTGGTAACATGGTATTTATACAATATAAAATTAATCTAATAATATCACACAATAATACTTATGAGACAATAATTTTATTAAATATAGTACTCTTTTAAAATAATCATAAATAATATTTATAATAATTCATTATTTATTTCTGTATATGAGAACATTTTAAATTAATATGGGAACGTTTCAGTTAACATGAAAGATAGGCGGTTTTAATGGGCTGTTTTAATTCAAATCACGTAATTTAAAACTGTCCATTTAAAAGCGTAATTTAAAACTGTCTATTTAAACTGTAGTGATCGATCACGTAATTTAAAACTGCCTTCACATTATTTTTCTAGAAATCATCTATTAGTACTCAAAAAAATAAAATTATAAAAAATTTAAAAATTTTAATATAAATTAAACAGTATAATTTGTACATTTCAAATAATAGAATACAAAAATAACCTTACAAAATTTTTAATATTAAATTAATAGTTTCAAATTATTTATTTAAATGGACAGTTCAAATTACGTGACTTAAACTAAAATCGCCCAATAAAACCATCTAGCTTCCATATTAATTAAAACGTTCCGATTAAAATGACCATATATCGTAGAAAAAATTCCTATTCTACCTCTAATTTTATAAAAAAATTTTTATTAAACTTCTTCTTTTAGCTAATTCTAATCCTAATTTTACTAACCCCACTCATCTCTCGTCATCTTTCACCCAGCTACACACACTTTCACCCAACCCTTTAACTTTCACTCGCGAAGAAAAAAGAAAACAGAGAAAAAAGTTAACCCTAATAATAATAATAATAATAATAATAATTTATTTTTAGGACAAATCACCCTTTAATTTATATTTATTATTATTATTATTATTATTATTATTATTATTATTATTATTATTATTATTAGGACAAATCACTCTAATAAATCAATGGCATGTAAATTGAGATAGGGCAGCTAGATTTATATAAAGTCTTTCATCCTATATAAATCGAATTAGGCTGGTTAGATTTACTTGAAAACATATGAATGTGTGATCGATATTATCTGTTTCGATTTATGTGTAGTTAAAGCTCACCTAGTAAATCTATTTAGTTTAATTCGATTTACTACTAAAATTTGTAAATCTAATTACCTTAATTATCCTTTGGGAGATTCACATATAGGGGTGGCAAACGGGGAAGTCCGCCCCGCTCCAACTAGTAAAGCGGTCCTAGAATCCCAACCTGCCCCGCCTAAACAACTTAGTCATAGTTATCAGAACTGGACCGGCCGGCGAGTTCGACCAGAAAACCAGTAAACCGATGTCTTATCCGATTTGTTTCATTATTAAGACTAGGCCTGTAATTGACTCGGTCAATAGCAGTCAAATAGTTAAAAACCTGATGATTTTGTCACGAACCGGACTCGGTTTAGGCAGTTGATGACCCGCACTTCCTCCTTGACCCGCGTGCTCCACACGTAGACCGGTGGGATATGGATCGCTGTAGGAGCATCTATTTAAATCCCCTTCAAAAGTGGCGTCTCTAAGGTTCGATCCTTGAACCTAAAAGTGAGTAAAAGATGGATATTTGACTCTAAAATCAAACTCGTAAAAAATGCAAGTCTAAACTACTTTGCCATAGTTATCAGAACTGAATCGGATCGAACCGATCGGTTCGACTGAAAAAACAATAAATTGATGTCTTATCCGGTTCGGTTCATTATTAAGATCGGACTTGCAATTAACTCAATCAATGACGGTCAAAAGTTGAACTCGGACAGTTTTGTTGCGAACCAGACTCGGTTTAGACAGTTGACCCGCACTTCTTCTTTGATCCGCATGCTTCACACGTAGACCAGTGGAATTTGGATCACTGTAAAAGCATCTATTTGAATCCCCTTCAAAAAGTGATTTTTTAAGGTTCAATCCTTGAACCTGACAGTGAGTAAAAGCCCCCATCTCAAGGTGACAAATGAATCTTCAATAGATGTAATGCTTATAATTATATATACCATGTTATTTTATATCTGCCATTAGTAGATTTTTTAATATATTTGTTCAATATTTTATGTATTATATAAAAATATGGATTATATCATAATTTACATGTAATTTAATTAAATCAAATTTAAATAATATAAAATGTTATTATCATTTAATTTTTACCTTTAATATTTAAATTTTGATTTTATTATAATTTTATATATTTATTAAATTATTACCGGATTAAACTATTTGACCAATAACCTATCAATTAAGGGTGTTTAAAATAAAATCAATCCAAACGAAACAAACTGATCAACCAAACCGAACCGATCACTTAAAAAACCCCTAAAAGGCCAACACCCAGAGGCCCAAACACTAAATAACCTAAGCCTAGCAAGTAACAGCACCACTCTTAGTCTCTCATAGTCTCTCTCTAACGAAGGAACATCAATCCCCAATCCCCAATACACAGCCGTCAAGCCCCTTCCTCCCAGCAGTGTTTTCCTTCACCGTCGCCAACTCGCCGAACAGAGCCTCGCGGACAGCACCTCGGCGCGGTCCTCTCTCCCTCCCTCCCTCCTTCGCAGTTCACAGTTGCCGTTTCCCTTCCTCGCGTCGCAACTTCTCCCTTTCCCTCCCTCGCTCTCACAGCCTCTCCCTTCCTACTGTGCTGGTGCTGCTGTTTTAATTTGTAAAATAGAAGATTCGCCTTGAGCAGGAGAATGAAGGCGTTCCTAGCACTGCAATTCGCGAGATTTCTCTCCTCAAGGAAATGCAGCACATGAATATTGTTAGGTATTCTTTTCGTCATCCTAATCTCACTTTTTCTTGCTATTATTATTTGAATGTGTATATCTCTAATGAATGCTGCTTTTTAGTCATTTGTGTTTGTAGTTTCAATTGGTGAAATTCATGTGACGTGGAAAATTGGAGGGTTTTTGGTGTTCATTGTGTGTGGTGTTTTTGGTGAAATTGAGGTTTCTTTCGTTTGGTGTTTTTGGTGGAAAATTGAGGCTTCATTGTGTGGAAAATTACTATGGTGTGTGGTTTGTACTTTGTAAATTGTAATGAAATCATATATATGTTAGGATGTCTATGTTTAGTAGTTCAATCATGGTTAATTACAGAACCTGAAATGATATTTCCTTCAATGTGAGACTTGTTGACTGTAGTTAATAGTCTGTGTTTTTTATTACAGATAACTGGCGTGTGAAGGCCATCCGTAGAAAGACCACTGACACTGGCAGGATGAGCTACCTCCATCACGTGCCTTGCTGATTCAAGAGCGGCTTCAGAGAAGGTACCTCCACGATCTATTTTTAGATCTTCAGTAGTTGCGTTTTCCATCAATCATCATTTCGTTAATGCGATCTTATTTCTGTTTAACTAGGTACTGAAGCTGCACCAAGGAAGAAGGGAGCAGCTGCATCTGAAGAGACTGTACATGGGAATCGTCATCATCTTGGTCAAGCTCTTCTGGAAGAAACCAGAGCAGCGTTACAAGTATGAACCCGTCCAGGATGATCTTGAACTTGGAAGCTCCAATTTCCCTGTGGTTCTCATCTAGATTCCAATGTTCAATGAGAAAGTGGTCTTCTTAATTTGCTTGCATTTGCTTATCTCTAGTCTCTATTTTCCTCTGCCTCCTCTTTTTTATTTCTGTGAAAATTGGTTGTTTTTTTGTGTTCTTTTTCTGTGTGTATACATAGGTATACAAGGTGTCAATTGGTGCAGCTTGTAATCTTTCGTGGCCTGCTGATCGTCTTGTCATCCAAGTTCTTGACGATTCTACTGAGCCTGCAATCACTGTAGTCTTATTATTGGTATAGTAAAATACTTTTATTAAAAATTCTGTGATTTTTTAGTAAAAAGAACGAGTCTTAGGAAATATGTGTTGCTAATAAGAAATGAAAAATAATACAGCAAATGGTGGAGATGTGGAATGCCAGAGATGGGGAAGTAAAGGCATAAACATAACATACAAAATATGAGATAAACATAAACATAACATCAACATAAGAAATTCAACACAAACACCAAAATTTCAAACCTTTTAGTTCCACCTTTCAGAATTCTCAAACATGGGATACATTATTTTCTTAAACCTTCAACAAATTTTTTCCTTTATGATTATTGCTTGCTTTTGTTGTTACAGCTTCATTTTTGTAACTGCCAGCTTCATTTCTGTTTAGGTCAATGCGGCTCTCTGGTTTGAGTGGAGCAAGATCCAGACGCCTACGGATGAAGTTGTTGTGCCTTATGATAGTCTAGCTCCAACTCCTGAAGGTAAGCTTCCTTTTTGCGTTTATCTTTTGTCTGATTACTTGATCTGAATCTAATGTAGCTAATCAATGTATTTGCTGCCTGAACTGAAACTGGTGCATTGGCTATTTCTTTTTATACGGTGAAATGACATGCCGGTTCCATGATATATGACATGTCATATAGGTGTGTGACAGGTGAAAGGATGCACTTCAGCTTTGCTGCAATTTGCAAAGACAACAAACATCTCCGTTCTTTTGGTGAGCAAGCATATGTTCATCAAACTTACTTTTTGTTTTGTTCATTAGGATTTTTATTTTTTTTATTTTATTTTGAATTTCTGTTTCTATGATGCTAATTTTTGATGTTCTGTTTGTGAGTTTGTTGTTATGATTCTGATTTTTTAATTTCTATTTTTATGATTCTATTTCCTTGATCATATGATGTTTCTGCACGGGTAAGAAAATAACAGGTCTATGTCCAGGGATCACAGTTATAATGTGTTATCTTTCATTACAGGAAGAAAGATCACCCAATGCAGTGCAAGAGAAAGGTTTTAATTTTGATGATACTAGGATTATGAGAGGAGCATGGAGGAATGAGTCTAATCCTGATATCTGCAAGGTAAACCGTTTTGCTTGACTTTGAAGTAATGGTAAAATTTGGAATTTCCTATTTCGTAACTCATGTTTGAATTTTGCTAGGTAGAAATGTTCTGACATAAATCCATCTACTTTCTTGTCTCATGTTATTTGAAAACTATTGTTTGTGTTTTTCCTAGAAGAAGCTATACAAAGTTTGTCAACTGTGTCCATGTGTCATGAGAACATACAACTGAACTTGATCAGCTGGGTAACTTAGAATTCTGTTACTTATTTATTTAGGGGTTGGTCTTTCTTGTTGGTCTCATGATCTATAATTTCTGCTTTTATATAGTTTCAATAGGCACTCTATTTTATCTTTAACCTTTACGCACTGAAATTTCACTTTGCATGCTTTCCACGTTGGAGGAGTTGGCCTTTACGTTTTCTTTTTGTCTTTGAAAAATAAATTTTCTTACAAGAGAATTTGTGATTCTTAGTTCTTCTCATCTTCTGAACAACTTGACTTATTTGGCTCAATGATACTGATGCAATAGTTTTGAATAATCTTACTATGGAGTATGGACACATGCTACAAAAGAAAAGCATATTGCTTTCTTGACAAATTTTGTTATAAATTGAGAAAGTGGTCTATCCACTTGGATTTGATGATGAAAGCTCATATGCTAATCTATTGTGAGATCTTTATCTGCTGCAATTTTATGGTTGTTAATAATCTTTAGGTTTATACTATGTAGTTGGTAATAAGAATAAGAATGTCAAGCCCCTTATTTTCGCATAGTAACCAAGTGTAATGTCTATATTGCCTAATTTTCAACTAGCGGGCATAATCTAGATCCTTCATCTTAAATACTAATATTTGCTCGAAGAGAAGATGCTTTTGTTCAACGATGTAGTGTTTTATATTGTATCTTCCTTTTTTCTGGTAAAATGCTTTACTTACAAGAAAAAACTGCTTACTTTCTTTGTGCTCGTGTGATGATTTGTTTAGTTAAATAGGAGTTCTTCAGATGCCTTGCTATACATCAACAAATGCATAGATGCACAGAAATACGACTCTTCCTATTTTAAGGGTAAGCATTTTATATTTTGTTCTTGAAATTGCAATGTTGTTGCTTTTTTTTTTCTACTCATTGGAAGTGATTTTTGTGACCTTTAAACTGCTATTTTTGGTAGAATATATTGATTGGTTAAGTAGTTTATAATCTTCTTAGGCTTATATTCTTTTCATTTTCTTGCTTATGCTTTCAGGTTTACTAAAATAGATGATTCTCCTCATATTTTATACATAATAATAAAAGGGAGGATGATGCAGAAAACATGTCTATCTTGCCCAGCAGTATCTCAGCAAATTAACCAACGATGATTGCGAACATAGATACTAATGTAGATAACCTACAATTTTGAAGAAGCAAGTATGCAGTTTAATACATTTACCTTACTGTATCAACTGCCAAGTCTTAGGTGGTGTTTATATGTATTTTTCATTTTTTTTAAATTTTCTATGTGCAATAAGAAAGATGTATAATGTATAATGAATTTTATAAAAGTAGGATCACATTTGTACAGCTAGATTGAAACATCTCTAAATAAGTGAATACTTACTTTTACATGATATTGTAACTGAGCCTTTAGTTTTGATGTTGATGAACTAATTATATTTGTATGTGTTATAATCTTTTAGTTCAATGACTAAAATAAAAAAATAATAAGGTTTATTTTAGTATAGTGACAAAATAGGTATTCTAAACTCGTTGACGATGGTGACAAATCAAAAACTCTATTGCGACTAAAACATTTGTGAGATACCTATCAATACTAGTTTAAAAGGAATTTGCGATGACATTTTGCGATAGTATTGCAAGTAATTGGCTACATATTATTTTCTAGCAAGTTAGCGACTATTTCATAACTCTACATTATCATTTCGAATAGCTTTGGTTTAGCGACAAAGTTCCTACAAATTTGATTAAGGATTTTCAAAGATTAGCTATGGATTTGCTACAAAATGTGACAGATTTGCGATCATATTAGTGGACAACTTGCGACGAGTTAGGTTAGGAAAAATTTCTCGCTAATTAGCGTCAACTACTCATTCCATTTTGTTTACAAAGTTAGCTTGCATTTAGCGATGAGTCTGCTATAGTAGAGTTTGTCGCTAATTAGCGACTACCGTTTAGTCCATTTCTTCTATGGAATTAGCTTTTACTTTAGTGATTGATTTGCGACTATCTAATCGGTAGCTAAAAAACTTTCCGATGAATTAGCGACTGTTGTATTTGCCTCACTAATCTGCGACTTGTAATTAGCGAGGAAAGCATTAGTTACTAGGCGGTAGCTAATCCGTCACAAATTATATTTTGCGTCAGATTAGCGATGATTTTACGACTCTTTTTGTGGAAGCTAATCGGCCATATTCTTGTAGTGTCCCTTTTGCTGTAACAGACAGAGCTAGAACATGGTTGGACTCACAACCTAAGGATAGCCTGGACTCTTGGGATAAGTTGGTCACGGCCTTCTTGGTTAAGTTCTTTCCTCCTCAAAAGCTGAGCAAGCTTAGAGTGGATGTTCAGACCTTCAAGCAAAAAGATGGTGAATCCCTCTATGAAGCTTGGAAAAGATACAAGCAGATGACCAAAAAGTGTCCTTCTGACATGTTTTCAGAGTGGACCATGTTGGATATATTCTATTATGGTCTATTTGAGTTCTCTAAGATGTCACTGGACCATTCTACAGGTGGATCCATTCACCTAAAGAAAACGCCTGCAGAAGCTCAAGAACTTATTGACATGGTTGCAAATAATCAATTCATGTATACTTCCGAGAGGAATTCTGTGAATAATGGGACGCCTCAAAGGAAGGGAGTTCTTGAAATTGATGCTCTGAATGCCATATTGGCTCAGAACAAAATGTTGACTCAGCAAGTCAACATAATTTCTCAAAGTCTGAATGGATGGCAAAATGCATCCAACAGTACTAAAGAGGCATCTTCTAAAGAAGAAGCTTATGATCCTGAGAACCCTGCAATGGCAGAGGTAAATTACATGGGTGAACCTTATAGAAACACCTATAATTCATCATGGAGAAATCATCCAAATTTCTCATGGAAGGATCAACAAAAGCCTCAACAAGGCTTTAATAATGGTGGAAGAAACAGGCTCAGTAATAGCAAGCCTTTTCCATCATCTTCTCAACAACAGACAGAGAATTCTGAGCAGAGTTTCTCTAACTTAGCAAATATAGTCTCTGATCTGTCTAAGGCCACTTTAAGTTTCATGAGTGAAACAAGGTCCTCCATCAGAAATTTGGAGGCACAAGTGGGTCAGCTGAGTAAGAAAGTCACTGAAACTCCTCCTAGTACTCTCCCAAGCAATACTGAAGAGAATCCAAAAAGAGAGTGCAAGGCCATTAACATAATCAACATGGCCGAACCTAGGGAGGAAGGAAAGGACGTGAATCCCTATGAGGAAGACCTCATGGGACGTCTCTCAAGCAAGAAGGAGTTCCCTATTGAGAACCCAAAGGAATCTGAAGGTCATATAGAGACCATAAAGATCCCATTAAATCTCCTTCTGCCATTCATGAGCTCTGAAGACTATTCTTCCTCTGAAGAGGATGAAGATGTAACTGGAGAGCAAGTTGCTCAATATCTAGGAGCCATCATGAAGCTGAATGCCAAGTTGTTTGGTAATGAGACTTGGGAAGGTAAACCTCCCTTACTCATTAGTGAACTAGATACTTGGATTCAGCAAACTTTACCTCAAAAGAAACAAGATCCTGGCAAATTCTTAATACCCTGTACCATAGGCACCATGACCTTTGAGAAGGCTCTGTGTGACCTAGGGTCAGGCATAAATCTTATGCCATTCTCTGTAATGGAGAAGCTGGGGATCATTGAGGTACAACCTGCCATATTCTCATTGCAGATGGCAAACAAGTTAGTAAGACAAGCTTATGGATTGGTAGAGGACGTGTTAGTAAAGGTTGAAGGCCTTTACATCCCTGCTGATTTCATAATCTTAGACACTAGGAAGGAGGAGGATGAATGCATCATCCTTGGAAGACCTTTCCTAGCCACAGCAGGAGCTGTGACAGATGTTAACAGAGGAGAATTGGTCCTTCAATTGAATGAGGACTACCTTGTGTTTAAGACCCAAAGGTGTTCTTCTTTAACAATGGAGAGGAAGCATGAAAAACTTCTCTCAGTACAGAGTCAAACAAAGCCCCCACAATCAAACTCTAAGTTTGGTGTTGGGAGGCCACAACCAAACTCTAAGTTTGGTGTTGAATCCCCACATCCAAACTCAAAGTTTGGTGTTGGGAGTCTACAACATTGACCTGATCACCTGTGAGGCTCCGTGAGAGCCCACTGTCAAGCTAGTGACATTAAAGAAGCACTTATTGGGAGGTAACCCAATTTTTATTTATCTAATTTTATTTTTATTTTATTGTTCTTTTATGTTTTATTAGGTTTATGATCATGTGGAGTCACAAAATAAATACTAAAATTAAAAACAAAATAAAAAAGAACAGAAGAAAAAGCACACCCTGGAGGAAGGACTTACTGGCGTTTAAACGCCAGAAAGGAACATCTAGCTGGCGTTCAACGCCAGAACAGAGCATGGATCTGGCGTTGAACACCAGAAACAAGCAACATCCTGGCGTTTAAATGCCTGGAATACACACTGAGGAAAGCTGGCGCTGAACGCCAGAAACAAGCATGGAACTGGCGTTCAACGCCAGAAACATGCTGCAAATGGGCGTTGAACGCCCAAAACAAGCATGAAGCTGGCGTTCAATGCCAGAAACAAGCATCAATCTGGTGTTGAACACCAGGATTGCATGCAGAGGGCGTTTTACACGCCTCATTGGTGCAGGGATGATAATCCTTGACACCTCAGGATCTGTGGACCCCACAGGATCCCCACCTACCTCAACTCACCTTCTCTCCTCTTCACACAATCCAATAACACCCTTCCCCAAAAACCCTTCACCAATCAAATCAATTTCTCTCTTCCCCATCACCTCTTCACCACTCACATCCATCCACTCTTCCCCAGAAACCCCACCTACCTTCAAAATTCAAAATCCCTTTCCCACTCAAACCCACCCAATATGGCCGAACCTTAACCCCTCTCCCTCCACTATATAAACCCCTCCATTCTTCTTCATTTTCACACAACACAACCCTCTCTTCTCCTCCTTGGCCGAAACACAACCCTCTCTCTCTCTCCTCCATATCTTCTTCTTCTTCATCTATTCTTTCTTCTTTTGCTCGAGGGCAAGCAATATTCTAAGTTTGGTGTGGTAAAAGCATAGCTTTTTTTTTGTTTTTCCATAACCATTGATGGCACCTAAGGCCAGAGATTCCTCTAGAAAAGGGAAAGGGAAGACAAAAGCTTCCACCTCCGAGTCATGGGAGATGGAGAGATTCATCTCCAAAGCCCATCAAGACCACTTCTATGAAGTTGTGGCCAAGAAGAAGGTGATCCCCGAGGTCTCTTTCAAACTCAAGAAAAATGAGTATCCGGAGATTCGACATGAGATCCAAAGAAGAGGTTGGGAAGTTCTGACCAACACCATTCAACAAGTCAAAATCTTAATGGTTCAATAGTTCTATGCCAATGCATGGATCACTAGGAACCATGATCAAAGTGTGAACCCAAATCCAAAGAACTATCTTACAATGGTTCGGGGGAAATACTTAGATTTCAGTTCGGAAAATGTAAGGTTGGCGTTTAACTTGCCCATGATGCAAGAAGATGCACGCCCTTACACTAGAAGGGCCAATTTTGATCAAAGGTTAGACCAAGTCCTTATGGACATATGTGTTGAAGGAGCTCAATGGAAAAGAGACTCCAAAGGCAAGCCGGTTCAATTAAGAAGACTGGACCTCAAGCCTGTGGCTAGAGGATGGTTGGAGTTCATCCAACGCTCCATCATCCCGACTAGCAACCGATCTGAAGTTACCATGGATCGGGCCATCATGATCCATGGCATCATGATTGGAGAGGAAGTAGAAGTTCATGAAGTCATCTCCCTTGAATTCTACAAAATAGTCGAAAAGTCCTCCACCATGGCAAGGCTAGCTTTTCCTCATCTTATTTTCCATCTATGCTACTCAGCTAGAGTTATCATAGAAGGAGACATCCTCATTGAAGAGGACAAGCCCATCACTAAGAAGAGGATGGAGCAAACAAGAGAGCCCACTCATGGATCCCAGGAGACGCATGAGGAAGCTCATCACCAATGAATCATTGAGATGCCTCAAGGGATGCACTTTCCTCCCAACAACTTTTAGGAACAACTCAACACTTCTCTAGAAGACTTGAGTTACAATATGGATCAATTAAGGGTGGAACATCAAGAACACTCCATCATTCTCCATGAAATTAGAAAAGATCAAAGAGCAATGAGGGAGGAGTAACAAAGGCAAGGAAGAGACATAGAAGAGCTCAAGGACATCATTGGTTCTTCAAGAAGAAAGTGCCACCATCACTGAGGTGGACTCATTCTTGGTTCTTATTTCTCTGTTTTTCGGTTTTTATGCTTAATGTTTATTTATGTTTGTGTCTTTCCTTCATGATCATTAGTATTTAGTAACTATGTCTTAAGGCTATGAATAATTCCATGAATCCTTCACCCCTCTTAAATGAAAAATGTTTCTAATTCAAAAGAACAAGAAGTACATGAATTTCGAAATTGTCCTTGAAATTAGTTTAATTATATTGATGTGGTGACAATACTTTTTGTTTTCAAAATGAATGCTTGAACAGTGCATATTTTTGATATTGTTGTTTATGAATGTTAAAATTGTTGGCTCTTGAAGAATGATGAATAAGAAAAATGTTATTGATGATCTGAAAAATCATAAAATTGATTCTTGAAGCAAGAAAAAGCAGTGAAGAACAAAGCTTGTGAAAAAAAATAATATAAACGAAAAAGTGATAAACCCATATTTCATGGTTTATCTTGTGCTCAATTGAGTGGTTTTTATCAACTCTTTACCCACTTATTCATACTATTTGCATGGTTTTACATTTGCCTTCCTAATTATGTGCTTTGATTGAAAACATGTTTCTTTGGACTTATATTTGCTATTTATTAATCCTCTCTTATTACCATTAGATGCCTTGATATATGTGTTAAGTGTTTTTAGATATTATAAGGCAGGAATGGCTTGGAGGATGGAAAGGAAGCATGCAAAAGTGGAAGGAATACAAGAAGTTGGAGAAACTGTAAAGCTGTCAGCCTGACCCTCTCGCACTAAAACGACCATAACTTGAGCTATAGAAGTCCAAATGACGCGGTTCCAGTTGCGTTGGAAAGCCAACGTCCGGGGCTTCGATTTGATATATAATATGCCATAGTGGCCCTGACATTAGGTGACGCGACCGCATGCTCCATGCGGCCGCGTCGCAGTGACGAAAAACCAGCGTGACAGATTTCTTCTCCAGCGATTTCTGGGCTGTTTTCGACCCAGTTTTTGGCCCAGAAAACTCAGATTAGAGGCTATAAAGTAGAGGGATTGCATCCATTCAGAGCATGCATTGATAATTCACTTTTTATTACTTTAGATGTAGTTTTTAGTGAGAGAGGTTCTCTCCTCTCTCTTAGGATTAGGATTAGGATTAGAAATTAGGATTTTTAGAAACTAGGATTTAGGACTTCTCTTGGTTTTTAAGAGTGACTCTCAATCCCAGGTTCAATGTTCTTTTACTCTTTGTTATTTCTTATTTTCAGACATTTGAATGCTTGCTTGTATTAGATATGTTGCCTAATTGGCTTATGAACTTTTCCATGTTAAGATTTGAATATTTTATTTAATGATATTTGAAGCATTTTAGTTTATGATTGTTCCTTTTTATTATTCCCAATCTGAGGATATTGTTATTCTAGTAGATTTAGTTTTCCCCTTTTGGCCTTGGTTAAATAATTGGCAACTCTTGATTTATCAAACCCATTGTTGATTGAAAATTGGAATTAATTCATCTACTTAACTTACCTTCATAGTTAGAGGTTAACAAAGTGGGATTAAAATCCAATTCTCATCACAATTGATAAGGATAGGACTTCCAGTTCTTCATACCTTGCCAAGAGATTTTATTAGTATTATTTTATTTTATTTTACTTATCATATAACATATTCCCACCTTACTTCCAAAACCCCAATTTACAAACTCATAACCAATAATAAGAACATACCTCCCTGCAATTCCTTGAGAAGACGACCCGAGGTTTTAATACTCGGTTAACAATTTTTAAGGGGTTTGTTACTTGTGACAACCAAAACGTTTGTACGAAGGGATTTCTGTCGGTTTAGAGACTATATCTACAACGCGACTGTTTTTTATGAAATTCTTTACTGGCAAAAATCCTAACGTCAAAACGGCGCCGTTGCCGGGGAATTGCAAACGTGTGCCTTATTATTGGTTATTGTAAATATTTTTTAAAAATATATATATATATATATATATATTTAAAATTTCTTCCTATCTTTTTCATAAATTATATCCTTTTCAAAATATTTTCTTTTTATTAATTTTTGTTTTTATTTTCTCTAACTACTATGAATTCTCACCCTTCTCGCTTTGAGTTTGGTTCTAACTTTGTTGAAGGAAATAGAAACCACAGCAGGAATATGCATCAAGGTCAGACCAATCAAGGATGGACGGAGCCAAGAGGATCTAATCAACCTTTTAGGCAACAACACCATCCTAGATATCATGGACAAAGACCAGGCTACAATGCATCCCAAGCTGATAGATATAGTGGACCACCTTGTAGCTACCAACAAGCCCCACCCTATGCTCAGAGATCATCCTTTCAACACAACCTCAACCCACCACACTCACAAGCTCCTTTCCGCCATTCACCTCTATATGATCCTAACCCTCAACCACCATACCAACCACCTTATGAGCCATATGAACCATATATAGAACCACCCCAATTCCAACCCAATTACTCACAAGAACCACCACTTCAATATTCACCATCTCCATATCTATTAATCCAAGAGCATTATGATCCTACTTATGAAAACTGAGTGCATCAAGAGGCAAAGGATCGTCTCAAGGAAACAATGGATCGATTTCAGGCAACCACTCAACAACTGGGGCAAGTATTAATTCAATGGGCTTCTAGACGCTTAAATACACAAGGATCAGCCACAGCCCCATGTGGACAGTTTAGTGAAGAGCATAGCATAAAGGAGATACTAGAAACTCCAGTGGACAAGACAGAGCATGAATTCATACTAGAACAAGTAGAAGAAGCTATCATTGTTCAAGAAGAAGAGTTGGTTGAAGACTTAGGAGACGCAGAACCTCCATGGGAAAGACAAGACATAGAGCCTCCTTCCAAGACGGTTGAAATTGATGCTGAAGAGGGTGTACAACCTCCAAAGCATATCATAGTTGAAGACTTGGAAGAGGTTGATCAAGAGATGGAGATTCAAGAAGAAGAAGCACAACCTCCCATGCCCTTAGAAAGCAATGAAAAGGAGATTGAATTGAAAGAGAGCTACCAAGAGGAAGAGGTTGAAATTGAAGAAGTTTGCAAAGAGGTGGTAATTATCAGAGAAGAGCACAAGGGAGTGGAGCTTGCAATTTCATTAAAGATACCTCCCCCTAAGTCGCCATCATCCTTCACAACATTCAAGTGGGTAAAATTCATATCCCATAGCTTTCTAATCCCACTTGAATATGGGCTACTGGAGACAGATGGTCAACTTAGAGCTCTTTGTGGCATTAAGAGTAAAAGGAAGATGGTCAGTGGTAAGAATTATCCTGCAAGGTTCATCATGGTTGGAAGCTTTAAGCTTAAACGTAAAGATTGGTATAGAGCTCAACTGAATGGGTCTAGGAAGTTGTTTGGCCACTTTAGTGAGAATTCAGATTGCTTGCTACCCGGATGGAATCATGATAATCAACACGAAGAAGGGTGTAAAAGCAAGATTTGGGATCCTGGAATCTGTTCTGACATCCAACACCCCGGGAGCCTAAGAATCTTTTTGAAGCTGCTCAAGGGTTTTACATGCCTAGTTTGGGACTCCGGAGGTTACTGGAATCACAAACACTGGTGGAGATTCCTGGATAAGTTCAAGCATAAGCCACCATAACAGGAGCTCATCAAATGTCCAACTTAAGGACTTTAACTAAAAGTGCTAGGTGGGAGACAACCCACCATGGTATGATCGTCCTTTTTCATTTTTATTTAGTTTTATTTGTTTTTGAATTTTATTTTATTTTGTTATATTGAACCTAGAGTTTTGCATCACATTCATATTAACACTGCATTCTACATTTTTCAGATTATAAAAAAAAAGTGAGCACGCGACGCGACCGCATCAGCGACGCGTCCGCGTCGCAAGGAGATGGGAGACAATATTAATATGAACAGAGAGTTTCGCAGGAGCAGCACTGGAGGCGTGCCAATGGCACAAATTGACTCCACGCGAACGCGTCGATGACGCGTCCGCGTCATTTGGAAAAATAGCCTCCCACGCGACTGCGTCACCCACGCGGCCGCGTGACCTGAAATCGGCGTAAAAAGGGTGTATGGCCGAAAGTTGAGCTGGAATTGGGCTGGACCCGTGCTAGCAGCACAAGCCCTGCCACGCGAACGCGTCACCCACGCATCCGTGTCATATTGGAAATAAGGCCACCCGCGCGATCGCGTCGACCACGCGACCGCATCACCCTGGATTTTGGCAATACCAAGTTTTGAACAGAGAGTTGTGCGGCCGCGAGGCTGCACTCGCGCCACTAGCACAAATCGAGTCACGCGATCGCGTGCCCCATGCGTCCGCGTCACCCAACCTTATCGCGCACCACGCGACCGCGTCACCCACGCGACCGCGTCGCCAGCGTCGCGCAACCTATCCAGATTAGTGCCAATTTTCTTATCTTCTCTTTTCTAATCCTAATTTCTTCCTTCTCTCTCCTTTCTCACTTTCTTTTTTCTTCTCATCCTTTTTCCCTCTCATTTTATTTTACTTCATTTATTTGCATATTTCATTCATTGCATTATTCTCATTGGTGTTGGAGTTTTATTTGGATAAGTGCCTTATTTTATTTGAGCACGTGGCTACTCGGAGAAGAGATTTGACAATTGACATTTACTTATGGCTCTCATATACATTTGGATTACATTATTTTCATCCCTATTTTAACTTGCACACCCAATGTATTTGAGATTATCATTCACAATTGTCATCATTACACATGCTCTTTAATTTGGCACATTTATTACTTGATGCTTGAGCTATGCCTCTCATGTCTATTATTTGCATGTTTTTACCCTCTTGCATCTAATTATTTTGAATTTCTCTTTATTGTTGTCTTCCCTACATGTTGTAGCTACCATGTAGATAGACTATCATCTTTCCTTTGGCATTCTTTATCACTTGGAATTTCCTTCCTTCTGGTCTTAGTTTTCTATATTTCACACTCTTCCTTTTTCTTCTTCCTTAGGCATGGGTACCAAGAAAGGAAAAGAGAAGGCCACTGACAAGACACCAGCAAGGAAAGGAACCAAGAGATCTCCAACTAAGGCGCCTCCATCTACAAGCGTCAGTTGGAGCAACCCGTCCACCTGCACATCTCAGCATGCACCGAGGACGGTGCAATCTTTAAGTGTGGGGAGGTCGATACCGATCTCCATGGGTTAGTTACTTCTTGACTCAACACCAATATTTTATTTTATTTGTTTGTTCATTGTTGCATTTGCATGTTTGTTTGATTTTTGTGCATATTTTACCACTTGGTTAAAGTAATATTTTCTTTTTCAAGAAACCTTTTAGAAAATTTCACTAATTTGAATAAAATTTAATGTTACACTTGTTTGAAGAGATATTATATTGGAACATGGTTTAGAACTCGAACACACAAAACCTGTGAGATTTTTTAGCCTATTTGAATTGGTTGCATTTTATCAACCAAAAAAATTTTGTTTTAGTGTGTATTTTTCTCTCTAAAATTGTGATCTTTGTCTTGCTTAATTCTATATTTCCATAATTTGATGTATGCATGCACTTATATGATTGAGGCCTTTGTTTCACTTAGCTTACATACCCACATGGCCTTACCTTTCATTATCCTTTGCAAACCAATTTGAGCCTATTTTACCCCTTTGTTCTTTACTTTAGCACATCATTAACTCTAAGCGGAAAACAATAATGTCCTTAATTTGAATCCTTAGTTAGCTTAGACTAGTGAGAGTGCTCATAAATTAAGTGTGGGAAAAGTGGGTTTGGAAACAATTGGTTTGAGAATTGAGTATGTTAGAATTTTCTGAAAATGTGAAAGAATGTTGAGAATATGTTCATACATTCAATACTTTAATCATATGCATTGAAAAAAAAAATAAGAAAAATAAAGGAGAAAAAGAAAAGAAAAAGAGCAAATAATAAAAGGGGACAAAATGCCCCAAAGTAAGTGGTGAAAGCAATGCATATGAGTTGTACTTGAAATTAGAATGTATGAATATGTGGAAAACATAGTTAATGGATGGTTAGATGTTGTATTATGATTACATGGATTGTTTAAGTTAGGTGAAAAATTTTAAGTTAATTAAGGATTCAGATTTTAGTCCACTTGACCAAATACAATCCTACCTTGACTCTAACCCCATTACAACCCTTAAAAGACCTCTTGATATGTGTATTTATGCATTAAATTTATGTTGATTGTTAGATGAAGAGCAAGCCTTAGAAAGCAAGGTTAGTAGAGAATTGAGAGAATCGAACCTAAAACACTTGAGTGATTAGAGTGATATACACTACTAAGTGAGGGTTCGATGCTCGATTCTTTGTTCCCGGCTTTCATGAGCAATTTTCTTCTACAAGTCTATTTGTACTTCATTTTTATGATTTGAATTAGTGAAATCCAGTTCATATTTATTCTTGGGGATTTATTTGCTTTTAACCAAGTAAGTAGAAACATTTTTCATTTAGTTGCATTCATAGGTTGCATCTCATACATTCTATCATTCCTCTTCATTCCTTTATAGCTTCTCTTGAGCTTAGCATGAGGACATGCTAATGTTTAAGTGTGGGGAGGTTGATAAATCATATTTCATGGTTTATCTTGTGCTCAATTGAGTGGTTTTTATCAACTCTTTACCCACTTATTCATACTATTTGCATGGTTTTACATTTGCCTTCCTAATTATGTGCTTTGATTGAAAACATGTTTCTTTGGACTTATATTTGCTATTTATTAATCCTCTCTTATTACCATTAGATGCCTTGATATGTGTGTTAAGTGTTTTCAGATATTATAAGGCAGGAATGGCTTGGAGGATGGAAAGGAAGCATGCAAAAGTGGAAGGAATACATGAAGTTGGAGAAACTGTAAAGCTGTCAGCCTGACCCTCTCGCACTAAAACGACCATAACTTGAGCTATAGAGGTCCAAATGATGCGGTTCTAGTTGCGTTGGAAAGCTAACGTCCGGGGCTTCGATTTGATATATAATATGTCATAGTGGCCCTGACGCTAGGCGACGCGACCGCGTGCTCCATGCGGCCGCGTCGCAGTGACGAAAAACCAGCGTGGCAGATTTCTTCTCCAGCGATTTCTGGGCTGTTTTCGACCCAGTTTTCGGCCCAGAAAACTCATATTAGAGGCTATAAAGTAGAGGGATTGCATCCATTCAGAGCATGCATTGATAATTCACTTTTTATTACTTTAGATGTAGTTTTTAGTGAGAGAGGTTCTCTCCTCTCTCTTAGGATTAGGATTAGGATTAGAAATTAGGATTTTTAGAAACTAGGATTTAGGACTTCTCTTGGTTTTTAAGAGTGACTCTCAATCCCAGGTTCAATGTTCTTTTACTCTTTGTTATTTCTTATTTTCAGACATTTGAATGCTTGCTTGTATTAGATATGTTGCCTAATTGGCTTATGAACTTTTTCATGTTAAGATTTGAATATTTTATTTAATGATATTTGAAGCATTTTAGTTTATGATTGTTCCTTTTTATTATTCCCAATCTGAGGATATTGCTATTCTAGTAGATTTAGTTTTTCCACTTTTGGCCTTGGTTAAATAATTGGCAACTCTTGATTTATCAAACCCATTGTTGATTGAAAATTGGAATTAATTCATCTACTTAACTTACGTTCATAGTTAGAGGTTAACAAAGTGGGATTAAAATCCAATTCTCATCACAATTGATAAGGATAGGACTTCCATTTCTTCATACCTTGCCAAGAGATTTAATTAGTATTATTTTATTTTATTTTACTTATCATATAACATATTCCCACCTTACTTCCAAAACCCCAATTTACAAACTCATAACCAATAATAAGAACATACCTCCCTGCAATTCCTTGAGAAGACGACCCGAGGTTTTAATACTCGGTTAACAATTTTTAAGGGGTTTGTTACTTGTGACAACCAAAACGTTTGTACGAAGGGATTTCTGTCGGTTTAGAGACTATATCTACAACGCGACTGTTTTTATGAAATTCTTTCCTAGCAAAAATCCTAACGTCAAAAAGCAAGCAGAAAAAGCCAATAGCCCTTAAAACCAAAAGGCAAGGGTAAAAAGGATCCAAGGCTTTGAGCATCAATGGATAGGAGGGCCCAAGGAAATAAATCCAGGCCTAAGCGGCTAAATCAAGCTGTCCCTAATCATGTGCTTGTGGCATGCAGGTCCAAGTGAAAAGTTTGAGACTGAGTGGTTAAAGTCGTGATCCAAAGCAAAAGAGTGTGCTTAAGAGCTCTGGACACCTCTAACTGGGGACTTTAGCAAAGCTGAGTCACAATCTGAAAAGGTTCACCCAGTTATGTATCTATGGCATTTATGTATCCGGTGGTAATACTAAAAAACAAAGTGCTTAGGGCCACGGCCAAGACTCATAAAAGTAGCTGTGTTCAAGAATCAATATACTTAACTAGGAGAATCAATAACACTATCTGAAATTCTAAGTTCCTAGAGACGCCAATCATTCTAAACTTCAAAGGATAAAGTGAGATGCCAAAACTGTTCAGAAGCAAAAAGCTACAAGTCCCACTCATCTAATTAGAACTAATATTCATTGATATTTTGAGATTTATAGTATATTCTCTTCTTTTTATCCTAATTGATTTTCAGTTGCTTGGGGACAAGCAACAATTTAAGTTTGGTGTTGTGATGAGCGAAAAATTTAGACGCTTTTTGGCATTGTTTTTAGATAGTTTTTAGTAGGATCTAGTTACTTTTAGGGATGTTTTCATTAGTTTTTATACTAAATTCACATTTCTGGACTTTACTATGAGTTTGTGTGTTTTTCTGTGATTTCAGGTAATTTCTGGCTGAAATTGAGGGACCTGAGCAAAACTCTGATAAAAGGCTGACAAAAGACTGCTGATGCTGTTGGATTCTGACCTCCCTGCACTCGAAATGAATTTTCTGGAGCTACAGAACTCCAAATGGCGCGCTCTTAACGGTGTTGGAAAGAAGACATCCAGATATTTCCATCAATATATAATAGTCCATACTTTATTTGAGATTAGATGATGCAAACTGGCACTCAACGCTAGTTACATGTTGCATTCTTGAGTCAAACGCCAGAAATACGTCACGAACCAGAGTTGAACGCCAAAAACACGTTACAACTTGGCGTTTAACTCCAAGAGAAGCCTCTGCACGTGTAAAGCTCAAGCTCAGCCCAAGCACACACCAAGTGGGCTCCGAAAGTGGATTTCTGCATCAATTACTTACTTCTGTAAACCCTAGTAGCTAGTCTAGTATAAATAGGACGTTTTACTATTGTACTAGTGTCTTTTGACCATGTAACATCTTTGGATTATTTTCAGATTACTTATGATCCTTTGATCACGTTCTTGGGGGCTGGCCATTCGGCCATGCCTGGACCACCACTTATGTATTTTCAACGGTGGAGTTTCTACACACCATAGATTAAGGGGGTGGAGCTCTGCTGTACCTCGAGTTTTAATGCAATTACTACTATTTTCTATTCAATTCATTTTATTCCTATTCTAAGATATTTGTTGCACTTCAACATGATGAATGTGATGATCCGTGACACTCATCATTATTCTCACTTATGAACGCGTGACTGACAACCACTTCCGTTCTACCTTAGACCGAGTGCATATCTCTTGGATTCCTTAATCAGAATCTTCGTGGTATAAGCTAGAATTGATGGTGGCATTCATGAAAATTCGGAAAGTCTAAACCCTGTCTGTGGTATTCCGAGTAGGATTCAGGGATTGAATGACTGTGACGAGCTTCAAACTCGCGATTGTTGGGCATGATGACAAGCGCAAAAGAATCAATGGATTCTATTCCGATATGATCGAGAACCGACAGATGATTAGCCGTGCTGTGACAGAGCATTTGGACCATTTTCACTAAGAGGATGGGAAGTAGCCATTGACAACGGTGATGCCCTACATACAGCTTGCCATGGAAAGGAGTAAGAAGGATTGGATAAAGGCAGTAGGAAAGCAGAGATTCAAAAGGAGCACAGCATCTTCATACGCCTATCTGAAATTCTCCCCAATGATTTACATAAGTATTTCTATCTTTATTTTCTGTTTATTTATTATTATTATTCGAAAACTCCATAATCATTTATTATCCGCCTAACTGAGATTTACAAGATGACCATAGCTTGCTTCATACCAACAATCTCCATGGGATCGACCCTTACTCACGTAAGGTTTATTACTTGGACGACCCAGTGCACTTGCTGGTTAGCTGTGCGAAGTTGTGTAGAAAGTGCTGAGTTATAAACGTGCATACTAAGTTAAATGCCATTATTAGAGATCACAATTGCGTGCACCACTGCCTCGAAGCCAGGCGACCCGCATGCGTGAATCACGCGGACACGTGACCTGGCAAAAACTCAATCCACGCGAACGCGTGGACGACGCGTACACGTCACTTTGCCCCATGCTAGACGTATCAAAAATCGCTGGAGGCAATTTCTGGGCTGTTTTTGACTCAGTTTTCGGCCCAGAAAACACATATTAGAGGCTATAAAGTGAGAGAATGCATCAATTCATGAGGATACGAATACAACATTCATTATTGAATTTTTCAGGTTTTTAGATGTAGTTTCTAGAGAGAGAGAGGCTCTCTCCTATGTCTTAGAATTTAGGATTTAGGATTTCTATTAGTTTTAGGCTATTTCATCTTTACTCCAGGTTCAATGTTACTTTAATTTATGTTTCTCTTCTTCTTTTAGATACTCTAATGCTTTTACTTGTATTTGACTCAGGTTGCCAAATTGGCTTATGAACCCTTTCATGTTAGATTTGAATTTATGTTTACATATAATTTGAGGTATTTCAAATTTATGATTTTTACTTAGCTTTTTATATTCTTGGCTTTAATTGATGAATTGATTAATTGGAGACACTTGAGTTATCAAACTCATTGTGATTGATAATTGTTATCTTTGCTAATTAATTTGAATTCCAATAACTCTAGTCTTTTCTTAGGAATTGACTAGGATCTGAGGAATCAAATTGATTCATCTACTTAACTTACCTTCATAGTTAGAGGTTAATAAGGTAGGAGCAAAAATCCAATTCTCATCATAATTGATAAGGATAACTAGGATAGGATGTCCAGTTTTCATATTTTGTCAAGAGTTTTTCTAGTTATTAATTTATTTTTCCTGTAATTTATTTTCCTTGTTCAACCTTTCAAAACCCAAATCCATAACCAATAAGAAATCATACTTTCTTGCAATTCCTTAAGAAGACGACCTAAGGTTTGAATACTTCGGTTATAAATTTTATTGGGTCTTGTTACTTGTGACAACCAAACTTTGTACGAAAGGATTCTCTGTTGGTTTAGAAACTATACTTACAACGTGATTATATTCTTGTGAATTTCTTTACCGATAGAAATTCGCTTGTCAAGGAGCCACAAGGATTTGATCAACCCTCTTGGCAACAACTCCCTCCAATATACTATGAGCAACAACCACCCTATGATGCATACCGAGACAATGGGTATGGTGGACCTCTTTGTGACAATCAACACCTGCCACAATATATCTATGAACCCCCTCCTCAATATAACCCACAACCATGCTCACAAGCCCCATTTTACCAAACACCTTCATATGACCCTAACCCATATCCACCATACCGACCACCTTATGAGCTATACTTAGAACCACCACCATTCCAACACAATTATCCCCAAGAACCACCACTTCAATATACACCATCTCCATATCCTTGTCAAAATGAACCACCTTCTTATCATGAACCCTTCCTCCCAAGTAATGAACCATCATATCCACCCCAATCTCCAATGAATAAAACCCTTGGTGTACTTCTTCAAGAGCAAGAAGAGATGAGAAAGAAGGTACTAGAATTCACGGCTACCTTGATCGAGGTAGTAAATCAATTAACCTTCCAATGCTTGAATATTCTAGATACAACCATGGCCACTCGTAGGGAATCAAGTGAGGAGCGTAGTATGAAAGAGAGATTGGAAACTCCGGTGGAAAATGAGTAATGTTATTTTGTATTGGAACAACTGGAAGAAGCTATAATTGTTGAAGAGGAAGAAGTGATCAAAGACTTAGGAGATGCTGAACCTCCATGGGAATCTAGAGTTGTAGAGTATTCCTCCAAAACGCTTGAAATTGATGTTGAAGAGGATAGTGCACAACCTCCAAGGCATGTTCTCCATGAAGAATTGGATGGAATAGAACAAAAAACAAGTCCCTTTGGTGATGAAGATCCCACATCATAACCTCCTAGTGATGAACTTCCATCCGCAACTAAACCCCTTGATTTTGAAGAACCTTCCCCGAGTGAATCTGAAGGTAATGCGGAGGTAGACTTTTCTCAACCTCCAACTTATGACTTGAGTGACGGGAAAGAATTAAAAGAACTTGATAAGGGCACAGTTGAAGTTGAAGAGACTTGCAAAGAGGTGGAAGAATTCAAAGAAGAGTACAAGGCAGTGGAGCTTGCAAGATCATTAGAAACACCTCTCCCAAAGCCATTACCATCCAATACAACATTCAAGTGGGTAAAATTCTTATCCTTAACCTTTACTTTCCCACTTGAATATGGTTTACTTGAGACGGATGGTCAACTTAGAGCTCTTTGTGGCTTTAAGAGTAAGAGGGAGATGGGTAGTGGTTGCAGTTATCAGGCAAGGTTCAATATGGTTGCATGCTCCAAGTTGAAGTGCAAGGATTGGTGTGGAGCTCGATTGAATGGGTCTAGGAAGTCGTTTGGGTACTTCATTGAGAATTTAGATTGCTTGCCACCCAGTTGGAACAATGATAATCAACACGGAGACGGGTGCAAAAGCAAGGTTTGGGACCCCGGAATTCATTTTATCAATCAACACTCTTGGGATCTTATCACTTGCTTTAACTTGCTTGAAGGCTTTATGCACCTAGTTTGGGATCCTGAAGGCGATTGGAATTGCAAACATTGATGGAGATTCCTGGATGAGTTCAAGCACAAGCCACCATGACAAGGAGCTCACCAAATGTCCAACTTAA
Organism: Arachis stenosperma; assembly: GCF_014773155.1. Classification (NCBI taxonomy): domain Eukaryota; kingdom Viridiplantae; phylum Streptophyta; class Magnoliopsida; order Fabales; family Fabaceae; genus Arachis; species Arachis stenosperma. The sequence goes on from NC_080383.1 coordinate 80,036,993, forward strand.
GGACAATAACTAAAAGTGCTAGGTGGGAGACAACCCACCATGGTATGATCTTTCCTGTTTATTAGTTTTATTTTATTAATATCAGTATTCATTTCTAGTTCTGTATGTTTACCTTTATTTTGCTTTAAAAAAAAAAGAGAAAAATGCAAACGACACATAAGCGTCGATGATGCGCACGTGTCAGATGGATGTTCAAGTTTATGAAAATGACCCGAGAGTTACGCTAGAATCGTGCTGGTAAGGTGCCTGGCGCACGAGCCAACCCACACGTACGTGTGGGTGACGCGTGTGCGTCACCTACAATTTGGTCAAACCATGCGTAAGCGTTCGCGACGCGTACGCATAGATGGAAAATCGGCGTAAATGGTGTCTTGACCCGAGAGTTGCATGGGAAGGAGGCTGGTGTCGTGCGTCTGGCACGACGAGATGTCATGCGTACGCGTGACTGATGCTTACGCGTTACCTCTTCTTCTACACACCCACGCGTACGCGTGGGCGACGCTTACGCGTCACGTCGCAAATTCCGTTCCTCCCATTTTTGCTCTCTTTTCTTATTCTCTCCTTTTCCTTTCTCACTTCCTTCCCCTTTCACCACTCATCCTTATTCTCTTTTATTCCCTTTTACTTCTTGCATTTGCCTATTTTAATTCATTGCATTTTAACTTTGCGCATGCTTTTATTTTCTTTTATAAGTTTTATTATTTTTTTCCATTGGTGTTAAATTTTCTTACTCATCTGTTGCATTTTTCTTGCATTATTTTGGTGTTTAGTGACTTGTTTTATATTGTTGGGTGATGTTATTTATAAGTCAATGCTAATATTTTATGACAATTGTATTCCTTCTGCATTGACATGAAGTTATATTGTCTTTCATTACCCACTCTCTCTTCCCCTATTGTTGCAATTCTTGCACTATTGATATTCCATTTGCTCATATTATTTTCCCACTTCATGTTGTAGCTACCATGTAGTTGAGAACCTCATTATTCTTTGGCATTAGCCCACCCATGTTTATTTGTATACATATCTTTGTTTGTGGGTTACTCTTCCTCCTCTTTCTCTTCTTTCAAGATGGCCATCAAGAAGGGAAATGGAAGACTTCTAAATGGGGCAGACGACGTGCTCCTGTGCACAATCTTCTGAAACAAAAAAAGCATCAGTTGTAGTAGCCCATCCACTTGCACATCTTTGCATGCCCGAGGACGGTGCAATCTTTAAGTGTGGGGAGGTCGATACCGACTTCCGTGGGTAACTACTTCTTTTTCCAACACCAATATTTAATTAGTTAGTGGTTGCATTTGCATGTTTGATTGCATGTTTGTTAGATTTCGTGCATATTTTACCCCTACTTGGTTGAAGTGATAAATTCTTTTCTAAGAAAATATTTTAAAGCATTTCACTAAATTAAATTAAAACTTTTAAAACTTGCTTGAAGAAATTTATTTTGGAACATGGTTTAGAGCTCGAACACACAAAACTAGTGAGGTTTTGAGCCTATTTGATTGGTTGCGTCTTATCAACCAATGTTTTAATTTTGGTGTGTGTTGTTCTCTCTAAAATTGTGATCTTTGTCTTACTTAATTCTATATTTCCATTGTTTAATGTATGCATGCATGGTGCACGAAATTGTAAATCACACTTTTCACAACTCGTACAACTAACCAGCAAGTGCACTAGGTCATCCAAGTAATACCTTACGTGAGTAAGGGTCGATCCCACGGAGATTGACGGCTTGAAGCAAGCTATGGTTATCTTGTTATTCTTAGTCAGGATATCAATAAGGGTTCTTAGTTTTAATTGCAAAAAATAAAAGAACATGAAATAAATACTTGTTATGAAGTAATGGAGAGTGGGTTGGAGTTTGGAGATACTCTGTCTTCTGAATCTCTACTTTCATACTGTCTTCTTCTTCACGCACGCAGGTCTCCTTCCATGGCAAGCTGTATGTTTGTAGATCACCATTGTCAATGGCTACCAGCCGTCCTCTCAGTGAAAAGGGTCAATGTACATGGCTAATCATCTGTTAGTTCTCACTAATGTTGGAATAGGATCCATTGATCTATTGATCCATTTGATTGGTTGCGTCTTATCAACCAATGTTTTAATTTTGGTGTGTATTATTCTCTCTAAAATTGTGATATTTGTCTTGCTTAATTCTATATTTCCATTGTTTAATGTATGCATGTATGGTGCATGAAATTATAAATCACACTTTTCACAACTCGTACAACTAACCAGCAAGTGCACTAGGTCGTCCAAGTAATACCTTACGTGAGTAAGGGTCGATCCCACGGAGATTGTCGGCTTGAAGCAAGCTATGGTTATCTTGTTATTCTTAGTCAGGATATCAATAAGGGTTCTTAGTTTTAATTGCAAAAAATAAAAGAACATGAAATAAATACTTGTATGAAGTAATGGAGAGTGGGTTGGAGTTTGGAAATACTCTGTCTTCTGAATCTCTACTTTCATACTGTCTTCTTCTTCACGCACGCAGGTCTCCTTCCATGTCAAGCTGTATGTTTGTGGATCACCGTTGTCAATGGCTACCAGCCGTCCTCTCAGTGAAAAGGGTCAATGTACATGGCTAATCATCTGTTAGTTCTCACTAATGTTGGAATAGGATCCATTGATCCATTGATCCATTTGATTGGTTGCGTCTTATCAACCAATGTTTTAATTTTGGTATGTGTTGTTCTCTCTAAAATTGTGATATTTGTCTTGCTTAATTCTATATTTCCATTGTTTAATGTATGCATGCATGGTGCACGAAATTGTAAATCACACTTTTCACAACTCGTACAACTAACCAGCAAGTGCACTAGGTCGTCCAAGTAATACCTTACGTGAGTAAGGGTCGATCCCACGGAGATTGTCGGCTTGAAGCAAGCTATGGTTATCTTGTTATTCTTAGTCAGGATATCAATAAGGATTCTTAGTTTTAATTACAAAAAATAAAAGAACATGAAATAAATACTTGTTATGAAGTAATGGAGAGTGGGTTGGAGTTTGGAGATACTCTGTCTTCTGAATCTCTACTTTCATACTGTCTTCTTCTTCACGCACGCAAGTCTCCTTCCATGGCAAGCTGTATGTTTGTGGATCACTGTTGTCAATAGCTACCAGCCGTCCTCTCAGTGAAAAGGGTCCATGTACATAGCTAATCATCTGTTAGTTCTCACTAATGTTGGAATAGGATCCATTGATCCTTTTGCACACTGTCACTGTGCCCATCATTCATGAGTTTGAAGCTCGTCACAGTCATCCCTTCCCGGATCCTACTCGGAATACCACTGACAAGGTTTAGACTTTCCAGATCTCAGGAATGCTGCCAATTGATTCTAGCTTTTACCACGAAGACTCTGATCTCACGGATTTGAATGCTCTGTTGTTAGAAGAGGCAATCAAACTCATAAACCAGGAACCCAAGAGATATACATTCAATCTAAGGTAGAACGGGAGTGGTTATTAGGCACGCGTTCATAGGTTGAGAATGGTGATGAGTGTCACGGATCATCACATTCATCATGTTGAAGTGCGAATGAATATCTTAAAATAGAAACAAGCGTGATTGAATAGAAAACAGAAACGATTGCATTAATTCATCGAGATACAGCAGAGCTTCTCACCTCCAACCATGGGGTTTAGAGACTCATGTTGTAAAAGATACAAATTCAGATGTAAAATGTCATGAGGTACTGAATAAATCTCTAAAAGTAGTTTTTATACTCAACTAGTAACCTAGGTTTATAAAAAATGAGTAAGCTAAGAGAGATAGTGTAGAAATCCACTTCCGGGGTCCACTTGGTGTGTATTTGGGCTGAGCAATGAAGCTTTCATGTGTAGAGGCTATTCCTGGCGTTTAACTCCAGCTTTTGTGCCATTTTGGGCATTTAACTCCAGCTTGTATCTTGTTTCTGGCGTTTAACGCCAGAATATGGTAGAAAGTTGACGTTAAACGCCAGTTTGCGTCATCACAACTTGGGCAAAATATGGACTATTATATATTGATGGAAAGCCCAAGATGTCTACTTTCCAACGCAATTGAAAGCGCGCCAATTGAGCTTCTGTAGCTCCAGAAAATCAATTTCGAGTATAGGGAGGTCAGAATCCAACAGCATCTGCAGTCCTTTTGCAGCCTCTGAATTAGATTTTTGCTCAGGTCCCTCAATTTCAGCCAGAAAATACCTGAAATCACAGAAAAACACACAAACTCATAGTAAAGTCCAGAAATGTTATTTTTGCATAAAAATTAATAAAAATATACTAAAAAGTAGCTAAATCCTTCTAAAAACTATATGAAAATACCCCCAAAAAGCGTATAAAATATCCGCTCATCAATGCACTTATATGATTGAGGCCTTTGTTTCACTGAGCTTACATACCCATATGGCCTTAACCTTTTCATTATCCATTGTAAACCAATGTTGAGCCTTTTAACCATATTTATTCCTTACTTTAGCTCATCACTAACTCTAAGTGAAAAACAATAATGTCCTTAATTTGAATACTTGGTTAGCTTAGACTAGTGAGAGTATTCATAAATTAAGTGTGGAGAAGTTGGGTTTGCCAATATTTGGTTTGAGAATTGGGTGTTATATATTATTGTGAAAATGTGAAAAACGATAGTTGAGCATATATTCTTGCATTCAATATCTTAATCGTATGCATTGAGAAAAACAAAAGAAAAAAAAAAGAGCAAATAAAAAAAGGGGACAAAATGCCCCAAAGTAAATAGTGATAGCAATGCATATGAACTGTACTCGAAATTAGGATGCATGAATATGTGGAAAACATGGTTAATGGATAGTTAGGTTGTGTATTTTGATTACATGGATTGTTCTACGTTAGGTGGGAAGTTTGGGTTAATTAAGGATTCAGAGTTTAGTCCACTTAACCAAATACAATCCTACCTTGACCCTAACCCCATTACAATCCTTAAATGACCTCTTGATATGTGTATTTTGTGCATTAAATCTCTGTTGATTGGTAGAATAAGAGTAAGTCTTAGAAAGCAAGGTTAGTAGAGAAGTGAGAGAATCAAACCCCAAACACTTGAGTGATTAGAATGTATACACTTCTGGTGAGGGTTCGATGCTCGATTCTTTGTTTCCGGCTTTCATGAGCTATCTTCTTCTGCAAGTCTACTTGTACTTTATTTTGAGATTTGAATTAGTGGAATCCAGTTTATATTTATTCTTGGAGAATTTATTTGCTTTTCACCAAGTAGGTAAAAGCATTTTGCATTTAGCTGCATTCATATAAATAGGTTGCATTTCATACATCCTGCCATTTTGCCTTCACTCTTTATAGTCTCTCTTGAGCTTAGCATGAGGACATGCTAAGTGTGGGGAGATTGATAAACCGCTATTTTACGGTTTATCTTATGCTTAATTTAGTGGATTTTATCCACTATTCTCACACTTATTCATAGAAATCGCATATTTTACATTTTCCTCCCAATTTTGTGCTATGATTGAAAACATGCTTCTTTGGCCTTAAATTTGCTAATTTTAATCCTCTCTTATTACCATTCGATGCCTTGATATGTGTGTTAAGTGTTTTCAGGGTTTATAGGGCAGGAATGGTTTAGAGGATTGAAAGGAAGCATGCAAAAGTGGAAGGAATACAAGAAATTGAAGGAATTGCAAAGCTATCAAGCCTGACCTCTTCGTACTAAATTAGATATAACTTGAGCTACAGAGATTCGAATGAGGCAGTTCTAGTTGCCTTGGAAAGCTAACATCTGAGGCTTTGAAATGATATGCAATTCGCCATATTTGCCTTGCTGTTAGGTGACGCGTACGCGTGAATGACGCGTACGCATGGATAGTGCGGTAGACAAGCGACGCGTATGTGTAAGCGATGCGTACGCGTGACGGAGCCACGTGCTGTACGTGTCAGAAATCGCTGTGGACAATTTCTGGGCTGTTTTTGGCCTAATTTCAAGCCCAAAAACACAGATTAGAGGCTAGGAATGGAGCAGAATGAAGGATACACTTCTCATTATTCACAATTTAGGTTTTAGATGTAGTTTTTAGAGAGAGATGCTCTCTCCTCTCTCTAGGTTTTAGGTTTTTAGGTTTAGTCTTTCTAAATTTCAGATTTCTGTTATGCTTTAATTTAGTTCTTCTTCTACTCTTATTTATTTTAGTACTTTAGTTCATCTATTCTTCTTGTTGATTTCTCTATTTTCCCAATTTAGTTTATGAATTCTCCATGTTAGATTCAATTTTCTCATTAATGCAAGTAGATGTATTTTATGTTTATTGCTTCTTCCTTCATTTGCTTTCATTGATGTTTGCGATTGGTTGTTTAGATTCAATATTCTCTTATTAATTTTCTATGTTTTTATTTTGTGCCTTCCAAGTATTTGATAAAATGCTTGGTTAGATTCTAGATTAGACTTATTTCCTCTTGGCTTTGGTTGAGTAATTGGTGACACTTGAGTTATCAAACTCCTTTGTTAATTGATAATTGAAAGTTGCTAGTTGATTTGGATTCCTATAAAGCTAGTCTTTCCTTAGGAGTGGACTAGGACTTGAGGAATCAAATTGATTCATCGACTTGACTTTCCTCCATGGTTAGAGGTTAACTAAGTGGGAGCAATGGATAATTCTCATCACAATTGATAAGGATAACTAGGATAGGACTTCTAGTTCTCATACCTTGCCAAGAGTCTTTTTTAGTTGTTAGTTTATTAATAAAATTTGCTTACAAAATTAATAACATTTTTATTTATTTATTTATTTTTCTTGTATTTTTGTGGACTGGTACATTTTTCTTTGATAATAGGTTCGAAATTCAGCTAAATTGAAGGAGATTATGAAGAAAATTCTTTATTTGGGAAACACATTGATTGAAGGCACTGCAAGTCAAAAATGTAGTCATCACCACATCCTGCAAATATATATATCAACAAGAGGATCATTCTTGAGACAACAAGAGAATCAAATGCCTTAACACTAGCTCCAAATTCTGCCAGAGTTCAATCACTTTTGGTTTCAAGCACTCCTGTGGAATCATCTGGGATGCAGCACAAGGTCAGTGATGTTTTTGAAGGAACAGAGCATGCTCCACTAACGGTTGAGGCCCTAGTGAATAAGCATGCACAGTTTCTTAACAGCATGCGCAAACTCCAAGTAAATGAGCTGAGGTTTGTTGACTTGTATGCAAGTATTATTTTGCATATCATGTTAACTTATATTGTGTGGTAGTGGATGGACTTCTCAGTATATTAATATTAACAATTATTAAATGGTGGTCTTTTGCTTCTCCATTTTTCAAATTGCTAAAGTGCTATGTGCCCTTACTATTTTGCTATGGTCTTACCGAATCATTTTATCAACAAGAGGATCCTCCTGAAATTGAAACTCTTTGTGGCTTCTTTCATAATGTTGATTCTTTTTTATTTATTTTTGGTGAGCTCATATTATTTATTTTTACACAAGAATTAATTGTACAGCTTATTATATAATGTGTAATATCATGTGCCCATTGTGTTCTTAACTTTTGTTGTCATATGTATTTGCAGAATATAATGGCATCCTTTTTCTTGTCCAATGCCTTAACACTAGCTCCAAATTCTGTGTGGTTAAGGCATTTGATCTTCAAAATCAGCTGAATTGAGAAAACAGAATAACTAATGGATCATTCTTGTTTTTTTAAGTAGGGATCTTTCTTACAACACTGGCTTGATAGGAATGATTTCACAAGAAATTGGAAATTTGAAGAAGCTAAAATCCCTGTTAGGAAAGAAGTTTAATTAGCAATATCATATTTGAAAAATAAAATGAATTTCTTTTATCTTGTGCATCAGATTACTTTTATTGGGATGACTTATAAATAAAATTGTCTTAGCTAGTATTATTATTAATTTATTATTGTCTTACTATTTCATTATTTTTCTTTAATATTTATACAAACTGAATTAACCATTGTTGATATTACTGGATGGAAATTGACAGGGGAATTTCCAAACTGGTTGTTGGTAAACAACACAAAAATGATTGACTTTTCTACAGCTTCCTCCCAAGACAAGTCGGCAGCTGCAAACTATCTCTTATTATTGTCGTTTTCTTATGTGAAGATGCTATGAGGTTTGTTGTGTAACTATAAAATGTTTTTCCCCCTTATAATTATAGAGTTGTTTCCACTTTCATTTTTTTCATATTATACTGTCGAACTTTGCATGAAAGCATGATAAAATTTTATATTTGTGTTTTAATACTATAATTAACTTTGATCCTAGATGGTAATTAAGGTATTCATTTCTAATAACATGGCAACCTGCTTGAAGTTCATTTTTCACATGATACAGTGCCTTCTACCAAATCAATGGTACCAAGTCAGTTAGCAGGGAACGTGAAGAATTCTTGAGGCTTGTCAAAAAGAAGGTATGCAAATTATTATAGAATTCTTCCGTTGACGCTTCTCTCTGGTGGGACTCATTCACTCTCTTCTTCACTCAGCTCAAAAACTTATCCCCCTCCTCAGATCTTCCACCAAACTTGGTACCTCCTCATCTCTCTCTCTCTCTCTCTCTCTCTCTCTCTCTCTCTCTCTCTCTCTCTCTCTCTCTCTCTCTCTCTCTCTCTCTCCAGTTTACATGTGTAAATTTGTGCTTATACCTCAATTATTCATTCTTCCTTTTTTTTCGTATAATTTAGGCAAAGAAGTTGAAGGAAAACCATTCATGGTTTGCTGACTTTCTCTTGCATTTCAAGCCACCGAGTGAAAAGTCAAAGGAAGCTTTGAACTCTAAGAAGCTGAAAATTGGATCTCACGAGCTCACAGTTCAACCTGAGCTCAAAGATAAAGCTCTTCAGATTAGCTCCTACTTGGTGAGTTCCTTTCTTGCTTGCTTATGTTATTATCATCACGTTATAGTTTTGGTTTGGATTATTAGTTATGATATGGAGTATTTGAATTGCTTATAGGCAAGTCCAATTATGTTTTGGAATTGTAAGTTTGAAAGTTCATGGCAAGTAATGTTGTTCTGACTTTTGAGATTGCGGTGCTACTAGATGGAAAATTTTTTGGTGTTTTTTTAACGCATCTCTATTTTTTGTTTCATCTACTAGATGAGGTTCAATCATACATACTTATGGAAAGGTCTATTAAAAATAACAGTGTAGCTCCTGGTTTGATGTTTCCAGAGTTTTTTCACATGGTTAGTGTCATTTAATCCCCTTCCTACTATCCTTTATAACATAGATGTAGTTAGATGCTGACTTTGATAGTGGTCAATTGTTGCACAATTAACTTTATTAAATTATGTGAAGTCATAAGCGGAAGGATTCTCTAAAATTACTGTTTTGTTTGGCTATTGTACAATAATTGATTATTGTTTTTGTCATAGTTATCGTTGTTTGATAAACTGAAGATACCAGGTTTGGTTCTTCCCAATAGCCATTTTGAAATTACTTTTAAAGGCTAGCACAGATTACATGGTTTAATTAATTGAATCAAACGAGTTCGCTCGTACTCAACTTGGTCGGATTTAATATCTATAGTAATACATAAGTATAGATATGAAAAATAATAGAGTTGAGAAGAACCAGTGATGACAAAACCCAATTCCCAAATGTATTGATAGAATAATAGAATATATAACCATGGGAAGATTATGAATAAGAGCAGACAAAGAATCTAAATTTTTCAATTAATTCAACTACCAAAAAGAATAACTACTACAATTTGTACTTTTCATTTTAAGCAGATGGCAAAATTTTGGTGGAAGATATTTTGAAATTGGACAGCCAGAAGGAATATATACAAGGAGAAACAAGATCATGATATTATGTTATTTTTTACTTTTAAGATATCCGCCAAGCTAGTTACCTCATTTTATGTATGAGATGTATGTGACACACTGCTAGAAATCGAAGCCAATCCAAGTGAAGACATTTAGAATTAAAAAATTATGTCATATTTGATACTTTATTTGTATTAGAGTTATTACTTTTGGTTTTCAATACCAAAAAATTATATATTATGTTTAATACTTTATTTATGAATTACATAATATTTTGTTTTGGGTTATGATTTCTTGTTATTGTAAAATTTTAAACAAAAAATTATTTGTTTAACACGATAAAAACGACAGTTAAAACTACCTTTCTAAACGATAAAAAAATGTCACTTTTACTCGATAAAAACGGCAACTTGTAACTATCATTTTAAACATGAAATGCCATTTTAACACAGTAAAAATGGCGGTTTTAAATGTCGTTTTAACCAATCAAAATACCACTGTTAGGGTAAAAATGGCAATTCAAAATGCCACTGTCAGGGTAAAAACGGCGGTTCAAAATGCCGTTTTAACCAACCAAAAATACCGTTTTAATCCGGTAAAAATGGCAGTTTCAAATGCCATTTTAACCAACAAAAAATGCCACTCTGCCAAGGTAAAAATGGTGGTTTATAAATGCCTTTTTAACCAACCAAAAATGCCATTTTTACCCAGGAAATAATAGCGGTTTAAACCGCCATTTTAACCTATCCAAAAACCGCCGTTTTATTTGGAAATAATGGCGGTTTGAACCGCCATTTTAACCTATCTAAAAACTGCCGTTTTAACCTAGGAAATTTGGTGATTTTTTGAAAGCCGCCGTAATAACCAGAATGGCACCCAAAAAATTGTCGCTTTCTAAAACCACCATTCCTGGTAATAATGGCGATTCAAACCGCCGTAAATACCCAAAAAACCGTCGTTTTAACCAGAATTTTTTGTAGTGTCAAGATACCACCTAAGGTGAGAATGCCAATCATTTTATTTTTATTATTTTAAAAAATTTGTTTGACCTTATTGTTTGCTATTTTTATTGGGCTTTCTAGTAACCTCTTGATTTTGAATTTGCTTTTTCTCTTTTTGCTTGCTGCTTTTAGATTTCTAAAAATCAAGTGCTAATCACAACTACCATAGACTTGGTTTTGAAACCCTCTAATGAATTGAAAAAGACAATTATGAACAATGCTAGTGAGCATTGGTTTCAACTCAACGAACTCAATTAACCATAGTTTATTTGTTATTTGCTTGAACAATTTCATTTTGAACTAAAGAGTTCAATTTTGTAATTTCTTGTAATTTATGTTATTTGATACTACTAAACTAGAAAATCACTAGGAAAACTTTCCATCTTCGTTCTTTCAACTTCCTCAATTTTCATATTATTTAGTTGCTTAATAGTTACGAAACATTGTGGCAATTTAGCAAATAGAATTATTCCAGCAGGATGTTTCCTTCACATTTCTTGGTATCACTCACAGTGTTTAGCAAAACAAGCTAATTATTAGTACTTGTTAGCCACCAATAATTCTCTCATTGTGCAGGTTTCTTTTTTAGTTAGTACTTGTTTAATTGCTAGAAGTTTGCATTAGAGGTTGATTCATTGATATAGATAGTAATTATTTAAAATCTATTAAATATATTGATAAGTGGATATCTTATACGCTTTTTCATAGCATTTTCATAGTGTTTTTAGTAGATTTTATTAAATTTTACTATATTTTAATATGTTTTAGTGCAAAATTTACTTTTTGGATGCTACTTTGAGTTTTTATATTTTCCTATAATTTTAGGTGATTTTTGGACAAAAATAGCAAAATTAGCAAAGCCTTGTTTAGAGAGGAAGAAAGGATAGCAGATACTGTCAGATCCTGACATCCGTGCACTCCAACAAGCATATCTTGCGCTACAGAGGTTCAATTGATGCATCTCAATGGCGTTGAAAAGCTAACTTCCAAAACTTTCCAGCAATATATGATAGTCTATACTTCTCTTCCAGATCACTGCCTATAACTGGCGTTGAACGCCCACATCTAGAGTTCAATGCCCAAGAAGGACCAAGCCCAGCGTTGAATGCCCGAAGCTAGTGTTCAACGCCACCAAGGGAGCAAGGAAGCAGCGCAACCACCCCCTACCTAGCGTTCAATGCCTATTCTCCAAGTTGAACGCCAGGCTTGGACGAAGCATTCAACCAAAGCGGGCCCAAAGTGAATTTTAGCACTCTTTAGCCTAGTTTCGTTTATCCATGTACTTTTAATTTTAAATTAACATCTTTTAGGGTTAGCATCTCCTATTTAAAGAGGAGATCACTTAGGTTTAGGGAGAACATCTTGACTATCCAATACATCTAAGTTTTCTCTATAAATTATGAGTAACTAAACCTCCTAGGTTAAGGTTAGGAGCTCTGCTTATTCTTATGGATTAATATGATTACTTCTCTATTTTAATATATATTTAATTCTATTCTATGATGTATTTTCGTTCTTCATCTAATGAATCTGGGGTGAAACGAGAGTATGACCCCTTATTCTACATGAGTTCTTGCGAGTCTTGACCCAGATAGTATTGAGCTATAAGCTTGAGATTGCATCACCTAGACCAAAAATTTATCTGGGCTAATTGGGATATGTGACATAAAATCTCGTTAGTCATGGATAATGAGGTTTCTGTGGCACTAAGGCTAGAACATTGAGTTTCATTCTCCGATCCGGAAGATCTGACATTGTCTGTGGCCTTTTTGAGTAGGATCAAGGGAGAATGAATTGCGTGAGCTTCACCCTCATTCATATTAAATGACCACGATCAATGGCGTTAATCACTTACAGCTTTACCATAGAATGAATCATTCATTGTTAAAGTAGTCGGTAAGAAGTATTAATCCGGAAAGATAAAGCATCTCCAAAAGCCTTAACTGATTTCTCATTACTGTTTATGTATCAGTTCTTTATTGCTTTCTTTATTGTTTGTTCTATGCGCATTCAACAACAACAACTATCTTTCTATTCGCCTGACTAAGATCTGCAAGATAACCATTGTTTGCTCTATCAAACAATTTTCGTGGGATCGACCCTCACTCACCTGAGGTATTACTTGAACGACCTGGTGCACTTGCCGGTGAAGTAGTGTGAGTTCAATTTTGCACACCATATATCTTGACAACTCAAGTCAAGAATACCAAAATTTGTTCTACCGATGAAACACTAACAAAATACAAGATATTCAATTATAAGAAAATTTGTTGTACTTACATCTTCATCATCAAACCATTTAGTGTGAACATACTTATCACTTTCAGCATCTACGAAAGAGTAGTCTTCACCCTCACCATTCTCCTCACCATCACAATAAAATTGGGGAGTCTTTTCATCCATTTTCCTCATAGAACACGTAGTTATGTTATGACCTCCCTTGCGACAATACGTAGCTACAATGCTTATGCTTCCTTGTGGTCTCTATCTCAATATTTTAATTATTTTCAAGGCCTTTATATATGTATTCTACATGCCCCTCCACCATGTTATCCTCCCCACTATGAGCCCTAATCGATGAAAGTATATTTGCCAATGCATCTCGTGATTCATTAAATAGGTCCCCTTTTAGGAACCCTTCATTCATAACTTATTTACACCAATATGCTAAACATGCATGCCGACTAATAGCCAAGGAATCCTCCATCAAGCCGCCTATGTCATCATATCCACTAATGTTTTCCTTAACTTTTCTATTACATCTTCGTAGCACTAACGATTTTGGCACCTCTACAATGTCTGAAAAATGCAAAACAAGTAGTATATGACTATATGGAATACCTAAGGATTCCATTCTCATGCATGAGCATTTAAATTCATTTTTCTCTCCATGAAAAGACACATGCCATATCATGTTAGGCTTGTAAAACTTTTATACCTGATATATCTTGCAAGAACTTGTTTCCTTTTCATATATAACCTTCAATGTGCCGGCTTTGTGAAGCATTAAATGGAACAACTTAAAAACTTGCCAGGTTTATATGGTAGCTGCTGACCTTTCTAATTGTTGAAAGTGTGTCTTCATCACAGGTTGTCTATTTGATGATTTAAAGTTTGCCAAATCTTCTCTGTGCCGTATGTAACTCAAACAACACTAGAAGTGTTGAATAAATTCTGTCAAATTATGGCGTGATTTAACATATCCTTTGAGGACATCATGTAAAATTTCACATCTTGAAATTCTTCTAAATCCAGCAAAAAATTTTTCTCGGATATGACCGTAGCCCACATATTTCTTCTGCCATACATATCTGTTATCCATTTGCAATATTCCACTCCAAAGTTTCCAACCATTTCCTCCCACTTTTGGTCAAACACACCAATTTCGTAATCACCTAACATTAACTTTGTAAACATTTTTTTAAACTGAAGTTTGTGAATATTGCTTGTTGCATTACACATCAAGTGTCATGCACATAACCTATGGTGTGCATTAGGAAACACTTTCTAAATAGTGATAGCCATTGATGGATGACCATCCATAATTACTGAAGTTGGTGCCTTTCCCTTCATTGCTATGAGAAGTTGTTTTAGTAACCACACATATGTGCTTTCTCTCTCATTTGAAACTATCGCAGAACCAAATACAATAGTTTGATTATGGTGGTTAACTCCTGAGAATATTACCACCAGCAATATATATCTATTCTTATCATATGTGACGTCAAACGCTAGCACATCACTGAACAAATTGTAGTCCAACTGACACTGGCCATCACACCAAAAAATTTTCCCCTTCTCTGCTCTTCTCAACACTATAGAACAAGTTTTGATCTCATGCTGCTAGCATTTTTAGGTAAGCCATTACAGAGTTCAAATCATCAGGTAATTATCTTCTTTGCTTTGCAACTTGATTGTGCATATCCTTAATTGTAAAATTAACATTTTCATACCCACTACACTGTCTAGCTAATCACCTAAATATGTTTGGTATGCTAATCCCCACCCGTTTTCATATGATTTATTTGACTAATGTCAACCTCAGTCATTTTCTTGTTAGATTTCAACATTCTTGCTAGCTCTGGGACAATAAGATCATGGTTGTGTTCATCACAAAAATCTCTGACTACCTGACTCTTCGTTACCACCACCTAGAAAACATAAAGTCTACTCACACAGCCACTCATTTTCTTTGGTTTTGGCTCCCTTACTCAATTTTTCATATAGTTCCATTTTTCTAATCTATAGCTTTCACAAGAACAAACATATGTTTTTTCTCTGACTATCCTATCAACTTTTCTACTCCTAATTTTTTGCACATTAAAGCCCCTCATCTTGGCATATGAATTATAAAATTCTAATGCCAAGCCAAGATTAGAAAAGTGAAATTGATAAACATTTTCTAAAGATAGACCTGAAAAATCAATCTTACCAATATCTTCCCAAGAATTTATATGATATAGTTCCATATCCACCGTATTAGAAGTTGTATTTTCATCCACATGATCACTAACATTATTCGTATTTTCATCCATTGTGTGTCTTTGACCATTTGATGCTACCTGTAATTTATGGTGACTTAAGTTAATTACCCAGTAACGTATCACCAATTAATTAGAATTTATAATCAAATAATCAAAACTAACCAACAAATTAGTGACCACTGAATTTGCAAACAAAATCACAATAATAACTTTTGGATTTACAAACATACTAAAAAAATTAAACTGCAGTAACAAATCAAAAATAGAATAAAAACAGAATTAGAACATCACAAATAGAATTTGAAATTAGACTCATAAAAACAAACTCTAAAAGTTTATATCCCTCATAAACAGAACCAAAAAAAATTCGAACAAACACAAACAGAACAAGAAAAACAACTCAATAAAATCAATGGAACAAATTCATAAAAAAACTGAATAAAAATAAATAAAACAAAAAAATGATTGAATGAAATCGATGAAGTAAATTCATATAAAAAAATTGACCAAAAAAATAATGGAACAAAAAATTGAATTAAATTAATGAAGTAAATTCATACCTAAGGTTGAGGATCCATTGGAACTCTGGAAGTGCAGCGATGACGGGAGAGACAGAGCACCATGGGTTTGACAACGATGATGACTTGTTGAGACCCACGTCGCCGCTACCTGCTAAGGATGACACCACTGAGGAGTGAGAACGATGGCGTTGAGTAGTGAGAATGACAATGCTGAACAGCGATGGAATGACGTAGGTGCAACGACGACGGCAGACAGAACAGTGGTGCTTCGAGGTTGAGAATGAACTATACGAAGAGAGATATCGAAAATGAACGACATGGAAAGAGAGGTTAAGAACGACGCCACTAAGAACGACAATGATTCTTGGGCTGAATGGCAACGGTAGAGATCCAGAGAAGAGTGGCGGCAGTGATGGTGGTAGTTCTGTGTATAGAAAAGAGAGTGCAATGAATTTAGGGTAAAAAAATTAAGGTGGCTCAAAATGAATTTTAAAAATATTTAGGCTATATGTAAAAAATTAATAATTATTATTAAACCTCCATATGGGATCATATTTAGAATCATTAATTGTGCACATCACAAAAGTTTAATTTTAGTATATTTATTAAAGACAAACTCCACTATATTATATACATTATTATGTTTGAAATAAGTTTATTTATAATTTAATTTTAATATACTGTCAATATAAAATATTTTATATAATTATTTAATTATATTTATTTTTTAAATAATTTATTCATGTAATTAAAATAAAAAATATTTATTTTTATTGATATAATATTATATAATTAAATATATATAAAATTATTTTATATTATCAGTATATTAAAATTATATTATTTTATTTATACTTAGATTTTTCTTAATAATAATAATAAAGTTTGACAATGCAAACCATACATCGCCCGTACCTCTCGGTCCATATGTATATACGGATATACCATGCGGTATTCATTCCAGACATTCATAAAGCCACAAATAGAAAATCCAAAACTTTTAAACAAAAAAATAATTAGTATCCATAGTAAGTATATAACACAAAAACACGAAATCCTTGCCCCAATAATAAGATAGAAGTCCTATAACACGTGAAAATTTTAGTATTCCCTTGGTATTTGATATTTTTACACGGCGGTTAAGCCAAATAATTGTATCATTTCATTTGCTTAATCATGTGAGTTCCATGTATGAGATATAGTGTCCTTGTTTAATTAAGTTTCTTTTTCTGAAAAAGAAAAAAGTTACTGTTTTTTAATTTAAAAAACTTTCCCATATTTTATAATTAAATTTTATGAAACAGTTATAATTTAAAAATTAATCATTTGAAAAATATAAACGACATAATATCTTTGAAAATAAAGTCTTACTTCTTAAGTTTTTTAATTAGATAGGATTCATCTTTAGAACAGCTTTAATGTTAATTCTTATTTCAATTTTAAATTTATTTTTAATTTCACAAAATATTGTATTACATCTCCATAAAATTTTACATTTATTTATAAAATTATTATATTATAAATAGTGATTAAAATTAAATATGAGATTTATCATTCTAATACTTGAATTTTTATTAAAATAACAAAATGTTATTAGTTCTTTATCAAAATATTACTATCTCTTTAAAATGAGATCATTTAACAAATAAAAAAGTGGTTTTAAATTATAAAAATTTTAATATTATGACATAAATTTTTTTAATTATGTATAAATAAATTAATTTAGTCAACTAAATGCCCATGAAAAAAAATTGGGCAGCACTAATTAAATTATTTTAATTAATAACTATTTAATTGATAAATTCATTGAGGATAAATGAGAAAAAATAGTAGTAAGTGGTAATATATGATAAAAAGAAGTTAATGATGAAAATTATTTATCATCAATTATCCAAAAACAAGATCACAAATAAAAAATGAATTAGTTTATTCTGCCTCGCTTCACTGAAAGTTCGCTTTTCTCTTCTTATTCTGACGGCTCCAAAGGTCTATCCACCCCCATTTAATAGTGAGCTGGCAAGCTTGGATCATTAGAATTTTTTTTTCATTAATTTTATTCTCATATCTATATTTATGAATCTAAGTAAAATTTGTGTTTAGATGTTTTTAAATAGTTCTCTAAAAAATTTTGTGTTGGATGTTTTTATTTTTAAAAAAATTTATTACATTAAAATTTTTAAATTTTACAAAAATAAAATATGAGATATTCTCCACATTCAAGAACTTTTGGCATCCAAGTTTATCCAAGCAATTTTAGGTCACGCGCTTTTTTACGCTTCTTCTCTTCTTTTTCTCTTCTCCCCTGCGCTTCTTCTTCTTCTTCTTCTTCTTCTTCTTCTTCTCACGCTCGTTTACGAACGGACCGTCATCTTCTTCTTCGCGTTCCTCCTCCTCCTCCTCATTCTCCTCCTTCATTTTCGCATTCCTTCTTCTTCACGTGTTTTCTCCTTATTATCATTCTTTTGTTGTTGTTACTGCTGTATTTTTTTGTCTTTTCCTCCTTGTCTCCCTGGTGAAGAAGCAGTAGAAGGTGAGGAGGAAGAGTTTTGAATTGTGCAGAACAGAAATGAACCAAACATGTTATTTTGGTGAAACAATTGTATAGTACTAAATGAATGGAACATTATCCATTATATAAATTCAAATTCGAACAGCTTTCTACATAATTAACCGAACACGTACTTATGGTGAAATAATTGTATAGAACTGAGTGAACGAAATATAATCTAATACATAAAATCAAATTCAAACAGCTTTCTGCATAATGAATCGAACACGTACTCATGATGAAACAATTGTATAGTGCTAAGTGAATGAAACATAATCCATTATATAAAATCAAATTCAAATAGCTTTCTGCATAATGAACCGAACACGTACTCATGATGAAACAATTGTATAGTACTGAGTGAATGAAACATAATCCATTATATAAAATCAAATTCAAACAGCTTTCTGCATAATGAATCGAACACGTACTCATGATGAAACAATTGTATAGTACTGAATGAACGAAATATAATCCATTATATAAAGTCAAATTCAAACTCTACATAATGAACCAAACACGTACTGATGGAGAAACAATTGTATAGTACTGAATGAATGAAATATAATACATTATATAAAATCAAATTTGAAACACCTCTGTCTACAATTTAGAGATTATCAATTCAATTCAATTCAATTCAGATTTAGAACACTTGCATCCATTTAATTCAATTCAATTCAATTCAATTTAGCAATTGCATTCCATTCAATTTGATTGAAAAAATAATCCATTAGTAAAATATTGGTGTTGCTGGTGATGACAATAATGAAAGAGGAGACAAAGAAGGAGAAGAAGAGAAGGAGGAGGAGGAGGAGGAGGAGGAGGAGGAGGTATACGTGAATTTGAAAGAAGAAGAAGAAGATGACGTATGCATGTATTTGAAAGAAGAAAAAGAAGAAGAATAAGAAGAAAAAGCACAGAAGAAGAAGAAGAAGAAGCGCGGGGGAGGAGAAGAAGATAGCGTGTGTAATGACGCTCTTTGAACGAGAATGATTTTTGTTAGTGTTAGACCTACTTGAATAAATACTTGGATGAAAAATACTTGGATGTGTAGCATAGCCCATAAAATATATAAATTCTGACTTTAGTAAGATGTTATTTTTATTTGAACAAATAATTATCTAAAAGTGTAATAAAATAGATTATATATCTTACTTTTATAAGGTTTAACACCTTAATATAATAATATTTTTCTTAAGATAAAAACATTCTATACAAAAATTTTTATGAACTTATTCGAATATATACCCATAAATAAAATACTACAAAAAAATTCAAACTTTTGACGATTGTTAAAAAGATTTAAAACTAATTATTGTTCATCTGGAGACCATTTGCACAGATCAGAGGAAGACATAATCTTTGAACAAAGGGGGAGGAGAAGAGTAGAAAATGCAATCTAGCACATGACGGAGCGGTCAAGCAAACACGACGAAGTGGTCAAGCAGACACAGCGGAGTAGAAGAAAACATAGCAGATACATAGTAGGTCACTATTTGTGAAGGTGTGGGGCAGTGGCATTGCAGCGGTGTCAGTTCTGTGTTCTCAGTTGATGCCTCCTTCAGCTTCGTTGCCTCAACCTTACCCTCATGTGCACCAGTATGCCCCACGTTCTTTATTATGTAGAATATGTTGTTATTAACTTTATGTACTTGACTATGAATGATGTATTGTATAAGTGATGCGTGTATGACTTGTTAATGTATAATCCGTTTATGTGACTTTTTTGGCGTTTAGTATTACAAAAAAATTTATTAGAACTTTTAACGATGTGATACAAAAGATGTATAATTCATTCGCACGAACATATTCATGATGAGTAACACGTTAATGATTACATATATATTACATAAACCACTATCACACTTATAAGCGTTTAATGCAACTAGAATAACTCGAAACAACTAGGTAACATCGATCCTAGTAAACGACTATCACCCTTAAGCTTTGTCCATGGGTTGGTTGGGACAACCCCTCCTAGTATGACCGACTTGCTTGCATATACCACACCTCTTCTTCCGTCGCTCGACCTCAACCATGTCATTCTTGAACCTGGTAGAGATAAGTCTCCTAGTAGCCTTCTTGTGCATGAGTGGATTAGAACGAAGCAGAGTCCCGCACCACTCTGGCCATAGGGACTCGTTGGGCATCGGTGGAAACTCTATATCGTATACCTTGAACACAGACTCCTGCTTGTAAACCGGATAAACATATGGAGCCCACTCGATGCTTGCGGCGGCACACCCGGCAAGCGCATGTCGGCATGGATAATGGAGAGACTGAAAGAGCCCACAGTCACACGTACCCACTGCTAGCCAAACTCAGAAGGAACCTTGCTACCAACCTTCAAACGACTTTAACTCTTCCACAACAAATACGGAAGCCAGTCGATCACAATGAGTAACACGCATCTTCGAAATTCCTTCTCTGTTCTTCTCAATGGCTGCCATCAGCCTTTGGGAGAAGCAATTCCTAGCAGCCAGTTGTTACTATGCCTCCCTGCCCTTCGTCACGAACAACTTCTGCAAGCTTTCGTACATGATGCGCACGATGGCAGAAATCGGCAAGTACCGTGTACCATTGAGAAATGTATTGATGCACTCCGACAGATTTGTTGTCATATACCCAAACCGGCGACTGCTGTCGCAATGTTGCAGCCATATCTCTTTGTTGAAACGACCAGCCTAGTCTGCCATCTCTCACGACAAACCTTTCAAGGCATCCATGTACCACTCGTTCCCAACCTTGCTTAGACTATAAGCAGCATTTATAAGGTATCACTTGCCCCCGATCGGCTTGAAACGAGACATGAAGTTTGCGGCCATATGTCTAATACAATAAGCGTGGAATGCCCTAGGAGGTTGCAACCACTATCATCGGCCCTCAGTGCATCCTTGATTGCCTGTGATCTATCTAAAATAATCAACATGCCTTCTTGTGGGGTGACATGTCGTCTCAGATTAATCAGGAAGAATAACCATGACTCTGTACTCTCAGACTCCACAATTACAAAAGCAATAGGAGGGATATTGTTGTTGCTGTCTTGTGCCACTGCAATAAGCAACACTGCACCATATCTGCCATAAAATGTGTGCCATCGACGAAAACAAATGGTGTAAAATGCTTAAAGCCTCAACATAAGATAGGAAAGCCTAAAACACTTTGTTGAACATGCTACAGCCGCGGACTAGAAGGTGCCCATCATAGTAAGGTACGACCCTTAGCTCACAAATAGTTCCAGGACAACAAGTCTGCAGTGCCTGCAGCAGCTTTGGTACCTTATTGTATGACTTCTCCCAGTCTCCGTATATTTGTACAGTTGTCTTTTGCTTCACCATCCATAACTTTTTGTTGGAAGGTTTGAAGGGATAGCTCTACCCGACTGTACTTTGCAAGACAGGAACGCTGACGAATGGGTTGGACTATATCATTGGTAGAATGACCTTACAGATGATGCTGCTGTCTAACTATCGATGGTCTTGGGACATGGTGGGTGCTAAACAAGTATGCGCTCCACCAACCCTCCGGACCTCCCTAACGAAATAAAACATCCATGATTGGAAACTACTCAATATATAGCAATTATAAATGAGTAAGTACGCCTCAATTAAACATGAACTCACCAGTATCTGAGGTTCTATTGGAGGGCAACACGGAGACTCCATGGACATCCATTTGCAACTTGACGGCAATTCACATGGTACTTTAATCGGTCCGATTTGACCACTTAATACTCAGCACTTCTGTGAATACTGTAGTTCTTCACACCCTGCATTACTGCATCTCGGCATTTGAATCAGTGGCCGACCCAAAACTCTACCCCACCATCTAGGTTATAATTCTCTTTCCCAGTGTTGGAAAACAGAAATTTCTTATGCATGGCGTCCAAATACAGTGTATGATAGTGACTTGGTATATCTGATAATGCCGGAATCGGGTAGGGGGAGGCAAAACATAGCGCATTGATGTCTTGGCTGGCATCTCCGGTACAAACTCCTCCTCATTATCATCTTTAGAAGAATCACTATCGTCGCTATCCGCAACGTACTCTTCGTCGGAGTCTTCCTCACCCATCTCTATGTCTTTCACTGGACTGGCAACATGAATCAGTGATGGTGCGAGAGGTGGGTCATCCTGCACAAAAGGTCGAGTGTACAGAACCACCACCACCAACATCACCAACCTCAGCGGAAAGCTCCATCACTTGTGCTGCCATGATTCTTCCATGGATGTCAAACATGAGTCACACACATGCTCGTCACCCTGGAGCCAAAATAGTCGAAACTGAAAAACTAAATTACCCAACGGTGCTAGCAACCTACCCCACCGTTCCAATCTCTCTTCTCCCTGTGCCACCAACGTTGCTCAATATCAAACTCATCAACTCGGACAACGAACTTACACGTCGAGTGCGCAATAGTAACATATTCTCACACTCAAATATCACCCCATTGTCGCTGTTTCTCATACAACAATTGGGGTAGACACAGACAACCACATATCTACTATTATTGGACATTTTTGCCTACTCTTTGTTAGAAAAACGGGGGAGAAGAAGATATGAAATTTATGTGGAGAATGCCAAGGGTTGCATATTCTTTTATAGCAGTTGAAAATTTGTCTTACTGTATCTCGTTTACATTGCAAACACATTAATTTAACACGTATTTAGTTTACAGTATAAACGAGATAAGCTTGCACGTATCTCGTTTACACTATAAACGAGATATATACGTATCACGCGCACATGACTAATACATGCAAACTTATTTCGTTTACAAGTTAGGAGATAAATTTTGATAAACGTATTTCGTTTACAAGTTAGGAGATAAACGTATCTCGTTTACACTATAAACGAGATATATACGTATCACGCGCACATGACTAATACATGCAAACTTATTTCGTTTACAAGTTAGGAGATAAATTTTGATAATAATTTTTATAATTATTTATTTCAGTAATTAAAATATTTATTTAATTTATTTAAATAAAAAATCCCGTTTACAATACTACATCTAGAAGTTAAATTCAAGAATCACAAAAAAGAAAAGAAAAACAAGGATAATATCTTAATCGTATAAATTATAAATTATAAATAAAAAAATATTAGAAGATTATTAAAATTTATTATTTTTTATTATTATTTAATTATTAATGTTTAAAAATTATAAGATAAAGTATAGTGTTAAATTATTAGATTAAAGAGACTATACTAAAGAAATTAAATTAATGACTAAATGATGGCCAAACACAATAACTTTTGATGCCTCCTAACATTTAACATAAACTATGAATTGCAGACACTTCACTAAGTTGTTGTGTCTGTCGTGTCCGCATGTCAGACACATTTTAGACACGACATTCATTAATATCTGTTCGACACACATATTTGTTGTGTTTAACTGTGTCTTAATAAAAAATAAAAATTATTCTCCAAACACGTTTAGACACACCTAAATATTATTACATATTAGCGTATCCAACTTTATAAGTAATATGTAATTTTAAAATAAAATTAAAAATAATATATATTATTATTTATTAAAAAAAATATTTTATATAATTAAAATAAAATATTTAAAATAATTAAAAAATTTATATTTTAATATTAATAAAATAATAAAATATTATTATAATTTATTTAAAAAATATTTTATATTTTATATACGTGTATTTTTATATTTTATAAATAAACAAACAACCCAACCTCACCATAGTCCATAGTGGCTGTTATTTACTCTTTTAACAACCGCACCTCCCATTCATTAAACAAGACACAGTATTTATTATTTATAATAATAATAAATTTTTTCCCAATTAAATTAATTTTCTCTCTCTTATCTCTTTATCTCTCACTGAATTGTACCTGCCAAGTACGTTTACCTGTACCTCCCAAACTTCCCGCATCATCACCTTTCCATTGCGCCCCTTTGCGTACACTCCCAATACCAAACACACACAACACCTATCCCCCCTCTTCCTGCTCCCCCTCTATATAAATACCAACCACTCTCACACTCTCTCTCCCCATCCCCACCCCTTCCAAACCTTCACACTCTCTCTCTCTCTCTGTCTAAAAACCACATCCTCACTTTCTCTCACTAAAAGCCGTTTTAATTTCTTTTTTACCATGAAGCAGTTGATCCGAAGACTCTCACGCGTCGCCGACTCTTCTCAGTACACGCTCCTCCGCTCCGACTCCGTTGCGGCGGCAAGGCGACACCGGCGCCGCTGCGGCGACTCCTTCCGCCACAAGATGCGGCGCTCTCCGGTGCCGGAGGGACACGTTCCTGTTTACGTCGGCGACGAGATGGAGCGGTTTGCGGTGAGTGCGGAGCTTCTGAATCATCCAATCTTCGTGAAGCTTCTGAACGAGTCGGCTCAGGAGTACGGTTACGACCAGCAAGGTGTTATCCGGCTTCCGTGCCACGTCATAGTCTTTGAGCGCGTGCTTGAAGCACTCACGCGGGGACGTGACACGCGCCACCTCCTCGACCTCCTCAACTACTCCCCTGAAGAGTTGACACACTAATAATCAATTTTAGCCAGATCTTCTTCTTCCTTTTTTTTTTCCCTCGTTTTTTGGATTTTTGTTGTAAATATACAAAAGCAGGATCTTTGAGGTAAAAAAAAAGTACACAAATGTTAGGGTTCTTCTTTTCACTTCTCTTTCATGTTTTTTTTTAGGTTTTGGTTCTCTCGCTTACCTCCTTTTTTCGGTTGTTTGGTTTTGATTCACGATGTAAAAAGCTGTAGAGGAAAATTATTACTCCGTTCTTGTTTCGCGACCGAGGAAAACGAGAATCGAATCTTTTTTCCTATGTCTGTCTTTCTTTCGATTTCTTTTCTTTTTCTTTATTCTTTTTCTCTCCCCTGGAATTCCCCGTGCGTTTTATTTTTGTGCGAAACAAACGGAAGAAAGGAAAAAGAGGAAAAAAGAAAAAGTAGTGTGTGATTGAAAAACGATAAAGCTTAGTAGTGATCTGAAAAGCAAGCTTAAACTGCACGCCGTTTCGAGTTTTTGGATTATACTTCATTTTGCCGTTTAAGAAGCTGATAGTATTGCCTTTTAAAATTTTATTATTTACAGTAATTCCAAGCGTTTTTATCTTTTTAATTTTCTTTTCGTTGTTAAATATTTTGCTATTTTTTTTAGATTTAGTTTTAGCGAGGTACTGTCACGGCAGCGCGAAATTAGCGAAAAAGGTTCCTCGGCCGACTTTTGGATCTTGAATCTTGATCTACTGTTATCAATCATATACGATGTTTTAATAAATTCAAAAATTAAAAATTATACATAATAATAATGTTTTTCTTAATCTTCTCAAATAATCAATTGTTGCATTGTGGATCAATTATCTTGTTGAAATATCACATTGTTACTTGTAGAAAATTTTTAAGACGTAAAAAGGATCTTGCTCTTTATCCATGTTGTGAATGTAAAATCAGTTATACTCTAACCACTGAAGAGAGATCCACCCTGTATTATAGTTTCATAAAGGCAACTTCGTGTTGCTGATCTCATCAATGAAGATTGTATGGTGTGGTTGGAATTCCATATTTTGGCTGTAATTTCAGTGCTAACCTTACTAATAGACTGCGAAAAACATTTTATAATTATTTTTGCCGATATATGGATATATAATTAAATGTATGTGATTTAATAATTCGTGTATTAAAATTAAATTCTTATTAATATTTAAAAAAGCATGTCAATGCTTTTAGGGATTGTACCGGATTTTAAAAATTAACAAAGTAAAATCAAATAAAAAATAATAATTTAATTTGATACA
This sequence comes from Arachis stenosperma, assembly GCF_014773155.1. Taxonomy (NCBI): domain Eukaryota; kingdom Viridiplantae; phylum Streptophyta; class Magnoliopsida; order Fabales; family Fabaceae; genus Arachis; species Arachis stenosperma. The sequence goes on from NC_080383.1 coordinate 80,063,100, forward strand.
TTATATTGTTAGTATAAAATAATTTTATATGTGCATATCAAAATAATTATTTTTTATATTGATTGTGTAAATTATCATAAAAAAATAAATATATCAAAATTAAACTCAAAAAATAAAATATCTTAACTTTTAAACTTGAATTATTAATAAAAAATATAACAAAAAAATTTAATATTTATTTAATTAATAAAAAATGCAAAGTTCCTTACTCTTTAGTCTTTAAAGAAGAATCATTCTTAAAATTTTAATGATTATTCATCAATCATATTAAACACTATTTACACACTAAAATTAGTTATCAAAATCAACAATAATATATTTAAATATAAATAAATATAGTTAGTTTAACTCTTTTTTAATGTATATTTTGTATTTCGTTATGTATTATATCTTAATGTCTAATTTTGATATACATACACCTAACATGGTTAGTTATGTTATATTAACACAAAAAATACACATTGTGTACAAATATATATTTGATATTTATGAAAATGTTACATTATTTTATTATAAAAAATTAACTATTTTATTATAAAATATTTGATCATAATATTGATTATTTTGTTTAAAAAATAAAAAATTATATACAAATACAGGTTGATTGTATGTTATAGTCGGACAAATTTTAATATTTCCATGCATTAAATTGTGATAATGCCTTTTCTTTTTCAAAATAATGACTAAATGTAAATAATTTATATTGCTTGAATTTTTATTTATATTTTACTTCAACGCATTATTCGTATTTTAAATTTAATTTGCATGCGTGATATATATATATATATATATATATATATATATATATATATATATATATATATATATATATATATATATATATATTCTTACAAAATTATCTATTTACGTTTGCATTATTACATAAACAAACATTAAGAAAAGGTTTGATTTATCTGTTCTTTTATATATATATATATATATATTACTGGTCATATCTTAGCCTAAATACAATCTAGATTAGGGGTGAATGCGGATCGAATCGGATTGGATATAGTTAAAATTTTGATCCGATCCGCACTAAAATTATTGGATCAAATCGGATCCAATATCCGCAATATATCCGTAAAACACAAAAATATTTTTAAAAGCTTATTTTTATTAAAAAATATTAATAAAATTTATTTTTTTTATTTTTTAAAATATGTTTACTCTTAAAATAATATTAAACATACTTTTCTTAAATAATAAATTAAAATAATACAACATATATAATAATTATTGGTTGAAATAAAACATAAAAAGAATATTTATTTATTATTTCTTTATTTTTACGGATACGCAGATATGCGGATACCTACACAAAATTCGCAATCCGATCCGATTAGTGTGCGGATCGGATTCGGATAAACACTGCGGATATGCGGATCGGATCCGATTCATGAACACCCCTAATCCAGATCCATTAAGGATAAAAGCTTCTCAAAAGTGGCTTTTTTCACTCATCCGACCTCCTAAGAGGTTGGATGCCACAAGGAGGTTCATTTTCACTTATCTTAATAAGTAAATATCTTTCCAAATCTCTCCTACTATCTCCATCTCTCCTAAAAGATAGACCCCAACAAACTTCCAAGATAAAGGGAATGACTATCTACCAATAAAAGTAGAACTACTAAAAAAAGGTGATTATCTTTCTACTATAAATACACTGACACTTCTCAAGTATATTCAAGTCCTAATCTACTAAAAACCTGCTTAAAGCCCTTGCTAACTTGAGCATCGAAGTCTCTTGCAGGTACCACCTCCACCTCCTCACGAGGAACTCCAACGGCGGCACCTCGGCACCAATACAAGTCGGACGCCGCCCCAGTAGGAGTCTAAACCTCACGTTCAGGTCCAAATCACCGTTTCAAGTAACTCTCGGAATATTGGCGTCGTTGTCGGGGACTTGGAGCTCAACCCTTGATAAATGGCGGACAATCAATACGAAGATGGTCACATGGCGTCAGAGTCGGAACCAAAGCACCACCATGGCAACCTGACGCTGGCATTACCTCTACCTCGAGAAAGAACGAACGCCCCCCACAAGAAAGGAACGTCGAAAAATCCTCAACCACAACGAATCCATTCAGAGTTTCACCCACCCGAGGACGAAGAACTACCCCATCCAACAGAAATACTAGGATTTGTTCATGGCCATTGTGGGTGACTAGAACAATTCGTATTGGAAGTTGAAAGACAACGAGAAGCTAAACAGAAATTGTGAAGGGAGGTACCACGACAAAAAGAGCTGGAGGAAAAGCTCTTAAAGTTGGAGGCCAACCTCCGAAGACAGAGCAATCGGGCAAATCGGGATAAAAGCCTTCTGGGAGGAGAAGATCTATTCGTTGAAGAGATCATGCGAACTAGGGTTCCTAGAAATTTCAAAACTCCCGACTTGGATCTCTACGACGGAATGATCGACCCAAGGCACCACCTCAGTAATTTCAAGAGTCGGATGTACCTAATTGATGCCTCTGATACCACTCATTACAAATCCTTTCTGACAACTTTAACCAAAGTCGCGATGAAATGATTTGATAACTTACCTCCCAGGTCGGTAACTTGCTTTGATGACATAGCTAGGAAGTTCCTTACTAGATTTTTAATTCAGAAAGATAAAGTGAAGGACGCTCCAAGTTTGGTAGGGGTTAAACAAGAAGTCGGAGAGACCCTCCAAGACTACATGGAGAGGTTCAGCAAAACTTGCTTGGAAACAAAAAACTTGTCTATTGAAGCAGTAATAATGGGATTAGTTAATAGCCTTAAAGAAGGGTCGTTCTCTCAATCTATATCCAAGCGAAATCCGACCTTCTTGTACAAAGTACAAGAGCGGACAGAGAAGTACATCAACATGAAAAAAAATTTCCGACTTAGAAAGCCTCTCGCGAGGCCCAGCTTACCCTACCCACCTCAGGAAAAGGAGAAAGAAGCTAAGAAAAAAGAAGAGTACAACTCCCAAAAACCTCGAAGGTATCATAATTACACCTCACTTTGAGTCTCTCTTGTAGACGTCTACAGGGAGATATGCCACAATGAGAAGCTTCCACTTCTTCATCTAATTAAACACAAAAAGGCAGAAAGCCGAACAGAATACTGTGAGTACCACAAGCTTTACGGATATTCTACCAATAATTGCTATGATTTAAAGAACGTCATTGAAAAGTTGGCCAATGAAGGTCGACTAGAAAGTTACTTGGCTGAAAGGTCAGACGATCAAAGAAAAAGAAAAAGAGATGAAGACAGATGTTGGCAAGAGCGTCCACCTCAAACTCCTGAATGACGTATACATATGATAAAGGGAGGGTTTGCTAGAGAAGGAATCTCAAAATTCTCACGGAAAGGGCATCTTAAAGAGGTGTATCAGATTGGAAAAAATAACAGAACTTTCAATTTACCAACCATCTCGTTCACCACAGAAGATGCTCAAGGAATAACCCCTGGCTATGATGACCCAGTGGTAATAACAATAATTCTTGCCAATGAAAATCTCTATAGAACTCTAGTGGATCAAGAGAGTTCGGCAGACATATTGTTTAAATCTGCCTTTAACAAGCCCAAGTTAGAAGAAAAGGATTTAAAGGTATACCCCGATAACCTCTTCGGGCTGGGGGATACGCCGATCTAACCTCTTGGATTTATCTCCCTGTACACCACCTTTGGAAAGGGTACAAAGTCAAGGACGTTAAGCATTGACTATATTGTGGTTGACGTCACGTCGGCATACAATGTCCTAATAGGTCAGACCACTTTAAACCGACTAGCAACAGTTGTCTCTACACTTCACTTGTGCATGAAGTTTTCCACAGCAGAAAGAATCACCACTGTAAAAGGAAATCAAAAGTTAGCACGAAAGTGTTACAATGAAAGTCTTAATCTAAAAGGCATCCCAGGAGGAAAATAAGTCAACACTATCAAGCTTGGTGGCTTTAGAACTTGGGAAGAAATATGCCCCCAACCTAGAAAAAAGATGAAAGAAGTACAAATCAGAGATCATCCTGAAAAGACAACAAATATAGGGGCTAACCTGGAAGGATGACTGAAAGCACAACTCATTGCACTCCTACGAGGAAACTCCGACCTCTTTGCCTGGAAAGTCTCTAACATGCCTGGTATAGATCCCGACTTGATATCTCATAAGCTCGCCATTTACTCGGGTTTGAGACCTATTTCAGCAAAAATGTTGGAAACTCAGGCCCGAAAGGCCACAGGTTGTGGAAGAACAGATGCAAACATTGTTGGAAGCTGGATTCATAAGAGAGGTAAAATATCCATTATGGCTGGTTAACGTGGTTCTGGTAAAGAAACAGAATGGAAAGTAGAGGATGTGTGTCGACTATACCGACTGCAACAAGACTTGTCCCAAAGATCCATACCCCCTCCCGAGCATCAATGCTCTAGTTGAAACAGCCTCAGGTTATCAGTACTTGTCCTTCATGGACGCATACTCTGGATACAATCAAATTCTGATATATAATCTAGACCAAGAAAAGACCTCTTTCATTACTCCCAAGGCTAACTACTGCTATATACTAATGCTTTTTGGGTTAAAAAATGCCGGAGCCACATACCAGTGACTGATGAACAAAGTGTTTCCCCCCACCCACCCCCACTTAGGAAAACTCATGGAAGTATATGTGCACAACATGCTCGTCAAAACTAAAGACGACTTAGCCCTCTTGTTTGACCTCTTCGAGGTATTTTCCACAATAAGGAAGCATGGAATGAGACTAAACCCCTCAAAATGCACCTTCGCAGTAGAAGCCAGAAAGTTCTTAGGCTTCATGCTCACTCAAAGAGGCATAGAGGCCAACTCGGACAAGTGCACGACCATGATGGAGATGAAGAGCCCGACTTGTCTTAAAGAAGTCCAACAACTAAATAGAAGGTTGGTAGCACTGTCCAGGTTCTTAGCAGTGTTAGTGATAAAGTCCTTACCATTATACTCAATACTAAAAAAGGGGAGTCAATTTGAATGGACCTAGGAATGCGAACAAGTCTTTCAAGATTTTTAAGTATTTTTGGGCCAACACCCGGTACTCACCCGACCTATTGCGAGAGAAGAGCTCGTCCTTTACTTAGAAGTGGCGAGCCAATCTATAGTTTCTGCCTTGATCTGAGAAGATGAGAATGAGCCACAATCAATCTAATTTTTTAGTAAAGCCCTACAAGGAGCAGAATTGAACTATCAAAAGATAGAAAAGTTTGCATATGCTCTTATCCTCACATTCTGAAGGCTCCAACCCTACTTCTAGGCTCACACCATATAGGTTCGAACTAATCAACCCATGAAGCACATTCTACAAAAAACGAACCTAGCAGGAAGGATGCTACAATGGGTTGTGGAACTCTATGAGTTCGATTTGAAATATGAAGCTCAGACAGCAATCAAGTCACAATATCTCACTGACACGTAGCTGAATACATTGAAAGTCGGGGAATCCCTACAACTTGGAGCCTATATGTTGATGGATCATCCAATAAAGCCAGCAGTGGAGTAGGTGTCATCTTGGAAAATGAGCAAGGAACATGAATAGAGCTCATGCTAAGGTTCAAGTTTCCTGCTTCTAATAACCAAGTGGAATATGAGGCATTGCTTGCTAGCTTGAAACTGGCTAAAGAAGTGGGGGCAAAAAGGTTGATGGTATTTAGCGACTCCCTAGTGGTTACTTCACAAGTTAATGGTACTTATCAAGCCAAAGATCCCAATATAAAAATGTATCTAGAAGAAGCACAAGAACAACGATCATGGTTCTTGAAAAGGGATGTTCGACATATAACTTGGGAATCAAATGCTCGAGCAGATTGTAAGAACCGGAGTTTTCGCATAAAATCGCTTTAATAAAATAATAACTTTAACTGCTCAGAATAGATTCAAAAATATAGAAATAATATTTTGAAACTAAAAAAGTGAAATTTGAATTCAATGAATTTTTCTGAGTTGAAAAATGTATCTTTTGCGAAAGATTTTTTGTAAAAATGTGTACCGGTGCTTATGCCGGCAGTACTGGCTCTAATATGTCCGTTAACATGTTTTGAGAAAAATAAGATTTTGAAAATTTAATTTATTATTTTGAAATGACAAAAATAATCTAGAATGTAAAACCGGGTACTAATTATAAAGGTTTTGGCGCAAAGTGGGCCAAACGGACTAAAAAGGCTAACGGGTTGGACTAGGCCAAACATATATATGTTCATTAAATGAGCATTTCAGCTCATTTTCACCCCAACCAAGAGAAATGGGAGCTGGTAAGCAAAAGAGAGGAGAAGAAGGGTTTCACTATTCACCTCCTCCTTCAAAGATCTATAACTTTTGATCCGGAGCTCCGATTGACGATCCATTTGTGGTCACGCGTCGTTCTTGCCGAGCCCGTCATTTCTAACTAAGTTTTGTTGGTAAGAAACTCTTTGTCTAGCTCTAGTTTTCTGCCCTAGCCCAAAACTCGAAAATGGCTTTGGATTTTTGAGTTTCTTTGTGTTTTTGTTTGTTTAAGGGTGATATAGCATTGAAATATTGTTGGGTTTTATCCCTAATCTCTGTTGGTAAGGTAAGTTCTCACTAAATCCTTGTGTTTAGTTATTTTTGTGAACCTTCGGTTTGATGTTGGTATGTTATATGATGTTAGATTGAGGTTTGGTGTTTGTTGGAGTGAGCTTGATGGTTTTGGAGCTTGGAGTTTGAGTTGCGTGGGAATCGGCCAAGGTATGATTTCGGCTTCCTTTATGTAATATGTAATATTTCTAGAAACTTAGGGTAGTAGACCTTAAGATAGGATTGAATTGATGTTAATTGTTGGTTATTATTAATTATTGTGGTTGATGATGATTGTTGAGAATTATTGTTGTTAATGAAGGGTGTTGATATTGTTGATAAATGATATGGATTCGGAATTTTGATGATGATGAATTGATGCATGGATTGATAATTGTTGAACGAGTTGATAAATTGGGATATTAAGGTTTGGATGTTGTATAGTTGTTTGAGGATGGGATTTAGGAACTTTGATGTGATTTAGGTTGAATTTAGATGTTGATGAATAATGATTTGAATGGTGTGGAATAGTATAATTGGGATGTTATTGATGGTTAAGTTTGAGGAATAAATGGTATAGACTTTTGTGTTATTTTTCTAGTATTTGGGTTGTGAGTAGTTTGGTTTTGAATTGAGAGTTTTGGTGAAATTGAATTTTTAAGGTTTTTGGTAAAAATGGGTTTTAGGCCAACTTTGGCGGATCATATCTTGAGTTACAGTTTTTGAAATTTATTAAATTTTGTATCAAATTAAAGATAATTCAAAGAGCTTTGAAATAGTATAGATTTCGTTGGAAGTTGGAGACAAAAATATGATTTCTGTGATGTTGCAAAATTTGTGATTTCTGGTTTGTATGCGCATGCACACTGTTGTACACGTGCTCTTAATAGTGGCTATGTTTTGACTTGTGCGTACGCACACCCGGTGATTTTTACAAAACGTGCGTCTGCACACTCTGGTCCACACACAGACACAGGGATATGCCTACTTTTGAGAGCATTCGCACACTTTGGTAGGCACATACACTCTGTGAAATTTGCAAGTTGTGCGTATGCACAACATCATGCGTATGCACATTGCCTTGTTTTTCAATGAAAACCTTATTTTTAACCGTCTTACCTTCCCGGAAAGCTTGCAAACTTCCGTAATACTTGTTTCATACCTTTTTACCAGTTTAGGGTCTTGAATCAAGGGAGAAAACAATAAAGGAATAAAAAGGATATTTTTAGTTTTGAGTTTAGAGCCAGTGACATAGATTTTTGGAAGGTCCGTGTAAATCCTAGCTTGAATGGGTGAAGGCCGAGTTGTGAAGTATAGGATTGAAGAGATTTTTGATAAATGGGAGTGCTTATGATGAATTTGAGAAGTTGGAAACTGGTGATGGCTATGATGAGTTGAGAACTTGGAAAGGAATGATGAAATTATTGAATTATATGAGAGTGTGCGAAGCCTATATTTCCAGCGTGGCAATCTTTCTGCTGCATGAGTGTGCGGGCCTAAATCTCCAGCGTGGCAGTTTTTCTACTGCAAGAGCGTGCCCAACACAATGTCTTTGGAATAATTTATGATGAGACAGTTGTTGTTGTTTCCTTCCTTGCTGCATGAGTGTGCAAAGTCTATATCTCTGGCGTAGCAGACTCCATACTGCATGAGTGTACGGAGCCTATATCTCCAGCGTGGCAGATTTCTCTACTGCATGAGTGTGCAGAGCCTATATCTCTGAGCGTGGCTGGAAGGCTACATCCGGGAGGATGTGTTGGGTTGGCATTTATGGACCGACACACAAGCCAATAGGAAAGGCATTCATCATATGCAACTTCTACCTGTTTGTGTGCTTTGCTTAATTTCTGTTATGCCTAAATGAATCACATGTTTACTCGCTAATTGTTCTATTTGCTGTACATGTACTTGTGCTTTACCTGTCTGCATTACTTGTATTTTCTTTTGGGATTGAGGAGGCTCGGTAGGCGGTGGCAATGAGATCGCATGGAGGTTAGGCTGGCGAAGGCTGTGGGACAGCAGTACTATGTTAGTTAGAAATCCCTTAAGATAGAATACCCTATTTAAGGTTTAAGTTTTTTATTTATTCTAAGCTTGAATATCTGTATCGGTGTGAAGTTCTATGATTGCCTTTGGCATCCCGGAACCTTACATCTTATATATCGGGCACTATTACCATACTAAGAACCTCGGGTTCTCATACCATATGGTGTTGTTATTTTTCAGTTGCAGGTCATTGATAAACCCTGTTTTTAGGGTTTATCTTGTATAGATTTTGAGGGTCTTATCAATGATCTTTCGCATTTATTCATATAAAAATGCATGATTTGGTGTTCCTTTCCCAACTTTGCTTTATGGATGAAAATATGCTTCTTCTACATTAAATTAGATATATTTTAATCCTCCTCTATTACCATTCGATGCCGTAATCTATTTGTTGAGTGATTTCAGAGCTTACAGGACAAGGATGGCTTAGGAGAGAGGGAGGAAGCATGCATAAAGGAAAGGAGCATGGAAAATGGAGCTTTGGAGTTTTGAGCAATGACGCGTACGCGTGCCTTACGCGTATGTGTGGATGCGCGCTACCAAGATCGGCGCGAAGAAGCCAAAGCCAGAAGCCAGCGCATTTGCATGGCTAAGCCAGAACATCATGGACGCGCACGCACGCTAGACGCATGCGCGTGGATTGCGAAGCTCCAAGGACGCGTACGCGCGCTTTGCGCATACACGTCGATGCCGCACGTGACTTTTAAAGAGAAAACGTGACCAGCGATTTCAGGGCAGTTACAGACCCTGTTTGGAGCAGAATTCTAGCGGGAAAAAGCATAAGAAGACTAAGGATTGAGGGATCCAGATCCATTCACTCATTTTACACACATTTTAGATACTTTCTTAGTTAGTTACATTTTGTAGAGAGAGAAACTCTCACCTCTCTCTAGGATTTTGCTCTCTCCATTCCAATTTCTCTTAGATTCCTTTGGTGAGATCAATTGCTAATTCACTTTTACTTTGATTCAAGTTGTAGATCTACTCTCCTATTCTCAATTAGTGATCTTTATGATCCATTCACTTTGGATCTTAGATTTGTGACTTTGTTATTTTGATTTTGATCAATGAAGTGAGGAATTTCATTTATTTATTTGATTGTTGATGCTTGCTTGAGTTAGATAGCTTGAATTCAATTCATTTTCTTAATTTCATAATGTCTCTTACTATTGCTCACCAATTGTTTGAGGAAATGACAACCCCAGCTATGGAGTAGATTCTTCTTTCTTGGCTTATGGGTTGAGTTGTTGGAAACACCTGAATAGTTAATATCAATTGTTGACTATCAATTGAGAATTGTTAATTGACTTGTAGGCCACTAGAGCTAGACTTTCTTAGGACTTGTGACTCAAGTTGATTACTTTCACTTGACTTTCCTCTATGATTAGAGGTCAACTAAGTTAAGCGATGATTGATTGTTGTCACAATTGATGAAAGCTATAATGATGGAACTTCCAATGCTCACCTTTAGCCAAAACTTTTATCTTGATTGATTGTTGTTCATCATTGTTAGCTTAGATTCTTACACCAAACTCTCAAAACCACAAAAGACTTCCTAATCAATGATGTGCATTCTAAGGCAATTCCTAGGAAAGACGACTCGGGACTAATACTCTCGGTTATAGATTTTAGAATTGTTTGATGTTAAATTTGCGTGTCGGTTAGACTATATTCACGATTAGATTTATTGATAATTTCTATACCGGCATAAAAATCTCTCATCAGTCATAACCCACCTCGGTGAGTTGCAAGATGGTGATGGAGCGGAAGATCTTATGATCTATTATGGTATTTTGATTATTTTGTTGTAGTACTTTCTCTCACCTTTTTATTTTAGACTTTATGACCTTAGAGGCTTGATTTGAGAGATAAGTTGTATAAGCTATGTTAAATTTTAAAACTCTGTTGTATTTAGTTTGACTAGCCGGCTTAAACTCCGCAGGCTGTGACTAGTCCTCTTTTTGGTATTTCACACTTATATATATATTGTTTACTTAAAATATTACCTTGTGTATTTTGGAGCTAGCTACAAGGTGTTATATATATATATATATATATATATATATATTATGTCTTGTTCTGTTCGTACCTATGTGTTTAGTTATCGTGTGTGAACGCTTCGTGTTTCGTAATTCAGCTTTACACGACTTTGAGCTTTATTCATTCATCGGGCTTCTAGTTATATATAATTTTAGTCATATATATATATATATATATATATATATATATATATATATATATATATATATATATATATATATAAGCTTTAGAACTGTCGTGGCACTTTGTTATTCTTTGCTTTACGGCTAGAGGTAAGGATTAGGGTAACGGGGTGTTACATTTAGTGGTATCAGAGCGGTTCGTCCTTGTGAGCCTGAGGGATGGACCGATTGTGCTTCGTTTTACACTTTGGGTTGTTTTTCTTTCGTACTATTTAGGATATCTTTTTGATATGCATAGCATGCTTGTCTGTGAGTGCCTTTGGGGATAATTGAAGCATTGAGCTTGAGATATTGAGACTGATCACGTTGATATCGATTGTTTGGTGTGGAAAGGCAACCCGAATTGTAACTTATGGACGAGGTCAATCACGTTCATGGAGAGGTAGTGAGGATGACTAGCCTAGTCAATGTGTTTTGAGCTCAACAGGTTCCAGAGAACCAGTTTGTAGAGTTTTGCAGCATATTAATTGATGGGTGAGATTCAACACTGGTGGCAAGAGAATTGCCGACTGTTTCTTTTACTGTTTTTACTTATGATTTTCAATTTTTAACCGGTATGGCTTTGAATCATGTTGAAAAAGTTTTAAAGCTTAAATTGATTTTGAAATTTTGTTTGAAACTAGGCCAAAACTCTTGGTTTAAATAATACTATTTAAAAGAAAAGTGATTTCTATGATTTTGTTAATTTGTGAATTCTGTTTGAAATTTAAGCTATGATTTAAGGATTTTAATGAATTTAGGAAAATCATGCTTTAAAGTGATTGATTTAAGAATAAATAAATTTTTGAGTCTTTTGAAAAAGTTTTGACATTAAAAGGTTTGGATTGAACTTGTTTTGAAGGTTTTGGAAAATATTTCAAAATTGGTATTTGGTTTAGGGAAAGATTTCGGATTCTTAATGATGATAATCAGAGTGACGCAGCGGAAGGCGATAGGGAACATCGACACGGTAGGACGATGGAAGATGAAGTGCTTTGACGGCTTGTTTGTGTGTGACAACGTTGATAGTAGAATGCTTCGTGGGAGATATATCACGTCATTCAAATTTTTGGGACAAAATTCCTATTTAGGAGGGGAGGATGTAAGAACCGGAGTTTTTGCGTAAAACTGCTTTAATAAAATAATAACTTTAACTGCCCGGAATAGATTCAAAAATATAGAAATGATATTTTGAAACTAAAAAGCTGAAATTTGAATTTAGTAAATTTTTTTGTAAAAATGTGTACCGGTGCTTAAGTTGGCAGTACCGGCTCTAGTCTGTCCAGTACCATGTTTTAAGAAAAATAAGATTTTAAAAATTTAATTTATTGTTTTGAAATGACAAAAATAATTTAGAATGTAAAATCGGAAACTAATTCTAAAGGTTTAGTCCCAAAGTGGGCCAAACAAATAAAAAATGCTAGAGGGTTGGTGATAAACCGCTATTTTACGGTTTATCTTGTGCTTAATTTAGTGAATTTTATCCATTATTCTCACACTTATTCATTGAATTCGCATATTTTACATTTTCCTTCCTAATTTTGTGCTATGATTGAAAACATGCTTCTTTGGCCCAAATTTTGCTAATTTTAATCCTCTCTTATTACCATTCGATACCTTGATATGTGTATTAAGTGATTTCAGGGTTTATAGGGCAGGAATGGCTTAGAGGATGAAAAGGAAGCATGCGAAAGTGGAAGGAATACAAGAAATTGAAGGAGTTGCTAAGCTATCAACCCTGACCTCTTCGTATTAAATCGACCATAACTTGAGCTACAGAGGTTTGAATGAGGCGGTTTTAGTTGTGTTGGAAAGCTAATATCTGGGGCTTCAAAATGATATGCAATTTGCCATAGTTACCATGCAGTTAGGCGATGTGCACGCGTGGATCACGCGTATGCGTGACCTTGCAAAAGTTTAGCGACGTGTACGCATGACAGAGTCACGTGCTGGACGTATCAGAAATTGCTCGGGGCAATTTTTGGGCTGTTTTTGGCCCAGTTCTAAGCCCGAAAACACAGATTAGAGACTGCAGAGTGGGGAAATCAATCATACACTTCTCATTCATTCACTTTACACATTAGTTAGGTTTTAGATGTAGTTTTCTAGAGGGAGAGGCTCTCCTATCTCTCTAGGTTTTAGGTTTTTAGTTTTATTTCTTCTCAATTTCAGAATTCTACCTTGCTTCAATTTATGTTTCTTCTACTTTAATTGTTCTAGTACTTTGGTTTATTTATTTCTCTTGCTGGTTTATTTATCTCCCCAATTTAGTTTATGAACTCTTCAAGTTATATTTAATTTCTTATTAATGCAATTTGAAGTATTTTATGTTTATTTCTTCTTCCTTCATTTGTCCTCATGCAATTAGTTGTTTAGATTTAATGTTCTCCTATTACTTTTCTATGCTTTTATTTTATGCCTTACAAGTGTTTGATAAAATACTTGGAAGGATGTTAGAGTAGATTTTTCTCTTCTTGGCTTAGGTTGAGTAATTAGTGACTCTTGAGTTATCTAATGCTTTTGTTGATTGATAATTAGAAGTTACTAGTTGATTTGAATTCCACTAAAGTTAGTCTTTCTTTAGGAGTTGACTAGGACTTGAGGAATCAAATTGATTTATCCACTTAACTTTCCTTCATAGGTAGAGGTTGACTAAGTGGGGCAATGGACATTTGTCATCACAATTGATGAGGATAATGAGGATCGGACTTCTAGTTCTCATACCTTGCCAAGAGCTTTATTAGCTATTAGTTTAATTCTTACAATTTAAATTTCTTGTTTCTTATCTTAAAAACCCCAAAATATACGTGTCCATAACCAATAACAAGAACACTTTCCTGTAATTTCTTTTAGAGACGACCCGAGATTTGAATACTTCGATTTATTTTTATAGGGGTTTGTTACTTGTGACAACCAAATGTTTGTATGAAAGGATTCTTTGTTGGTTTAGAAACTATACCTGCAACGAGAATTCATTTGTGAAATTCTTTGCTACACAAAAATCCGATCATCAGTTGGACCGGGTCCAAGGCCCAAATATATATGCTCATTAAATGAGTATTTTAGCTCATTTTCACCCCAACCAAGAGAAAGGGGAAGAGAGGAGAAGAGGAGTTTCACTATTCACCTACTCTTTCAAAACTCCATAACTTTTGATCTAGAGCTCCGATTGACGAGTCGTTTGCGGTTATGCATCACTCTCGTCGAGCCCGTCATTTCTAAATAAGTTTTGTTGGTAAGAAAATCTTTGTCTAGCTCCAGTTTTTTTCCCTAGCCTAAAGCTCGAAAATGGCTTTGGATTTTTGAGTTTCTTTGTGTTTTTGTTTGTTTAGAAGTGATTTAGCATTGGAATATTGTTGGGTTTTACCCCTAATCTCATTGGGTAAGGTAAGTTCTCACTAAACTCTTGTGTTTAGTTATTTTTGTGAACCCTAGGTTTGATGTTGGTATGTTATATGATGTTAGATTGAGGTTTGGTGTTTGTTGGAGTGAGCTTGATGGTTTTGAAGCTTGGAGTTTGAGTTGCATGGGAATCGGCCAAGGTATGATTTTGGTTTTTTTATGTAATATGTAATGTTTCTAGAAACTCAGGCTAGTAGACCTTAGGATAGGATTGAATAGATGTTAATTGGTTGTTGTCATTGATTATTGTGGTTGATGATGATTGTTGAGAATTATTGTTGTTAATGAGGGGTGTTGATATTGTTAATAAATGATGTGGATTAGGAATTTTGATGATGATGAATTGATGCTTGGTTTGATAAGTGTTGAAGGAGTTGATAAATTGGGATATTAAGGTTTGGATGTTGTATAGTTGATTAAGGATGGGATTTAGGAGCTTTGTTGTGATTTAGGTTGAATTTAGATGTTGATGAATAATGATTTCAATGGTGTAGAATAGTGTAATTGGGATGTTATTGATGATTGAGTTTGAGGAATGAATGGTATAGACTTTTATGTTGTTTTGGTAGTGTTTGGGTTGTGAGTAGTTTGGTTTTGAATTGAGAGTTTTGGTGAAATCGAGCTTTTAAGGTTTTTGGTAAAAATGGGTTTTAGGCCAATTTTGGCGGATCATATCCTGAGCTATAGTTTTTGAAATTTATTAATTTTTTTATCAAATTAAAGATAATTCAAAGAGCTTTGAAACGATATAGATATCGTGAAAATTGTAATTTTGTAGAAGAAGATAAAATCGTGTGATGTTGGTGATAGAAATCTGATTTCTGTGATGTTGCAGAATTTGTGATTTTTGGTTTGTGTGCGCACACACATTGTTATACGCATGCTCTTACAGTGGCTATGTTTTGACTTGTGCGTATTGGTGGACGAAATTGTGATCACATCAATGTAGTATTCTTTGTTGTTGTATGGGATCATTATTATGGCACCTATGTGTGGACACAACTCCGTTCAACTTAACCAGCAAGTGTACTGGGTCATCCAAGTAATACCTTACGTGAGTAAGGGTCGATCCCACAAAGATTGTTGGTATGGAGCAAGCTATGGTCACCTTGTAAATCTCAGTTAGGCAGATTAAATTGGTTTATGGATTTTTGAATAATTAATAATAAACAGAAAATAAAATAAGATAGAAATACTTATGTAAATCAATAGTGGAAATTTCAGATAGGCGTATGGAGATGCTGTGCTCCTCTTGAATCTCTACTTTCTCATTGCTTTCATCCAATCCTTCTTACTCCTTTCCATGGCAAGCTGTATGTAGGGCATCACCGTTGTCAATGGCTACATCCCATCCTCTCAGTGAAAATGTTCCTATGCTCTATCACAGCACGGCTAATCATCTGTCGGTTCTCAATCAGGTTGGAATAGAATCCCTTGATTCTTTTGCGTTTGTCATCACGCCCAGCCTTCAGAAGTTTGAAGCTCGTCACAGTCATTCAATCCCAGAATCCTACTCGGAATACCATAGACAAGGTTTAGACTTTCCGGATCCTCATGAATGCTGCCATCTATCTAACTTATACCACAAAGATTCTGTTGGGAAATCTAAGAGATATGCGCCCGGCCTAGAGTAGAACGGAAGTGGTTGTCAGTCACGCGCGTTCATAGGTGAGAATGATGATGAGTGTCACGGATCATCACATTCATCAAAGTGTTGTGCAACGTAAATCTTGGAATAAGAATAAGAGAGAATTGAATAGAAAGTAATAATAATTGTATTGAAACTTTGAGGTACAGCAGAGCTCCACACCCTTAATCTATGGTGTGCAGAAACTCCACCGTTGAAAATACATAAGTGAAAGGTTCAGGCATGGCCGAATGGCCAGCCCCCTAAAACGTGCTCAATGGCCTCCTAAGATGAAGAATAAAACAAAGCTGAGACCAAAGATGAAACGTGGTCAAAAGACGACTAATACACTAGTAAAAAGTCTTATTTATACTAAACTAGCTACTAGGGTTTACATGAGTAAGTAATTGATGCATAAATCCACTTTCGGGGCCCACTTGGTGTATGCTTGGGCTGAGCTTGATCTATCCACGAGCTAACGCTTTTCTTGGAGTTGAACTCCAAGTTATAACGTGTTTTGGGCGTTCAACTTCGGATCATGACGTGTTTCTGGCGTTTAACTCCAGACAGCAGCATGTACTTGGCATTCAACGCCAAGTTACGTCGTCAATTTCCGAATAAAGTATGGACTATTATATATTTCTGGAAAGCTCTGAATGTCTACTTTCCAACGCCATTGAGAGCGCGCCTTTTGGAGTTCTGTAGCTCCAGAAAATTCATTTTGAGTACAGGGAGGTCAGATTCCAACAGCATCAGCAGTCCTTTTGTCAGCCTTTTTCAGAGTTTTGCTCAATTCCCTCAATTTCAGCCAGAAATTACCTGAAATCACAGAAAAACACACAAACTCATAGTAAAGTCCAGAAATGTGAATTTAACATAAAAACTAATGAAAACATCCCTAAAAGTAACTTGAACTTACTAAAAACTACCTAAAAACAATGCCAAAAAGCGTATAAATTATCCGCTCATCACAACACCAAACTTAAATTGTTACTTGTCCCCAAGCAACTGAAAATCAAATAGGATAAAAAGAAGAGAATATACTATAAATTCCATAATATCAATGAATATTAATTATAATTAGATGAGCGGGACTTGTAGCTTTTTGCTCCTGAATAGTTTTGGCATCTCACTTTTTCCTTTGAAGTTCTGAATGATTGGCTTCTTTAGGAACTTAGAATTTCGGATAGTGTTATTGAATTTCCTAGTTAAGTATGTTGATTCTTGAACACAGCTACTTATGAGTCTTGGCCGTGGCCCTAAGCACTTTGTTTTCCAGTATTACCACCGGATACATAAATGTCACAGACACATAACTGGGTGAACCTTTTCAGATTGTGACTTAGCTTTGGTAAAGTCCCCAGTTAGTGGTGTCCAGAGCTCTTAAGCACACTCTTTTGCTTTGGATCACGACTTTAACCACTCAGTCTCAAGCTTTTCACTTGGACCTTCATGACACAAGCACATGGTTAGGGATAGCTTGATTTAGCCGCTTAGGCCTGGATTTTTATTTCCTTGGGCCCTCCTATCCATTGATGCTCAAAGCCTTGGATCCTTTTTACCCTTGCCTTTTGGTTTTAAGGGCTATTGGCTTTTTCTGCTTGCTTTTTTCTTTTTCTTTCTAATTTTTTTTCGCCAGCTTTTGCTATTCACTGCTTTTTCTTGCTTCAAGAATCAATTTCATGATTTTTTTAGATTATCAATAACATTTCTCTTTGTTCATCATTCTTTCAAGAGCCAACAATTTTAACATTCATAAACAAAAAGATAAAAAATATACACTGTTCAATCATTCATTCAGAAAACAAAAAGTATTGTCACCACATCAATATAATTAAACTAAATTCAAGGATAAATTCGAAATTCATGTACTTCTTGTTATTTTGAATTAAAACATATTTCATTTAAGAGAGGTGAAGGATTAATGGATTTTATTCATAGCTTTAAGGCATAGTTACTACATACTAATGATCATGAAGTAGAGACACAAAACATAGATAAGCATACAACATAAAAAAAACAAAAAACAGAAGAAATAAGAACAAGGAATGAATCCACCTTAGTGGCGTCTTCTTCTTGAAGGACCAATGATGTTCTTAAGCTCTTCTATGTCCCTTCCTTGCCTTTGTTGCTCTTCCCTCATTGCTCTTTGATCTTCTCTTATCTCTTGGAGAATGATGGAGTGCTCATGATGTTCCACCCTTAATTGTTCCACATTGTGGCTCAAATCTTCTAAGGAGGTGTTGAGTTGTTCCCAATAGTTGTTGGGAGGAAAGTGCATCCCTTGAGGCATCTCAGGGATTTCGTGATGATGAGCTTCCTCATGCATCTCTTGAGAACCGTGAAGGGTCTCTCTTGCTTGCTCCATCCTCTTCTTGGTGATGGGCTTATCCTCTTCAATGAGGATGTCTCCTTCTATGATAACTCCAGCTGAGTAACACAGATGGCAAATAAGGTGAGGGAAAGCTAGCCGTGCCATGGTGGAGGGCTTGTCGGCTATTTTGTAGATTTCATTGGAGATGACCTCATGAACTTCTACTTCCTCTCCAATCATGATGCTATGAATCATGATGGCCCGATCCACAGTAACTTCAGATCGGTTGCTAGTAGGAATGATGGAGCGTTGAATGAACTCCAACCATCCTCTAGCCACAGGCTTGAGGTCCAGTCTTCTTAGTTAGACTGGCTTGCCTTTGGAGTCTCTCTTCCATTGAGCTCCTTCCACACATATGTCCATAAGGACTTGGTCCAACCTTTGATTAAAGTTGACCCTTCTAGTGTAGGGGCGTTCATCTCCTTGCATCATGGGCAAGTGAAACGCCAATCTCACATTCTTCGGACTAAAATCTAAGTATTTCCCCCGAACCATTGTGAGATAATTCTTTGGACTCGGGTTCATACTTTGATCATGGTTCCTAGTGATCCATGCATTGGCATAGAACTCTTGAACCATTAAGATTCCGACTTGTTGCATGGGGTTGGTTAGGACTTCCCAACCTCTTCTTCGGATTTCATGTCGGATCTCCGGATACTCATTTTTCTTGAGCTTGAAAGGGACCTCAGGGATCACCTTCTTCTTTGCCACAACATCATAGAAGTGGTCTCGATGGCTCTTGGAGATGAATCTTTCCATCTCCCATGACTCGGAGGTGGAAGCTTTTGTCTTCCCTTTTCCTTTTCTAGAGGATTCTCCGGCCTAAGGTGCCATTGATGGTAATGGAAAAACAAAAAAAGCTTATGCTTTTACCACACCAAACTTAAAATATTGCTCGCCCTCGAGCAAGAGAAAAAAGAAGAGAAGAAGAAGAAGAAGAAGAAAATGGAGGAGAGTGAGGGGAGATGTGGGTTCGGTCAAGGTATGGAAAAGGGGTTTGTGTTGTGTGAAAATGAAGTAGAATGGAAGGGTATATATAGGGAGAGGGGAGAGGGTATGTTCGGCCATTTAGGGTGGGAATGGGTGGGAAAATGTTTTTGAATTTTGAAGGTAGGTGGGGTTTATGGGGAAGAGTGGATGGATATGAGTGGTGAAGGAGGTGATTGGGAAGAGAGATTGAGGTGATTGGTGAAGGGTTTTTGGGAAGTGTGACATGGGAAAGAATAAAACTAGGATTAGGAGGTAAGGTGGGAATATAGTAGGTGGGGATCCTGTGGGGTCCACAGATCCTGAGGTGATCCTGTGGGGTCCACAGATCCTGAGGTGTCAAGGAATTCCATCCCTGCACCAAATAGGCATGTAAATTGCCTTTGCACACCATTCTGGCGTTTAAACGCCGTGTGGTGCACATTCTGGGCGTTCAACACCCATGTAAAGCATGTTTCTGGCGTTGAACGCCAGTTTCATGCTTGTTACTGGCGTTCAGCGCCAGCTTTTCTTCTCTAGGCACATTCCTGGCGTTCAGCGCCAGAATGTTGCTTGTTTCTGGCGTTCAGTGCCAGAATGATGCTCTGTTCTGGCGTTGAACGCCGGCCAGATGCATCTTACTGGCGTTGAACGCCAGCCTGTGCTTCCTCTAGGGTGTGATTTTTTTCTTCTGCTGTTTTTGATTCTGTTTTTAATTTTTATGATTTTTTCGTGACTCCTCATGATCATGTACCTAATAAACACAAAATAACAATAAAATAGAATAAAATAAAAATTAGATAAATAAAATTGGGTTGCCTCCCAACAAGCGCTTCTTTAATGTCAATAGCTTGACAGTGGCTCTCATGGAGCCACAAGGTGATCAGGTCAATGTTGTATAGTCCCAACACCAAACTTAGAGTTTGGATATGGGGTCTTAACACCAAACTTAGAGTTTGGTTGTGGCTTCCCAACACTAAACTTAGAGTTTGACTGTGGGGGCTCTTCTTGACTCTGAACTGAGAGAAGCTCCTCATGCTTACTCTCTTTTGTCACAGAGGGATGGCCATGTGCCTTAAACACAAGGTAGTCCCCATTCAATTGAAGGACTAATTCACCTCTGTTGACATCTATCACAGCTCCTGCTGTGGCTAGGAAAGGTCTTCCAAGGATGATGCATTCATCATCTTCCTTCCTAGTGTCTAAGATTATGAAATCAGCAGGGATGTAAAGGCCTTCAACCTTTACTAACACATCCTCCACTATTCCATAAGCTTGTCTCAATGACTTGTCTACCAATTGTAATGAGAACAAGGCAGGTTGTACCTCAATGATCCCCAGCTTCTCCATTATAGAGAGTGGCATAAGATTTATCCCTGACCCCAGATCACACAGAGCTTTTGCAAAGGTCATGGTGCCTATGGTACAAGGTATCAAAAACTTGCCAGGATCTTCTTTCTTTTGAGGTAAAATTTGCTAAATCCAGGTATATAGTTCATTAATGAGCAAGGGAGGTTCACTTTCCCAAGTCTCATTACCAAACATCTTGGCATTCAGCTTCATGATAGCTCCTAGATATTGAGCAACTTGCTCTCCAGTTACATCTTCATCCTCTTCAGAGGAAGAATAGTCTTCAGAGCTCATGAATGGCAGAAGGAGATTTAATGGAATCTCTATGGTTTCTATATGAGCCTCAGATTCCTGTGGATCCTTAATGGGAAACTCCTTCTTGCTTGAGGGACTTCCCAGGAGGTCTTCCTCACTAGGATTTTCGTCCTCCTCCTCCCTTGTGCATTCGGCCATATTGATTATATCAATGGCCTTGCACTCTCCTTTTGGATTCTCTTCTGTATTGCTTGGGAGAATACTGGGAGGAGTTTCAATGACTTTCTTATTCAGCTGGCCCACTTGTGCCTCCAGATTTCTGATGGAGGATCTTGTTTCACTCATGAAACTGAAAGTAGCCCTTGACAGATCAGAGACTAGATTGGCTAAATTAGAAGTGTTTTGTTCAGAATTCTCTGTCTGTTGCTGAGAAGATGATGAAAAAGGCTTGCTATTGCCCAGCCTATTGCGTCCACCATTGTTAAAGCCTTGTTGAGGCTTTTGTTGATCCTTCCATGAGAAATTTGGATGATTTCTCCATGATGAGTTATAGGTGTTTCCATAAGGTTCACCCATATAATTAACCTCTGCCATGGCAGGGTTCTCAGGATCATAAGCTTCTTCAGAAGCTGCCTCCTTAGTACTGTTGGATGCATGTTGCCATCCATTCAGACTTTGAGAGATCATGTTGACTTGTTGAGTCAACACTTTGTTCTGAGCCAATATGGCATTCAGAGCATCAATTTCAAGAACTCCTTTCTTCTGAGGTATCCCATTATTCACGGAATTCCTCTCAGAAGTGTACATGAATTGGTTGTTTGCAACCATGTCAATGAGTTCTTGAGCCTCTTCAGGCATTTTCTTTAGGTGAATAGATCCACCTGCAGAATGGTCCAATGACATTTTCGAAAATTCAGAGAGACCATAATAGAATATATCTAATATGGTCCATTCTGAAAACATGTCAGATGGACATCTTTTGGTCAGCTGCTTGTATCTTTCCCAAGCTTCATAGAGGGATTCACCATCTTTTTGTTTGAAGGTTTGAACATCTACTCTCAACTTAATCAGCTTTTGAGAAGGAAAGAATTTATCCAAGAAGGCTGTGACCAGCTTATCCCAGGAGTCTAGGCTATCCTTAGGTTGTGAATCCAACCATATTCTAGCTCTGTCTCTTATAGAAAAAGGGAAAAGCATGAGTCTGTAGACTTCAGGATCAACTCCATTCGTTTTTACAATCTCACAGATCTGCAAGAACTCAGTTAAAAACTGATAAGGATCTTCAGATGGAAGTCCATAAAACTTGCAGTTTTGTTGCATTAAGGCAACTAGCTGAGGTTTCAGCTCAAAGTTGTTGGCTCCAATGGCAGGAATGGAGATGATTCTTCCATCAAATTTGGATGATGGCTTTGTGAAGTCACCAAGCATTCTCCTTGCATTATTATTATTGGGTTCGGCTGCCATCTCCTTCTCTTGTTCGAAATTTTCTTAAAGGTTACTTTTGGATTGTTGTAATTTAGCTTCTCTTAGTTTCCTCTTCAAAGTCCTTTCAGGTTCTGGATCAATTTCAACAAGAGTGCCTTTTTTCCTGTTCCTGCTCATATGAAAGAGAAGAAAACAAGAAAGGGAAGAGGAATCCTCTATGTCACAGTATAGAGATTCCTTTATGTTAGTAGAAAAAGAAAAGGGAGAAGAGTGAAGAAGAATGGATTCGGATTTTTAGATGGAGAGAGGTGAGGAGAAGTGTTAGTAATTAAATAATTAAATAGAATAAGAAAAGAGAAGAAAAATTTCGAAAATAATTTTTAAAAAAAAGGGATTAGTGATTTTCGAAAATTAGAGATAAATGTAATTAAAATTAAAACATGAAACATTTAGTTAATTAAATAGAATTTTTGAAAAAGAGAGAGATATTTTCGAAAATTGAAGAGGGAAAAGTAGTTAGGTGGTTTTGAAAAAGATAATAAACAAACACAAAGTTAGTTAGTTGATTGAAAAAGATTTGAAATTAAATTTTAAAAGGATAAGAAGATAAGAAGTTAGATAAGATATTTTGAAATCAAATTTTGAAAAAGATAAAATTTTGAGAAGGATAAGATAAAAAGATAAGATAAAAATTTTAATAAAAAGATATTTTGAAAAAGATTTAATTTTTAAAATGACTTAACTAACAAGAAACTACAAGATAAGATTCTAGAATTTAAAGATTGAACCTTTCTTAACAAGAAAGTAACAAACTTCAAATTTTTTGAATCAATCACATTAATTGTTAGCATATTTTCGAAAATTTGATATAAAGATAAGAAAAAGATTTTGAAAGTGATTTGAAAAATATTTTTGAAATTTTTGAAAAAGAGAAAATTTGAAAAGATATGATTTTGAAAGTGATATGATTTTTGAAAAAAAATTTGAAAAGATAAGATTTTTAAATTTTTGAAAATTTGACTTGACTTGTAAGAAACAACTAATTTTAAAAAATTTTTGACCAAGTCAACCCAAAATTTCGAAAATTTGGAGGGAAATAAGGAAAAGATATATATATTTTTGAATTTTTTTAATTATGAGAGAGAAAAACAACAAAAATACTCAATGCATGAAATTTTTAGATCAAAACATTGAATGCATGCAAGAATGCTATGAATGTCAAGATGAACACCAAGAACACTTTGAAGATCATGATGAACATCAAGAACATATTTTTGAAAAATTTTTGATGCAAATAAAACATGCAAGACACCAAACTTAGAAATCTTTAATGCATGGATACTAACAAACAAACAAAATGCATAAGAAAAACAACAAACAACATAAAGTACGAAAACATCAAGATCAAACAAGAGGACTTATCAAGAACAACTTGAAGATCATGAAGAACACTATGAATGCATGGAATTTTCGAAAAATGCAAGAAAAATTTTTAAAGCATGCAATTGACACCAAACTTAAAAATTGACTCAAGACTCAAACAAGAAACACAAAATATTTTTTATTTTTATGATTTTCTAATTTTTTTGGATTTTTATTAATTTTTTTTCGAAAATATTTTTGGAAAAACGAAAAAGAAAAGAAAAATTTTGAAAAAGTTTTGAAAAGAAAATTACCTAATCTGAGCAACAAGATGAACCGTTAGTTGTCCATACTCGAACAATCCCCGGCAACGGCGCCAAAAACTTGGTGGACGAAATTGTGATCACATCAATGTAGTATTCTTTGTTGTTGTATGGGATCATTATTATGGCACCTATGTGTGGACACAACTCCGTTCAACTTAACCAGCAAGTGTACTGGGTCATCCAAGTAATACCTTACGTGAGTAATGGTCGATCCCACAGAGATTGTTGGTATGAAGCAAGCTATGGTCACCTTGTAAATCTCAGTTAGGCAGATTAAATTGGTTTATGGATTTTCGAATAATTAATAATAAACAGAAAATAAAATAAGATAGAAATACTTATGTAAATCAATAGTGAAAATTTCAGATAGGCGTATGGAGATGCTGTGCTCCTCTTGAATCTCTACTTTCTCATTGCTTTCATCCAATCCTTCTTACTCTTTTCCATGGCAAGCTGTATGTAGGGCACCACCGTTGTCAATGGCTACATCCCATCTTCTCAGTGAAAACGTTCCTATGCTCTGTCACAGCACGGCTAATCATCTGTCGGTTCTCAATCAGGTTGGAATAGAATCCCTTGATTCTTTTGCGTTTGTCATCACGCCTAGCCTTCAAAAGTTTGAAGCTCATCACAGTCATTCAATCCCAGAATCCTACTCGGAATACCATAGACAAGGTTTAGACTTTCCGGATCCTCATGAATGCCGCCATCTATCTAACTTATACCACGAAGATTCTGTTGGGGAATCTAAGAGATATGCGCCCAGCCTAGAGTAGAACGGAAGTGGTTGTCAGTCACGCGCGTTCATAGGTGAGAATGATGATGAGTGTCACGGATCATCACATTCATCAAAGTGTTGTGCAACGTATATCTTGGAATAAGAATAAGAGAGAATTGAATAGAAAGTAATAATAATTGTATTGAAACTTTGAGGTACAGCAGAGCTCCACACCCTTAATCTATGGTGTGCAGAAACTCCACCGTTGAAAATACATAAGTGAAAGGTTTAGGCATGGCCGAATGGCCAGCCCCCTAAAACGTGCTCAATGGCCTCCTAAGATGAAGAATAAAACAAAGCTGAGACCAAAGATGAAACGTGGTCAAAAGACAACTAATACACTAGTAAAAAGTCTTATTTATACTAAACTAGCTACTAGGGTTTACATGAGTAAGTAATTGATGCATAAATCCACTTTCGGGGCCCACTTGGTGTATGCTTGGGCTGAGTTTGATCTATCCACGAGCTAAGGCTTTTTTTGGAGTTGAACTCCAAGTTATAACGTGTTTTGGGCGTTCAACTCCACATCATGACGTGTTTCTGGCGTTTAACTCCAGACAGCAGCATGTACTTGGCGTTCAACACCAAGTTACGTCATTAATTTCCGAATAAAGTATGAACTATTATATATTTCTGGAAAGCTCTGGATGTCTACTTTCCAACGCCGTTGAGAGCGCGCCTTTTGGAGGTTTTGTAGCTCTAGAAAATCCATTTTGAGTGCAGGGAGGTCAGATTCCAACAGCATCAGCAGTCCTTTTGTCAGCCTTTTTCAGAGTTTTGCTCAAGTCCCTCAATTTCAGCCAGAAATTACCTGAAATCACAGAAAAACACACAAACTCATAGTAAAGTCCAGAAATGTGAATTTAACATAAAAACTAATGAAAACATCCCTAAAAGTAGCTTGAACTTACTAAAAACTACCTAAAAACAATGCCAAAAAGCGTATAAATTATCCGCTCATCACGTATGCACACCTTTGTACGCACGCACACCCTATGATTTTTAGAAAACATGCGTACGGACACACTGGTGCATATGCACACACAGGGATATGCCTACTGTTGAGAGCGTTCGCACACTCTGGTGCACGCACACACTCTGTGAAATTTGCAAGTTGTGCGTATGCACAACATCATGCATACACACAAGCTGGGAAAAATATTCTGGGCATGCGTACGCACAGCCATATGCATACGCACACTGCCTTGTTTTCAATGAAAACCTTTTTTTAACTGTCTTACCATCCTAGCAAGCTTGCAAAAATTCGTAATTCTTATTTAAAATCTTTTTACCAGTTTAGGGTCTTGAATCAAAGGAGAAAACAATAAAGTAATAACAAGGGAATTTTTAGTTATGAGTTTAGAGCCGGTAACATAGGTTTTTGGAAGGTCCGTGTAAATCCTAGCTTGAATGGGTGATGGCTGAGTTGTGAAGTATAGGGTTGAATAGATTTTTGAGAAATGGGAGTGCTTATTATGAATCTGAGAAGTTGGAAACCAGTGATGGTTATGATGATTTGAAAACTTGGAAAGGAATGATAAAATTATTGGATTATATGGGAGTGTGCGGAGCCTATATCTCCGGCGTGGCAGTCTTTCTGCTACATAAATGTGTGGAGCCTATATCTCTAGTGTGGGAGTCTTTCTGCTGAATGAGTGTGCACAGTCTATATCTCCGGTGTGGCAGTTTTTCTGCCGCAAGAGTGTGTCCAACACTATATATTTGGAATAATTTATGATGAGACAGTTGTTGTTGTTTCCTTCCTTACTTCATGGCATAGCAGATTTCTCTGCTGCATGAGTGTACAAAGCCTATATCTTTAGGCGTGGCAGGAAGGCTACATCCGAGAGGATGTGTCGGGTTGGCATTTATGGACCGACAAGTGATATCACAAGCCAATAAGAAAGGCATTCATCATATGCATCTTTTACTTCTTTGTGTGCTTTACTTAATTTCTGTTATGCCTAAATGAATCACATGTTTACTTGCTAATTGTTCTATTTGCTGTACATGTACTTTTCTTGTGCTTTACTTGTCTGCATTACCATGTGTGTTCTTCTGGGATTCAGGAGGCTTGGTAGGTGGTGGTGATGGGATCGCATGGAGGTTAGGCTGGCGAAGACTGTGGGACGACAGTGCTATGTTTGTTAGAAATCCCTTAAGATGGAATATCCTGTTTATGGTTTAAGTTATTTATTTACTCTAAGCTTGAATATATGTATCGGTGTGGAGTTCTAGGATTGCCTTTGGCATCCTGGAACCTTACATCTTATATATCGGGCACTATAACCATACTGAGAACTTCCGGTTCTCATACCATATGTTGTTGTTGTTTTTTAGATGCAGGTCGTAACCCACCTCAGTGAGTTGCAAGATAGTGACAGAGCGGAGGATCTCATGATCTATTATGGTATTTTGATTATTTTGTTATAGTACTTTCTCTTTCCTTTTTATTTTAGACTTTATGTCCTTAGAGGCTTGATTTGAAAGATAAGTTGTATAAGCTGTGTTAAACTTCAAAACTCTATTGTATTCAGTTTGACTAGCCGGTTTAAACTCTGCAGGCTGTGACTAGTCCTCTTTTTGGTATTCTGTCACTATATTATGTCTTGTTTTGTGTGTACCTATGCGTTTAGTTGTCGTGTATGAACGCTTTGCGTTTCGTAATTCAACTTTACGTGACTTTGAGCTTTATTCCTTCATCGAGCTTCTAGTTATATATATTTTTGGACATATTATATATATATATATATATTATAAGCTTTAGAACTGTCATGGCACATTGTTATTTTTTGCTTTACGGCTAGAGGTAAGGCTTAGGGTAACAGGGTGTTACATAGATGCCCTCTTCAAGTTAGCCAGCACCAAGCCAGGGGGCAGAAATAAAAGTCTCATCTTGGAAACTCTCCACGTACCATCAGTATCAAAGGGAAAAGACAACTCAGACACAATCACCATATTCAACCAAAATTTAGGATGGATGACCACTACAGTCAACTATCTTAAATTAGATGTCCTTCCTAAAGACGAAAAAAAAGTCTCAAAGACTCATAAGGGAAGCACAAAATTATACCTTGGTCCACAATGTTTTATATAAAAGAGGGATATCAACACCCCTCCTAAAGTGCGTCCCGACCTCTAATACGAAAGAAGTCCTAGAAAAAGTACACAATGGCATATATGGGAACTACTTGGGAGCCCGATCATTAGCCAAAAGGGTAATCCGAGCCGACTTCTTTTGGCCGACCTTACAAAAAGAAGCGGCCGAGTTTGTCAAAAAGTGTCCACCTTGCTAGAAGCATGCCAACTTTCATGTTACACCTCTCGAAGAGCTTATTAGCATCACCTCACCATGACCATTTGCAAAATGGGGTCTCGATCTCATTGGACCATTCCCTGAAGCTCTAGGACAAGAAAAATATCTCATAGTAGGGATTGATTATTTTACTAAGTGGATCAAGGCAGAACCATTAGCAATCATCACGGCCCAGCAAAGTTAGAAGTTTCTCTGCAAGAACATTGTCACAAGGTTCGGACTTTCCCGCTCCATTACCATGGACAATGGAACCCAATATACCGACGCGACCTTTATAAACTTGGTGGCCAGCCTCAAGATAAAGCACCAATTCACATTGGTGGAACATCCTCAGGCCAATGGACAAACTAAATCTGCAAACAAAGTCATATTGGCCGGGTTGAAGCACCGATTACAAGACACAAAGGGAGAATGGGCAGACGAGCTTCCTCAAGTCTTATGGGCATATCAGACAACTCCTTATTCTACAACAGAGGAGTCACCTTTTTGACTTGCTTAGGGAATGGAAACCATAATTCCTTTAGAAATCGCTGAAGAATCTCCAAGGGTTATATTCTATAATAAAAGGGCAAATATCCAAGTATAGCAGGAAGAGCTCGAGTTCCTCCTAAAAGTTTGAAAACAAGCTTGAATGAAAGAGGAAGCACTAAAACAAAGGATGGCTCAGAAGTACAATCAGAGGATAATCAAAAGAAGCTTTACCACGAACGACTTTATACTGATCCGAAATGACACCGCAATTCAGACGTCGGGTGACAAAAAGCTAGCTGCAAACTGGAAAGGACCTGATGAGCGGATAATTTATACGCTTTTTGGCATTGTTTTTAGATATTTTTTAGTAGGATCTAGCTACCTTTTAGTATATTTTTATTATTTTTTAAGCAAAATTCACATTTCTGGACTTTACTTTGAGTTTGTGTGTTTTTCTGTCATTTTAGGTATTTTTTGGCTGGAATTGAGAGACTTGAGCAAAAATCTGATTCAGAGGCTGAAAAAAGGCTGCTGATGCTGTTGGATTCTGACCTCCCTGCACTCAAAATGGATTTTTTGGAGCTACAGAAACCCAAATGGCGTGCTCTCAATTGCGTTAGAAAGTAGACATCCTGTGCTTTCCAGAAATATATAATAATCCATACTTTGCTCGAGTTTTGATGACGCAAATTGGCATTCAAACACCAACTTTCTGCCCTATTCTGGCGTTAAACGCCAGAAACAGGATATAAGCTGCAGTTAAATGCCCCAACTGGCATAAAAATTGGTGTTTAACTCCAAGAAAAGTCTCTACACATGAAAGCTTCAATTCTTAGTCCAAGCACACACCAAGTGGGCTCGGAAGTGGATTTCTGTATCATTTACTTATTTCTGTAACCCTAGTAACTAGTTTAGTATAAATAGAACTTTTTACTATTGTATTCATATCTTTAGATCATTTTTGAGACTACCTGAGGATCACTTTTGATCTCTTGATCACACTTTGGGAGGCTGGCCATTCGGCCATGCCTAGACCTTCATCACTTATGTATTTTCAACGGTGGAGTTTCTACACACCATAGATTAAGGTGTGGAGCTCTACTGTTCCTCGAGTATTAATGCAAAGTACTATTGTTCTTCTATTCAATTCATGCTTATTTTGATTCCAAGATATTCATTCACACACAAGAACATGATGAATGTGATGATCAAGTGACACTCATCACCATTCTCACTTATGAACGCGTGCTTGACAAACACTTCCGTTCTACATGAAAACAAGCTTGAAAGCATATCTCTTGGGTCTCTAATCAGATTTACATAGACTCCTCTCTGACAATGGGGCATCTGAATCCGAGATTAGAATCTTCGTGGTATAGGCTAGAATCAATTGGCAGAATTCGTGAGATCCGGAAAGTTTAAACCTTGTCTGTGGTATTCCGAGTAGGATCTGGGAAGGGATGACTGTGACGAGCTTCAAACTCACGACTGTGGGGCGTAGTGACAGATGCAAAAGGATCATTGGATCTTATTCCGACACGATCGAGAACCGACAGCTGATTAGCCATGCGGTAGCTGTGCCTGGTTTTTTTCATCCGAGACAAGAAATTCGACAGTTGATTAGCCGTACAGAAATCGTAGAGGACCATTTTCACTGAGAGGACGGGAGGTAGCCATTGACAACGGTGATCCCCCAACATACATCTTGCCATAGAAAGGAATATGAATGATTGAATGAAGTCAATAGGAAAGCAGAGATTCAGAAGGAATAACGCATCTCCATACGCTTATCTAAAATTCCCACCAATGAATTACATAAGTATCTCTATCTTTGTTTTATGTTTGTTTATCTTTTAATTATCAAAATCCCATAACCATTTGAATCCGCCTGACTGAAATTTACAAGATGACCATAGCTTGCTTCAAGCCGACAATCTTCGTGGGATCGACCCTTACTCACGTAAGGTATTACTTGGACAACCCAGTGCACTTGCTGGTCAGCTGTGCGAAATTGTGAAGAGACGTGTAAATCATGGTATTGAGCACCAAGTTTTGGAGCCATGCCAAGGGATAACAATTTCGCCTACCAAGTTTTTGGCGCCGTTGCCGGAGATTGTTCGAGTTTGGACAACTGACGGTTCATCTTGTTGCTCAGATTAGGTAATTTTCTTATTCTTTCAACCTTTATTTTATTTTCAAAAAGTTTTGAAAAACCTTTCAAAAAATTTTTTCTTCTTTTTCGTCTTTCCAAAATAATTTTTGAAAAATCCAAAAAAATACAAAAAATTTATAAAAATCATAAAAACAAAAATATTTTGTGTTTCTTGTTTGAGTCTAAAGTCAATTTTTAAGTTTGGTGTCAATTGTATATTTTAATTTTTCAAAAAATTTTTCGAAAATTCATGCATTGCATTCTTCATGATCTTCAAGTTGTTCTTAATGAGTCTCCTTGTTTGATCTTCATATTTTTTTGATTTGTGTCTTTTGTTATTTTTCATATGCATTTCTGAATTCATAGTGTCTAAACATGAAAAATCTCTAAGTTTGGTGTCTTGCATATTTTTCTTTTCTGAAAATTTTTCAAAAATAAGTTCTTGATGTTCATCATGATCTTCAAAGTGTTCTTGGTGTTCATCTTGACATTCATAGTGTTCTTGCATGCATCATTTGTTTTTAATCCAAAACTTTTATGTGTTGAGTCATTTTGTGGTTTTTCTCTTTCCTCATTAAATTAAAAAAAAAATAAAAAATATCTTTTCTTTATTTCACTCATGAATTTCGAAATCTTTGGGTTGACTTAGTCAAAAAATTTTAAAATTAGTTGTTTCTTGTTAGTCGAGTCAAGATTTCAATTTCAAAATCAAATCTTTTTTTCCTTTTATTATTTTAAAAAATTCTTTAAAATTAATTTTCAAAAATCTTTTTCTTAACTTTTTCTTTTGTTTTTGAAATTAATACTAACAATTAATGTTTTGATTCAAAATATTCAAGTTTGTTACTTTCTTGTTAAGAAAGATTCAAACTTTAAATTTTGAGAATCATATCTTTTAGTTTCTTGTTAGTCAAGTCATCAACTTTAATTTTAAAAATAAAATCTTTTTAATTTTCTTTTCAAATCTTTTTCAAAATAAATTTCAATCATATCTTTTTAATCATCTCTTTTTCAAATCATATCTTTTTTAATCAAATCTTTTTCAATCATATCTTTTTTTTAAATTTTGATTTAAAAAATCTTTTCTAACTTCTTATCTTTTCAAAATTGATTTTCAAATCTTTTTCAATTAACTAGTTGAATTTTTGTTTGTTTTACTATTTCTTATCTTTTTTCAAAACCACCTAACTACTTCTCTCTCTCTAATTTTCGAAAACTCCTCACCCTTTTTCAAAATTCTTTTAATTAACTAATTGTTTCAATTTTTAATTTTAATTTTATTTCTTCTCTTAATTTTCAAATTTTAAACTAAATTTTAAAATAAAAATAAAAATATTTTCCTTTTCCTTTTAATTATTTTTGAAAACTCTCTCTCTCATCTTCTTCTATTTATTTATTTAATCACTAACACTCTTCTCTTCTTCTTATAATTCGAACCCTCTCTCCCTCTCTGTGTTTGAATTCTTCATCTCTTCTCTCTACATCATTATTCTATTATTTTCTTCTTCTGCTCACATAAAGGAATCTCTATACTGTGACATAGAGGATTTTTCTTCCTTTTCTGTTCTCTTCTTTTTCATATGAGCAGGAGCAAGGACAAGAACATTCTTGTTGAAGCTGACCCTGAACCTGAAAGGACTCTGAAGAAGAAGCTAAGAAAAGCTAAAGCACAACAATCCAGGGAAAACCTTACAGAGAATCTCGAAAAAGAAGTAATGGCCAAACCCAACAACAATGCAAGGAAGATGCTTGGTGACTTCACTGCACCAAATTCCAACTTCCATGGAAGAAGCATGTCAATCCCTGCCATTGGAGCAAATAATTTTCAGCTAAAGCGTCAATTAGTTTCTCTGATGCAACAGAATTGTACATTTTATGGACTTCCATCAGAAGATCCTTTTCAGTTCTTAACTGAATTCTTGTAGATATGTGATACTGTTAAGACCAATGGAGTTGATCCCGAGGTCTATAAGCTTATGCCTTTCCCATTTGCTGTAAGAGACAGAGCTAGAATATGGTTGGACTCTCAACCTAGAGATAGCCTGAACTCTTAGAATAAGCTGGTCACGACTTTCTTAGCTAAATTCTTTCCTCTTCAAAAGCTGAGCAAGCTTAGAGTGGATGTTCAAACCTTCAGGCAGAAAGATGGTGAATTCCTCTATGAAGCTTGGGAAAGATACAAGCAACTGACCAAAAACTGTCTGTCTGACATGCTCTCAGAATGGACCATCCTGGATATATTCTATGATGGTCTGTCTGAATTGTCTAAGATGTTATTGGACCATTCTGCAGGTGGATCTATTCACCTGAAGAAAATGCCTGCAGAAGCTCAGGAACTCATTGAAATGGTTGTAAATAACTAGTTCATGTATACCTCTGAAAGGAATCCTGTGAATAATGGGACGCCTCAAGGGAAGGAAGTTCTTGAAATTGATGCTCCGAATGCCATATTGGCTCAGAACAAAATGTTGACTCAGCAAGTCAATATGATTTCTCAGAGTCTGAATGGATTGCAAAATGCATCCAACAGTACTAAAGAAGCATCTTCTGAAGAAGAAGCTTATGATCCTGAGAACCCTGCAATGGCAGAGGTGAATTACATGGGTGAAGCCTATGGAAACACCTATAATCCATCATGGAGAAATCATCTAAATTTCTCATGGAAGAATCAACAAAAGCCTCAACAAGGCTTTAACAATAATAATGATGGAAGAAACATGTTTAGCAATGGCAAGCCTTTTCTATCATCCTCTCAGCAACAGACAAATAATTCTGAGCAGAACCCATCTAGTTTAGCAAATATAGTCTCTGATCTATCTAAGGCCACTCTCAGTTTCATGAATAAAGCAAGGTTCTCCATTAGAAACTTGGAGGCACAAGTGGGTCAGCTGAGTAAAAGGGTTACTGAAACTCCTCCTAGCACTCTCCCAAGCAATACAGAAGAGAATCCCAAAAGAGAGTGCAAGGCCATAACCGTGACCAACATGGCCGAACCTGGAGAGAGTGAAAAGGCAGTGATTCCCAGTGAGGAAGACCTCAGGGAACATCCACTGGCCATTAAGGAGTACCCCAATGAGGAACCAAAGGAATCTGAGGCTCATACAGAGACCATAGAGATTCTATTGAACTTCCTTTTACCATTCATGAGCTCTGATGACTATTCATCTTCTGAAGAAGATGAAGACATTACTGAAGGGCAAGTTGTCTAGTATTTAGGAGCAATCATAAAGCTGAATGCCAAGCTATTTGGTAATGAGACTTGGGAGGATGAACCTCCATTGCTCATTAATGAACTGAATACCTGGGTTAAGCAAACTTTACTTCAAAAGAAACAGGATCTTGGTAAATTCTTAATACCCTGTACCATAGGCACCATGACCTTTGAGAAGGCTCTGTGTGACCTAGGGTCAGGTATTAACCTCATGCCACTCTCTATAATGGAGAAACTAGAAATCTTTGAGGTACAAGCTGCAAGAATCTCACTAGAGATGGCAGACAAATCAATGAAACAGGCTTATGGACTAGTAGAGGACATGCTAGTGAAGGTTGAAGGCCTTTACATCCCTACTGATTTTATAATCCTAGACACTGGGAAGGATGAGGATGAATCCATCATCCTTGGCAGACCTTTCCTAGCCACAGCAAAAGCTATGATTGATGTTGATAGAGGAGAGTTGGTCCTTCAATTGAATGAGGACTACCTTGTATTCAAGACTCAAGGTTCTCATTCTGTACACATGGAGAAGAAGCATGAAAAACTTCTCTCAATACAGAGTCAAACAAAGCCCCCACATTTAAACTCTAAGTTTGGTGTTGGGAGGCCACAACCAAACTCTAAGTTTGGTGTTGAGAGGCCCCAACCATGCTCTGATTATCTGTGAGGCTCCATGAGAGCCCACTGTTAAGCTATTGACATTAAAGAAGCGCTTATTGGGAGGCAACCCAATTTTTATCTATCTATGTTAAATTTCCATTATTATTTTATGTTTTCTTTAGGTTGATGATCATGTGGAGTCACAAAAACAACTGCAACAATCAAAACAAATTCAAAAATAGCATTAAAATAGCACACCCTGGAGGAAGAACTTATTGGCATTTAAACGCCAGTAAGAGTAGTAGAATGGGCGTTAAACGCCCAGTCTGGCACCATTCTGGGCGTTTAACGCCAGAAATGGGCACCAGATTGGTGTTTAACGCCAAAACAGAGCACCAAGTTGGTGTTAAACGCCAGAAACAAGCAACAGCTTGGTGTTAAACACCAGGAAAGGTATAAAAGCTGGTGTTTAACGCTAGAAACAGGCAGCATTCTGGCGTTAAATGCCAAAATTGCACTCTAAGGGCCTTTTTGCACGCCTAAATGGAATAGAGATGAGAAGTCCTTGACCCCTCAGGATCTGTAGACCCCATAGAATCCCCATCAACCTCAACTTATTCTCTCTCCCTCCCACTTTTTCATAATACTCTTCCTAAAAAATCTCCACCTACCTCATTTTTCAAATTCAAACACTTTTCCCTCCCAAACCCTCCCAATTCCATTCAGCCATTCTCCCTCTCTTTCCCTATAAATACCCCTCTTCACTCCTTTATTTTCACACTTCACAATCACCTTATACCCCCTTGGCCGAACCTATCTCTCATCTCTCTCTCTCCTCCAATTCTTCTTCTTCTACTTCTTTCTTTCTTCTTTTGCTCGAGGACGAGCAAACCTTTTAAGTTTGATGTGGTAAAAGCGTTGCTTTTTATTTTTCCATAACCATTTATGGCACATAAGGCCGGAGAAACCTCTAGAAAGAGGAAAGGGAAGGCAAAAGCTTCCACCTCTGAGTCATGGAAGATGGAGAGACTCATCTCAAAGGTCCATCAAGACCACTTCTATGAAGTTGTGGCCAAGAAAAAGGTGATCCCTATGCAATTCAGATGGAATTGTCATAGAGGAAGACATCCTCATTGAAGAGGACAAGCCCATCACCAAAAAGAGGATGGAGCAAACAAGAGAGCTCACTCATGGACCTCAACAAGAGCATGAGGAATTTTCTCATCAAGAAATCCCTGAGATGCCTCAAGGGATACATTTTTCTCCACACAACTATTGGGAGCAACTAAAGATAGGAGCACCAAAAGCACTAAGGATGGAGCAACAAAGGCAAGGAAGAGACATTGAGGAGCTCAAGCACTCCATAGGATCTTCAAAGAAGAAGAACTAGCCACCATCATTAAGGTGGACCCGTTCTTTAATCTCCTTGTTCTTATTTTTCTGATTTTCGAATTTTATGCTTTATGTTTGTCTATGTTTGTGTCTTTACTACATGATCATTAGTGTCTAGCGTCTATGCCTTAAATCTATGAATAATTCCATGAATTCTTCACCTCTCTTAAATGAAAAATGTGCCTAATTATAAAAGAACAAGAAGTACTTGAATTTCAAATTTTATCTTTAAATTAGTTTAATTATTTTGAGGTGGTGGCAATATTTTTTGTTTTCTGAATGAATGCTTGAACAGTGCATATTTTTGATAGTGAAGTTTATGAATGTTAAAATTGTTGGCTCTTGAAAGAATGATGAACAAAGAAAAATGTTATTGATAATCTGAAAAATCATGAAATTGATTCTTGAAGCAAGAAAAAGTAGTGAATAACAAAGCTTGCGAAAAAAATGGCGAAAATTAAAATTAAAAGAAAAAGCAAGCAGAAAAAGCCAATAGCCCTTTAAACCAAAAGGCAAGGGTAAAAAGGATCCAAGGCTTTGAGCATTAATAGATAGGAGGGCCCAAAGGAATAAACTCCTGGCCTAAGCGGCTAAATCAAGTTGTCCCTAACCTTGTGCTTATGTCATGAAGGTCCAAGTAAAAAGCTTGAGACTGAGTGGTTAAAGTCGTGATCCAAAGTAAAACAAGTGTGCTTAAGAACTCTGGACACCTCTAACTGGGGACTTTAGCAAAGCAAGTCACAATCTGAAAAGGTTCACCCAGTTATGTGTTTGTGGCATTTATGTATCCGGTGGTAATACGGAAAAACAAAGTGCATAGGGCCACGACCAAGACTCATAAAGTAGCTGTGTTCAAGAATCAACATACTGAACTAGGAGAATCAATAACACTATCTAAAATTCTGAGTTCCTATAGATGCCAATCATTCTGAATTTCAAAGGATAAAGTGAGATGGCAAAACTATTCAGAAGCAAAAAGCTACTAGCCCTGCTCATCTAATTGGGACTAAGTTTCATTGATATTGTGAGATTCATTGTATATTCTCTTCTTTTTATCCTATTTTATTTTCAGTTGTTTGGGGACAAGCAACAATTTAAGTTTGGTATTGTGATGAGCGGATAATTTATACGCTTTTTGGTATTATTTTTAGATAGTTTTTAGTAGGATCTAGCTACTTTTTAGTATATTTTTATTAGTTTTTAAGCAAAATTCACATTTCTTGACTTTACTATGAGTTTGTGTGTTTTTCTCTGATTTCAGGTATTTTCTGGCTGGAATTGAGGGACATGAGCAAAAATCTGATTCAGAGGCTGAAAAAGGACTGCAGATGCTATTGGATTCTGACCTTCTTGCACTCGACATGAATTTTTTGGAGCTACAGAAACCCAAATGGAGCGCTCTTAATTAAGTTGGAAAGTAGACATCCTGGGCTTTCTAGCAATATATAATACTTCATACTTTGCTTGATTTTTGACGACGCAAACTGGTGTTCAAATGCCAATTTCCTGCCCTATTCCGGCGTTAAACGCCAGAAACAGGATAGAAGCTGCAGCTTAACACCCAAACTGGCATAAAAACTAGCGTTTAACTCCAAGAAAAGTATCTACACATGAAAGCTTCAATGCTCAGCCCAAGCACACAGCAAGTGGGCCCGGAAGTGAATTTCTACATCATTTACTTATTTTTGTAACCCTAGTAACTAGTTTAGTATAAATAGAACTTTTTACAATTGTACTCATATCTTTAGATCATTTTTGAGACTACCTGAGGATCACTTTTGATCTCTTGATCACACTTTGGGAGGCTGGCCATTCGGCCATGCCTGAACCTTCATCACTTATGTATTTTCAACGGTAGAGTTTCTACACACCAAAGATTAAGGTGTAGAGCTCTGCTGTTCCTCGAGTATTAATGCAAAATACTATTATTCTTCTATTCAATTCACACTTATTCTGATTCCAAGATATTCATTCGCACACGAGAACATGATGAATGTGATGATCAAGTGACACTCATCACCATTCTCACTTATGAACGCGTGCCTAACAAACACTTCTGTTCTACATGAAAACAAGCTTGAATGCATATCTCTTTGGTCTCTAATCAACAATTCACATTGACTCCCCTCTGACAATGGGGCATCTGAACCCGAGATTAGAATATTCGTGGTATAGGCTAGAATCAATTGGCAGAATTCGTGAGATCCGGAAAGTTTAAACCTTGTCTGTGGTATTCTGAGTAGGATCTGGGAAGGGATGACTGTGACGAGCTTCAAACTCACGACTGTGGGGCGTAGTGACAGATGTAAAAGGATCATTGGATCTTATTCCGACACGATCGAGAACCGACAGCTGATTAGCCATGCGGTAGCTGTGCCTGGTTTTTTTCATCCGAGACAAGAAATCCGACAGTTGATTAGCCGTACAGAAATCGTAGAGGACCATTTTTACTAAGAGGACGGGAGGTAGCCATTGACAACAGTGATCCCCAACATATAGCTTGCCATGGAAAGGAGTATGAATGATTGAATGAAGACATTAGGAAAGCAGAAATTCAGAAGGAATAACGCATCTCTATACGCTTATCTAAAATTCCCACCAATGAATTACATAAGTATCTCTATCTTTGTTTTATGTTTATTTATCTTTTAATTATCAAAATCCCATAACCATTTGAATCCGCCTGACTGAGATTTACAAGATGACCATAGCTTGCTTCAAGCCGACAATCTCTGTGGGATCGACCTTTACTCACGTAAGGTATTACTTGGATGACCCAATGCACTTGCTGGTCAGCTGTGCGAAGTTGTGAAGAGACGTGTAATCATGGTATTGAGCAACAAGTTTTGGAGCCATGCCAAGGGATAAAAATTTCGCCTACCAGGACCCTACAAGATAGTTTAAGTCTTAGGGAAAGGTTACTACAAGGTGTTTGACTTACAAGAGAAGGAACTCATGAGGTCGTGGCAAATGTGTAACTTGAAGAAGTACTATAGTTAGGTAGCGCACCTTGTTTTTTGCTGTACTCTTTTTTTGTTTACTTCATGATTTTTTTCCAAGAAGGGTTTTTTTTGAAGGGGGATTTAACGGGGCACCATAACAAGGGCTAAGGGTAGTCAAAATCCTTAGTAGTAAATTTATGTAAAGGCATTTTTCATTTATCAATGATAAATCCACTTCTTTCTTAAAAGTTTCCTATAAAAATGCATTAATTTAAGCTCGACAAACCGTGAAATCATTGCCTAACCTAGAATGGTCAGCAAGATAAAGCGACGAGGTACAAATTAATGTAAGAAGTTACATAAACAATTTGTAAGACTGACCTCAAATCAAGGCAAAATAAAAACGAAGTGTAAAATTAACTTGACAAAGTCCGATTACACGAAGTCGGAACCTAGCATTTAACTTCGCCGAAATCATTTAACTTAGCAAAGAAACAACAATAAAAGTTCTCAAAACACAATTTGCAACTAAATGGCTGTATAGCCTACAGATCTAACTCAACAAACAGCAATTACTTAAAACTTGTAATCATTATCAAAATGAGGAAAGGTTTTTTAACAAAAAACTAAAGTTGTCTAAAAATTACAACTAAAAAAGTGTTCAAAGCTTCAAGCTATTACAAATAAAGATTGTTCATAAAAGATCTACACATCGGGCCATTCAAACTACTAAAGATTGTGACAGTATCCACGGTCCGGTCAGAAAGAGTTGGATCGTACTTAGAAAAAGGCACAGCGGGAATCGGATCAGTTAGAGGGGGGAAGCTTGCCACTCATGAGCTCAGGAGGAACCTGAGGACTTTGGGAAGCCTGACCAACATCTGATCCAGAAGTTTTCGGGTCGGGCAAAGGAACCTCCTCGTCCTCCTTAGGGGAAGGGACGATATTTTCGTCTACCTCAATATTGTTCGGGCTAATCAACGAAAGGTCCGCCTCAAGAACAAAGACTTTGAACTAGGCCTTTAAATTTGCAAACATCTCGTCTATTTTGTCGGCCACAGATTTCTCAAGTACTGCATATTTGTTCCGAGCCTTAGCCAGCTCATCCTCGAGGTTACGCCTCTCCCCAAAAACACGGGTGTAGGTCTCCTCCGCCTTCTTCTTCAGTCCCTCCGACATAGCCAAGGCCGTCTTTACCTATTTCACCTAGGCCCGAGCTTTGCCCAAGTCGGACATCAATGCATCCCTCTCCTCTTACAGCTCCTTCTTTGTCTCCTTAAGAGAAACCACCTCGGTCTGGGTAGCCACCAAGGTGCTGTGGGTGGTGCTAAGGGGAGTTTTCTTCAACTCCCTGGCCAAGGCTGTACACACGCCTGCTGTCCAAATTCTGGCTAAGGCTAGGAGCTGAAGATGGTTCCTGAGAGACACATCATCCATACTAATATGGATATGAGGGAGAATATGTTTTTCGCACCAAATAGCCCGTCAAATCCCTTGTCATATATGCTTTCGTACTCAGTAATATTCTGCCTCTTGGGATTTGGTTCGGAGGAAGGAGGAGGAGGACGAACCACAACACTGTCGGAGGTGGAGATAAGGGGAATTGGCTGAGACAGAGGGATGGGTATAATCTTCCGCGAAGCTGACACGCCCGAGTCCGACTTCAAGGGAGAAGACTGGGCAGCAGCTCACCAGCTTCTTTTAGTTGTATGCCCCAAGCCACAACATTCTTTCTGGTGGCCCGAAGTGTCTTCATGGCAGCCGACTTAGGAGCCATTTTTTCTGCAAATAAAGACACATTAGTCGCCAACACCATTTTACAACAAGAATTTATAAGTAAAAGAAAGGAGGGTTACCTAGTTCGGACCGGAGTTGACGGGGATCCCCTAAGAATTTTTTGGTGTCCAAATAAGGGGTCCGGGCCCAACACTCTTGAAACAATCCAACTACATGACGGGAGAATTATCATCGGTCTAGAATTTCCTCAATAAAAGAATCTCTTCCTTGCAAGTATAGTTCCGAAACGACAAACAACTCTTCGTCAAAGTTTAATTTGTTTGTCACAATGCAAACTAATAAAAACTAAGAGTATTTAAACCTCGGGTTGTCTCTCAATGGAATTATAGTGAGGTATGCTTTTTATTGGTTATGAGTGTAAGAAAGGGGGTTTGCGGATAAAGAGGCAAGAAAGTAAATGATAAAAAAAATAAAACTAACAACTAAAGAAGTATAAAAGCTAAAAGACACTCCTGGCAATGATTGATAATCAAAGCTTCCTTTCCAAGTCATTGACCACGAACATGGTGATTATCTAGAGTTAATCTCATTTTGTCATCCCCAACATTGGGAGAAAGTCAAATAAGCATAGTCAGTCTTATAACAAGAACAACTAACAACCCTGAATTACCAATCAATATCGGACATATAAGACTCTTGCATCACTAACTACGACATGAAAATTATAAGAACAAACCTAATTTGTCAACCTCTAATGGTGAGATAAGTCAACCGGACTTAATCAATCCCAATCCATAGGTCTTACTCGTTAATAGAAATGAGATCAATTAAAATCTCCTAATAGTCACTCAATTCAGACATGAGTGACATTAGGGTCACCTTCATTGCTCAAATCCAAGCCAAAAGTGTAAAAATCTATCCTAAAACTAAGAGAAACATTTTCACAAATACTTGAAAGGCATAAAATAAAAGCATGGTAAATTGTGTGAATTAAAAAAATCTAAGATTATCAAATGCAAGATAACAATAGCAAACACCACGACAAACATAAAAGGGCCTAAAAATATAAAATTGCATTAAATGGAAATCAAAATCAGCAAGAGTTCATAAGATCGAAAGCAACAAAATAAAGGAAATAACAAGTAAAACTAAGAGAACAAAGATGTAATAACAAGGAATTATAAGGAAAACTAAATCAAAACAAGATCAAAACCTAAATCTAAGAGAAATTTAAGCTAAATCTACCCTAATTCTAGAGAGATTTTAAAGCCTCCTTTATTTCTTCTGGTGCCTCCAGGTCAGGCTTGGCATCATAAAAGATGTCATCCAGATCTTTTTCGAGTCTCTCAACTACATTCACTTCTTCCACCAGGGAGTCAATGATGTCAATGCTCATGCACTCCTTTGGGGTGTTTGGATGCTGCATGGCCTTAACAGCATTCAGCACAAATTCATCCTCATTGACTCTCAGGATTACTTTCCCTTTTTGCACATCAATGAGGGTCCTTCCTATAGCTAGGAAGGGTCTCCCTAAAATGAGGGATGCACTCTTGTGCTCTTCCATCTCAAGCACCATAAAATCCGTGGGGAAAGCAAAGGGTCCAATGCTAACAATCATGTCTTCAACCACGCCTGATGGAAACTTGACAAAGCCATCAGAAAGATGAAGGCATATTCGGGTTGGCTTGACTTCTTGAGTTAAACAGAGCCTCTTTATCAATGATTCAGGGTTGTTCCAACAATAGAGACTGGAGCCACAAATGCTTGCGCCCGACCTCATGAAAGCTCAGACTCAAGTAGGGCCACCATTCATACCTTGTTCCAAATGCAATCCAGACCCATTAAGGATAAAGGCCCATCAAAGGTGGCCTCTTCCACTCACCTGACCTCGTAAGAGGTCAGACGTGACAAGGAGGTTCAGTTCTACTTTTCTAAATAAGTAACTGCCTCCCCAAATCTCTCCTACTATCTCTATCTCTCGTAAAAGATATACCTCAACAAACTCCCAAGATAAAAGGAATGGCTATCCACCAATAAAAGTGAAACTACTAAGAAAAGGTGGTTATCTTTCTACTATAAATACGTTGACACTCCTCAGGTATATTCAAGTCCCAATCTACTAAAAAACCTGGTTAAAGCCCTTGCTAACTTAAGTATCGGAGTCTCTTGCAGGTACCACCCCCACTTTCTCACGAGGAATTTGGACGTCGGCACCTCAGCACCAGTACAAGTCGAACGATGCCCCAATAAGAGTCTGGACCTTATGTTCTGGCCTTAATTTCCGTTTCAGGTAACCTTTGGAACAATTACAATTTGATTTATCTTTGTTATTGTATGACAATCTAACTTTTAACGTATCTTAGTTAAACGACTAACTATGGTATTATTTGGTCAAACGCTAGAGTCGCAAATTAATTTTTAATTTGATGGATTAGAAGATATGGTGGGAATCAGGGGTGAAAGTAAGTCGGGCTATCGACGGGGTTTGTGGCATGGTTCGTTTTAGCTTTGACTCAATTCGGTTCGTTTTATTAAATAAGTTTGGATTGTTTGTAAAGCTTATTAGTTAAAAAGGTTAGACCATAGGCTTAAAAAAAAGCCTACAAAACTCGTTGGGTTGCTTATCAAAATATTTTTTTGTTAAAATAAATTATTCTTAGTTTAGATTTTTTAATTATTCATTTATATAAAATGCAAAACAAACTTAAAAAGAATCAATAGTCAAGATTAATTAAGATTATAACTTTCTTGTTTAAAGAAAAAGTTTATGAATTGTAAATATGGTTATGATATGTGACTAACGATTGATATTTAAATGAATTATGCTTTATAAATTATTTATTATAAATTTTAGAATGTATTTAATATTAATTTAAAATTTTTTAAGTTTATTGTTTTGAGTTATAATTTACGAAATAGATTTTTCAAATAGGCTCGTAGGCTTGTTGAGCTTTAAACAAATTTAAACAAACTGGACTTGAACTTAAAAAAGTTTATAAAAGATAATAAATCTAATTTTGGACCATCAATTTATAATATAGGCTAAACTCATCAAAAATAAAATTCCACTTGGTTCGGTTCATTTTCACTACTAGTGGAAATAAAAATAAAAATGCTATTGTTATTTAATATTTTTATATATTGTTTGTCTGTTATATTTGTATTGATATTTAATTAATATTATCAAATTAAAAATGACTAAAACAGAAATCACTATTTCAATAATAATAAGCAAATTCCAATATACATTTTACCTATATATTTTGGTATTAATTTATTACACAGTACATATTTTTTACTAAAATTTATTGGAAAAATCAAGGATATCAAAAGAATTTGCTTTTAAACCACTACTTTGTGGTATAGTATGCTCAAAGTAATAAATCTAAATCTAATATCACTAATGTATAAAAAGAAAAATCTTATCCTTTATTTATTTATTTTTTATATTTAAACCATAAATTTCCTCTTATTATATACACTTTTTTGGTTTATCAAAGATCATGTGGAATAAAGTAAATAATTAATTCCGTCCCGGCAAATTATTCACTTAATGCCAACTATTTACATACTTAAGGTGATATTTGAACTATATTAAGAATAATATTAGGGGAGTCAAATTTTTTTAGTATCACCTAATTTTTTTAAAATTATTTTATTTATTTTAAATTTTATATTTTAAATCATAAATTTTTAATTCTAAATCTTAAACTTTAAATTTGACTATGTTAACTAACTAAATTCTTATATTTTCTTTTTATTAAATAACCAAGTGATAATACAACAATTTTGTACTCTTCTAGGTTTCTTGTAAATCTTAATGGTGAAACTTTGTTTCATTCTTAGCCTCATTTTTTATTTTTTTTCCTTTTTCCTTTCTCTTTTTTTCTTTTTTCCCTTCGATCAATCAGCTCTTTTGTGCCCACTACTCTAATGTATTGCTT
Source organism: Arachis stenosperma (assembly GCF_014773155.1). Lineage (NCBI taxonomy): Eukaryota > Viridiplantae > Streptophyta > Magnoliopsida > Fabales > Fabaceae > Arachis > Arachis stenosperma. The sequence goes on from NC_080383.1 coordinate 80,107,509, forward strand.
ACATAACAATAAAAATTATGGCATACGAGGAGATCAGGTGGTGCGCGGAATTTAACTTCGCACAACTGAATTAGCAAGTGCATTGGGTCGTTCAAGTAATACCTGAGGTGAGTCAGGGTCGATCCCGTGAGAACTGTCGGCTTGGATCAAACAGTGGTTATTTTGTAAATCTTAGTTAGACGGATAGAAAAGTTTAGTTGTTTAAGCTCATAAAAGTAAAATAAAGATAACATTACTCAGTGGTTGTGAATTCAATGATAAGAAGATGGTTAAGAACACAGAGATTCTTTGTTCTTCTGGATTAATCCTTTCTTACTGTCTACTCCAATTGTGAATGATTTCTTCTATAGCAGGCTGTATGTGATCAACACCGGTTGAGAGACCGCCAATCGTCCTCTAGGCTGAACACCAGGTTTAGTGCGCATCCAGTCTGAATGAGGGTGAAACTCCTATAGTTCATACCCTTAGTGATCCTACTCAAAACGCCACAGACAAGGTCGATTCTTCCAGATCAAAGAATGTTGCGCCTTAGTTCTAGCCTTTACCACAAAGACCCTAATCTTCCCATACGTCGGCTGAACTAATGTCTCGAAAAGTCCCCAACGAAGTCATGGATTAGCCATCTAAGAGACGTATCCTCAAGCTAGTGCTTCAGTAGTATCTGATGAAAGACGCTCACTGAACCCATGTGGAATAGAGATAACTTGTGATGGTTCAACTCATTCATAAGGTTGAAGAACGAATATACATCTTAGGAGAGAATCAAACATGAATTGAAATAGAACAGTAGTACTTTTATTAATCCATAAAACTCAGCAGAGCTCCTAAACTTAACCTAGGAGGTTAGTGACTCATATTGTACAAAAGTAGTAAAACATTCGAATGGGGGAGGAAGAAGATCCTAAACATGTGTGATCTTCTCCTATATATACTAATCTCATGACTAAGAATTACAGAAATAAGATAAACTAAGTTGATTGTGAAAAAATTCACTTCTGGGGCCCACTTGGTGAGTGTTTGGGCTGAGCTTAAGTGTTTTCCATGTACTAATGTCCCTTGGGGGTGTTGAACGCTGGCTAGGGACCCTCTTTTAGGCTTTGAACGCCAGTTTTGAGCTTTTATTTCCGAAACAAAGTATAGACTATTATATATTTCTGGAAAGCCCTGAATGTTATCTTTCCATAGCATTTAAGAGCGCGCCATTTGGACTTTTGTAGCTCCAGAAAATCTCCTTCGAGTGCACGGAGGTCAGATCCTGACAGCTCTGCAAGTCCTTTCTCTGCTTCTGAATCAGACTTCTGCTCAAACTCCTCAATTTCAGCTAGAAAATACTTGAAATCACCATAAAATACACAAACTCAAAGTAGAATCCAAAAATGTGAATTTTTCACTAAAACCTATGAAAACATAATAAAACTTAAACAAAAAACATACTAAAAACTATATGAAAATAATGCCAAAAAGCATATAAAATATCCGCTCATCATCAGGGTCACTCAAAATCCATACTTGGTTGGAGAAGGGGAGAAGATTATGTCGTTAGATGTAGAGGATGTGCGAGAAAGTTTAGAAACATGCTCAAAAAACCTAGTTGGAAGACTAATGGCGGATAGAGGATTTAGTGGAGGTACAATGGAAGGAGCCATTCTTGCGATTTGGAAGCATCCTGAGGGATTCAAAATGAAAATGTACGGTGAGGATATCTTCCAATTTTTCTTTGCTAATGAGGCAGATGTTATAAGGGTGGAGAGATGTTTACCATAGCTGTTTAAATAGTATATGATCCATTTGAGAAGACGGAAACCAAAAATGTGAGTGGAAGAGGGGGATTTTACAAGAATTCTAATATGGATACAATTGTGTGATATGCCAAAGTTTTGTAAAACTAAGACTGCATCCCAGAGGATCAATCAGAGATTAGGAGAGGTGATAAAGGTTGGGGTATTTTCTAGCAAGAGTAAAGAGGAAAGAATTATGAAAATAAGGGTGGATTTGGACGTGACAAAAATACTGTGACAAACAATAAAAGTGGCTAGCCTAGACAATGCATTGTTTGAGATTCAGTTAAAGTACGAGAAACTGGGATTATATTGTGGATTCTATGGATACATTAGACATGAAGCAAGGAATTGTAGTGCCTATTTGAAGAGATCTACCAACCAGCAGGAGGTGGAGGAGAGATGGAGTAAGGAGTTGAAAGCAAATCAACTTGGATGGAAAGTGGAAGAACAGAAAAAAAAATGTAAACACCAACCTTCACAAAAAGACACCGAATTTATGCACTCATATCCTAGACCTACACCCGCAAGTCTTTTAAAAACTTTTCTAATTTCTCTGTCAAAGACTCAATTTTTGACCAAACCTATCATAACTCCACAACACTAAATCAAAAATAAAAAAACAAATCATCTCAGCTTCCAACCCAGCAAGCACCAGTAGATAATACCTCAAAAAATCATATTAGTAACTATAAACCAATAGCCCCAGTATAAGCCCAAATTACTCTCCACGACCATCATCAGACCCCTAAACATCTTACACATATACTATTACTAATCAAACTATCAATCATAATAAACCAACCCCCAACACAACCTAAAATTATCTTACATTACCTTACCAAAACCAACTAAACTACTCTCCTCATATCTCCACCAACCGGTTCATAGCTACTAGAGTAGCAAAAAATCAGGTGTCAGGAGGAATGGAAGTGCTGATCTGGCAGCTTGGTGGAAACTGTTAAAAAAGGTAACAAAAGATAGAAAATTAAACACTTGGCAAGGAAGAAGGAGGTAAGGGAGAATATAAGCCAAGTACTTGGAGCTAAAAATAGTGCGCATCCCCAAGAAGATGAGGGTGTACAAGAAGTTTTAATGTATTCTACTAAACTCTCAGCTGAAGGGCTTCAAGGTGCCATCCCATAAGCAGCACCTCGACTGCCATGAAGATGCTAGCGTTAAACTCTCGGGGTTTGGAAAAACATCTGGTGGTTCACAACATCAAAAGGATTAAAAGTTCCCATTCTCCAGAGGTTTTATTTTTCTGTGAAATGAAGTAACAATCCTCTTATACAAAAAGATAGTTACATGAATTTGGGTATGAGGACTAGTTCTTGGTAGATTCGGTGGGACAGCGGGTGGATTGGCGTTAGCTTGGAAGGAATGAGTGAAGGTGGAAGTGATGAAGGGGGAGGAATTTTATATTGTCTTTTTGTGGAAGGATCTAGAGAAACAATTGACATGGAAGGTACTTACAGTGCATTTACACAGTTCAGATCTTTGAAATATGAGGTACTACTCAATCTTTTAGAAACATTGGATGAAAGATATATGATTATCGGGGATTTTAACTCTATCTTCTCTAACCAGGAGAAACAAGGAGGAAGGGAGAAAACACCACAATCAATCCAATCTTTTTGTGCGTTTCTTAATAGAGGGCACTTAGCGGATATGGGATACATTGTTGATAGTTTTACATGGTGAAACAGGGATGAGCGGACTATTAGGGAGCAACTAGATAGAGGGCTCATCTCAACAAAACCACATGAGGAATACCCTTCGGTCTCAGTGTTTAACTTGGATGATAGGGGATCAGACCACAAACCTCTACTACTATGCACTAATCTGAATGCAACTAAAGGAAAACAATGATTCAAATTTTAGGAAAAGTGATGTGGAGTGGAGGAAGTTGATTATAGTAAAGGAGAGTTAGTTGATCTCAGTATCCGGTTCGCCTATGTTTCAGCTTTACCAGAACCTAAAAAGATGCAGGCACGAATAGTGAAATGACAATTAATAGGTGGGAGCAACTCTAAGAAGACAATTTGTGAGCTAGAATCTAAATTAACAGTTCAAAATCTAATCCCGTTACAGCTGATAAAGACGTCATCATACAGATGGAAGATGAGCTAGCTGCTGCCTGTGTTTTAGAAGAGCGTTATTGGAAAGAAAAATCTCAGATTAACTGGTTGAAATGAGGGATCAGTATACCAGATTTTTTCATACCGAAAGCCAAGCTCAGAACAGGAGAAACAAGATTTGGAAACTAGAGGATGAGGAGGGTAATTGGTGCAACACCCCAGAAGATATTGCTACGAGGGCCTAGAGATTCTTTGAGGAGTTATTTCGCAGCAGCAAACCTGAAGACCCATTTAGGTTCCTAGATGACTTGAGACCGAAATGGAATTTGAACATAAACAAAAACCTCATCAAACCCGTATCAAAGGAAGATATCAAGAGGGCTGTGTTTTCTATTAATGTAGAGGCAGTTCCAGAAAAAGACGATTTCACAGCAAAATTTTATCAATTCTACTGGAATTGTATTAAGAAAGATGTCATTAGAACTGTGAAGAGTTTTTTTCTAGAGGAGTAGTATCCTAAAATACTTTAATCATACACAGATCTGTCTGGTTCCTAAAGTGCCTAATGTCACCTCAATGCACCATATTTGGCCAATTAGTCTCAGCATAGTATTTTACAAAATTATTTCAAAGATACTAGTTCATCGCTTACAACCATTTATGAATTTATTGATTAGTGAGAATCAAAGCACATTTATTTATGGTAGAAGTGACAATGTTCTTATTGCTCATGAATGCATGCATTTTCTTAAGAATAAATCCTATAGGGGAAGATATATGGCCCTAAAGGTGGACATTAGTAACACATATGAAAGGGTGGAATGGAGCTTTATATGGTTCATGATGACTAAATTCGGGTTTTATAAAGTGGATTAATTAGATGAAGACTTGTTTATCTACTCTATTTTATTCTGTTATTGTGGATGGAACACCAACTTATTTTTTCAAACCAAGTAGGGACTTCGACAAGGGGGTTCCCTATCTCATTATCTTTTTCTCATTTGTGCATAGGATTTATCTTTTTTACGCCACAAGAAAGAACAAATAACCTTTTTCGGGGACTTTGGCTGAATAGTAGATGTCTGCCTATTAACACCTTTTTGCAGAAGATTCCCTATTATTCTGTAAAGCCTCACATCACAATTGCCGTAATTTGACTTAGATGCTACAACAATATGTCAGTATCAATGGAAACAGATAAACTTCGCTAAATTAGCAATTTTTTCCAACAAAAACATTCCTCATACAGTAAAGCATGAGTTAGCAGATGCTCTAGGTGTTCCTAATGTAGGAGATTAAGACAAATACTTGGGGCTCCCTTCAACAATAAGCCAGTCTAAGAGAAAACCTTTTCTTATATAAAGGAGAAAGTGGCAAAAAAACTCCTTCATTGGAAAAGATTCTTCTTATCAGAAAGTGGAAGAGGGGTTCTAATCAAGGCTGTAGGCTTAGCTATTCTAGTTTATACAGTAAGTTATTTTTGGCCGCCGGATACGCTTTTAGATGAATTACACAGAATGCTAATACAATTTTGGAGAGGATAACAAGGATGTGAATGAAAAATGCATTTCATTAGCTGAGATACTATGAAAAGAAAAAGAAAAAAGGGGGAGGGGAGGAATGGAATTTAAAGACCTCAAAGCCTTTAACTTGACCATGTTGCCCAAGCAAGGATGGAAGTTAATGACAAAGCCTAATTTTTTGTTCTATCATATTTTCAAACATAAGTATTTCACATATTCTTTATTTTTGGAGGCAGGACACGGAGTTTGCCCATCATGGGCATGGCAGAGCCTTCTCGAAAGATGGTTGGTTTTCAAAAAAGGTGTTAGGTAGCAAATTACAATAACCAATTCGGTCAAGACACGAAAAGACCCTTGGGTAGGAGTTCATCCACTTTTTAAAATTTCAATAAATGACCGTAGTGATAAATCACTTATCTAGGTGCGCCAGTTGATTACTGAAATGGGAGAATGAAATCAAGAGCTTATCCAAAGGATTTTTTCATCTGAAACATCCTAGAAAAATGTACAATTTTATTTTTAAATATAAGAAGACACAATTACATGGTACAGAAACACATCAGGAGAATACACTGTGAAATCTGGTTATATCTGATGAGCGGATATTTTATATACTTTTTTGCATTGTTTTCATATAGTTTTTAGCATATTTTGTTTAGTTTTTATTAAGTTTTCGTAGGTTTTAGTGTTAAATTCATATTTTTGGATTCTACTATTAGTTTATGTGATTTTATGCAATTTCAGATATTTTTTGGCTGAAATTGAGGAGCTGGAGCAAAAGTCTGATTCAGAGACAGAGAAAGCAATGCAGATGCTGTCCAAATCTGACCTCTTTGCATTCGAAAGATCTTTTCTGGAGCTACAGAAGTTCAAATGGAACGTTCTTAATGCCTATGGAAAGCTGACTTCAAGTAGTTTCCAATAATGTATAATAGTCTATACATTGCTTTAGATTAGAAGGCCCAAAACTGGCGTCCAATGCTAGCCTCCTGCCCCCTTTCAGGCGTCTAGCACCCAAGGAGAAGAGACTAGCATCCAAACACCCAGAGTGGATCCTCCAGCCAGCGTTCAATGCTCTAGAGGCCTCATAGCATGTGGATCTCATCAAAGCTCAGCCCAAACACTCACCAAGTGGGCCCCAAAAGTGGATTTTAGCACTAAAAAGACTGTTTTACCTTTACTAGTCATTAGTTTAGTATTTAATGTAGAAGACCACTCTTTGTTAAGGATCTTCGACCACTTTACACATTATTTTTGTTTACCCTATTGTATTTTCTATCAGTATCAGTTTCTAAACCTCATAGGTTGAGGGGAGGAGCCCTGCTGAGTCCTATGAATTATTAAAAGTATTATTGTTCTTCTTCGATCCGTGTTTGACTTAATTCTAAGATGTATACTCGTTCTTCAACATGGTGAATAAAATGATCAGTGACAATCAGCTCTATTCATCATACTAAGACTGCATGCATGATAACCATCTGTGTCTACTAGGGTTCGTGTGAATACGTGGATGGAAAGCACGAACCGCCAGCTTGATTATACATCTCTCAGACGGCTAATCCATGACTTCATTGGGGACTTCTTGAGACACTAGTTCAGCCAATTTCCAGGGAGATTAGGGTATCTGTGGTAGAGGCTAGAACCCAAAGAAGCAGCATTCTCTGATATGGAAGATTCGACCTTGTCTGTGGCGTTTTGAGTAGGATCGCCAAGAGAATGAACTGCTAGAGCTTTAACCTCGTTCAGATTGGATGACCACGGCCAATGGCATTTAATCTGAAGCAGAGGAGATTGATGACCACAGCTAATAGCATTGATCACATACAGCTTTCCACAGAAGAAATCACTCACAAGCAAAGAAGATAGTAATACCGGAGTTAATTCAGAAAGATAAAGCAACTCCAAACCTTAATTAATTCCTTATCCTTGTTTACATTCCATTCACAAAGTATTTTATACCCTTTTCTTTATTCCTCTTTTCACTTGTCAATCTAGTTCAGATCTCACGAATACAAATTACGAATAACTTTTCTGATTCGCCTGACTAAGACCTGCAAGATAAATATAGCTTGCTTCAAACCACAATTCTCGTGGGATCGACCCTGACTCGCTTAGATATTACTTGGATGACCTAGTGTACTTGCTGGTACATCTGTATGGAGTGTGGAGATTTGTGCACCAATATCACTGCTTATCAGTTCTTTCGTAAACCAACAGAAACTCTGCATTCGAGATTTTTTATGTCAGAAATTTGGAATAGCATTTGGAAATTGCAAGCTCAATTAAAGGTAATGGTGGGGATCTGGAAATGTCTCCGGAAATAACTCTACACACCACAGTATTTCGCTCGAAAGTAGTGGGGATCTGGAATACGTCACCAGTTGCGAGCTTTATTCTGCGTGACCCAGAACTGAAAGCGTAGGAATTGTGGCAGTAGTTAGTGATATCATAATGGAAGCAATTGGGAGGAAAAAAAATAGAATAATGCACATCACCTACCTGCTCTGGTAGATCTGGCTGGCAAGAAACTCTTGGGTGCAACGAGAGTCTAGGAAAATTTTGTCCCAGGCGACGAAGAGGATGGAAGAGTTCCGGCGACACGACTCCCATCAGACCCAATCCAACTACATGGAATGTCTTCTTTCTCTATTTCGAATTTTTTTCTTCTTCTTTTAAATTTTTTCTATCATTATTAATTGTTCTTGATTGAAAAATTCTTCCTTCTTTTTCGTGTTATTGTAATATAGAAACACTTTAGTTTTTGGGTATGAAATAAAAGTATAGCTTTAAAAAAAATACAAATACACTTATGTAATTATTATTACATAAATTTTTGTTAAAATGTGTTTTGTCAATTTTTAGCAAATCGATGGTGGTTCGATATCTAGTGATCTGGGAGCGAAACCTACTCCTCTTTGCAGGTACCAGTTTTCTAAAAGTGCATCAAAGTGTCTTCGATTAGACGAGTATTGGAAATAAAAATAAAACAAAACTTGTAAACTGATAAAAGAGATAAAATGATAAAGTTTTCAAAGAGAAAATGTGCTAAAAATAGGAAGATTTGCATTGAAATTGAAAGAAAGTAGTAAAATGCCTTCGACTGAGTCAAAGGGTTTTGACATGAAGATTTAAAATGCAGAAATGAGTAAATTAGACAAAGAAGATAAAAAGTACTTGAAAGATAAATTTACTCGAAACATAAAGTTTACAGAAAAGATAAATTAAGAGAATGAAAACATGGAAGGAACCCTACAGAAAAGTTACCCGATCGCAGACTCAGGAATTTCCTGGGATGTGAGTGTACTTGAGTATTTTTCTGAGTTAAAGTTTCAACCTTTATTCCCTCAAACTTCCTAGTATTTATAATCTACTTTTAGTAACAGATAATTAATTACAATTGATTACAATATCACAGCCTTGAATGCGTATTCCTTGTTAACCGTTCCCGCCTCTTTACCTTTAAATGTTGCCCATGATTTCCTCGCGTGATAAAAGCCTTTAACTTCTCCGCTACCACAACTGTTCAATCCACTCATTCGAATAACTTATTCGATTACCTGATTCAAGTACTTTGTTTGATTGGACTTGATCGATAAAGAGACTTGAGATCGAATCCGTGTTGAGTACCTCCATCTAGTACTTGCACGTGTATCCTTTCGAAAACTGCTTAAGTCTTCGACCTCTTTAATTTCAAACCAACCTACCTTTATCGAAAATATTTTTTCGATCAACAAATTGTCCCCTTGGATTAATGTGTTTGCCTTCGATAACGCTATTGGAAGATGAAACACTTAATCCAAATTCAAATTTCGATTTCTCAAATTAGTAATAACTACCATTTAACTTCCATTAATACTGATCCACTCAATACAATCCTCGAGATTTACGCTTTCTCTTTCCACCATTTCACCTTCTTCGCAAAGTTACCTCTTTTTGCATTCCTTCTATAATAACATCTATGGTAATACTTTAAATTCATCATTCTCACCCTTGTCCAGTTTTTTTCAAATCCTTGCTCTGTGAATCAAGTTCTCTTGCATTACCCTTAATCACTTCAAAACTTCCTTTTCTCTGTTGTACAATGGCCGCTTCCTCTTCTCATGTCGTTGCCCAAGACAAGGGTAAAGGTCATGCAATAGCACCGCCAACTCCACCAGCCCTTCGTATACTGAACCAAGTAAATGATGAAGTCATTGACAATCCTCAACTTCAAATTAATGATACTCAAATCTTAATCCTTTTATAGTAGGCGTAGACACTCATTGTTTCCTTGGGCCAGTTGAATCCCTAGAGAGGGCAAACAAGAGACTTCCTTTCTTCTCTAGTGCTGAAGGGGAAGATATTTTGATTAACCAAGCCCTCAACATCTCCTTCTTCATTAATCATAAACCCTTCAGGAATAATCCAAAGATTAACCCTCGAGGATTTGACTTCACAGTTTGGTATCTATGCCTTAAACCCACAACAAATGCTAATTGAGGGGCTTTAGGAATACAAAAACTACTAAGACTTTCCCATTTCTCACTTACAACACTCCCTTGGATGATTGGCGTTGTGACTTGTTTTTGGAACAGGACAACCAACAACTTCCACCTTCCCTGTGGAATGATCGGAATGTCTCTTCTGGGCGTAGTCGCTATCACACGGCTTCTAAGAAATCCTCTAGACTGTACTTTTGATATGTAGCCTGAACGCCAATACAATATTACCCTGACAAATTCTTATAGTGATTTCATTGCTCATAACATGGGTGCAGAAGGCACTGATGTTACAGATAATGAGCATGTTGCCTTTTTATTTTATTGGCTGAATGCAATCCTCTTCTGTTCTCAAAACATTCAAATGTCAAAGCTTTTTCTTCCCTTAGCTGCTCTGCTTCACGAAAGGAAAGTTCTTAATTTGGCTAAACTTCTTCTTGGGCACATTTTCGAAGAACTTGGTCAATTTGTTCATTGTCTCCAAGACAATAGTATTATCAGTATAGGAGGCCCTCTTTGGCTGCTCCAACTATGGCTTAATGCCATTTTCAAAAAATTTATGATAAAACCTGAAAGCGGTGGTACTGATAAACAGCATATCGAAGGTTTTTGATTGGCTGATTATAAACCCAACTTTCCTGACACATAATCGGATGAAGACCGATTTTGGACTGCATTTTCTCTCTTTCATTCTTGTAAAGACTTTGACATTGACAACCTCAATTTTGCTCCTTTTATGCGTCAAATTTGTGGTCCATCATGGCTTGACCGTTTGCTTTTTCAATACAGCAACGAGGAAAATGAACTTGCAAATCAGAATTGGTCAAACTTGTTAGCTGTCCAAGTAATTCCTATAGGGTTGCCTCAACACAAAAAAGAAAAGATTCTGAGTAACCCTTTATGCTCCTCATTTATTAGCCAGGCAACTGGGATTTTCTCAAGCAATCCCAACACCACTGCCTCGAAATAGTGACTCATTCTGCCACATCACTTTAACTTCACAAGAAGAGTTCAACTCTTGCCTTTTAAAAAATCAACAATGCAGGGAACATTTCAATTTCTTGTTCTATGATCACAATTCTTATATTACCGATTCCTGCTTTGAATGGTGGGCTACTTACTACTCAAGGTATACTCGTACCATAGAGGACATTCAGCAATCTGCTATTCGAACAGCCCCCACTGCGGAAAATTTCCCAAAAAGAACCCACAAAAGAAAGGATAACACATCTCAACAACCACCACACAAAAGTCGAAGAACTCCTACTAAGACATCTAGAAGGGTAACCATTTCTATTCATCTTTATGTTCTTTAACTTGAAACATTCTAAAAAGTATATTTACTTATTCACTCTTAATTTTGAGCTTTTATCAGTTACGGCTACAAACATCAAGTGAAAGCTCTGAGGAGAGTGAACAAGCCGTTAAGGATACTCTCATAGCTTCCTACCAATCAGAGGATACAGCCGATTCAGACCTTGGTTCTAAACTAATTCGAAGACCAAGACTTATTCTGGTAACACTATAATTTCTATCAGTGTTTCTTCTGAATTAAAATAAGCCCTAACTTATAATCATGTACCTTTCATCTTAGCCTACCACTGCTGCTCATTCAATCAAGTCTCCTGCGGCACCTGATCAGCCAATTCTGTAACAACATTATGACCAAGGACACTCCACATCCCATGACTCGATCCAAATTACAGAATCCACTCAGCCACTTCAGATTGTTTTTCCACTTCGCCATGTGACACCAGTGGTTGATCTGACAAAATATCCCCCACAGCATTCTCTAACACAAACTCAGATACTTGAGTCAAATTCTCCAAACAACCAAGCTACACTCTCGCTGAGAACTAGGTCGCTCCGGATTCTGATTCTATCTCTCGAATTGCTGAGTCTAGTAATTCAGATTTTCCTTGATCCAGGGTTTTAGAAACTCCTCAAGGATTTTCTAGTCCTCCTCAATAGGTTGAATTCCAAACTCCTCTTGGACAAGGGACTGGAAACCCGGGCACTTCTACCACTCCCACAAGTGCTACTTTGGCCAATTTAATTTCTGTTCTGAATCAAGTCATCCAAGAGGACGAAGTACCTGCACCTGTTCCAACACTCTCGCAAGCTTCTACATCCAGATTTTCATTTGAATTAAGTGTTGATACTCGAGAACAACTTCGGTCACTCATCAAACTCTTGGATCATCCACCTACTGTATGGGTTAATGATACAATTCTTAACCAACTCCTGTCTTACCTTTTAAATTCTACCTTTGAACTTCTAACTAACATTCCACATTCTACCTCAATCCAAGAATTCAAACAACTTGCCAATGACAGTGTAGTTTTTCAATTTCAACTCCAGGAAACTAAAAATGAGGAAGCTAAAATCAAAACTAATATAGAAGGTTGTATTGCATCCCTCCGATCAACCCAAGCTACCCGTGAAGAATTCGATCTGAGAATTTCTCATGCTATTTCCATTCAAACATTCTATGACAAAGAAGAAGCAAAACTTAAAGCAGAATTAGCCCAGATTAATGAAAAGCTTGCCAAGATACGCCATAAACGATCTGATATAGCCAAACCTCTAGCTACTGCCCAACAAGAACAAGAATATCTTATCCAAGAGCTTGTTTTGATTGAGACTAAACGAGAGGAATATGAAAAACAACTTGAGAAAGTCCAATTCGACAAATTCAAACAAGTTGAAGCACTTTCAACTCTGGACAACGAAAGGGCAAAGCTGCGTTCAGACTTGACAAGACTTTTGGCATCTTGAATTTCTTTACGTCAGACTTCTCTGTTTTCTAATGACTTTTATCTTCTTTTTTTTTGAACTTATACATATTCGACTTGAATTTAGCCAACAATAGTATTGCTTCAAGTACTTTCTGTTAATCGAATCAATTATCTTTCCTGACTCGATATCCTTAATTTGATATGTGTTTCTAGAATATGTCCCTACTCCATGAAATGGGCCTTCTCAAGTTTGGGACCACTTGCCAAGAAATTTTGATTTCTTTTCCATTAGCAAAATGACTTTTAAAACCAACTCACCTATATTAAAAGATTTCTCCTTGATTCGACGATTATAACTTCGAGCAATACTTTTTTTTTTCTCAAATCATATTATCAAGTGTCAGGATTCGCTCTGAGTCTAATCCATTCAACTCCTCAAACATTGCATTCCAGTAATCGTCGACTGGCAAATCATTCTATTTTTATACTCTTAAAGTATTCAAATTAATTTCTAATGGAAGCACTGCATCATGGCCATAAACTAATTTATAGGGTGATGTATTTGTTGACCCTCTTAGTGAATTTCGATAAGCCCACAGTACTTGAATTAAACTATCATGCCAAGTTCGAGGTTTATTCTTGATATGCTTCTTTATCAAACTTATCAAAATTTTATTTGCTGCCTCAACTTGCCCATTAGCTTGAGCATAATAAGGAGTTGGGGTAATCATATTGATATCCCTCGAGGCTGCAAAGTTTTTAATTCGCTGACCAGTAAACATAGTTCCTTGATCAGTACTTAATGTTTGAAGAATCCCAAATTGATGGATAATATGTTCCTCAACAAAGTCTATTATTTTACTTTGACCAACCTCTATTAAAGGAATTGCTTCAACCCATTTTGTAAAGTAATCAATTGCTACCAAGATAAACTTGTGTTATTTTGATGAAGGAGAGTGGATCAATCCAATCAAATCCAAAGCCCAACTTCTAAATGGCCAAGGTTTTATTATCAAATGCAACTCCGATGCTGGAATTTGTTGTATCGAGCCATGTTTCTAGCAGTCTTGACATGCCTTCACATAATCGATACAATCTTTTATCATAGATGGCCAATACACATGATTACGATATAACACCCACTTCATCTTCTTTCCAGCTTGATGGGCACCACATATCCCATTATGGACTTCACCCAAAGCAATATTTTGGTCATTTTGGCCTAAACATCTCAATAAACTCCCATCGATCCCTTTCTTATACAACTCATCACCCATTAAGACAAAATTTATTTCTTGCAATTTCATCTTTCTATCGACTGGAATATTAGGATCCTTCAAATACTGAGCAATAGGCTTCCTCCAATCAGTATCTTCCCATTCGTCTATGCAGAAAACTTCTCTTTCACTCGCAGGCACTAATATTTGACGGATACTAGACAACCTTTGAAGTGTTTCTGGACCGATTTTATACTTCAAAGCAATCTGGGCTAATTCATTAGCAATTTCATTATGGATCCTGGGGATGTAAACCAAAGAAACTTTTCGAAAAGAAGTTAACAATTCCCAAGCAGTAATTAAGTATGTTTGCAACTTCTCATAATTGCATTTGAATTCTTTTGATAACTGCTTTAAAACTAATTGAGAATCCCCAAATATTTGAACTTCCAAAGCTCCTTTACTAATTAATATCTCGACACCTAAAATTAAAGCTTCGTACTCTGCCACATTATTCGAGCAAGGTTATTTTAGTTCGAATAGAAATTCTGATAGAATCTCCTCTGGTGAAACAATTAGAATTCCAACTCGTGCACCATCTTTGTGCTTCGATCCATCAAAATATAACTTCCAATAGCCAACTTCAACATCAATTACATTTGTCTTCTAGTCATTCAGATCTTTCGAATTATCCACAAGAAAATTTGCAATGACCTAACCCTTTACAGCCTTGGCTGGGATATATTGTAAATCAAACTCCGTTAACGCCAACATCCATTTCCCCAAACGTCCACGTAACATCGGGAAACTTAACATATATTTGATGAGATCAGTTGTGCAATAACTTTTACCAATTTGGCCACCATATAACACTTTAACTACATACAAGCACAATATAGAGACAAACACAATTTCTCTATTGGGGAATACCTTATTTCGATATCAGTTAACACTCGACTAAGGTAATAAACGGCCCGCTCATGTCCATTCTCATCATCTTAGGCTAACATACACCCAATTGTGCTCTCAGATGCTGCAATATATAATTTTAAGGGCTCATGTGGACGAACATTCGCCATAATCGGAGCCTTAGACAAATATGTCTTAATCAAATCGAACGCTAATTGATGCTCATTTGTCCATTCGAACTGCGAGTCATTCTTTAATTTCACCAAAGGTGCAAACACTCGAGTTCAATCAGAAAGATTCGAAATGAACCTTCGAAGATAATTCACCTTACCCAAAAAAGACTGTGCTTCCTTTTTTGATTTGGGTGCAGATAATGCCAATATTGCATTTGCCTTATTTTTATCAATTGCAATTCCTTTCTTATGAACAATGAAACCTAAAAAATTTCCAGCCGATACACTAAAAGTACATTTTAAAGGATTCATTTTTAACCCCTTTTTTCCTCATGGTAACAAACGCCTTTCACAAGTGGTTGATGTGTTGACTCACTGAAATCGATTTGACCATGACGTCATCGATATAAACCTCCATGAATTTTCCAATAAAATCATGGAAAATAGTTTTTATTGCTCGCTGATATGTTGCACCAGTGTTTTTCAAACCAAAAGGCATAACCACCCACCCATAAGTGCCTAACGCCTCAGGACAACGAAAAGCAGCTTTGGACACATCATCTTCCGCAATGAAAATTTGGTTATATCCCGAATAACCATCCATAAAACTAAGGATTTTATTTCCTGCTGCAGAATCAATTAACATATCTGCAATTGGCATAAAGTATTCATCTTTTGGAGTAGCATTATTCAAATCTCGAAAATCAATGCATACTCTTAACTTCTCGTTTTTCTTCATTACTGGGACAATATTCAAAACCCACTCAACATAGCATGCAGTTCGAATAAACTTTGCCTTAATCAGGTGTTCTATTTCTTCTTTAATTTTTTCATTGATTTCTGGAGCAAAACGTCTTGGAGTTTGCTTCACAGGTCTAGCATTCGGTTTCAATGATAATCGATGTTCCACAAGTGAACGATCGAGACCGGCCATCTCATGATAATCCCAAGCAAAACACCCTTAAAATCATGTAAAAGATTAAAGAGCTCAATTCAAAAAGGATCAACAAGATCTTTACATATATATGTAATTCAAACATCACAGGAGTCCCGAGATTAATTTCTTCTAAGGAATCTTGAGATTCAAACCCTTTATATTGATCATAATCTTTTATTGAATATTTTTCGAAACCCAATGGTTATAAATCATAGATGCAATCAAATGTGAAATCAATAATATCATTAGAAATAGAAGGAACTTGATGATGTACTTCATTAATATTACTTCGATTCTCAACACAATGCGCTTCTGCTATTAAATCAACCATTGGTTTCGAAGCATAATTTTTGTTACATGAAATGTTTAAATTAGGACAAGACTCAACTGAAGAAATCGAGCTGATACAATGATAATTAAAAAAACTACTAAACCTATTTGATTCAACTTCATCAAAAGAACTGTATTTATTTTCTATAAGTTGAGAATTACTTAAATAATTACGTAAAGTTACCAGGTAATCGGAAACTTCCTCAACCTAGTCCATAGGGCAACCTTCAAGAGATCTTCAAGACAGACAGTCCCAACCAGTTGGAGCAAACCCTAATTTGGTATAACGCAACTTTATCGATAAGCCTTCCGAGGACAAGTAGCAACCTTCACAATTATAAGAATTCAGTGTCCGGTCAACATTCAGAGGTTTCAGTTTAGGATTGTACATTCTGAAGTCAATGTACAGCTGTTCAACATAAAGGTTCGAATCTGCGTTGATGACTTCAGGTTTGCCATCCTTTGACCAAAGAAACACGCTTTGATGCACAGTAAAAGGTACAGTCCCCACACCATGGATCCAGTCTCGCCCCAACAAAGCGTTATAACTTGCCTTCAATGGAACCACTATGAACACAGTCTTACGTTCAGATGAACCAACCTTTACAGTCAGAGTAACCAATCCTTTTGCTGGAATCAAAGTCCCGCTAAAGTCTGTGATAGCGATATTTGTAAGGACCAAATCATCAGGATGCTTTCTTACTTTCATTAGCATCCTCTCAGGTAGAAGGCTGATTACTGCCCCTTCATTGATCAAGACCTTATTTACCTTGATCCCACTCAAGATGGTAGTTATGTGGAGTGGGCGGAGATGAGACATTTGTTTTTCAGTAGGCCGAAGGAAATACCCCGGTTCATCCTCGATTCGAATGAAGGAAAAAGCTTCCTCATCCTCCATGTCATAATCTTCCTCTGGGTCACCTTTATACTCACCCAGATACTCTGATGGAATAATCAAAATAGTTCCAATCATGTCATCATCCCCTTCTTCAAAATATTCTTCATTAACATCAACTTTCTTATTTTTATCGACTCCTGAGGATTGGGCTATCGCCTTCCCTTTTTCCATCTTTGCAGGAGATGGAATTCCTTTTGGACAAGTCTCTCCATCAGAAGGAAAGACAATTTGAGAATGCACGGAGGGCGTTGCCCCCTTGCTTACCTCCACCTGAGGCTTTTTATTCTGATTAAAGTTTCTCCTTCCTCCATTGCCTCTGGGATACCCTCTAGCTCGACCACGATAATAAGGATATTGATTTCAAGGAGGTCCTCGATGCCCCTACTGTGGATTACGTCGATACAAATGATCCCGTTTCTGGAACTCCTGGCAGTTCCGAATCCACTGTACACCAATAGCCTGAGATCGACTCAAAGGTGTAACAACACTCTGTTGAGGAGTCTTAGAACTTTGACCCCTAAAACACCGAACTGGTTGCCACTGGCGTGCCTCTGGCGTGCCTGCTCTTCTCTATGAGCCAATTCCTTCTTCATCCTCTCCTTTTCGAAGATTGCTGCCGCTTCGGCAACAAAGACAGCATTACACCGGAAACACAAAGATACATCCCGATCTTTAATCTTCTGCTGAACTAGGAAGTCCAGCAAACCATCCCCTGCCCGGGGATATACCGATCTTACCTGTGACTCAAAATCATCAAGAGTCACATCAAAATTATAGGACATGCCAACCATATTTACTCCAAAGCATGGCTCGAAAAAGCTGGCATTAACATCGAAGGGATCAACGTCAACCTTCATTTCTTTCTTGCCATCATCGAATTTCTACCGTCCTTCCATTATTGCTTCGTGAATTAAGTCCCTAAAATGAACACAACTGTTAGTCGAATGAGTTGTTGCTTGGTGAAACTTACAATAAGATTTCCCTTTCAAATCTTTCACCGAAAGTAAAGTTCTACCATCAGGCAGAATTAACTGTTTATCTTTAAGCAACACATCGAAAATCTGATCAGATTTTGAGATATCAAAACTATATTTCTTTCTACTTTAGTTTTGATCATTCAACTTTTCATTATTAGGAAGCTTTTTGAGTAAAGAACAAACATAAAGAGGGCCTTCCTTAAGTTCGGCCAAATCGACCTCTGTTTCAAAATCGAATTCCTCCTTCGAGGACTCCATAGTCACATAAGCAACTTTTTCTTTTCAAGTAAAGGGTTTGCTCTTCGATCTTTGTTCACTCCTATATTTCTCTTTTTCCTTTTTCATGAGTTCGGTCTGACGAACCTTTTCATCCAAATGGGCTAAATTAGGAATATGCACGCTAAGTAATTTTCTACGCATATTGGTATGCGAAATTGTGATTCACACTTTTCACAACTCCGCATAGCTGACCAGCAAGTGCACTGGGTCGTCAAAGTAATACCTTACGTGAGTAATGGTCGATCCCACGGAGATTGTCGGCATGAAGCAACCTATGGTTATCTTGTAAATCTCAGTCAGGTGGATTCAAATGGTTATGAGGTGTTGATAATTAAAAGATAAATAAAACATAAAATAAGATAGAGATACTTATGTAATTCATTGGTGGGAATTTCAGATAAGCGTTTAGAGATGCTTTGTTACTCCTGAACCTCTACTTTCCTATCGTCTTCATCCAATCATGTGTGTTCCCTTCCATGGCAAGCTGTAGGATCCTCTCGGTGAAAATGGTCCTCTACAGTTTCTGTACAGCTAATCAACTGTCAGATTTCTTGTCTCAGATGAAAAATACCAGACACAGCTACCGCATGGCTAATCATCTGTCGATTCTCGCTAGCGTCAGAATAGGATCCATTGATCCTTTTACACACTGTCACTGCGCCCAATATTCGTAAGTTTGAAGCTCTTCACAGTCATCCCTTCCCAGATCCTACTCGGAATACCACACACAAGGTTTAGACTTTTCGGATCTCAGGAATATTGTCCATTGTTCTAGCCTATACCACGAAGATCCTAATCTCAGATTCAGATGCCCTGTTGTCAGGAGAGACAATGTGAATCGTTGATTAGAGACCCAAGAGAATATACTCCGACTGTCGTCCAATGACTATGTTGAATATCATGTAGACCGCTTTGTAGTTGTCAGGCACGCGGATCTTGGCTAAGCGAGTACTGAAGATAGAGGGTGATTGTCACGAGTCACCTCTTCAGTCTGACTTAACTAAACTAAGTACAAGAGTATATCTTGGAGAAGAAGTAGGTGTGAATTGAATGAAAAACCATAGTACTTGCATTAATTCATGAGGAACAGTAGAGCTCATCACCTTAATCTATGAGGTGTAGAAACTCCACCGTTCAAAATACATAAGAACAAAAAGTCTAGGCACGGCCAAATGGCCAGCCTCCAAAAAGGGTTCGAAGAACTCCCAAAAGGTCAAAGACTCTCAATACAATAGTAAAAAGTGCTATTTATACTAAACTAGTAAACTAGGTTTATAGAAGATGAGTAGATAGTGCAGAAATCCACTTCCAGGGCCCACTTGGTGTGTGTTTGGGTTGAGCCTTGAAGCTTTCACGTGCATAGGCCATTCTTGGAGTTTAACTCCAGCTTTGGTGCCAGTTCCGGCATTTTACGCTAGAAAAGGGTCTTTGGTAGGCGTTTGGATGCCAGTTTGGGCCATCAAATCTCGGGCAAAGTATGGACTATTAAATATTTCTAGAAAGCCCAAGATATCTAATTTCCAACGCAATTCAAAGCGCGCCAATTAGGCTTCTATAGCTCCAGAAAATCCACTTCGAGTGTAGGAGGGTTAGAATCCAACAGCATCTGCAGTCCTTTCTCAGCCTTTGAATCAGATTTTTGCTCAAGTCCCTCAATTTCAGCCAGAAAATACCTGAAATCACAGAAAAACACAAAAACTCATAGTAAAGTCCAGAAATGTAAATTTTGCATAAAAACTAATAAAAATATACTAAAAAGTGACTAAAACATACTAGAAACTACCTAAAAACAATGCCAAAAAGCGTATAAATTATCTGCTCATCACATATAAAATCCTAGCCCCATAGTCGCTATTTTCACTATCTCACTCTCGGGTAATGATGCATAGCATCTACTCCTAGCGTTCTTGAAACGTATCAGATAGTCATCAATATTTTCACCATCTTCACATTTCAGAGCCACCAAGTCAATAACCGCTACATTTATTTCCCCTCGATAAAATTGAGCGTGAAAAGCGGTCTCCAATTGATTCCATGTTGTTATCGAATTTGGTCTAAGATTCAAAAACCAAGTAAATGCATTCTTCGTCAATGAAGAAGGAAAAAACTTCATTTTCAAATTTTCATCATTGGCTAAGTTTCGGATCTCAACCAAATATCGAGCAACATGTTCAGTGGTTGATTCTCCAACTTTCCCAGCAAACTTTGTGACTATCTTTGAATTTTTTACCCCTCTTGGCACTTTTTCCGTTTGAAGAACCTGGGAAAAAGCATACACAAAGTGTGGTCGATTCATAAAACCAACATTTAGACCAACTCGATTCAATACTTCCTCCACAATTCTGGTGACTTGATAACGTTCACCGCCACGATTAGCACGTAATCTAGCCAGAACTTCATCCGCATCTTGCCCGTGAGGAATTATACGAGGATTCTCTCCATTAAAAACATTATTTTCATTTTGAAAAGCATTCCCAAATCCTTCATTATTTCCTCTGGCATTATACTTTTCACCTTCATCATAATCAAGAATTCAAGCAATTCGTTCAACTTGTCTAGCAAGACGTTCAAATTTCGATTCATGATCAACCATCATAGGGTTCAAAATTATGGTCATCTGCTGAGTCAATAAATTGACTAAATCATGATGACTTTCCTCTACTTGTTATCGATATACTGCCATTGAATTAGCAGCATTCGAAGTAGAGCCCACATTATAATCACGAGAATACTCGGAATGTCATTGTGGGTTTTGGGTGTTATTCACTCCACTTGTATTCCCAAAACGAATAGATGGAACAAAACCACCCATCGGTGGGGTATAACTAGGAGGAAGACCATAAGGAGGCTAACCAACAGTTAGTGGAGGTTGAAATAGTGACAAGGTACCACGTGGACGAGTATTACGTCCTACATTTCCAATTTGAACAGTCGTAACTGCTATGCTTTCAGTTCTAATTGTACCTTCCGAACGTGAAGTCACGTTCGCCTGTTGTATGGACACTGGTATGCTATCATTGATGGATGAACCACCATTCACATTTGATAACTCATCAGCCATGTGAATGATCTTTACACTTCGTAATCGCATACACCAAATACCACTGAAAAATATTTTTTTGACATACTTCGATTTCAAAAACTGTCCCACTATGCGTGCCAATTTGTTTTGTCGATTTTTAGCAAATCGATGGTGGTTTGATATCTAGTGATCTGGGAGCGAAACCTACTCCTCTTTGCAGGTACCAGTTTTCTAAAAGTGCATCAAAGTGTCTTCGATTAGACGGGTATTGAGAATAAAAATAAAATAAAACTTGTAAATTGATAAAAGAGATAAAAAGATAAAGTTTTCAAAGAGAAAATGTGTTGAAAATAGGAAGATTTGCATTGAAATTGAAAGAAAGCAGTAAAATGCCTTCGGCTGAGTCAAAGGGCTTTGACATGAAGATTTAAAATGCGGAAATGAGTAAATTAGACAAAGAAGATAAAAGGTACTTGAAAGATAAATTTACTCGAAATATAAATTTACAGAAAAGATAAATTAAGAGAATGAAAACATGGAAGGAACCCTACAGAAAAGTTACTTGATCACAGACTTAGGAATTTCTTGGGATGTGAGTGTGCTTGAGTATTTTTCTGAGTTAAAGTTCCAACCTTTATTCCCTCAAACTTCCTAGTATTTATAATCTACTTTTAGTAACTGATAATTAATTACAATTGATTACAAGATCACAGCCTTAGATGCGTATTCCTTGATAACCGTTCCTGCCTCTTTGCCTTTAAATGTTGCCCATGATTTCCTCACGTGATAAAAGCTTTTCACTACTCTACTACCACAACTGTTCAATCCACTTATTCAAGTAACTTATTCGATTACTTGATTTGAGTACTTTGTTCGATTGGACCTGCTTGATAAGAGACTTGAGATCGAATCCGTGTCGAATACCTCCATCTAGTACTAGCACGTGTATCCTTTCAAAAAATGCTTAAGTCTTCGACTTCTTTAATTTCGAACCAACCTGCTTTTATCAAAAATATTTTTTCGCTTAACAAAATGTCTTGACCATGGTTCACCTTGCACCAGTTACTTTTTTCTAATTTTGTAACTGCAAGTTGAGCATGACCAATAATTAAGGTAAACACATGATATTTTTTTTTTTTAATTTTGAAGGAAATATGAATAAGGAGGCTAATGCTTTTTGCAATGAGAAACAATAATAATAATACTTATTTTTTATTTATTTAACATAGATATAATGTATTTATCAATTATGATATTTAAAATAGAAATTTGACTATGTATTGTCCGTACAATCTTTAATTACACAACCAACCAATGATAACATGTCAATAAGGAATAATTGTGCAAACATAGAAGAGTGTGATAGTTTTTTTTTTTTTCTAATTTGAATGTGCAAGTAGCCTTTATATAGTCTCAATACACAAAAATTGTAAAAATAATGAAACATATAGTTAAAATAAACTAATAATAATAATAGTAATAACTCATATACTAATTGACAACACACATCGAGAATTTCCCTCAAACATGCAAATAAAATTTCCTGGAAATTTCCAAAGAAGGATGAACGTCCTCTAGTTCAAAAATGGTAACCTTCGATATGAATGTAATTGGAGCTGCCTCATGATTTTGGGGGTTCCTTGATGTGGCAGGTTAGCAATGTAATTGCCGTGATGTTGGGTGGGCATTTTTCGAGGCCCAATGTAAAGAAAAAGGGCATTTATGTAATCTTACCGTTTCAGTTAAGGGCATTATCGTCATTCACCTTGTGGGAATTTGCAATGTGGCCGTCAAATAAAGATAACGATGGCTTATGCTTTATAGGAATTAGAAAGAAGTATACTACTTCGAATGTACTCTTTCTTTCTCTTCTTTTTATTTTTTATTTTTTATTTTTTATTTTTTTTTATTTTTTCCCGTGTCACTAAAATCATGTAATGACTAGAGACGTGTTACGTCTGAAAGACGGGTTTTGTTTTCAGAGATAGAACTCAAATTGAAAAATTGAAATTTACTATATATTATATTTGATAATTAAAATTTAGTTTTAGAACATAAAATTTAATTTTTTTAATATTTTAAAAAATAAAAACAAAAAAAGTTAAAATTTTTGAGATTAGAGATTAAAATTTTAATAATATTTTTTTATATTTTTATATAATTTTTTAAATTTAAAACTTATTTTTTAATTTTTATATTTATCTTAATCCATTACATAATACTTAGACATAACTTAATCTAGCATATTTTATACTAAATATAATATAAATATTTAATTTAATTTCTCTTTTTTAGTCTCTGTCTTTCACTTTTAAACGCCATTTTAAAACTTATCTAAGTGTAATTAAAGATGCTTCTAATTTTAATTAAAATTTAATTTTTTAGGTGGATTTGTATACTTAAATCATACATTATATTTGGAGATCAATCTCTTTTAAAAGCAAAATAAAAAAAGAGAATCTAATTACCTTCAAATTAGATTAAAGTAGCAAGATTTACAAATGACAAAAATTACATATTCAACAATAATTAACGGTTTACTTTATCAGTTTATAATTCTTTTTCGAAGATATTTTAATTATATTTTTTCTCTTTCATTCAAAGTTTTCGATTTTTCACAACTAAAAAATGAATTAATACAGACAGATTTAATCTTTATTATAGACGGATTTTTGGTTACCGACGAAAATTACCGATGAATTTTTACGAATTATCGATGGATTTTTTTCTCTGTAAATTCTCCATCCATTTCCTGAAGACGACGAACTTTCCGACGGATTTTTTATCTGTAATTACAGACGAATTTTCAGACAGATTTCCCGTCTGTAATTATAGATGGATTTTTCGACAGATTTTTCGTCTGTAATTTGAACTTTGGAAAATCATCTCACACTCTGATTACAAACAAAAAATCTGTCTGTAAATCCGTCAGTAAGTTAAAATATAATTTTTTTTTAGATTTTTCCATTGCAAAATAAACTTATTTTCATACAAAATAAATATAAATTTAATACAAATTTTTATCTAATTTGTATTTGAATATTTATATTATTTCAAAAAATAAACAAATTTAGCGTATTATCAAATTAAAAGAAAAGTACTATAAACAAACAAGTCAATATAATTCAAAACACAAACAAATTGATACATCAACTATAATTCAAAACAAATACCATTAAAAAAAACATGTAAAACATTTACCGTGACATACACTAAAGGTGTATAAAATAATCTGCTCTTGTAGCTAACCACTATTAGAATTGCCTAAACATAAACAAAAACCTAGTCTAAAATTAAGGCCAAACTAAGTTAAAGTTGTTCAATTCTTCTAAGATCCATTCAATGTTTTCTCTTTCTCTTGGCGACTTGTTCAATTCTTCTAAGATCCAAACTGTGTAAGCCAAACAATTTTCAATTAAAAATCATAATCCATTTACAGGAGATCAGATAAGGGCAAAACACGAGAGAAAAATTCTAATAGAAAGCAAAAAAAGCTTATCAATCACTGTAAAGATTTGCAGTAGTAGTGATAATAAAACTCTTTGATACCTGGGTGGTGCCAAAATTTTTCACTAGTAACCTCCCGTATAAGGGGTTCAACAGATGTGTCTTGGGGCTGGATGTTGACAAGAGTCTGCTTCTTCATTGGAGCATGTTTTTTGTTTTCCACCTTGACATCATTAGAGTTGGAGCTTTGACCCGTCTGTCCCAACTTTCTACTTGAACCAAGTACATTCTTCTGCTGTCTTGAATCTTGAACCAAGTACATTCTTCCAAAGCATTGCCTCTAGCCTGAAATGAAAGAACAACTCCATTAAAATAAAAATAACTATAAAATACTGCACAAAATGAACCACCAAAAAAAAACATACCTCCTTTGTAATTCTGTGCTGTAAATCACTTTTTACAATCTCAAGCATTTGAATAGCAAGCCTACACAAATAAAAATAATTCCTTGTTTATTTTCAAGAGCAAACGAAGGGAAAAAATATTAAAGCCGAAGCATTATACATAAGACTGATGATTCCAGACTTGCTTGGAAGAGATGCCAACAATCAAAAGACTAAAAAACAGAAAAAACAAAGCAAGCAATTTATTTTGGTGTAAGAAACTTTAAACTGACACTACACAGCCGTGATTTCATAACACATTAATCTTTAAGAATATACTACTACATGAGTCTTGCAACACTTTAATTGAGCAGAAGTAAAAGCCTTGAGTTGTAGACTATCAGATAATAAATAATTATTAACAAGAATTTATAACTGAAGGAATGCAAATGGACCTCCACTATCTAATAATGCATTTAATCTTATCATAAAGATGGAATATATGTGAAGGAATAGTGATCACAATCAACTAAACAGATGCTATTTCATATATTCTTTCCCGATGGATATTAC
Organism: Arachis stenosperma; assembly: GCF_014773155.1. NCBI lineage: Eukaryota > Viridiplantae > Streptophyta > Magnoliopsida > Fabales > Fabaceae > Arachis > Arachis stenosperma. The sequence continues at coordinate 80,133,252 of NC_080383.1, forward strand.
TCTAAGACAAAAATAGAATCATAAGAGTAGAGTAGAGTGATATATATATATATATATTAACTAGTGATAAAACATACTCGTTATATGCATAATGAAACAGTGTGGTAGGAACAGGTTGAATATGGTGGGAGGTATGAAACACGCTAAAATGGTAAAGAGTAGAGTTCTGAAACCAGATTGCTAATGGACACACACGTCAAAATGCCAATAATAAAACAATTTTGCTGCTTTTTTGCAACCAATTTTGCTATGCAATGAAACCATACACTTACCATCAAACTGCTCAAAGAGATCCTTGCTGTTCTTTGTCACATCTTCCTCTGCTGCAACACGAGCAGAATTGATCTCCATGTCATGTTGCTCATTGCTATTAGAAGCATTACTGTACACAAGTGATTGATATTGCATCAGTTGATCACAAAAGTATTAGTTTAAGAGTGGATTATGACTGAATGACATGGAATTAAACACTCGGTAACAAATAAAAAATAGCAGTATAAAAAAAATTCTTGAACAGGTTAGTTCTGTTTTGCTGCAACAAATGAATAAAATCACTAAGTCACAATCAGAGAATTCGTTCTTGCATTGCCATAAAACTAGCCACTCAAATGGGGGAAAAGAGAAAAAAGTGCATAATATGAAAATTATGGTGAGCAGCAGCATACAATATTTTCAGAAATTTCAGCCTCATTGATTTCAGGTTTGATCATTTACCAACACACAAAACACATAAAATTCCAACCTTTTTATCCAAAAATACTTATCAAACACTTGCATTAATATAATGCAATGAATCTTGAAAAGAAAGCATGATACTCACAGTGGTGCAAAACTTGAGCTATCACTTTTATAGCAATCACCATTAGTAACAGCAGAATAGTGGTGAAGAAGGGTATTATCCTCATGGCCAAAACTTGAATTAAATGAAGATCTATTAGTCCTCACACTTTGTGCCACAGATGGTGGCATATCAATGGTCATTTTTTTCACTTACAGCAAAAATTGCTCTTCCTTAGGCTCCTTCAGAGTTTCAGACTTCCACTGCATATAAAAGTAAAAAATTCAATTTTTATACATCATTTCAGTTTCATTGCTTCAGAAACAACCATTTGGAGTAAAGATTGGAGCTTTCTGAATTTGCAGCATTGAAAATATGACTAAATAAAACCCAGCAATGGAGAATAAAGACAGAGACCAAAAAGAAAAAGGAAAAGAAATAATAATAACATAATGAAGAAGAAGAAGAAGCATGCATTGAAATTCTGCAGGTTGAGCATTGATCTAAGTAGTTGAAGATCCAGAAGATTAACAAACAAAACCGGACACACATTCCAAGGTATTTCAGCTAAACTTAATGCTTGACCATCTTCCCACGTTTCAGATAAGACAGTTCCAGCTCTACAATTATAGCCAAACAAATGAGAAGATCAAGAAAACAAAAGAAAAAAAGATATATAAAAAGAAAATTACTGTTCTTCACTCATACCTGATTACACCAACATTTCCAAGTCTCAATGAGTCTTGCCGCACTTTCAGCCTTTGAAACCGATATCAGCAAATCATATATTATTTTTGTCTGCTGCAAAATAGAAAGAACAAATGTAAATTTGATGCATGATAAAAGGAAAGCTCATTGTTGATACTTGATATTTTGTTTTGGGAGGGGAAAAGTAACTATGATATTCTCCTCTTCAAAATTTAGAATTATCTCACCTTTAGTTTCATTTGTTGTTCTTGATCTGTCAGGTCCTTAAGTTCATGCACATGCCAGAATCAAGAATTAAAAAGAAAATAAATCTGTCATTAATCCGGGAATGTTATGCTACCGGTTTCAAAATGTAATTTTGTGGCGTATTTAGTATATTTGGGTCAGCTTGCAATTAAGCGGTTCAAACAAATAATAAAATCAACAGTTTCCAATACTAAATGCATTTTCTTCAAGTGCCTGATACAAAAGGTAGAATTAAAGGTTTCCATGCTGAAAATTGCTACTCAGTATGTGAAATGGTGAACAAAAAAAATGGGTACCACAATATCAATTGTCCAATCACTTGTCCTAGCAGTTACTGTATATGATTCTGTCATTTTTAAGACTTAATTGCATTTTATTCCAAACTCATGTACAATGTATGATAAATTCATTTTGTTGAAACATTTTAACGAATTGTGACAGTGTCTTACATAGCCTTCTGATTCACAAATCACAATTACTATTTTTGTGAATAGTTGCTAAATCATATACCTTTTTCAACTACCAACAAAGATTCTAATAGTCAGAGGTCTCCTGTTTTGATTTACGCAAGTCCTCCTCCAATGCTAAAACCTTTGCCCGTAAAGATGCAAGAAGAGCATTGGCGTAGAGGGAAATTGCAGTTGCAAGAATCAATAGACAACGGTTCCTTTTTAACAACCCTGTCAATCAACAATTATATAATAAAATTACACACTAGTATCACATGAATCACATGAATCACACAAAATATTGCATTTAGGTCAAAAAAACTTTCGATTGTAGAAAAAAATTCATCAAAATCAGAGTAAACCCATAGATTCACGAAGCACAAAAGCAGAGTATGATAAACCTAGCTAAAATTGGCGCAGAAAAATTCAGGCCTAAGGTTTATCACGAAGAACAGAATCACAAAATCAGGATATATATACCTGAAACTCGAGATGATTACGAGAAGAACCGAGAGAGCGAGTTGTTGAGAATAAATGGAAGAGGCGCCAGAGGGAGCAGATGCGATGAGAGCGGCGGCGGAGATCTAGAGAGCTCTGTGACGATGGGAGTAGACGCGACGAGAGCGGCGACAGAGGGAGCTCGTGTGACGCAAGGGATGACAGAGAGAGATTGTGCGATGCCAGCGGCGGCGGAACTGGCAGCTGCGGAAGCAGCTCGTGCGACGGAGAGAAGAAGCAACTGTACGACGGCGGAGAGAAGAAGAAGCACATAAAGGTAGGTAGGAGTTGGCAGCTGTGTTTATTTGTGAATGCATTTCGGGAGAGATGTGATAGATTAGGTCAAAGTTAAAATTTTCAGGCGGAAAATTTTAAATTACAGACGGATTTTCCGTCTATAATAATTTAATAAAACGCAGTATTTTATCTATTTAATTACAGACAAATTTTCCGTCTGTAATTATTTTCTACGAAAAAAATTAATTTTACTGATAGAATTATCGACGGATTCTGTTTTCTGTCTGTAATTTATGCTAATTCATTTTTTTTTTGTTTTTCGACAAAAAAATTCTTCTAAAATTTCGTCTGTATTTATGTAGGATAAAATCCGTCAGAAATATCCGTTTGTAATAATTAATTTTCTAGTAGTGTTTTGCCATGATTACTCAATAAAACTGTATATTTTTATGCCTTTCTTAGATAATGTGAATGGTTATTGATTAAATTAGATATTTTTGTTAATGCGATAATATACAGATTAATGTCTAGATAATAATTTTGTTTTCACAAACATTGTGTAGATGATAGAAATTGAATTTCTTAAATTGACAAGTCACTTGTAAACAGTAATGAATTATGTATAGTGCCAGTTGAACTATTGTGTCATGCATGAAGCCATGAACACTTCAACTAATTAAGATTTGAATCCTATGACTTATACATTAATTAGTTTAGAAAAAAAGGATCACCTATAACACACTAACTACCCTTACATTGGTATATTTTTATCTTGGCATATAATTAATTCTTACGACTTACTTCTATTGGTACAAAGGGATGTACTTCACAACAAACTTTCGTACAAAACTATATACAACATAGAAAATAAAATAAAAACAATTTAAACCTAAAATATGGGTTTCTTATATTATTTATGCTAAAAGAAAGAAAAACCTCCTTGTTAAAAAAAAATCACATATATTTATCTTTTTACAAAGTTCATAGTTAAAATTTTTATTATATAATAATTTAATTAAACATATGGAATCATCTAATAATATAAGTGTAATTTAGTACCAAATTCACCATCAACTCTTTTTAAAGAATAAAAATTTATAAGTTTGAATTTTATTTTATATATAAAATAGTCCAATTAGGAAATTTCTAGAAGCAATCCTAAAGGAAAATAAAAGAAAGAAAAAAAAAGCAGTATGTGTTATGGAAGTTAAAAGAGCATGCAACCACAAAAGCGATAGATTTTATTCAAAACCTACCCTTTGATTGGATTATGTTTTAAGTTGGCATTACATGCGCAAGTCAAGGTTATGATTTTATTAACACTGCTACCTACACCACAATAATATAGACCATTATTTTCTATATGATTAATTCCATGAACGAATTGCATATGCCACCTAAGCTATAAGGATTAGGTTTACTGTAGGTGTGAACGAGCCTCCTCTCTCTCCAAAACCATACACTAATAAAACAAAAATCATATTATTCAATTAATTGTATTGAAATTAATTATATGATTGATTATGGATATTACTTCACGACACGGGAACTATTCATGGCAACAAATAATGTTTCAAAGATTTCATCATCCTAGTTCCATGATCCCCTTAATATGCTTAATACCCTACTCCATGTATACATGATGTATCTGTCTCAAAAGCTTGATCAAGGTTCAAGGAGTGCTCTTAATTATATTCTCTTCAGATAATTAAAAAAATTGCTTTTGTATTATTTATTATATTGTATTAGAAACAAATAAACCGTTATTGATTTATTACCAAAATTATAATAATTAAAAAAGATTTTATATGTTAAAAATATGATATTTTTTCCCTTCTTTATTGTAGTTACTTACGAGGAAAACACCCACACGGAAAAGGAGGTTGTATACTTTTAATTTTATGTAATATATAAATAATTGTCCAGACCACATGTATTATTAGTATATTAGAGGTAATAGTGTTCAATTATTATAAATTTTATATAGAAGTTAGCTCTTTATTATTATTATTATTATTATTATTATTATTATTATTATTATTATTATTCAAGACAACTGTCTAATATGTTTCAAATAAAGATAATAAATAAAGTAATAGGTTATATGTTTAATTTTTTTTCTTTTTTTTTTTTTGTAAAAAATGCATAACCTATTTTTTTTAAATACCGTTAATCTGATAGTTAAACCGAATATTTTTAAAATTTCAACCATTCGTATAAAATATAATAAAAAATAGAATTAATATTTAACTAATTAATAAAATCACCATTCTTTAGTTAGTAATAAAAAATGTTTTAGAATAAGCAATGCTTTTTGGTATTTAAATTTTCATACTTAGCATTAAAACTCAAATAAAATATGTTTGATACTTTAACCGACTATGATGTATTATTGGTTTGCATGAGAAATTGAGAATTAGGGGGTGAGTGAAATTAAGTTGGGTGTGACCTAGCTACATTACCTCCTCAAATAGGTAAAGTTTGTTCATACTTGTCAAAGATGTTTTGGTAAGTCTTCCCATATCAATTTTCAAAGAAGTTTCGGTGGGAATTGGAGCAGATGTTTAATTTGATATCAATTTTCTTTGGGTTTTGGTAAGTATGTGACCCAATTTGTGAACGTTAATATGTTTCTAATCAAGGAGAAGTATGTAGTGCAGGTAATAAAAACGAACTTCATGATGATGATGCTTTTCACTATTCAAGTATAGTACTTTTGTTGTCCTCTCCGGCCGTTTAATTTCTAATCAATTCAGATAAAATGGTTTACACAATTAAATTCGAATTAAAAATGGATAAAAACTTGATAAGCTGGATTTTATTGATCCCATTTTTAACAAATTGTGGATCAGATCTTGGATTTATTTTCTAAAACGAATACAAAAATATTACTATTATTTTAATTATAATATGTTTAATTTATTTAATATTTTATTATATTTTATGGGTTTAATTACTGTATCAATTTTTATAATTTTATAAAATTTTTAATTATTTTTTTATATTTTATTCTTTTCAATTAAGTTTCTATACTATATCAGATTTTATCATAGTTGCAAAATTTAAACTGGATAAGTCAGTTTGTCCAGAAAATTAGTGAACTAGACTCTAAATCAATTTGGTTCATTTCTTGGACCATTCAAAGATGAGAATCAGTGTGAACCGATAAAAATCAGTCAAATTTGGTGAGAACTGCCAAAAATCGATCCAACCGGTTTGATCGGTTTGGTAACACCAACTGCGTGCTCTATGGTACTCCATAGCACGGCTTGTCCACCTGTGATCCAACGTAGAACGTGTAGCCTGGGAGTGGATCCTCTCCAGTGGAAAAAAAACTGGATGGTATCCAGTGGAGAATCTCACCCTTAATTGCTCTCTCTCTCCTATTTAATTTTAGTCCCACTTGTAGAATTAAAGGTGAAAGATCACACTTTATTCTCTCAAGTTTTAAAAAAAATTGAGAGGATCCATTTCCCGTGTAGCCTACGGTGATTCAGCCTCCGGCTAGCGTGTCACTTGTCCACCTGTGATTAACATGTGTTATTTTGGAATTTTTTGTCCAAAACAGTAGAATCAGCGTTTGAACAAGGAACCTCCTAGTTACAGAGCCTCCTAATTAAATTTTAATTTTGTATTCTCTATTTTTCGAATTAATTATATTTTTCATTATGTACTATATATTATTAATGGAAACATATATTTTACTCAAAATTTATTAATATGTTTGATGTATTTCAATGTTAGTGTTGTAACTAACATTATTTGTTTTGATGTTAGTGTTGAAATCTACTGATATTATGGTTAGATGATAGATTTTGTGAATTAATTAGGTGATGTATTAATGTAATTATTACTCTTATAGTGTCAAATTCATATACTATTGTAGTAATACTAACAAATTTTTTATGTTTATTTTTATTTAGAATTTGAGACTTGATTATCTTAAATATTAGTAAAGATATGTATTTTAAATTTTAATTTTAAGATTTTGGCTATTTTATATTTTTTATTTACGTTGGACTGAGTCAACCGATTCAACTAGTAACTTATCAGTTGAACCAATAAATCAATAATCTGACCAATTTAGTTCTGACAATTATAAATTTTATAATTAAGTCTTTTTATTGACAAAAATATTAGAATTAAGAGAATATTCTGTTAATTTTAACAAAATATTTCATTAAGTCCAATGAAATATATTATTAATTTCAATATTTTTGTCATGGTAAAAATTTATTAATTACAATATCGGATATAGTATAAGGATTTAATTAAGAATTAGATAAAACTATAAAAACTAGCAGAATAATTAAACTTATTTTATGAATGTAAAATAAAAATTATTTATTTATTAATTTTTCAAACCAAATCAAATAGTTCAATATAAATTATATATGATAATTTGAATCGGATTAACGTTGATTGAAAAATAAAATCAACCCAACTCTATTAAAAAATTGTAACAAATACGGGTTATCATATGTATTTATATTTATTTATAATTATTTATAATTCAATGTTTTTAATTTACTAATACGGATTAATATTTATATATTTGACTTTTACTAATATTTAAAAAATATTATCAAATCTTATTAAAATGTTATCTATATATACTAATAATATTTTAACAAATATTAAATATACTTTATATTATTAAAGAATTTTACTAATATTTTTTTAAAAACTTAATAATGTTTATTAAAAATATTACAATAGATATTATATAGTTATTCCGAGGGTTACCTAAAACCTACGTCAGTGAGAAGCCGTTCGAGTTGTGTGTTTGAAAAGGTGGGGGATAGTATCTGCAAGACACTCCGATACCTAAATCAGCAAAGGGTCACTACAAGAAAATACGTCTATTGCCACGCTTTTAAAGCATGGTGAAAAGCTGAAAAAAGCGTGGCGATAGCTTTTTGCCACGCTTTTTGAGCTACCGCCACGGTTTTAAAAGGGTCACAACTGCTAGCGTAGCGGTTGCTCAATCGCCACGCTTTTTTGCCACGCTTTTTACATATTGCCACGCTTAAAAGCGTGGCCGTATGTGGGAGTTATAGCCACGCTTTAAAAGCGTGGCCATATATGAGATATGGTCACGCTTTAAAAGCGTGGCGATATAGATAGATATGGTAACACTTTAAAAGCGTGGCAATAGAGATAGATATGGCCAGCTTTAAAAAGCGTAGCGATAGCGAGATACGGCCACGCTTTTAAAGCGTGGCGATAGTCTTGTCAAATTAAAAAAAATCTTTTTCTAATTTTACCTTCATCGCTGCACAATATAAAATTTCAGTCCTTTTTTATTACCAAACCTATAATATAGTATGCAATTTTTATTACAAGACAAATCAAACACTAATTAGTGACATATAATTTTTGTTATAATTGTTTTATACATTAAAAAACTAATACTCAAATACAAAATAAATCTCGAGTTCAAATTCTAAAACTAAACCATCCAAATGCATAATTTGATAAAGAACAAATAAATCTCTAAAACAAATCAAAATTTGCACAATTTATAGTTAAAGGAGTTCCAATTCAACACCCACCTAAATCCTAACTCCCACCTCACTCCAATTCAACACCATCAGCACAATGTTTGGTTGGTAACAAGCTCCATTTTGGAGAATACCACTACAAAGCTCCATTCCCACAAGCATAATCTATTGCTTTCTGAAGTGCTTGATCACTACAACATCTTTGCATAAACAGTATAGCGATCTATGGCAGAAAATAAAATAGAATAGTCAGCTCATACAACAATCAAAATATGCAATTCAAGAATAGCAAAATCAACAAGGGAACAAAAAACATGTTTAAAAATTTCCTTAACTAGCAACTAAAATTCAATCTCTCAACTAGAATTACATAGCATGTCTTTGATCATTATAGTAGAAATCATCATAGGTCGGCTACATGAATCAGATAACGCCATAATGCTCTATCATAGATCATATCCGTGTTTAACCCATTCATATATAAATAATAATTAAATTCAGATAAGAAATAGATAAGTTTGGAGTTAAATGTGCTTAACCGACATGGCACGAATTCAAGTCCAAGATATTCACCTTGAAAAGTAGATGATTGGAAATCATTCCAGCAGCACCTGAGACTGCAATGTTAATTAATTTCTTCCAGAGAAAAGCACAAATAGGTCCCTGACCTTTTATACCGCGAACATTTTCATCCCTGACCATTGAAAAATACTTTTAAGTCCCTAACCTTCACAAAATTTGGACGGATCAGTCCCTCCGTCCAAATGCCTCTGTTAGGGACTGATCCGTCCAAATGCCTCCGTCAAGGACTGATCCGTCCAAATTTTGTGAAAGTCAGGGACTTAAAAGTATTTTTCAATGGTCAGAAACAAAAATATCCGCAGGACAAAAAGTTAGGGACTTATTTCTCCTTTTCTCTTTCTTCCAGGATTTTGTCTCTTTTTCTTGCCAACACATGCCAAATGTTTCAAAATATATTTAATTTAGAATAATAAATTTAACTATAAGCATATAAAAGTCATTAAACTTTCACATGGACATAGGTTTTTCCTCTCCCCACCATTAAAGTACTCATAAGAAGATATGGCCTCAATCCAGTAGTAAGGTAAGAGTTTCAATTACATTGACCCTAAATGAGTGGACAGCAACCAAGAGAAGGCACTATTATATTCTTCTCATGTACTTATCCGGTGTTGGTGATCTGTGATCTCCAATTAGATCAAGAAAATTGAAGACTTATCTATTTGAAGTGATAAGAGGAATATTAACTAAGTTAAAATTGTGGCTCCAAAATTACCAAACAAGCCTCACAGCAAAACTCATAAATCATGCAATGAGCCTACTAGAAACATGCACAAAACCTACAATTCGGATTCAAGAAAAAGATGAAAAATAGAACAAACAAAGCATATGTACGGAATAAAGATGAAATGGGAAGGGGTTACTACTCAGCCTTCAAATCATAGGTGAGGCAGAAAATTTCATAGCAATCAAATTTAGACTTTGGCTCTTGAATTTGCACAGCTGGAGCCTGCACCTGACTGAGAATTGAAAGAAAATAGAATAAAAAAAGAAATGGAAAATTCAGTTATATCCCAAAAGAAAAAAAAATGATCAAACCTGAACACACGAAAAACAGAACGATCAAAGTTGCTTACTTTTGTGTAACAGAACAAGAAATCCTTGCATGTTGTTGGGTCCTCTGAAGAGTTGGAAAATCAAAGTGTTGGTGTTTGGGGACACTCCTTGATAGAAATGAGACCTGGGAAGAGTGAAGATGAGTCTTTGTGAAAGCTGAGTTCAACTCTGCCACAGCCATAGCAGCAGAAGCAACAAAAGAGAAACACAAGAATCCTAGAACAAGAAAGTGTTAAAGAAATAATCTTTCTGGTTATGGGGCATAGAAAAAGCAAAAATTTTCGAATGGGTATGTATGTGTGTGTGTGATGAGAGAATGAGAAAAAGAAAGAGATAATTTTCAGTTATTGTTACAAAGTGGAGGGAGAAAACCAGAAAGAGTAAGACCCACACAAGTCCCTTTTTGGAAGGCACCATGGCTTCCCAAACCACTGACTGAGCAGGACCTAAATAACCAAACCATTATATTAGAATGATGGTTTTTACAAAATACATATAGCAACCATCTTTGATATGTAGCAAATTACATATTTTTTAAAATAACATGATATTACAAGTTCTTTAGCTAAGTCAACTGATGACAAACACGACAGAAAAATCATAGAGGTATCATGACATTCTACTATTATTCATAAATAAAAGTATTTTACCTAAGAATATTTTACAATAGTTAAAAGATAGATGAACCTATCCATTTTTGGAATTTCCCATTATAATGTTGAAAGACATAACTAGAATTTCTTGGTGGATATATATGTATGGATTAACTTTCTTGGTGAGAAACATGAGGTAAATTAGAGGGAAGATTCACTTTGGTTTATCCAAATTCATTATCTGTTAGAGGCTATAAACTTAATATAACTCCAAAGAAATGGCCAATGCTTCCAAATTAGTTATGTAAACAGTGAAAAATAGAACAAATTCAAAATCAACAAAAATCAAGAATCAAGAATAGAACAAAAACTGGCAGTGAAAAATAGATGCAGACAAAATACAAGAACAGAAATCAAGAGCAGAATCGAACAATGAAAAAATAGATGCAGTGAAAAATCAAGAACCAAAAATCAAGAACAGAATCAACTCAAGTACAGAATAGGAAAAAATAGAAGCATTAAAAAATCATAACAAAAATCAAGAATCAAGAATAGCAACCAAGAGAATACTAGAGAACTGCAGAAAATATGCCAACCAAGAATAAAAAACAAATTAAAAATCATAACAAAAATCAAGAACTGAAATACTTAGGAACAGACAAGAATTAACTCGAGAACAGAACAGAAAAACAAATAGAAGAAGTGAAAAAAAAATTAAGAACCAACCTGCTGAGTCAGAGGCTCCATTCTTGATGATGTAGACAGAGAGTGGCAAGGATTATGTCAAGGTACGATGATGGTGACTCCTAGAGCTCCGATACCGGCGTGAGCGGTTGTACGTGCGACGGGTCACCACCCGAACAAGCCTCTCAAAATGGAAATCATCATCATTCTCTCTCTCTCTCTCTGTCTCTCGCTCTTTCTGTAACACAAAAACCCTCACTGGGAAAAAGGGAAAAATCATAAGCAAAACTCTTTTGAATCACAGAAGAAAGAGAGGAGAATGAGATTTTTGGAGGGATCGAAGAGTAAGAATGATGAAAAGAAGGAAAAAAAATAGAAATACAGAAGTTCAAAATTGTGAAGTTTCCATGAACATTGCGATGTCCGATCTCTATCTTTGTGTTGAAAGGACTGTAGAGTAGAAAGTGGAGGAAGACGCAGTGGCTGCCAGAAAGGGAGAGGCGCTGGACGACGACGGCTAGACAGGGCTCGACGATGGAGAGCAAAGGGGCTCGACGTGATGGCGCAAGTGATGAAGACGCTGCTATCTGTTGGCTCGATAGCCCAGTGAAAAATGGAAAGGGGTTAGGGGTTTGTAGCGAAGAAGGGAGTGGCGGCAAAGGGAGCATTGACGGAGGCATTGCGGCACCGGCGATGTTCTTCGCAGAGTGTTGTGGTTCTTTGCGGAGTGCTAGGGTTCTTCGATGTTCTTTGGAGTGCTGAAGAGAGGGTTAATCGTCAGTGTTTAGGGTAAGGGATAATGAAGAGAGGGTTAACCGTTGCCATCTGATGAGTTGGGGTTTAGGTTCTTTGAAAGAAGGAGAAACGGGATAGGGCCAGTGCACCATGAAGATGGAGAAAGATGAAGTTTCGAAGAGAGAGGGTGTGCCAATTGTGTAAGTCAAGGTCATTTCGAAGGCACTTAATTTGAAACGTTTTTTTTCCTTTGGAACCTTTTGGTCGCGCTTTTGAAGCGTGCCAAAAGACTTGTAGGAAATGGCTACACTTTTAAAATGACACAATAATGAAACTTTGTCGCCACGCTTTAAAAGCGTGCCTGTTTCTCTCTATGGCTACGCTTTTTAAGCGTAGTAAAAAAAGCGTGGCCAAATCTCTAATCAATTGCCACCCTCAGAAAAGCGTGGCTGTCGACCCTTTTCGCCACGCTTTTGAAGCGTAACAAAAAAAACGTGGCCAAATCTCTCTTCAATTGCCACCCTTATAAAAGTGTGACCATTGACCACTTTAAGCGTGGCAAAAAAATAAGCGTGGCCATTGGCCTTTTTTCTTGTAGTGGATTAAATAGGATTGAATGTATTGGAACCTAAGCATACCTGAGGGTGTCAGTGTATTCATAAGCGATGAGCCAATAACCACCACTGAAATAATTCCACTTTTGATGGTGGATAACCGTCCCTTTATCTTAGGGTTGTTAAAATCTCTCTTCTAGAAGTGGGTGAGAGATTCGTCGAGGCAGTTACTCACTCAGATAAGCATGAGCTATCTGCTTTTGTTGGACCGACCTCTTTAGAAGAGGTTGGAGAAGTGGATAAGGCCACTCTTCTTGACTGGGCTCTTTAACTTTATTGGGCCTGACCTATGTTTTGGGTCAGGATATGAACAGTGCCCCTACTCAAGTCTGATCTCTTTATATTGAGTCGGATTCGAGTATTGGTTGAAGTCGGAGATACTTAGATCGGTATCTTCCTTCCAAGTTGAAAAACTGACGTGATCTCAGATTTTGAATCGATGTGATTTTGAATTGTCAACTGTCGCGTACGTTGGCTTTTCACATTAACACATGGAGGGTGGTTACATTGGTAACGGTGCACTCTTTTAATGAGTGAGTCATTTGACGATTGTCCCCCTGGGTTCCTATAAATAGTTTCCCTCTTTTCCTCTTTCTTCTTTTTCGTCTTCCCTTCGTACTTCCTTTCTCTTTTGTGCGCTTTGTTCTTCAAACCTTTGGTTTCCTAGTTCTTTGGTGCTAGTTTTGTCTTCAACAACAATATCCTTTCTTCAAGAAAAGGTTAGTTTCCACTACCCACACTTTTCTTGGACTTATAATGCTCCTCTTGCCTTTGTTTGATGAATTGGGTGCTTGATGAGAGAGAGATTTCTTGTGTAAGCTTTTATGTCGTTTCTATTGTTGTATGTATTAGGAAACCTCAAGATTTTTTCGCTTTTCTTTTCAAAAGATTATTTCTTTGTGACTATTTGATTGTACCTTTAAGAAAGAGAACTTTTCCAGAAAACTTCCTTCATTTTACATTGGTTTTTGACGATTTTTTCCTTTGTTCAATGTAGGTATATCCTCTTTTATGTCTCGCCCATCCTTTTCCAAAATGTCTTCGAGGGACCCTGTAGATTTGTTAAAATAGGTAGATGCCTCAGTTCTTTGCGAAATTCCTTTGGTAGATAGCATTTTTGTGGATGAGTTTCAAAAACATCATAGGCTTTGTAGTGTTGGGGAGGATGAAGTGAAATATGAATTAGTTGTCCTTGACCCAGAAGATCGGGTCTGTTTTGGCAAAGTTATAGATTCAGATCCTCTTTTCATTTTCATGTATGACTGTCGTTTCACCAGACTTAGGGTGACTTTTTCTTCTTCTGATGTTGAAACCGAAGGCCTTTCTTACTGTTAGGTTGCTCCCTCTCAACTGCATTCTAATTCCTGGGGTTTCATGAAGATCTACTAGCTCGTTATTCATGCACTGGATTTTTCGATTTCTTTGAAGATATTCTTCTTTCTTTTCCATCTTACCAAGCCTTTTAGCACTTCTTCAAAAAACAAGCAACCGTGGGTTTCTTTCTGAGCCATTCAAGGTCAGAAAGTGTTTTCGATTTTTAATGAATCCTTCCATGATATCAAAAATTTCTTTTTCAAGGTTTGAGCTGTAGAGGGTCACCATCCCTTTTTTCTCAATGAGAATAATGAGCCTCGCTTTCCCCTATACTGCATAGAGGCGGCATTTGTCGAAAATACCATTTAGTAGATTTGGATGAGGTCGAAGAGGCTATAATTGATTTCTTCGAGAAGCTTTACGGCGGGCTCCAAATCTCGACACAAAAATGTTCCTTCTTAGAACTTCGAGTTACGTGTTTACCAAATTAGGTAGTTTATTTATTTTTACTTTTGTAGATGATTGTTTGCTTCTCTGACTTGTTTGTTGTTGTTCCTTGATAAACCACTGTTTTATGGTTTATATTGTGTATAATTATGTGGTTTTATCATGATCCTTACCCACTTATTCATTAATTTAGCATGCATTTATATTTCCTTCCTGGAATTATTACATGGTTGAAAACTGCTTCCTAGAGACTTTTTATTATGCATTTTAGTTCTCTTTTATCCCATTCGATGCCGTGATCTGTGTGTTAAGTGTTTCAGACTTTATAGGGCATGGATGAGTTGGAGATTGGAAGGGAAGCTAGCAATAATGGAAGGAACACAAGAAATTGAGGAGACAACCAGCGAGAAGTGACGCAGCCGCATGGCTCACGCGTTCGCGCGGAAGAGGAGAAATCGCGGTGACGCGGCCGCATGGCTCACGCGACCGCGCGGAAAGGAAAAACACAAGTGACGCGGAGGCGTGGACGACGCGAACGCGTGGCACGGAAAAACGCGAATGACGCGTCCGCGTGGACGACGCGATCGCGTGACATGCGCGATCTGCATAATCTGCAGATTTCGTTGGGGGCAATTTTGGGCCCTGTTTTAACCCAGTTCTCGGCCCAGAACAGCAGACTAGAGCCAGAGAACATGCAGAAACGAAGGACAACATTCATTCTACACAGTTTTGAGTTTTTAGATCTAGTTTTACTCCTCCTCTAGGTTTTCTCTCTACACAATTGATACTCTTAGGATATTATTTTTCTACTACTTTTGCATTGGGATATTGAGAAGAGTCATTACCTCATCAAGACTTCGTCATTCTAGTTCGTTTTCTTTACTTGCCTTTACTCTTCCATGTCCTTTGCTTTGTTAATTTTACCATTGAAATATTATTAGGATTTATTCAATATAAGGATTATTCTTATTTTAATTGGATTATTTTTTATTTCCATTTACAATGTCTTTCTTTAATTTCTTCTCATATGTTATGAATTTTGCATTCACAATGAGCGAGTAGTTTCCTAACTTGATGGGGAGTTGATTGAAAGGAACCAATTGAGTTGGAAGGCTTGAAAGAAATATCGTAATTGGGTTTACTGTTGGATTGCCTTCTAGTCACTAACACCAATCCCTTTTAATTAAGTGGGTTGCAATTTGTGAACAGACGTAGCATTCCAACTTGTTTGACTTTTCTTTGCCTAGTAAAGGATAACAAAACAGAATAACTTTTAATTATCAATTAATCTTGAGAGTATTCCAACTATAATAGGGATTCCAACTAATCAACTCCCAGTCAAGGCTTTTATTTACATTATTCAAATTCATCAATTTAATTTCCTCTTATTCAACTCAAACCTTTTTGAAAACATCTGATTAATAAAATAGCACACCCTTCTACAACTCGTTGGGAGACGACCTAGGATTCATACTCCCAGTATTTAAAATTTGAATTTCTGTGACATATTTCTAAATTGATAAGTGGATTTCCGGTGAGTTAAGAGCTATACTTGCAACGTACACATTTTAATAATTTTTAATTCACCAATTTTCGCTGCATCAATTTTTGGCGCCGTTGCCGGGGAGTTGCAATAGTGTGTTAATTTATTGATTGGTATTTATTTCTATTGTAATTTTTTTCTTTTCATTCTATCACTATGAACTGCATGTTTCTTTCGTTAAATGACGCGTTCGCTTCCTGATCCAAGCTTGCCAGCATTTGACCCTGAAATTGAAAGAACTCTTTCGCATATAAGGCGAGCTAGGCGTAGGCGACTCCTCTTTGAGGACGAACCTGAACCGTCATTTAAGGAAGAAACAACCCCCCTTTTTACTGATCCAGTTCATTTACGTGCAGGTGACATGGCAGCACCCAGAAGAGTCACCATCCAGGAAGAAGGAGCCCCTGATTTTACGCTCCAACCATTCCAGGCGCACCACCCAGCAGTAGCTGTAGATTTTAAAATTTCATGGCTTACCTGCTCAGGAGCCTATCAAGCATCTCAGGGATTTCCAGACCACTTGCTCTACTGTTAAGCGTGATGGAGCTGATGAAATCTCTATTCTATTAAAAGCCTTCCCGTTTTCTTTGGAAGGAAAGGCAAGAGAGTGGTACTACACTCAGCCCAGAAAAACTATTTTCAACTGGGATACACCTAGGAGAGAATTTCTGGATAAATTTTTTCCAGCTGAAGTTGCTGATAAGCTAAGGAAGGACATGTCTATGATCGTCCAGGACGAATCTGAGACCCTCTATGAATACTTGGAACGCTTCAATACACTTCAAAATGCATGTCCCCATCATATGATTGACAAGATAGTCTTACTCGGTTACTTTACACAGGTCTGAGACCTCAAGATAGGACCACACTGGAAGGTGCTTGCAATGGTTCTATGAAAAAGCACAAGACTACGGACGAAGCATTGCAATTGATCAAAGACTTAGCTGACTCTACTAGGAATTATAGGCAGAGACAAAGTCGGTCAAGAGCTGTTGTGGAGGTATCCACTAATACAGAGACCATAGTTAGCAGAACCGGACCAGACCGGCCGGTTCGACCGGAAAACCGGTGAACCGGATCTAGTACCGGTCCGGTTTGATATTTGGACCGTACAAGATATAAAACCAGAACGAACCGGTCAAACTCGGTAAGACCGGTCTGACCGAACCGTTTGAAAGGCAAATTATCCAAAATGTGTGATATGGGGTTCGAACCCCTATCTGCTGGAAGATCAAAACCTCTCCTTGCCGCTGAGCTGTGTTGATTTTCATTAATATATATGCAAATTATAATATATATAGATATCTTTCATCAAATAGTTTACTTTTATTTATTTTATTTTAATTTTAGTTATAAACTCACTCATTTTTAAATTAATTATATTTTTATTTAACAATAATTATAAACTCACTTATTTTTTCTTTTCATAATTATATAATATATTAATATTATTTTTAATGAATACATATAGCAATTTTTTATTTTACTTATATTCAATTAATTTTAATTTTAAAGTCACTCATTTTTAAATCAATTATATTTTATTTAACTATAAATTTTATTAATATATATATATATATATATATTAAAAGATAAAAAATTATTAACCATAATTTATTTTTCTTTTTATGATTATATGATATCTATTAATATTATTTTTTCAATAAATAATTGTAGCATATAATAATAGGTAAAGACTCACATGCAGTTATCTTCATATGAAGTTAATAATTGAAAATCGTTAGATGATATTTAGTTAAACTTGTCAAATCATCTAACTGTTTTTAAATATCAACTTCACATGAAAATTAACTGTATGTAAGTTTTTATTGATAATAATACAATAATACAATAAATATAAATTAATTAATAAAGTATTAAAATTTGAAAATAATTATTATTTTTATAAAAACAAAATAAAAGTACTTATAATAAAGAAAAAATAATTAAATTTTACATAATTACTTAATTATACCGGGTTAACCGGTTCGACCAGTGACCCACCGGTTGAACCAGTAACCCAGTGACCCAGTGACCTCACCGGTTCGATTGTAATACCCTAATATTCAAATCCTTATGCTCGAGTCATAAGTCAATGATATTACGGTGGTACGACTCTCAGGTGGATTTTTATTATATAAATATAGTTAATTATCAAAAGGAGTATTAATCGAGAAGCCTGAAAAGAGTAGAAATAAAATCGCGAAGACGTATCACTCACGTTTCAACAACGAAAAGATAGAACGTGAAGCCGAAAGCGATATACGGACAAGGCATAAAGGAGATTAAGAGATAGATGACAGATAGATATATATAATATAAGTAATAGCCACTAGTCATGACCCGCGAAGTTTAGGCCGGCTAGGGTACAGTATGAAAGTAGTTGACAACAGTGCATCCTAATCTCTCCCAAAGGAAACATAAGAGCCTCTATAGGCAAGTTCCAAAAGAGTTCAATACATAATATAATCTTTTCAAAACAAAGGTGGAGAGATTCTAATCAAAACACAAAGTAGAGGAAATAAATATCTTCGCCGTCTCTCAGACGAACCACAGCTCACTTCTGAGCACCTGGACCTGTATCTGAAAACAAGAGATATATACGGAATGAGAACCCCGGGCCCCTGGGTTCCCAGTACGGTAAAAGTGCCAAATAAATACTATGCACTGCAATAAAAACTCGCTAAGCATCCTAAACTCCTTTTCACCAAGTATCCAGCCTAGATTCTCACTAATCCATAAATAGGCATCTGTCGTAAGGGGATACTAAATCTAGTTCATGTTACACATGTTTCCCAATTCGCTGATTCCTTCACGAATCAGACTCAGAATCATAAGCAAAACCATTACCAGTTGTTCTGCCTCAGCAACTTTATATTAATACATCATACCCTCGCCTGGAGCTAGTGAAATCACATCACTGCGTCTACCCAGGGGGCTTAAATGATCTCATTCAAAATCATCATCATTATGCAATCGCATTATCAATTCATCTCATCAAGAACAGCCCCAACATCCACCAACACCATCATGAGGGATCTCTCAGTTGTACAAACACAAGCAATACAGACAAGTAATACACAAATAAGGTACAAGTAGAACAAGTAGCATGTAATCAGGTAACATAGCATATATGATATAGAAATCCAAAACAAATAGGCAAACCCAAACAATTCAAACATATGCAAATGATGTATGCCTGCCCTATGGCTGATGATATCATCTGTCGGTTATCAAGCCAACCCGACGTGTCCGGTAGCTAACCCGGGCACAGTCTCTCTGTTGCGTATTAATATCATTAGAGGGAATATGTGCCCTGTCACCATTAGAGGGTATCTGCGCCCTGTCGCCATTAGAGGGTATCTGCGCCCTGTCGCCATTAGAGGGTATCGGTGCCCTGTCACCCTTACAACCAGAGAGAAAACACAAGCATTGACCCGGAGCAAGCGGGACGAACCACAACCCTTGCTACTACCCAAGTATCTGAGTTACATTCATTCAAAACTCCATAATTAACTCATTTATCATAAACATCATTTTTCGTCTCATACCCGGAGCAAGTGGACTAGCCACTGCTACTACCCAGGGAAACTCGTATCTCAGATAGTGGAAGTGCAATTCACAATTATCAATAATTCAGCATAAACATGCATGAATTCTCATCCATGGATCAACATCCATATCAGCCATCCGGCTCACGGTTAAATCCAGAACCAGCCAATATTCATAGCATACACAGCTATTCCGGCTCACGGTTCAATCCAGAACCAGCCAATATTCATAGCATACATAGCTATTCCGGCTCACGGTTCAATCCAGAACCAGCCAATTCATAAACAATTACGGCCCTTCGGCCAATGGCATAACAAGCACTTCCACCACCATCCTCCACATCTCACATAATCCTCAATGATCCTCATTGATTATTCATTTTCCCCTTGCTTCACTCGCAAGTTACCTCATTCACTAGCCCTTTTCTAATAGCTAGGCATATCATAAAGATTTAAGATATAAGTGGTGAGATCGGAGGCTTAGAAGTATGAGATTTGGCTTTTAAAACTCAAATATCAACTTTGGCATGAAAACAATGCCACGCGTACGCGTACTCCACGCGCACGCGTGGATGTCCCGAAAAACTCATCGACGCGCAAGCGTCAAGCACGCTAACGCGTGGATTAAAAATTTGCCAAATCGACGCGCACGCGTCAACCACGCGTACGCGTGGATACTCTCGTGCCCCAGGCACAAAGCTGGCACAGTTCTGGCACAACTCTCTAGAAAATGACTGGGCATTGGGTGCAGCACTATCGGCGCGCCCGCGCACATCACGTGCATGCGTGGATGGCGTTTTCTGAAAGATCGGCGCGTACGCGCCAAGTGCGCCCACGCGTAAGGGGTTATTCTGCTAAAAATTTTCTAAGTTAAAAACTGCAGAATTCACAGCTTCAACCCCCAATCTTCCGACGGACATAACTTCCTCATTTTAAATCGTTTTTCACCCGTTCTTCGAACGGCATGGACATCCCGGATCAAATTTCATTTCTAAACAGATTTGGCACAAAACAAAGATCCGTAGTCCAAGTTATGTCCCGTCAAAGTATGCCCAAAAACCATATTTTCATATAAAACCACAAAGTGCCATTTTCAAAACAAGTTATTTTCAACTCTTTTCAAAATCAATCAAAACATGCCATTTTCATCCCTTTTCTTTGAAATCAATCAAAATACATCAATTTCAACATCAAGCCTCCTCAACTCACACATTGACACTTTACCACAATATACAAAATCACTATTCCATCATTTTAACCCACTTCACCCAAGTGGCTCAAACTCAAACATATTGACATATCATATACTCTTCCTCATGCCAATTCTCAACAATACTATTCCCAATCAACCATCATTATACATAACCAATATCATACTCACTATCACGTGGTTTCACCCCCAAATCAACCTTAATCATTTCTCAAGCATATATCACAACATACATATCTCTCACGCATTATCATCCCATCAAGGCATCAAAAATCATACTCACATATATGACCACATAATATATCTCAACCAAAATCAAACATACCTCATCTATACTATTTCACCCAAAATTTACCAATTTCCACACTTCAACTCCTCAAACCTCATTATTCAATAACCAACCCAATCATTCATATATTCATTATATGAAATTCATCCAATCACTTGTGTCATCATACAATGCACACATCAACTTACCTTTCTTACCTCTTTCCGGCCTCCGGCCCAAAATATACGGCCTCCGGCCCAATTTCACAATTTAAATGCATAAACCACAATTTAATACTCATTACCCAATACATCAAATTTTCAATACACCAAGCACACAAGGCCACACAATTCTCAACCCAATCATCAATTCACATTACATACCAACTATGCATATTAGCATCAACCATTTACACAATCCAAACTTAATCCTAGGGGAATCTAGTCTAGGAATTCTCATCACACACACGGTACTTAAATGAAACTTAAACCGTACCTCTCGTAGCCAAATCAATTGAGCCTCTTCTATGGAAGTCTCCCCCAATCCTTAGCTCCAAGCCTCACCAAAGCTCCACAAGCAATACCAACCTCCCAATTGTGCATCAAAATCACCAAATACACTAACATAACCAATATCACATACATACATCAACCTAGGGCTCATAAAGATGATAAATCACAAGGGTTTGAGCACTTCTTACCTCAGCCCATATGAAGTAGGGATAGAACCCACTTAGAATCCATGTTGGAGTATCCCTAAACACCCAAAATCACAAGATTTCAACACTAACTTCCCAAAAACGTGTAACAGTGGGGAATTTCGAAAACTGGGCAGAGATGAATGGAATACTCACCACAAAACTTAGATAGATTTGTAGAGGATGAGAAGAGCGACGCGTGGCCGCAAACGGCTCGTCAATCGGAGCTCCGTAGCTCAAGTTATGGTGGTTTGAAGATCAAAGAGAGTTAGGTTTTCTCTCTTCTCTTCCCCCTTCTCAATTTCAGCGCCCCACACTCCTCTTTTAGGGTAAAAATGAGCTGAAATGCTCATAACTAATGTTTATATATGTTGGGTCTTGGGCCCACTTAGTCCCAGTTCACTTATTGTTGTCCGTTGGCCCAATTTTGGACCAAAACCTTTAAGATTAGCGCTTTAAATCGCACTTCAAATATTTCTACCTCCCCTAATCATAATTCCTCATTTCTTAATATTATTTACTCATAATCAACTTTCTCAGCTACAGTACCTGACAGGTCTCAGCCGGTACTGCCGGTCAAAATTTCACTGCGCGCTTTTACGCAGAAAACTATGTCTTCCGACTCGGAAAAATTCACTGAATCCAAATATCATATTTAAATCATCAAATTCTAATTGCCAAATCTTCCAACCATATTCGCTCCTCCTTAACTTATTATTTAATTAATTTCGGTTAGACCGGGTATTACATTCTACCCCCCTAACAGAAATTTTCGCCCTCGAAAATTCCATCAATCACTACGAGTACGTGCACGTAGTGTGCCTTTATATCCAACGCATAACAGTTCCAAGGTCCTTTTACTCTGCGCGCTTCCGTTGCCGCGCTCTGATTTCTCTATCTCTGAGGATCTCGGTTATTCGTTCCTTACTTTTATCGTCTCATCAATCCACACCCTATTAAATCTCGTCAATAATATTGCTATCATCGTTAATCATAGCCATCATCCCACATCACTATAATCAATCAAAGCTTTCTTCGTTTTTAGAATTCAATGAGTTTGGACTAACAAACTGACAAACTCTTATGAATCCGCTTTGCTCTACTAATCTATAAAAGCTTTTGAGACACATCTCTTTTGTTGAAGTTACTCAGATCAAAAATCATTTTCAAAAATATAACCAACACCCCTTCAAATTCCTGGGAGAATTTTCAACAGCACCTCCCTAAAAATTGGAGTTTACCACCCGTCACGGGTTCCCTCAAACCAATCTCAGTACCGCATCAACATTTCAATTTAATGGTTTTCACATTCTTCTTTCAAAACCGATCGTTATAAACCTCAATCTAAATCCAAGGTCACCATGACCAGACATCATAGCACTCATCTCTCGAACACCACAACTTGCACTCAATCATCATCTAAATCTAATTGTGCATTAATGAAAATTTCCTCATCCGCTTTAGAACCATCAAAGCTCGCAGCCGCAATCATTTACAATTATTTGGGGATCATTACTTGCAGTAACCCTCTTAACCCTTCTAGTATTCAAACATAAGATACTATATTAAACTTTTACAACTCTTATTCGTAGCTATCCTGTGTTACTGCTTCCACAAGTTTCCGTTGCTTTATTCTGACTTCTCGTCTAGTACGAGCTTTATCACTTACTTCCTCAAGTACTCAACCACAACTTAGCATGACTGGCATTCACTAGATTTCTATCTATGATAGCCAAAACCACATACCAACTTAATCGTACCTTTAGCACGTTGTTACCAATTCCCAAACTGTCGGATCTAACGGTATCCCCCGTTGTTGTAGTGAACACACGACCTTGTTGTTGGCTCTTGGTAGTATTCCGGTTGACCTTCTTAGGACTTTTCTAGGACACATGTCCAACTCCTCTACAACCATGGCAAAGTCCCAATCTACCTCGACACGGAGTTCCCGAATGATGGCTTTGACATCACCCACCAGTCATTCCATTCTGAGGTTGCTTTCCGTTAAAGGCCTACCTAATCATTTATGCTCACCAAACCTTCTATTAAGATAACTTAGGGTTATCTAGAACAGATCATAATTTTTCATTCGACCATGTATTACGAGTGAATACCAGCCTTCAGCATTATGTAAAGTGGTAAAGAATTAAGTTATCAGTTTTCTTATTACCTTAGGTACGAAAATCGGACCTGGCAGTCTCCCGATCCTTCTGGTGTGGGCAATCTCTGACCAAATGTCCTAGCTTTCCGCAATTGTAACACAAACCCGAACCATAACGACACGGTCTATTTGGGTGATGACCTCCACATCTCTGACAGCTCAAAACATCCGAAGCAGCCACTATTTGTTTTTCCCTACCCTTTCCTTGGGAATTCTTATTCGTTGCAAGGTCATTTCGCCTTTGGGGAAAACGTTGTGGGTATCCTCTTCTCTTAAACTCTTGGCCCCTTGTTGGGTAATCTTGATTGTGCTCCCTGCGGTGGAACTCCTGATGGTCATTCTTCGCCTCAACAGCCTTCCTCACACATTCTTCGGCAATACGGTTCTTGTTTACAAGTTCGGAGAAGACCCTAATCTCCATCGGTCCAACGGAGCTCAGGATTTCACTTCGAAGTCCTCCCTCATACTTAATACACTTCCATTCCTCGAAGTCTCCCGGGGTTCCTTGACACATATGAGAATACCTGAATAACTCCTCAAATTTATCTGTATACTCAGATACGGACATTGTACCCTGCTTCAGTTGCAGTAATTCAAGTTCCTTGACCGTTCTAGCAGAATTCGGGAAGTACTTCTTATAAAATTCCACTTGGAAGGCACCCCAGGTGATAGGATCATTCCCCTGCTGCAGGAGACGTCGAGCCCCTTGCCACCAATGCGATGCTTCCCCCGTGAGCAGATAGGTAGCAAATTCAACACACTACTCTTCAGGCACCAACTGCGCTTGCAGTGCTCGCTCCATGGCCTGAAACCAAGTGTCAGCTTCAGTCGGATTAGTGGTTCCCTTGAACTTAGGTGGATTAACCTTTAAGAAAGTTGCCAGTGTCATCGGGCTTTGAGCTCCTCTTCCACCATTGCCATTATTGTTTATCTGTTGCCCAAGAGCCTCTGCAGTGGTCTGCATAGCAGCAGCCATATTCTCCAAAGCCGCCATAAGGCTTACCGGGTTACTCGGGTTGATTTCTGGTTCCTGAGTACTCGTACGATCTCTCTTACGTCCACGACCGGGTCCACGAGGTGCCATCTGGTTCCTCTACACACCAAACAATCGATATCAAGTTGATCAGTCTCAATATCGGAAGAATAGTGCTTCAAAGTACCAAAGGTACACTCATGGACTTCATGCTAGATGTATCAGTTAGATACCCTAACTAGCACAGGCACAGACTCAGAGTATGCATTGAAGCATAAGCAGTTCCATCCCTCAGGCTCACGAGGACGAACTGCTCTGATACCATAATGTAACACCCTAATATTCAAATCCTTATGCTCGAGTCATAAGTCAATGATATTACGGTGGTACGACTCTCAGGTGGATTTTTATTATATAAATATAGTTAATTATCAAAAGGAGTATTAATCGAGAAGCCTGAAAAGAGTAGAAATAAAATCGCGAAGACGTATCACTCACGTTTCAACAACGAAAAGATAGAACGTGAAGCCGAAAGCGATATACGGATAAGGCATAAAGGAGATTAAGAGATAGATGACAGATAGATATATATAATATAAGTAATAGCCACTAGTCACGACCCGCGAAGTTTAGGCCGGCTAGGGTACAGTATGAAAGTAGTTGACAACAGTGCATCCTAATCTCTCCCAAAGGAAACATAAGAGCCTCTATAGGCAAGTTCCAAAAGAGTTCAATACATAATATAATCTTTTCAAAACAAAGGTGGAGAGATTCTAATCAAAACACAAAGTAGAGGAAATAAATATCTTCGCCGTCTCTCAGACGAACCACAGCTCACTTCTGAGCACCTGGACCTGTATCTGAAAAACAAGAGATATATACGGAATGAGAACCCCGGGCCCCTGGGTTCCCAGTACGGTAAAAGTGCCAAATAAATACTATGCACTGCAATAAAAACTCGCTAAGCATCCTAAACTCCTTTTCACCAAGTATCCAGCCTAGATTCTCACTAATCCATAAATAGGCATCTGTCGTAAGGGGATACTAAATCTAGTTCATGTTACACATGTTTCCCAATTCGCTGATTCCTTCACGAATCAGACTCAGAATCATAAGCAAAACCATTACCAGTTGTTCTGCCTCAGCAACTTTATATTAATACATCATACCCTCGCCTGGAGCTAGTGAAATCACATCACTGCGTCTACCCAGGGGGCTTAAATGATCTCATTCAAAATCATCATCATTATGCAATCGCATTATCAATTCATCTCATCAAGAACAGCCCCAACATCCACCAACACCATCATGAGGGATCTCTCAGTTGTACAAACACAAGCAATACAGACAAGTAATACACAAATAAGGTACAAGTAGAACAAGTAGCATGTAATCAGGTAACATAGCATATATGATATAGAAATCCAAAACAAATAGGCAAACCCAAACAATTCAAACATATGCAAATGATGTATGCCTGCCCTATGGCTGATGATATCATCTGTCGGTTATCAAGCCAACCCGACGTGTCCGGTAGCTAACCCGGGCACAGTCTCTCTGTTGCGTATTAATATCATTAGAGGGAATATGTGCCCTGTCACCATTAGAGGGTATCTGCGCCCTGTCGCCATTAGAGGGTATCTGCGCCCTGTCGCCATTAGAGGGTATCGGTGCCCTGTCACCCTTACAACCAGAGAGAAAACACAAGCATTGACCCGGAGCAAGCGGGACGAACCACAACCCTTGCTACTACCCAGGTATCTGAGTTACATTCATTCAAAACTCCATAATTAACTCATTTATCATAAACATCATTTTTCGTCTCATACCCGGAGCAAGTGGACTAGCCACTGCTACTACCCAGGGAAACTCGTATCTCAGATAGTGGAAGTGCAATTCACAATTATCAATAATTCAGCATAAACATGCATGAATTCTCATCCATGGATCAACATCCATATCAGCCATCCGGCTCACGGTTAAATCCAGAACCAGCCAATATTCATAGCATACACAGCTATTCCGGCTCACGGTTCAATCCAGAACCAGCCAATATTCATAGCATACACAGCTATTCCGGCTCACGGTTCAATCCAGAACCAGCCAATTCATAAACAATTACGGCCCTTCGGCCAATGGCATAACAAGCACTTCCACCACCATCCTCCACATCTCACATAATCCTCAATGATCCTCATTGATTATTCATTTTCCCCTTGCTTCACTCGCAAGTTACCTCATTCACTAGCCCTTTTCTAATAGCTAGGCATATCATAAAGATTTAAGATATAAGTGGTGAGATCGGAGGCTTAGAAGTATGAGATTTGGCTTTTAAAACTCAAATATCAACTTTGG
The DNA here is from genome assembly GCF_014773155.1 of Arachis stenosperma. NCBI lineage: Eukaryota > Viridiplantae > Streptophyta > Magnoliopsida > Fabales > Fabaceae > Arachis > Arachis stenosperma. The sequence goes on from NC_080383.1 coordinate 80,160,455, forward strand.
CATGAAAACAATGCCACGCGTACGCGTACTCCACGCGCACGCGTGGATGTCCCGAAAAACTCATCGACGCGCAAGCGTCAAGCACGCTAACGCGTGGATTAAAAATTTGCCAAATCGACGCGCACGCGTCAACCACGCGTACGCGTGGATACTCTCGTGCCCCAGGCACAAAGCTGGCACAGTTCTGGCACAACTCTCTGGAAAATGACTGGGCATTGGGTGCAGCACTATCGGCGCGCCCGCGCACATCACGCGCACGCGTGGATGGCGTTTTCTGAAAGATCGGCGCGTACGCGCCAAGTGCGCCCACGCGTAAGGGGTTATTCTGCTAAAAATTTTCTAAGTTAAAAACTGCAGAATTCACAGCTTCAACCCCCAATCTTCCGACGGACATAACTTCCTCATTTTAAATCGTTTTTCACCCGTTCTTCGAACGGCATGGACATCCCGGATCAAATTTCATTTCTAAACAGATTTGGCACAAAACAAAGATCCGTAGTCCAAGTTATGTCCCGTCAAAGTATGCCCAAAAACCATATTTTCATATAAAACCACAAAGTGCCATTTTCAAAACAAGTTATTTTCAACTCTTTTCAAAATCAATCAAAACATGCCATTTTCATCCCTTTTCTTTGAAATCAATCAAAATACATCAATTTCAACATCAAGCCTCCTCAACTCACACATTGACACTTTACCACAATATACAAAATCACTATTCCATCATTTTAACCCACTTCACCCAAGTGGCTCAAACTCAAACATATTGACATATCATATACTCTTCCTCATGCCAATTCTCAACAATACTATTCCCAATCAACCATCATTATACATAACCAATATCATACTCACTATCACGTGGTTTCACCCCCAAATCAACCTTAATCATTTCTCAAGCATATATCACAACATACATATCTCTCACGCATTATCATCCCATCAAGGCATCAAAAATCATACTCACATATATGACCACATAATATATCTCAACCAAAATCAAACATACCTCATCTATACTATTTCACCCAAAATTTACCAATTTCCACACTTCAACTCCTCAAACCTCATTATTCAATAACCAACCCAATCATTCATATATTCATTATATGAAATTCATCCAATCACTTGTGTCATCATACAATGCACACATCAACTTACCTTTCTTACCTCTTTCCGGCCTCCGGCCCAAAATATACGGCCTCCGGCCCAATTTCACAATTTAAATGCATAAACCACAATTTAATACTCATTACCCAATACATCAAATTTTCAATACACCAAGCACACAAGGCCACACAATTCTCAACCCAATCATCAATTCACATTACATACCAACTATGCATATTAGCATCAACCATTTACACAATCCAAACTTAATCCTAGGGGCATCTAGCCTAGGAATTCTCATCACACACACGGTACTTAAATGAAACTTAAACCGTACCTCTCGTAGCCAAATCAATTGAGCCTCTTCTATGGAAGTCTCCCCCAATCCTTAGCTCCAAGCCTCACCAAAGCTCCACAAGCAATACCAACCTCCCAATTGTGCATCAAAATTACCAAATACACTAACATAACCAATATCACATACATACATCAACCTAGGGCTCATAAAGATGATAAATCACAAGGGTTTGAGCACTTCTTACCTCAGCCCATATGAAGTAGGGATAGAACCCACTTAGAATCCATGTTGGAGTATCCCTAAACACCCAAAATCACAAGATTTCAACACTAACTTCCCAAAAACGTGTAACAGTGGGGAATTTCGAAAACTGGGCAGAGATGAATGGAATACTCACCACAAAACTTAGATAGAATTGTAGAGGATGAGAAGAGCGACGCGTGGCCGCAAACGGCTCGTCAATCGGAGCTCCGTAGCTCAAGTTATGGTGGTTTGAAGATCAAAGAGAGTTAGGTTTTCTCTCTTCTCTTCCCCCTTCTCAATTTCAGCGCCCCACACTCCTCTTTTAGGGTAAAAATGAGCTGAAATGCTCATAACTAATGTTTATATATGTTGGGTCTTGGGCCCACTTAGGCCCAGTTCACTTATTGTTGTCCGTTGGCCCAATTTTGGACCAAAACCTTTAAGATTAGCGCTTTAAATCGCACTTCAAATATTTCTACCTCCCCTAATCATAATTCCTCATTTCTTAATATTATTTACTCATAATCAACTTTCTCTGCTACAGTACCTGACAGGTCTCAGCCGGTACTGCCGGTCAAAATTTCACTGCGCGCTTTTACGCAGAAAACTATGTCTTCCGACTCGGAAAAATTCACTGAATCCAAATATCATATTTAAATCATCAAATTCTAATTGCCAAATCTTCCAACCATATTCGCTCCTCCTTAACTTATTATTTAATTAATTTCGGTTAGACCGGGTATTACATCGATCACCGGTTCGGTTCTGACAACTATGATAGAGACTACCGCTATAGCCTAGAATCTATATGAAATTACTAACTTGCTGAAGTAGATGCAACTGAATCAACAACAACCTCAGCAAGTTCAGCCTTCTCCACCACAGCACAGCCAGCAGTTAGTCCCACAAAGAGTGTGCGGCATCTGTGCAGATTATAGTCACTATACCAATGAGTGTCCGCAGCTCCAACCAGAAGACAATACTGTAGCAGCCACTCACAACTTTTATGACCACCCCAATCAAGGGTACAATCAAGGTGGCAACTATAACCAAGGATGGCAGGATAATTCCAACCAAGGCTGGAGAGACAATTTTAACCTGGGTTGGAGGGACAATTCTAACAGAGGAGGCAGAGATAACAATGGAAATCAGAGGTGGAACAACAATAACAACAGGCAGTAGAATCAACCTTACAGAGCACCTCATTTAAGACAACCTCAAGCCCCTCAGCAAACCTCTCAGACCACTAGCATCTCTTCATCTCCTAATGCTGACTTACTACAAGCCATTGATCAGAGACATCAGGCTATGGAAGATAGTATTAAAGCAACTCTGAATACTTTCGCTTCTACTTTACAAACTCTTGTCTCACAGATGGGATCAATGCAAAATTCCAGTAACCAGTCCTCAAGCTCTGGTGGACTCCCCTCTCAACCATTCCCCAACCCAAAGGGTGGTATTAATGCCATCACCCTAAGGTCTGGAACCACACTGTAGGAGGGAAGTCAGGAGGAGCCAAGCTCACCAGAACACGCCTCAGCTGAAGAGGTTGTGGAATTAGAAGATGTTGAAGAGAAAGAGGACATACATGACATAGTTGAGAAAGAAGAAGCTCAATCACAGGAGAAAGCACCAAAAGGCGCAGACACTGCAGGAAACACCACTCTCATTCCATTTCCACAACTTGCAAGGAAGCCCAGGAAGCAGTTGGAACCTGACCCCAAGATGGTAGAAATCTTCAAAAAGGTTGAGGTAATTGTTCCCCTTTTTGATGTCATTTAACAGGTACCTAAATATACAAAGTTTCTAAAAGATTTATGTATACATAAGGACAAAATTAATGAATTAGAAACTATTCCTTTAGGAAGTTCCATATCTGCTTTAATGGGAAGTTTACCTGAAAAATGTAGTGACCCAGGTCCTTGTATAGTTAGTTGTACTATTGGTGGTGTAGTAATTTATGATTGCATGTGTGATTTGGGAGCATGTGTTAGTATTATGCCTTTATCTGTATATGATGTTTTAAGGCTCCCTCCCTTAAAAAGGTCGGCAGCTCGTTTTATGTTGGCAGATAAAAGCATTATTACAGTAGCTGGAGTTGCTGAAGATGTTTTAGTGAACATTAAAGGGCTCACATTTTCCACTGATTTCTATATCTTGGAGATGCCCAATAATGACTCAGATAAGCCATCATCAATCCTACTTGGCAGACCATTCCTGAAGACATCAAGATTCAAATTAGATGCTTTTTCAGGAACATATTCATTTGAAATAGATGGCCGAATAGTAATCTTCAATTTGAATGGAGTCACAAACAACCCTCCAGAAGATCATTCCATCTTCCAGTGTGATGTCATAGATGAAACTATAGCTGAAATTCACCAGGAAGAGCTGGAAGAAAAGTACACAGAACAAAGTCCAAGTGTGGGGACTCTATTAACTAACAATAAGGACACTTCTGAATTTTCACAAGCTCCAGACAATCCAGAGCCTGCCCATGACCAGAAGATTGAGTTGAAACCTCTCCCTCCACATCTCAAATACGTTTATCTTGAAGAAGGGCATAAGTTTCCAGTTATTATTGCACAGGATCTCACTCCTGAACAGGAAGAGCAGCTACTTAATGTACTGAGGAAGCACAAGAAAGAAATCGGGTGGAGAATGGCAGACATCGTAGGCATCAACCCTCAAGTATGTGAGCACAGAATATTTTTAGAGGAAGGAGCAAGACCTGTCCGCCAACCCCAGAGAAGACTGAATCCCACTATTTTGGAAGTTGTCAAAAAGGAAGTGACCAGACTATTGGAAGCAGGTATCATTTATCCCATTTCAGACAGTGAATGGGTTAGCCCAGTACAAGTGGTGCCCAAGAAGTCTGGAGTCACTACAGTGAAGAACAAGCATGGAGAGCTCATAGCAACCAGAGTACAGAACGCTTGGAGAGTCTGCATTGATTACATAAATCTCAACCAAGCTACTCGCAAGGATCACTACCCTCTTCCATTCATTGATCAAATGCTGGATCGCATGTCAGGTAAATCACATTATTGCTTTTTAGATGGTTACACAGGTTATTTCCAGATTCATATAGCTCCTGAGGATCAGGAAAAGACTACTTTTACATGTCCTTTTGGGACTTATGCTTACAAGAGAATGCTCTTTGGCTTGTGCAATGCACCAGCTACTTTTCAGAGGTGCATGATGAGTCTTTTTTCTGATCTCATTGAGGACTGTATGAAAATTTTTATGGATGATTTTAGCGTTTATGGTGATTCTTTTAGCCTTTGCTTAGATGGATTATCTAGAGTATTAGATAGATGTGTCAATACAAACCTTGTATTAAATTTTGAAAAATGTCATTTTATGGTTAAACAAGGGATTGTATTAGGACATGTTGTATCTAATACTGGTATTTCTGTAGACCCAGCAAAAGTGAATGTTATTTCCAGTTTACCTTACCCCTCCTCTGTGAGGGAACTCCGTTCGTTCCTTGGCCATGCAGGTTTTTACAGGAGATTTATTAAGGACTTCAGTAAGGTAGCACTTCCCTTATCCAGATTGCTGCAGAAGGATATTGAGTTCGAGTTCAGTGAGAATTGTAAGCAAGCGTTCGATAAGCTGAAGACCAACCTGACTCATGCTCCCATTGTGAGAGGACCAAACTGGAGCCAGCCATTTGAAATCATGTGCGATGCTTCCAACCATGCAGTAGGAGCAACGCTGGCTCAGCGTGAAGGTAAGGATCCTTTTGTTATTGCTTATGCATATAAAACTTTAGACGCTGCCCAGTCCAATTATACTACTACTGAGAAAGAGCTTCTTGCTATTGTTTTTGCTCTGGATAAATTTTGAGCTTATCTACTTGGTACTAGAGTAGTAGTGTATTCGGACCATGCAGCTTTGAAGTATCTATTAGCTAAAAAGGAGTCCAAACCAAGGCTCATACGTTGGATATTGCTTTTACAAGAATTTGATTTAGAAATAAAGGATAGGAGTGGTAATCAGAATCTAGTGGCAGACCACTTGAGTCGCCTTGAGCACATTAAGGATGATTCTACTCCTATAGATGATAATTTTCCATTTGATAACCTGCAAGCAGTATCTGAGGTAGCACCTTGGTACGCACCTGTAGCTAATTATCTAGTTAGCAGCACATTTCCTCCACATTTTTCTAAGCATCAAAGGGACAAGCTGAAAAGCGAGTCTAAATATTATATATGGGATGACCCATATTTGTGGAGATGTGGTGCTGATCAGGTAATTAGACGTTGTGTACCTCAATCAGAATTCCAGTCCATTTTGGAGGCCTGTCACTCATCTGAAAGTAGAGGACATTTTGGCACTCAAAGAACAGCTAGAAAGATCTTAGACTGTGGATTCTGGTGGCCTACTCTTTTTAGAGACGCTGCTGAGTTTTGTCGATCTTGTCTTCCACGCCAAAAATTTGGTAATATATCCAGAAGGGATGAGATGCCTCAACAATTTATGCTTTTTTGTGAAATTTTTTATGTTTGGGGCATTGACTTCATGGGTCCGTTCCCAAATTCTAATGGTCAATTTTATATATTGTTAGCTGTGGATTATGTTTCCAATTGGGTGGAAGCAATTCCCACCTGCACTGATGATGCTAACACTGTTGTTTTCTTTGTGAGAAACCATATTATTTGCCGCTTTGGATCACCACGAGCAATCGTGAGCGATCAAGGCACCCATTTCTGTAACAGGAGACTAACAGGATTGATGAAGAAGCATGGGATAATTCATAAGGTTGCAATAGCATACCATCCTCAGACCAATGGGCAAGCCGAGGTGTCAAACAGAGAGATAAAGCGTATCTTGCAGAAGATAGTCAAACTTCATAGAAAAGACTGGAGCACCAGGCTGCAAGATGCACTATGGGCATACAGGACAGCATACAAAACACCCATTGGAATGAGCCCTTTCCGCTTAGTTTATGGAAAAGCTTGTCATCTCCCAGTTGAAGTAGAGCACAGAGCCTTTTGGGCAGTTAAGGAGTGCGGAAGTTGCAACTGCAAGAACTGGAGAGCCTTTGCCTAGAAGCTTATGAGAACTCAAGAATATACAAGGAAAAGATGAAGGCTGTACATGATCAACACATTAGGAAGAAAGAGTTCCAACCTGGCGATTTAGTCCTCCTTTACAAATCTCGACTAAGACTCATGCCAGGCAAGTTGAGATCGAGATGGGAAGGTCCATACAGAGTAGAGAAGGCCGAACCATACGGAGTTTATCACCTAAGCCACCCTTTACACTCTGAACTTATTAAAGTTAATGGACAATGTCTGAAGCTGTACCATGGAGAGAAGCTGCAGAAAAATAAGGAGCTTGAGATCTTCCTCTTGGAAGATCCCCACAGGCCAGAAGATTGAGCTACTGGAGCGTCCAACTTACGGACGTTAAAGCAAAGTGCTAGGTGGGAGACAACCCACCATGGTATTATCGTTCTTTTCTTCCTATCTTTAGTTTTTTCTAGTCAATAACTCTTCTCTTTATTAGCACCTTCATGCATCTGCATTCGCATTTTATATTAAAAAAAAAACAAGAGCTGCGCGATGCGACCGCATCAGCGACGCGTCCGCGTCGCAAGAAGAGGTGAGAAAATAAAAAGCATATAGAGAGTCACGTCGGAGCGTGGCTGGAGGCGTGCCAATGGCACAAATCACCCCACACGACCACGTCATTGACGCGTCCGCGTCATGTGGGATTCCTAGCCTTCCACGCGATCGCATGCCCCACGCGGCCGCGTGCCCTGGATTTCGACGTAAAAGGGTGCACAACCAATTATTGTGCTGGAGTGGTGCTAGATTGGTGCTGAACGCACAATTCTACCCACGCGACCGCATCACATTCCTCTAAAAGCCCACTCACGCGATCGCATGCCCCACGCGATCGCGTCACCCCAATTTTGGCAAATTTATCAATTTGAACAGAGAGTTGTGCGGCCGCGAGGCTGTACTCGCGCCAGAAGCACAATATGGGTCACGCGACCGCGTGACTGATGCGACCGCGTCAACTACCTTACAGCGCAATCACACGAACGCGTGCTCCACGCGGCCGCGTCGCTTGCGCTACACAGCTCCACCAAAACTGCCAAATTATCTTATCTTTCTCTCATCCAAATCCTAATTTTTCTTTTCCCCCTTATTTCTCCCTTCTCCCTTCTCCCTTCTATCCCACCCTTCACTCTCTCTTTCTCTCACCTCCATTGACAAGGTTTTCTTTTCTTCTTCCCTTCTTCCCTTTTTATCATTCTTCTTATTTTAGATGTTATTTTCTTTTCTTTTCTTTTTCTTTCTGTATCACTATTTTCTTTCTTCTTCTTTCCTTTTTACATGGTGCTAGCATATTTATTTGAGCCATCATTCCTCATTATTTGTTGTGGATTATTGTAAATTGTTTGGCACTTATATCTTATTCTCACAAAAGGATTGCTTGCATATTTACTTTAATACTTTCTATGCCTTATTTACAATGCATGCTATGTGTTTGTGAAAAGGCCCATATGGCATCATGGACTTTTCTACATTATCCTATTCTACTACTCCATGCATGTTTTTCACAAAAATCCCTTTACTATTTTATTAATCCAATTTAATTGCCAATACAAATTGTTAATTTGTTACGAAGTGATGCTTGATCTATGCTACTCATGCCCTTGCCGGCATGCCAATAATCATCTTGCATCTACTTCCCTTTTTATGCACCTATCCTATTTCCTTTCTTGATCTTTTCACATGTTGTCTAGACCATGTGTTTATTTCATTCATCTTCACCGTGCACTGTTTATTACCCACTCCATCTCCTTCCTTGCTTTGTTTCTTTGGATCTAACTTACTTTCTCTTCCCTTTTTCAGAATGGCCACCAAGAAAGGCAAAGAGAAGGCTATCCCTAAACCCACAGCAAGGAAAGAAACGAAGAGAGCATTAGTGGCAGAACCTTCTTCAACTGCAGTCAAGCCCTCAACAAAGAAAATTAAAAGGATTATCAAGGTTGATGAAAAGGAACGAGCCTTCCCAGCCAAGGACACTGCATGATTCCCAAATCGCTACTGTGAGCAGATGTTTCCTATTCTGGCAGCTCGAAATTACAACAACGAACACCTTATCCTTCCGCCTCATATCGCTGAATTTGTTGAGCCACAAATTGCACATAGACATTGGGGATTTTTACTGAGACAGCCACGACAGGTTAATCTTTCTTGGGTTGTTGAGTTCTACTCCAACTTCCACCTGCCGACTCTGTAGTCCATCTATTTACGCCAGAAGCAAGTCCCCATTACAGAAGAAGCCATACAGCAAGCCTTAGATCTCCCACCTGCTCCAGAAGGATTGAACGCTTTTCAGAAAGCCGCAACCAAGCGCCAGGCATACACTTTTGACTGGGACGCTGTTCTCAAAGTTATTGCTCGTCCTGGCAGCAAATGGATCTTCGGATACCATCGTTCCCGTCCTAAGGGAATCTCGGCTTCCGCCCTTACCTTAGAGACTCACGTATGAGCACAGATCATGTCCCATTACGTCTTCCCGAGTACTCATGAGTCCTCCTTCATCGCAGACATGGCCGTTCTACTATGGTGCATCCTCACAGACCAGCCTCTCAATTTACCGCGACATATTCGGAATGCTATGGAACATGTGCAGATCGCGGGCAACCTACCTTTTCCCGCATTGGTCTCTGATCTCATCTCAGCAGCCGGCATATCCTACAGAGCTGGGGACACCAAAGCCATTCTTCCACGGGATGATCAATATGTTCCTAACGGGAAATATCTCAGGCCACAACTTGCCACTACCAGCCAGTCCACAGAGGATGCTGCAGCTCCTCCACCATCTACCAGTCAACTGTTGCATCAGATACTGAAGCGGTTGGACCAACATGAAAAGAAAGCAAAGCTCTGTGAGCATCGCAACCAACGCCGATTCAAACACCTCAGGGAGCTGCTTCGAGGAGATTCTAGAGACTCAGACACCCCGGACTCCACGTCCTTCACCAGCACAGGGAGCTGTGACGGCCCCGACTGTGGAGACACTGCCACCAGCCCACCATTGTTCCTGACAGATGGCACCGAGGACGGTGCAAAGCCTTAAGTGTGGGGATGTCGGTCAGTACCTGACTTCCGGAGGTAAATTCTCTTCCCTAGCACCAATAAATTAGGATATTTTAGTTAGATTTTCTTTTTCTTAGAATAGGTTAGTTGCATGCATGTTCTACTTGATTGAAAAGACAATAAGTTTCTTCTAAAAAAATATCTTTAGAACAAAATTTCACTAATTCTGATCCTAATTTTTAGGATAAATCTGCTTGAAAATTTGAGCTAAAGAACACACAACCTGTGAAAATTTGAGCTAAAGAACACACAACCTGTGAAAATTTGAGCCTTTATGCATGGTTACTGTTCATACCCTGACCGAGCTCTCCAAACTCGGTAAAGCTGATAGAAGGCCCGACCTCGACCCAAGGCCCACGTTCGAGGTCGGACCTCGGACAAACAGGCCAAAGAAAGGCCCATCAGAAGGAACTAAGCCCAAAACCTAAAGGCCGAAAGGGCCTGGGAAAGGCGGTTCCGCAAAGATAGAGATGAATCTCCCAAAAGATAAGATAAGATAAGAATATCTTATCCAGGGATGATCGCAGCCAACTACTATAAATACACTGGAGCACCCAGGTATAAGGCATACTCTAATTCTACTTGATATCTGCTTGGACCCATGCTAACTTAAGCATCGGAGTGTCATTGCAGGTACAACCCCCCGCCGTTCAGCACAACCAGCTCGGGTCACAGACCCCCCACCTCGGGCCTTGCCAGAAGACCGAGCTACACGTTTCAGGTAACCCTCGGAACATTGGCGCCGTTGCCGGGGACCTGGAAGTCATCCCTTTACCATGGCGGACGACCCTCCCAACAATAACCACGCTACATCAGAACAAGAAGAGGAAGTTGACACCGGAGAACGGCCGGACAGCCCTCTATCACCACGCACTCCAGGAGGAAACAAACAGAATCGCCCAAAGACATCACCCCCAGACAAAGATCCACAAAATCCCGAAGGAGAAAAAAGTTCGGAGATTCTGGAAACAGTTCGGGCACAACAAAGCCGGCTGAGACAACTCGAAGAGGACGTAAAGAAGCAGAAGGAAACTGAACAGGATCTGAGAAGGGAAGCTCGCAAACGCAGAGAATTGGAAGAAAAACTGCGGAAGATAGAGGCCAACCTAAAAGATCGGACGGAACACGGCACCACTCCCGAAAGCAACCATGATCCCTTCACACAAGAGATCATGAAAGAGAAGGTACCGCGAAACTTCAAACCACCAGATATGGACCTCTACGACGGCACCACCGATCCAAGTCATCACCTCAGCAATTTTAGAAGCAGAATGTACTTAGTCGACGCCTCCGACGCGATTCGATGCAAAGCCTTCCCCACCACTCTCACTAAGTCAGCCATGAAGTGGTTCGACAACCTGCCACCAGGATCAATCTCCAGCTTTGAAGACCTGACCAAAAAATTCTTAACAAGGTTCTCTATTCAAAAGGACAAGGCAAAACATGCCCCCAGCCTACTCGGGATCAAACAAGGCAACCAAGAAACTCTCAGAGAGTACATGGAGCGATTCAACAAGGCCTGCCTGGACATACAACACTTGCCCACGGAAGCAGCCATCATGGGACTAGCAAACGGCCTAAAAGAAGGACCGTTTAGCCAATCCCTATCCAAAAGATACCCGACCTCCTTATACGAAGTACAAGAACGGGCAGGAAAGTATATCAACATGGAAGAAACCTCCCAGCTGAGAGACTCTTCTAGGAAGGAGTCAACCTACCCGCCCCGAGATCGAGATCGGGAACAGAAAAAGAAAGAAGAATCCAACTCGGACAAGCCACGAAAATACCACAGCTACACTCCCCTCCGAGTCTCCCTGGTAGACGTCTACAGAGAAGTATGCCACACCGAGAAGATCCCACCACCCAAACCTCTGAAGCACAAAAGAGCAGGAAGAGATCGGTCCGAGTACTGTGAATATCACAGACTCTACGGTCATTCTACTAACGACTGCCACGACCTAAAGAATGTTATAGAAAGGCTAGCCAGAGAGGGAAAACTCGACAGATACATAGCTGAGAAAGGAGAAGAAACCAGAAAGAGAAGACGGGGAGATAACGAAGATCGGACCGAGCAAACACGAACCCCGCGAACTCCTGAAAGGCACATACACATGATAAACGGAGGTTTCGCAGGGGGAGGGACATCCAAATCCTCACGGAAGAGACACCTCAAAGAAGTCTACCATGTCCGAGAAGACAGCCCCTTACCCGAGTTACCTACTATCTCATTTACCCGAGAAGATGCTCTTGGAATAATACCCGGACACGACGACCCTATGGTGATCACCATCATCCTAGCCAACGCCAACTTACATCGAACCCTGATCGACCAAGGAAGCTCAGCAGATATCCTGTTCAAAGCAGCCTTCGACAAGCTCGGACTCGAAGAAAAAGAGCTAAAAGCCTATCCCACTGACCTGTTTGGACTAGGAGATACCCCGATCCGCCCCTTGGGATACATCTCATTACACACTACCTTTGGAAAAGGCGAGCAAACCAAAACACTAAGCATCGACTACATTGTAGTCGACGTCACTTCAGCATACAATGCCCTCATCGGACGACCAACCCTAAACAAACTAGCGGCTATAGTCTCGACCCCACACCTCTGTATGAAGTTCCCTACCGCAAAGGGAATCGCTACCCTAAAAGGCAACCAAAAACTAGCACGACGATGCTACAACGAAAGCCTGAGCCTAAAAGGGAAAGAGGTCAACACAATAGAACTCGGGCGAGTCCAAGCCCGAGAAGATCTTCGGCCACAACCAGAAGGAGAGACCGAAAAGATCCAGATCGGGAACACACCCGAGAAAGTAACAAACATAGGGGCAAACCTCGAAGCAGGCCTAAAGGAGGAACTCACAACCCTCTTAAGGGAGAATTCCGACCTCTTCGCCTGGAAAGCCTCCGACATACCAGGCATAAGCCCCGACCTGATGTGCCATAAGCTATCAGTATACCCGGGATCCCGACCTGTCCAACAAAGACGCAGGAAGCTCGGGCCCGAACGCATGCAAGCAATAGAAGAACAAGTGCAAGCACTACTAGATGCAGGGTTCATTAGGGAAGTAAAGTACCCCCTATGGCTCGCAAACGTGGTCCTAGTGAAGAAGCCCAATGGAAAATGGAGGATGTGCGTCGACTACACGGATCTCAACAAAGCCTGCCCCAAAGATCCATATCCACTACCGAACATCGACGCCTTAGTCGATGCCGCTTCGGGCTACAGATACCTCTCCTTCATGGATGCATACTCGGGATACAATCAAATCCCGATGTATGGACCCGACCAAGAAAAGACCTCGTTCATAACCCCAAGGGCAAACTACTGCTACGTAGTAATGCCCTTCGGGCTAAAGAACGCAGGGGCAACCTACCAGAGGCTAATGAACAAAGTGTTCTCAGAACACATCGGGCTACAGCTAGAGGTGTACGTCGACGACATGCTAGTAAAGACACAAGAAGACAGAAACTTGGTCGCCGACCTCAGCAGTATCTTCGACACCCTCCGGAAACACAACATGAGACTTAACCCGACAAAGTGCACCTTCGCCGCAGAAGCCGGGAAGTTCTTAGGCTTCATGCTGACTCAGAGAGGCATCGAAGCAAACCCGGACAAATGCCAAGCAATACTCAATATGAAAAGCCCGACGTGTGTCAAAGAAGTACAACAACTAAATGGGAGACTAGCCGCCCTATCAAGATTCTTAGCAGGATCAGCGATAAGATCACTCCCTCTCTACTCACTCCTAAAGAAAGGGAAACCCTTCTCTTGGACCCCGGAATGCGAAAAGGCCTTCCAAGAATTCAAGGAATTCCTCGGGCAGCCACCAATCTTAACCCGACCTCTAAAAGGGGAAGAGCTCGTACTATACCTGTCGGTCGGACATCGGGCAGTCGCCTCGGCACTAATACGAGAAAATGAGGAGGGGCAACACCCCATATACTTCGTAAGCAAAGCACTACAAGGGGCCGAATTAAACTATCAGAAAATAGAGAAATTCGCCTATGCACTAGTGTTCACAGCTCGGAGACTCCGCCCCTACTTTCAAGCCCACACCATCAAAGTCCGGACAAACCAACCCATGAGACACATCCTACAAAAGACAGACATGGCAGGACGAATCCTACAATGGGCGGTGGAATTGTCCGAGTTCGACCTCCACTATGAAGCCCGGACTGCCATAAAATCTCAATACCTAGCCGACTTCGTCGCAGAATACACTGAGACCCCGGGAACCCCACTCTCATGGAATCTGTATGTCGACGGATCCTCAAACAAAACAGGAAGCGGGGCCGGTGTTATACTCGAAAGCGATCAAGGAACACGGATTGAGCTATCCCTAAAATTCGAGTTCCAGACCTCAAATAACCAAGCCGAATACGAAGCCCTACTAGCGGGACTAAAACTAGCCGAAGAGGTCAGAGCAAAGAGGATCACGATCTTCAGCGACTCCCAGGTCGTCACATCACAAGTAAATGGAAGCTACCAGGCCAAAGACCCTACTATGAAAAAATACCTAGACCAAACACAGGCGCAATTACGACACTTCCCGGAAATACAAATCCAGCACATACCCCGGGAGCAAAATGCCCGGGCAGACGCCCTCTCAAAACTTGCTAGCACCAAGCCCGGAGGGAACAACAGAAGTCTCCTCCAAGAAACTCTACAATCCCCCTCCGTGTTAAGGGAGGAAGAAATACTAAATATATCCGGGCAACAACAAGGATGGATAACCCCCATACTCAACTATCTGAAATCGGGAACTCTCCCCGCCGAAAGAAAAGAAGCTAAAAGGCTTACAAAAGACGCCCAGAACTACACGTTAATCCACGACGTATTATACAGAAGAGGATTCTCAAACCCCCTCCTGAGGTGCGTCCCGACCACAGAAACAAAGAGCGTCCTCGAAGAAGTCCACAAAGGCATGTGTGGGAACCATCTCAGAGCCCGGGCCCTGTCCAAGAAAATAGTCAGAGCCGGGTTCTACTGGCCGACCTTGCAAAGAGACGCGGCAGAGTTTGTGAAAATATGCCCCCCCTGCCAAAAACACGCCAATTTTCACAAAGCACCGCCCGAAGACCTCATAAGCATCACCGCACCATGGCCCTTCGCAAAGTGGGGACTCGACCTACTCGGCCCATTCCCACAAGGACCGGGGCAAGTCAAGTACCTCATAGTAGGGGTCGACTACTTCACAAAGTGGATCGAGGCTGAACCCTTAGCCACTATTACGGCTCAGAAAAGCCGTAAATTCCTATACAAAAACATTGTCACGAGGTTCGGAGTCCCCTACTCCATCACAACAGACAATGGAACACAGTTCACAGACACAAGTTTTCAGAACTTGGTGGCCGAGCTAAAAATCAAACAGCAGTTCACATCGGTCGAACACCCGCAAGCCAATGGACAAGCAGAGGCCGCAAATAAAGTCATCTTGGCCGGGTTAAAACGAAGACTCCAAGAGGCCAAAGGGGCATGGGCCGATGAACTCCCCCAGGTATTATGGGCATATCGGACAACCCCGCACTCTACAACAGGAGAATCCCCATTCCGACTAGCCTACGGAATGGAGGCAATGATTCCCGTCGAAATAGACGAAGGATCACCCAGAACCATCTTCTACAACGAAGGAGGCAACCCTCAGGCACAAAGGGAAGAACTCGACCTCCTACCCGAGGTCCGAGAAAGAGCCCGAATCAGAGAAGAAGTCTTAAAACGACGAACGGCCCTCAGATATAACCGAAAGGTGATAAAACGAAGCTTCTCCACTCACGACCTGATTTTAATCCGAAACGACATCGGAACACAAAAATCGGGAGAAGGAAAGCTAGCCGCAAATTGGAAAGGGCCCTACAAAGTAACAGAAGTTTTAGGGACAGGCTACTACAAGATATCCGACCTAGAAGGCAATGAGCTGCCCAGAACCTGGCACGCCTGTAACCTAAGACGATACTACAGCTAGAAAAACTTAACCCGAGGTGTACTCTTTTTCCCCACGAGGGTTTTTTAATGAGACACCCGGTTAAGTAGGACACCCGGCCTAGTCAAAAGGGTAAACACTTTGTACATATTCTTCTTTTTAGTACTAATCAAATTTCTTTATTTTCTCTTTCTCGTTATAAAGCATATCCTAAAAAGTACCCCACCAAGGCGCATTAATTTATGCTCGGCAAAACGCAAAAAATCATTTGCCAAAGGCCATACGAGGTCGGCAAAGATGAAGCGACGAGGTTCAAATTAATGTGAGAAGTTATAAAAGTAACTCTGAAATGGCTCAAAAAGCCAAATAGAAAAGAAGTTACAAAATAACTTAAAAAAGGCCGACCAAACAACGAAGTCGGACCTGACCAAAGGGGTACTCAAGGATCCCGATGTCCGAGAGTAAACACGGACCCAAGAAAGAAGCTGGCAAAGAACCAGGACTTCGAGAAACGCTAGCTAAAAAGTTGTTACCCAAAAACAACTAAAAGCAAAAAGCGAGAAAGTCAAGGCGCTAGCTAAAAAGTTGTTACCCAAAAACAACTAAAAAGCAAAAAGCGAGAAAGTCAAGGCGCTAGCTAAAAAGTTGTTACCCAAAAACAACTAAAAAGCAAAAAGCGAGAAAGTCAAGGCGCTAGCTAAAAAGTTGTTACCCAAAAACAACTAAAAAGCAAAAAGCGAGAAAGTCAAGGCGCTAGCTAAAAGGTTGTTACCCAAAAACAACTAAAAAGCAAAAGCGAGAAAGTCAAGGCACTAGCTAAAAAGTTGTTACCCAAAAACAACTAAAAAGCAAAAAGCGAGAAGTCAAAGCGCTAGCTAAAAAGTTGTTACCCAAAAACAACTAAAAAGCAAAAAGCGAGAAGCCAAAACGCTAGCTAAAAAGTTGTTACCCGAGAACAACTAAAAAGCATAAAAGCGGAACGAGACAATCGAAACACAAAGCATGGCATAATAAAGCTACAAGAGTAGCTAAAATAGCAGAACAGGTGTCCAAAATGTTTGCAGAAAACATCCAAAAAACAAAAAGCCCACAGGTCGGGCAAAAGCACAAAAAGTACAAAAAATTACAGAGGATCAAGGCCCTTTCCAGACTCCGCATCAACACCTGGCTGAAACATGGATATCGGGACTGCAGGAACAGCACCATCGCTTGGAACCTCCATACCAACTCTATCCTCGGCCAAAGGTGAAGTCGGGTTCACGACCGGAGCCTCGGGGTCGGACACCGGAGCCTTGGGGTCGGACATCGGAACCTCATCCTCAACAGGGGCAGGAACAATCTTCCCCTCCACAACCATGTTATCCGTACTGAACAAACTGAGATCCAATTCGGGAGCAAGAACCCGGACCTGATCCCTCAAATTCACAAACATAGCATCCATACCCTTGGCCACATTATCTTCCAGCTCATAAAAGTCATCCCGAGCAGATTGCAGCTTCTCCTTCGTCTCCACAAGCTCAGCATACAGCTTGGTATAGTTCTCCGTCGCCACCCTCGCCATCTCCTCAGACGTCTTCGCCACCGCCACAGCCGCGGTAGCCCTAGTCTTCTCTTCCTCCAAAGACTCCTCCAGCTCGGCAATCCTAGCATCCTTCAGCTGACTAACCTTATCAAGCTCGGACCGGGCCTTCTCAAGTCGGGAGCTGGTCGCCCCAAGGGGAGCTTTCTTAAACTCCCGAGCAATGGCGGCATGAAGGCTAGCCATCCGAACACAACTCCGCGCCATATACTGAAAGTGATGCTCCATGGACGCATCATCAGTAGAAATAAAAGTCTGAGGAAGAATGTGCTGCTCAACCCAACCGAGAGCATCGAAATCCTTGTCATTGAAACCAGCAGGCTCTCGGGAAGTCTTCTGTTTCTTGGGGGGAGGACCCGAGGTCGAGGTCGGGGAAAGCTGACCGGGTCCGGAGGTCGGAGGATCCTGAGTTATAGCTCGGAACTGAGGAACCGGAATGGTCTTCGACCGAGTCTGAACACCAATTGTAGTCTTCTGCGGAGAAGGTTGGGGAGAAGCTTCAGCCTCGATATTCCGAGATGCCGCAGATTTCTTCGCTCGACGGAGAAACTTCATAGAATCAGCCTGAGAAGACATCTCTGCAGAAACGAAACAAAGAGGTTATCAAACAGAAAGATCAAAACAAAGTCAAATATGAAAATGAAATCTCAAAAAGAGGTCGGGAGCTACCTAACTCGGAACGGAGAAGGCTTGGATCTCCCAACATTTTCTTCGTATCCAAGTAAGGTGCCCGACCCCATAGACTGCTCAACACACCAACGAAAGCCTGTTCCACCTCATCTAGACTCTCGAAAGTGTACTTAACCGACACCACACTCTCTTGCCAACAAAGAGGAAACGAAGGCTCCCCACTCTCATCTAAGAAAAAAGGTCGGACATCTCCAACAGCCCGGACTTTGAAGTAATAGTTTTTGAAATCGTGAAACGACTCATCATACAAAGTGCAAAATTTCCTACCCTGGTTAGCCCTAAACGAAACCCAGGACACCTTCCCAGCACCCGACCCCGGCTTCGTCAGTACAAACAGATAAGAAAAAAGAGAAACAGAAGGGGAGACGCCTAAAATCTGACACAAAAGTTGGAAAAGCTTTAAAAACGCCCAAGAGTTCGGATGGAGTTGTGTAGGGGCAAGGTTACAAGACCAAAGGACCTCGGATTCCAGGTCGGTGAAAGGAAGACGGACACCTAGCTTGGAGAAGAAACAATCATAAGCATAGAAGAAAAGTTTCTCGGAACTCTCTAACGGCGGAAAACATACCCTCTCCTCGGACTCCGGGGCTGCTAACTCGTAATCCCGCTCAGACTCCCTGTTCTCACAAATACTACACTCCCTACGGAACCTAATCAGATACTCAGAATCTACAACAGACGGGACCCTTAAAGGAGCAGGATCTACCCAACCTAGACCACTCGGAATCTTGGTCGACATTGCTTGAAACACCTTTCGAGACATAAAAAAATCTTGCCTACAAAGAAAGAATACAACAGCAAGACAAAAATCACACAAAGGCAGAAAAACCAAATTCAACAAAAACAAAAGAAAGCAAAGTTCTTTTACAAACAAGAAGGCAGCAACTCGAATAACAAAAATGGATCGGAGAAAAGAGTCCCCCACACACACGTACAAAGCAATAACGGCGCCTCTTTTCGGGGCAACCCGGGCATAGAAGATATCAGAAAAAAGAAGCGTACAAAGCGAAAAAAGCAAACCTGGAAAAGAAGAAAGCGACGAGCTCCGACGAAAGGAAAAACGGCGGCGCAGAAAAGAACTCTGAAAAACGCACAAAAAATGGAAGACGAAGAACAGAGAGAAAGAAGAGAAGATGCTCGAAAAGAAGTGATGAATAAACAAAGAAAAATGAAGAAAGGGGCAAATAAATAAAGCCTCCACAGAGCGCCGCACGGAAATCGAGGAAGAAACGGTAACAAGCAATAAATGCTGAAACGACCGTTTTCAAATTTTGAAAAAACTACTATGCCCGAGCTCGACCTTCCGAAAAAAGACGAACTCGGGCAGGGGCACTGTTCATACCCTGACCGAGCTCTCCAAACTCGGTAAAGCTGATAGAAGGCCCGACCTTGACCCAAGGCCCACGTTCGAGGTCGGACCTCGGACAAACAGGCCAAAGAAAGGCCCATCAGAAGGAACTAAGCCCAAAACCTAAAGGCCGAAAGGGCCTGGGAAAGGCGGTTCCGCAAAGATAGAGATGAATCTCCCAAAAGATAAGATAAGATAAGAATATCTTATCCAGGGATGATCGCAGCCAACTACTATAAATACACTGGAGCACCCAGGTATAAGGCATACTCTAATTCTACTTGATATCTGCTTGGACCCATGCTAACTTAAGCATCGGAGTGTCATTGCAGGTACAACCCCCCGCCGTTCAGCACAACCAGCTCGGGTCACAGACCCCCCACCTCGAGCCTTGCCAGAAGACCGAGCTACACGTTTCAGGTAACCCTCGGAACAGTTACATTATTTAACCATAATTATTTTATTCTTATGTGTTTACTTCTCTATGATTATAATCTATATTTTGTCTCATCCTATATGTCTAATAGTTATTATGTTTATATGCTTGCATGTGATTAAGGCCATTATTTGTTTAAACTCACTTATCCAAATTAAGCCTACCCTTTTTAATTACCTCTGTTAACCACTTTGAGCCTTAAAATCCCATTTGTTCTGTATTTTACCACATTACTAGCCTTAAGCAGAAAAACAATTGTATATCCCAAATTGAATCTTTGGTTAGCTTAAGATAGAATTGTGTATGCTAGTTAAGTATAGGAATTTGTGGGAACAAAAAATTATTAAGGGAATGTGTCATGATAATATAATGGGAATTTGGGTACCTACTCATGTGAAGCTATAAGAATTATAAATCTATGTGCATTGATAAGCTATGTTTATTTTTATATATAAAAAAATCAATAAACGAATAAGGGGACAAAATTACCCCAATGTTAAATTAAAAATTCAAAGATCAATGCACATATAATAAAAAAAATTGATACATGAGTATGGAAGGTAAAAGGGAATTCTGGGTAGCTAGGTATGACTTCTAAAGTTATATAAAATATATAGGTTGGGTTAAAGCTGGGTTAATTAAAGATTCAATTTATAAGCTCACTTAACCATATATATATCCCTATCCTTACCTTGGCCCCATTACAACCTTAAAAAGACCTCATGATGTTTTCATTGGCATATTAACTGTTGTTGATTAGTTAGGAGAAAAACAAAAGTTAGAGAGCATAATTAGAGAAGGATAGAGTGATTACCCTATACACTAGAGGGATTAGAGTGTATATACATCATCAGTGAGGGTTCTATGCTTAAATTTTCATGTTCCCTGCTTTCATGAGTTATCTTCTTGCACTTTTACCTGTTTTACTGTATAGTAATAGAATTAATGGAATTTGATTTGTAATTATTTTGAAGAGCTTATTTACTTTTGATCAAGTGGGCAAGAATCATATAGTTGCATTTGTATATATATAGGTTGTATTGCATTGCATGAATTTCTACATGTTCATACTCATTTATCTTATCTCCTTCAATTAAGCATGAGGACATGCTAATGTTTAAGTGTGGGGAGGTTGATAAACCACTATTTTATGGTTTATATTGTGTGTAATTATGTGGTTTTATCATGATCCTTACCCACTTATTCATTAATTTAGCATGCATTTATATTTCCTTCCTGGAATTATTACATGGTTAAAAACTGCTTCCTAGAGACTTTTTATTATGCATTTTAGTTCTCCTTTATCCCATTCGATGCCGTGATCTGTGTGTTAAGTGTTTCAGGCTTTATAGGGCATGGATGAGTTGGAGATTGAAAGGGAAGCTAGCAAAAATGGAAGGAACACAAGAAATTGAGGAGACAACCAGCGAGAAGTGACGCGGCCGCATGGCTCACGCGTTCGCGCGGAAGAGGAGAAATCGTGGTGACACGACCGCATGACTCACCCGACCGCGTGGAAAGGAAAAGCACAAGTGACGCGGAGGCGTGGACGACGCGAACGCGTGGCACGGAAAAATGCGAATGACGCGTCCGCGTGGATGACGCGATCGCGTGACATGTGCGATCTGCATAATCTGCAGATTTCGCTGGGGGCGATTTTGGGCCCTGTTTTGACCCAGTTCTCGGCCCAGAACAGCAGACTAGAGCCAGAGAACATGCAGAAACGAAGGACAACATTCATTCTACACAGTTTTGAGTTTTTAGATCTAGTTTTACTCCTCCTCTAGGTTTTCTCTCTACACAATTGATACTCTTAGGATATTATTTTTCTACTACTTTTGCATTGGGATATTGAGAAGAGTCATTACCTCATCAAGACTTCGTCATTCTAGTTCGTTTTCTTTACTTGCCTTTACTCTTCCATGTCCTTTGCTTTGTTAATTTTACCATTGGAATATTATTAGGATTTATTCAATATAAGGATTATTCTTATTTTAATTGGATTATTTTTTATTTCCATTTACAATGTCTTTCTTTAATTTCTTCTCATATGTTATGAATTTTGCATTCACAATGAGCGAGTAGTTCCCTAACTTGATAGGGAGTTGATTGAAAGGAACCAATTGAGTTGGAAGGCTTGAAAGAAAGATTGTAATTGGGTTTACTGTTGGATTACCTTCTAGTCACTAACACCAATCCCTTTTAATTAAGTGGGTTGCAATTTGTGAACAGACGTAGCATTCCAACTTGTTTGACTTTCCTTTGCCTAGTAAAGGATAACAAAACAAAATAACTTTTAATTATCAATTAATCTTGAGAGTATTCCAACTATAATAGGGATTCCAACTAATCAACTCCCAGTCAAGGCTTTTATTTACATTATTCAAATTCATCAATTTAATTTCCTCTTATTCAACTCAAACCTTTTTGAAAACATCTGATTAATAAAATAGCACACCCTTCTGCAACTCGTTGGGAGACGACCTGGGATTCATACTCCCAGTATTTAAAATTTGAATTTCTGTGACATATTTCTAAATTGATAAGTGGATTTCCGGTGAGTTAAGAACTATACTTGCAACGTACACATTTTAATAATTTTTAATTCACCAATTTTCGCTGCATCATTCCTTCATTTCTTTTTTATAGAAAAAATGAAAAGTGGATCTAAGGCATACCAGAAAATCCAGGAGGCGAAGAGAAATGTTCACGCCCGTGCTGCTCAACTGCAGGAGGGCGGGATGTCGGCTACTCCTTCTCCCCCGAATTCTAATTTGGGGACCTCCTCTTCTGCTTTGGCTAGGTCAGTAACTCCTTTCCCTCGTCTTCTCCTCCTCACTTTGTCCCTACCCCTTGATGTCAGGGCATCTTGGCTAGTTTCACAAGCCATTTTTAGCATGTTTTATGTTAATTTCATGGAGTATCTTCATCAGTAAGCAAGCATTTGGATGAGTTATCTATGCATGCCTTGATTCATCAAACATTAGTGAATTATAATCATTTTCATGAGATTTATGCAAGAACTACTTGATGCAATGAATAGTGCAATATCTTGTGGTTATCGCAAAGCTTTGAAGCACTTGTTTGATTGATGATAGGCACAGAAGAAGCAGAAGAAGGTAAGAAGAAGCTGGCGTTAGTGGCAAAGTTAGCTGGCACACGAATCTCCACACTTCGTACAACTGTACTAGCAAGTGTACTAGGTTGTCCAAGTAATACCTAAGCCAGTCAGGGTTGATCCTACGAGGATTGTGGTTTGAAGCAAGCTATGGTTATCTTGCATGTCTTAGAAGTTGTTGGTTTGAATGCATATAAGAAATAGTGTATAAAATACTTTGTAAATTTGAACGGAATCAGTAATAGGAAGATGGTTAAGGATTGGAGTTACTTTGCTTTCTGAATTAACTCTGGTATTACTGTCTCCTTTGCTTATGGATGATTTCTTCTATGGCAGGCTGTATGTGATCAACGTCATATGGCCACAGTCATTAATCTCCTCTGCTTCAGATCAAATGCCGTATGGCTGTGGTCATCCAATCTGAATGAGAGTGAAGCTCTAACAGTCTATTTCCTTGGGGATCCTACTCAAAATACCACAGATAAGATCGAATCTTCCGGATCAGAGAATGCTGCTCCTTTGGATTCTAGCCTTTACCACAGAGACCCTAATCTCTCTGTAAATCGGCTGAACTGGTGTCTCCAGAAGTCCCCAATAAAGTCGTGGATTGGCCGTCTGAGAGATGTATAATCAAGTTGGCAGTTCATGCTTTCCAGTCACGTATTCACATGAACCCAAGCAGACACGGGTGGTTGTCAGGCAAGCGGTCTTAGTATGATGAACAAAGCTTATTGTCATGGATCATCCCACTCACCATGTTGAAGAATGAGTATACATCTTATAATTAAATTAAACACGGATTGAAGAGAAACAGTAATACTTTTATTAATTCATAGAACTCAACAAGGGTCCTCCCCTCAACCTATCATACTGATAGAAAATACAATGATAAATGGAATATGATGTGTGTCCCCCTCATGGAGAATGCCTCATAAAACATGCAAAATTCTTTAAATACTAAATTAATAACTAAGGATTACATAAGAAAAGGTAAAACAGTCTTTTAGTGCTAAAATCCACTTCAGGGGCCTACTTGGTGAGTGTTTGGGGTGAGCTTCGATGAGATCCACGTGCTAGGAGGCCTCTAGGGTGTTGAACGCTAGCTAGGGGGTCCTCTTTAGGAGTTTGGACACTGGTCTCTTCTCCATGGGCGCTGGACGCCTGAAAGGGGGCAGGAGGCTGGCGTTGGACACCAGTTTTGGGCCTTCTATTCTGAAGCAAAGTATGAACTATTATACATTTTTGGAAAGCTATGGAAGTCCACTTTCCAAAGCCATTGAGAACGATCCATTTGGACTTTTGTAGCTTCAGAAAAGCTCTTCTGAGTTCAAGGAGGTCAGATCCAGACAGTATCTGTAGTGCTTTCTCTGTCTCTAAATTCGACATTTGCTCCAGCTCCTCAATTTCAGCCAGAAAATACCTGAAATTGCATGAAAACATACAAACTTATAGTAGAATCCAAAAATGTGAATTTTTCACTAAAACCTATGATGCTAAAAAGTGTATAAAATATTTGCTCATCATTAGCCCACTAACGTCAGTGCCAACATTGCCAAGGAAGAAGAAGTTGGCGTTAGTGGCAAAGTTAGCCCACTAATGCCAGCGTTAACGTGGCCAAGGTAGAAGAAGTTGAAGTTAGTGGCAAAGTTAGTCCACTAACGCCAGTGTCAACGTTGGATAAGAAGGAAGGGATGGTTAATGAGCAACGTTAGCAAACCAACACCAGTGCTAACGTTGTGCCCAATGTTAGTGTGCTAACGCCACCAATGTTAACACACTAATATCTTCAATCAAGGCACGAGTTGGGGCTGGAAGATTTGGCTATTGTGCATACGCACGGAGCAATATGTGTCCTCACCAGAGAAAAATTGGTCAGTGTGTGTACACATGAAGCAGTGTGCGTATGCACACGAGGTAAAACTTACAAGGATGCGCACGTACAAGTCAACATGCATACGCACAATAGGCGCTGGCGTTAGTGGCAGCGTTAGCACATTAACGCCATTATTAACGCCAGAATCCAAAGTTGATAACATTGTTAACGCTAGTGCCGATGCTATGAGAAGGGCCTCACATTTCCCTCACTGCTTCAATTAAGGCCAAGGGCCCACATCCAAATACTTGAAGACTAACTTGAAGATTAGAAGAGTAGTATATATAGGAAGAGTTTTGAACTTAGAAGGAGATCAGGGGATCGGGATTGGAGATCCGAATTGGGAAAATCTGACTACTTTTCTTGCTTCTTTGTACTTAATTTTACTTTTCATGTACTTTTTTTTCTCTGATTTTTCCAGAGCGATGATGAACTAAACCCCACATCATTAGGGAGAGGAGCTCTATTGTAATTCTAATGAATTAATACAATTTTTCTTCTTCTTAATCTGCTTGTTGTGGTTAAGGAAAAGCTTTTGTGCTTCATAGATCCATTCACTACCGGAAAGGGGTTTGGATCTACTTGAATCTCTATGTGAGGCTTGGAAAAGGGATCATAGGATTCAGTTTGAAGCTTCTCCATCGTAACTCTTTTGATCAACACATTCTTAGTTGGTATGTGACATATAACCTCTTTGATTTAAGGTCCTAAGGGTTGTGTGGCTTATGGATTAGAAATTTGAGTTTAACCTCTTCTCATGAATAATTAGATCAAGGAATTTGTAATTGATTGTGTTAAGAGAAATTGAGTTGCCAAGGAATTGGAACTCAATTGTTGATAATTCGCCATAGATATACTTCATATGATTGAGAAAGAGTGAGACCCATTGATTCATGAAGGATTACAATATCTCTAATCCCTAATGAATCCCACCCATTGTTGCTATTCTTTTCAATTACTTTGAATCTCTTGTTATCTTTGATTCCCAACACCCAGAACCCATTTACATTTCATGCAATTTATCTTTCATTGCTATTTACATTCTTGCTTTTACTTTCTTATCATTTAAGTTATTGTCATCTAAGTTTCCGCCAGATACCTTTAACAGGGTGCACTTCATCCAATCATAGCCTCCGGCCCAAATTCTCACATCATAGCCCTTCATAGGCATTCAAATCACAATTTTATATCTAATTTCATTCACATGTATATACATTTCTTAACAATAATTCCATCCTGAATTTCATGCTAAACACATCACCATTCAATCATCCAAGCATATCAATAATTCTATACATTTAACGCTATCCTAGGGGCCATTAACCTATGTTCTTATATAATCTTACATAATGTCTACCCGAAACTAAAACTTGTACCTCTTTGACGGTGGTTTCCCAACTCATTGAATATCCTCTCCAATTGAACCTGAACCTCAATCAACAGCATCGAGCCTCCACCAAGTGCTCCAAAAGCAAGCCCAACTTCAATTCTGCAATACCAACTCAACCCAACATCAACCAAGCAATCCAAGCCACTCCACATAATCTAATTATATCAATTTCTCATAATTTAAGTCTAGGTTTTTTGCATATAGTGAAAATAATTGGAGGATTGAGATTCCGTACTATGTTTCACGTAACCTTGGATTGAAACTTCATTAGAGCTTAAGATTGAACCTCCCCTAAACATGAAAAATCAAAATCTTCTCAACACCTCAACCCAAAATACAACATTGAAGTTAAATGGAAAATGGGGCAAGAATATCAAAGTTCCTTACCACGATGGGTATCTTAAATCAAAGATAAATCTGGGACGAATGCGTAGCCGCAAACAAGTCGTTGATTGGAGCTCCGATTTGAAAGTTATGTAGATTTGAAGTTTGAATGTGAATAGTTGCTAGTGCATCCTCTCTTCTCCGTGGCTCCCTCTCTCTTTAGTGTAAAATGAGCGTTTTAAGTGAGTGGGGGTTTATATGTCATGGGCCTTCGACTCAAGTGAGGCCCAATTCAATTTTTGTCTGTTTGGCCCAATTTAAGGTCAAAATTTTTAAGATAAGTGTTTTAATTCGTATCCTAAATATTTTTATTTTTTCAGTTATAATTTTTTAATCTTTTAACCCTTCTAGTTCACTTTTAACTAATTAGTTAATTATTTATTATTTTTCTGGGTCTTACACTACTACACTAGTAGCTGGGTGTGGAACAACCATTGGGACAAAGAATTGTTGGGATCACTTGGGACGACTTTAAGGTAGAATTTTACAAGAAGTACCTCCCTCTATTAACTCACACTACCATGGAGCTAGAGCTATTGTAACTAAGGCAAGGAAATATGACTATGACAAAGTACACACAAAAGTTCAAAGACTGATGCCGCTTCTCAAAGGTTTGCCAGGGAATCCTAGATGAGTTTGAGGAGTGAAAATGCATCAATTTTGAAGGAAGACTCTGGTAGAAGCTGCTTGCCTCTGTTGTCCCAATATAGATCTGAGAATTCACCGAACCAGTAAACAAGGGTCAACTGAGCGAGGAATGTACAAAGAAGTTAGCGACGGCACGGGCAAGTCATCGAGATTTTCGGTTAAGGAATTTTCTCTAGGAAAGCAACAACCAGTAACAAGATCTGGGAAAGCAACCACAGCAGACACAAGTAGGCCCGGTATGTTCTAAGTGTCGGAAGAATTACGGAAATAAACCTTGTCAGTTTGGAACGAATGTATCCTACAATTGCAGGGGCCAAGGACATCTGGCAAGGGATTGCTGCAACAAGAGGAATGGATCAATTTCTCCTAGACCACAGCAATAAAGAAAGGTCTCTGGCATGAAGGCAGAATACGTCTCTGCATCTGATTCCCTCATTCAAAGTGAGTGTTTTGTCAAGGAAAAAACCTGAATCTTATTGTATGACTTGGGCGTATCACATTCTTTTATATTTATAGATTGTGCACGCACGTTAGGATTAAACTTCTCTAGGCTAGAGTATGACCTAACTGTTCGCGCATCCACTGCACAAAATTTCAAAACTAATCAAGTGTTCCGAAGAGTACCTTTTGATATTAACAGAAAGTCCTTGATGAGCGGATAATTTGTACGCTTTTTGGCATTATTTTTAGTATGTTTTTAGTTAGTTTTTAGTATATTTTTATTAGTTTTTAGTTAAAATTCACTTTTCTGGACTTTACTATGAGTTTGTGTATTTTGATTTTCTGGCTGAAATTGAGGAACCTGAGCAAAAATCTGATTCAGAGACTGAAAAGGACTGCAGATGCTGTTGGATTCTGACCACCCTGCACTCAAAGTGGATTTTCTGGAGCTACAGAAGTCCAATTGGCGCGCTCTCAACGGCGTTGGAAAGTAGACATCCTGGGCTTTCCAGAAATGTATAATAGTCCATACTTTGACCAAGATTTGATGGCCCAAACCGGCGTTCCAAATCAGCTCAAAACTGCCCGGCGTTAAACGCCGGAACTGGCACAAGAATGGGAGTTAAACGCCCAAACTGGCACAAAAGCTGGCATTTAACTCCAAGAAGAGTCTCTACACAAAAATGCTTCAATGCTCAGCCCAAGCACACACCAAGTGGGCCCGGAAGTGGATTTTTCTGTCATTTACTCATTTCTGTAAACCTTAGGCTACTAGTTCTCTATAAGTAGGACCTTTTGCTATTGTATTTTCATCTGGGGATCTTAGATCATCTTTAGATCTTTGAATCTCTTGATCATGTATTGGGAGGCTGGCCATTCGGCCATGCCTAGACCTTGTTCTTATGTATTTTCAACGGTGGAGTTTCTGCACACCATAGATTAAGGTGTGGAGCTCTGCTGTACCTCGAGTATTAATGCAATTACTATTGTTCTTCTATTCAATTCAGCTTGTTCTTATTCCAAGATATTCATTCACACTCAAGAACTTGATGAATGTGATGATTATGTGACACTCATCATCATTCTCACTTATGAACGCGTGCCTGACAACCACTCCCGTTCTACAAGCAAACAAGGCTTGAATGTTTATCTCTTGGATTCTTTAACCGGAATCTTCGTGGTATAAGCTAGAATTGATGGCGGCATTCAAGAGAATCCGGAAGGTCTAAACCTTGTCTGTGGTATTCTGAGTAGGATTCAATGATTGAATGACTGTGACGAGCTTCAAACTCCTGAAGGCTGGGCGTTAGTGACAGACACAAAAGAATCAATGGATTCTATTCCAACCTGATTGAGAACCGACAGATGATTAGCCGTGCCGTGACAGGGTGCGTTGAACATTTTCACTGAGAGGACATGATTGTAGCCACTGACAACGGTGATGCCCAACATACAGCTTGCCATGGAAAGGAGTAAGAAGGATTGGATGAAGACAGTAGGAAAGCAGAGAGACGGAGGAAACAAAGCATCTCCATACGCTTATCTGAAATTCTCACCAATGAATTACATAAGTATCTCTATCTTTATCTTTATGTTTTATTCATATATCATCCATAACCATTTGAATCTGCCTGACTGAGATTTACAAGATGACCATAGCTTGCTTCATACCAACAATCTCCGTGGGATCGACCCTTACTCGCGTAAGGTTTATTACTTGGACGACCCAGTGCACTTGCTGGTTAGTTGTGCGAAGTTGTGTTTATACCATGGTATTGAGCACCAAGTTTTTGGATTCATTACCGGGGATTAATTGAGTTGTGAAAAGTAGTGATCACAATTTCGTGCACCAAGTTTTTGGCGCCGTTGCCGGGGATTGTTTCGAGTATGGACAACTGACGGTTCATCTTGTTGCTTAGATTAGGTATTTATCTTCAGAGTTCTTAAGAATGAATTCTAGTGTTTCAAGGTGATGTTCTTATCATCACCAAAGCTGATTGATTCTCATCAATTTAGCTCTTGAATATAATGTCCTGCTGAAGCTTGGCAAGCCATGTCTAATTTCTTTAGACTGAAGCTTTAGACTAACATTGCATGATTCCTGGAATTCTCATTAAGAATTTTGATACCTTTATTTTCTTTCCCACTTAATTTTCAAAAAATCCAAAAGAATTTACAAAATCATAAAAAAACCAAAAATATTGTATGTTTCTTGTTTAAGTCTAGTGTCTCATGTTAAGTTTGGTGTCAATTGCATGTTTCTATTCTTCTTGCATTCATTCATGTGTCTTCATTAATCTTCAAGTTGTTCTTGATGATTTCCTTGCTCTGATCTTTAAATTCTCTTGACTTGAGTGTTTTGTTGTTTCTCATGTGCATTCTCATGTTGTTAGTGTCAATAGTATACAAACTTCTAAGTTTGGTGTCTTGCATGCATTGTTATTTGATTTTAGTTGCATTTTGATTATTCCTCATTATTAAAAATCCAAAAAAAAATATTTTTAATTTGTATCTTTTCAAGTTAATAATACAGAGAATTGAAGATTCAGAACATACAGCAGATGAATTATACAAAAAAAAGCTGGGCGTTCAAAACGCCCACTGAGGAAGGCAAACTGGCGTTTAAACGTCAGCCAGGGTGCCTGGCTAGGCGTTTAACGCCCAAAAGGGTAGTGCTTTGGGCGTTAAACACCAGAATGTGCACCATTCTGGGCGTTTAACGCCAGGATGGCACAAGAGGGAAGATTTTGTTTTTAATTCAAATTTTTTTCAAGTTTTCAAAATCAAATCTTTTTCAAATCATATCTTTTCAATCAAATCTTTTTCAAAATCAATTTCTTTCCATTTTCAAAAATACTTGCTATCAATTAATGATTTGATTCAACATTTCAAGTATGTTGCCTTTTCTGTTGAGAAAGGTTTAATGTTTGAATCATATCTTTCCTTGTTAGCCAAGTCATTAATTTTTAAAATCAAATCTTTTTAAAATTGTTTTTCAAATCATATCTTCTAAATCACATCTTTTTAAAATCATAACTTTTCAATCATATCTTTCTAATCACATCTTTTTCAAAATAGTTTTCAATCATATCTTTTTGATTTCTAATTTCAAAATCTTTTTCAAAAATCACTTGATTTCTTTTTCACTCTTAGTTTTCGAAAATCAATTAATATTTTTTTCAAAATGTTTTTTAAATCTTTTATTTAATTTTCGAAAATTTCTTCCACTCTTCTCACATCCTTCTATTTATGGACTAACACTATTCCTTAATGCACAATTCGAACTCCATCTTTCTTGATAAGTTCGAATTCTCTTCTTCTTCCTTCTATTTTTCTTTTCCTCTGACACCTCAAGGAATCTCTATACTTTGACATAGAGGATTCCATATTTTCTTGTTCTCTTCTCTTTCATATGAGCAGGAGCAAAGACAAAAGCATTCTTGTTGAGGCTGACCCTGAACCTGAAAGGACCTTGAAGCGAAAGCTAAGAGAAGCTAAGGCACAACTCTCTGTAGAGGACCTAACAGAAATCTTCAAAGAAGAAGAACCCATGGCAGCCGAAAACAACAACAATGCCAACAATGCAAGGAAGGTGCTGGGTGACTTTACTGCACCTACTCCCGACTTCTATGGGAGAAGCATCTCTATCCCTGCCATTGGAGCAAACAACTTTGAGCTTAAGCCTCAATTAGTTTCTCTAATGCAACAGAATTGCAAGTTCCATGGACTTCCATTGGAAGATCCTCATCAGTTTTTAGCTGAATTCTTGTAAATCTGTGACACTGTCAAGACTAATGGGGTTGACCCTGAGGTCTACAGACTTATGCTATTCCCTTTTGCTGTAAGAGACAGAGCTAGGATATGGTTGGATTCACAACCTAAAGAAAGCCTGAACTCTTGGGAAAAGCTAGTGAATGCCTTCTTGGCAAAGTTCTTTCCACCTTAAAAATTGAGTAAGCTTAGAGTGGAAGTCCAAACCTTCAGACAGAAGGAAGGAGAATCCCTCTATGAAGCTTGGAAAAGATACAAACAATTGATCAGAAAGTGTCCCTCTGACATGCTTTCTGAATGGAGCATCATAGGTATTTTCTATGATGGTCTGTCTGAACTGTCCAAGATGTCTTTGGATAGCTCTGCTGGAGGATCTCTTCATCTGAAGAAGATGCCTACAGAAGCTCAAGAACTAATTGAAATGGTTGCAAATAACCAATTCATGTACACTTCTGAAAGGAATCCTGTGAACAATGGGACTAATCAGAAGAAAGGAGTTCTTGAGATTGATACTCTGAATGCCATACTGGCTCAGAACAAGATATTGACTCAGCAAGTCAATTTGATTTCTCAAAGTCTGTCTGGAATGCAAGCTGCACCAGGCAGTACTAAGGACGCTTCATCTGAAGAAGAAGCTTATGATCCTAAGAACCCTTCAATGGAAGAGGTGAATTACATGGGAGAACCCTATGGAAACACCTATAATTCTTCATGGAGAAATCATCCAAATCTCTCATGGAAGGATCAACAGAGACCTCAACAAGGTTTCAACAACAATAATGGTGGAAGAAACAGGTTTAGCAATGGCAAGCCTTTTCCATCATCTTCTCAGCAACAGACAGAGAATTCTAAGCAGAACAACTCTGACTTAGCAACCATGGTCTCTGATCTAATCAAAATCATTCAAAGTTTCATGACTGAAACAAGGTCCCCCATTAGGAACTTGGAGGCACAAGTGGGTCAGCTGAGCAAGAAAATTACTGAACTCCCTCCTAGTACTCTTCCAAGCAATACAGAAGAGAATCCAAAAGGAGAATGCAAGGCCATTAACATGACCAACATGGCCGAATTTGGAGAGGAGGAGGAGGAGGAGGCAGTGAACGCCACTGAGGAAGACCTCAATGGGCGTCCACTAGCCTCCACTGAGTTCCCTAATGAGGAACTATGGGAATCTGAGGCTCAAAATGAGACCATAGAGATTCTATTGGACTTACTTCTGCCATTCATGAGCTCTGATGAGTATTCTTCCTCTGAAGAGGATGAATATGTCACTGAAGAGCAAGTTGCTAAATACCTTGGAGCAATCATGAAGCTAAATGACAAGTTATTTGGTAATGAGACTTGGGAGAACGAACCTCCTTTGCTCACCAAAGAACTGGATGACTTGTCTAGGCAGAGATTACCTCAAAAGAGACAAGATCCTGGGAAGTTTTCAATACCTTGTACCATAGGCACCATGACCTTTAAGAAGGCTCTGTGTGACTTAGGGTCAAGTGTAAACCTCATGCCTCTCTCTATAATGGAGAAGCTAGGGATCTTTGAGGTACAAGCTGCAAGAATCTCACTAGAGATGGCAGACAATTCAAAGAAACAAGCTTATGGACTTGTAGAGGATGTTCTGGTAAAGGTTGAAGACCATTACATCCCTGCTGATTTCATAGTCCTAGAGACTGGGAAGTGCATGGATGAATCCATCATCCTTGGCAGACCCTTCCTAGCCACAGCAAAGGCTGTGATTGATGTGGACAGAGGAGAATTGTTCATTCAAATGAATGAGGAATCCTTTGTGTTTAAGGCTTAAAGATATCCTTCTGTCACCATGGAGAGGAAGCATGAAGAGCTTCTCTCAAAACAGAGCCAAACAGAGCCCCCACAGTCAAACTCTAAGTTTGGTGTTGGAAGGCCACAACCAAATTCTAAGTTTGGGGTTGAACCCCCACATTCAAACTCTAAGTTTGGTGTTAGGAGGTTCCAACATTGCTCTGAGCATTTGTTAGGCTCCATGAGAGCCCACTGTCAAGCTACTGACATTAAAGAAGCGCTTGTTGGGAGGCAACCCAATGTTATATTTTATCTATTTTTCTTTGTTATTTTATGTTTTCTGTAGGTTGATGATCATGAGAAGTCACAAAATCAATTGAAAAAGCAAAAACAGAATGAAAAATAGAAAGAAAAATAGCACACCCTGGAGGAAGACCTTGCTGGCGTTTAAACGCCAGTAAGGGCAGCAAATGGGCGTTTAACGCCCAGTCTGGCACCATTCTGGGTGTTTAACGCCAGAAAGGGGCACCAGACTGGTGTTAAACGCCAGGAAAGGGCAAGAAGTTGGCGTTAAACGCCAGAAATGGGCACCAGCCCGGTGTTTAACGCCAGAATTGGCACAAAGAGCATTCTTGCTTGCCACTTGGTGCAGGAATGAATTTTCCTTGACACCTCAGGATCTGTGTATCCCCACCTACCCCACCACTCTCTCTCTTCTTCCTTCTTTTGCTCAAGGACGAGCAAACCTTTTAAGTTTGGTGTGGTAAAAGCATTGCTTTTTATTTTTCCATAACCATTTATGGCATCCAAGGCCGGAGAAACCTCTAGAAAGAGAAAAGGGAAGGCAAAAGCTTTCACCTCCGAGTCATGGAAGATGGAGAGATTCATCTCAAAGGTGCATCAAGACCACTTCTATGAAGTTGTGGCCTTGAAGAAGGTGATCCCTGAGGTCCCTTTCAAACTCAAAAAGAGTGAATATCCAGAGATTCGACATGAGATCCGAAGAAGAGGTTGGGAAGTTCTTAACAACCCTATTCAACAAGTCGGAATCTTGATGGTTCAAGAGTTCTATGCCAATGCATGGATCACCAAGAACCATGATCAAAGTGTGAACCCGAACCCAAAGAATTGGCTTACAATGGTTCGGGGGAAATACTTAGATTTTAGTTCGGAAAATGTAAGGTTGGCATTCAACTTGCCCATGATGCAAGGAGATGAACACCCTTACACTAGAAGGGTCAACTTTGATCAAAGGTTGGACCAAGTCCTCACAGTCATTTGTGAAGAGGGCGCCCAATGGAAGAGAGATTCAAGAGGGAAGCCGGTTCAACTGAGAAGGCATGACCTCAAGCCCGTGGCTAGGGGATGGTTGGAGTTTATCCAACGCTCAATCATTCCCACTAGCAACCGGTCCGAAGTTACTATAGACCGGGCCATCATGATTCATAGCATTATGATTGGAGAAGAAGTAGAAGTTCATGAGGTTATAGCCCAAGAACTTTATAAGGTGGCGGACAAGTCCTCTACCTTAGCAAGGTTAGCCTTTCCTCATCTCATTTGTCACCTCTGTTATTCAGTTGGAGTTGACATAGAGGGAGATATCCCCATTGATTAGGACAAGCCCATCACTAAGAAAAGGATGGAGCAAACAAGAGATCCCACTCATCATGAAATCCCTGAGATGCCTCAAGGGATGCACTTTCCTCCACAAAACTATTGGGAGCAAATCAACACCTCCCTAGGAGAATTGAGTTCCAACATGGGACAACTAAGGGTGGAGCACCAAGAACATTCCATCCTCCTCCATGAAATTAGAGAAGATCAAAGAATCATGAGAGAGGAGCAACAAAGGCAAGGAAGAGACATTGAGGAGCTCAAGCACTCCATAAGATCTTCAAGAGGAAGAACAAGCCGCCATCACTAAGGTGGACCCGTTCTTTAATTTCCTTGTTCTTTATTTTTCTGTTTTTCGAAAAATCATGCTTATGTTTATCTATGTTTGTGTCTTGTGATCATTAGTGTCTTAGTGTCTATGCCTTAAAATTATGAATGTCCTATGAATCCATCACATTTCTTAAATGAAAAATGTTCTTAATTGAAAAAGAGAAGAATTGCATGAATTTTAAATTTTATAACAGATTAATTATTTTGATGTGGTGGCAATACTTCTGTTTTCTGAATGTATGCTTAAACAGTTCATATATCTTTTGAATTTGTGGTTCATGAATGATTGGCTCTTGAAAGAATGATGAAAAAGGAGACATGTTACTGAGGATTTGAAAAATCATAAAAATGATTCTTGAAGTAAGAAAAAGCAGTAAATACAAAAAAAAAAAGAGAAGAAGCGAAAAAAAAGAAAAAAAAAGAGAAAAAAACAAAAAAAAGGGAGAAAGAGAAAAAGAAAGAAAAAGAAAGAAATAAAGTTGTGATCCAAGGCAAAAAGAGTGTGCTTAAGAACCCTGGACACCTCTAATTGGGGACTCTAGCAAAGCTGAGTCACAATCTGAAAAGGTTCACCCAATTATGTGTCTGTGGCATGTATGTATCCGGTGGTAATACTGGAAGACAGAGTGCTTTGGGCCACGGCCAAGACTCATAAAGTAGCTGTGTTCAAGAATCATCATACTTAACTAGGAGAATCAATAACACTATCTGGATTCTGAGTTCCTATAGAAGCCAATCATTCTGAATTTCAAAGGATAGAGTGAGATGCCAAAACTGTTCAGAAGCAAAAAGCTAAAAGCCCCGCTCATCTAATTAATACTGATCTTCATAGATGTTTTTGGAATTCATTGTATATTCTCTTCTCTTTATCTTATTTGATTTTCAGTTGCTTGGGGACAAGAAACAATTTAAGTTTGGTGTTGTGATGAGCGGATAATTTGTACGCTTTTTGGCATTGTTTTTAGTATATTTTTAGTATGTTTTAGTTAGTTTTTAGTATATTTTTATTAGTTTTTAGTTAAAATTCACTTTTCTAGACTTTACTATGAGTTTGTGTGTTTTTTTGTGATTTCAGGTATTTTTTGGCTGAAATTGAGGGACCTGAGCAAAAATCTGATTCAGAGACTGAAAAGGACTGCAGATGCTGTTGGATTCTGACCTCCCTGCACTCGAAGTGGATTTTTCTAGAGCTACAGAAGCCCAATCAGCGCGCTCTCAACGGCGTTGGAAAGTAGACATCCTGGGCTTTCCATCAATGTATAATAGTCCATACTTTGCTCAAGATTTGATGGCCCAAACCGGCGTTCCAAATCAGCTCAAAACTGCCCGGCGTTAAACGCCGGAACTGGCACATGAATGGAAGTTAAACGCCCAAACTGGCACAAAAGCTGGCGTTTAACTCCAAGAAGAGTCTCTACACGAAAATGCTTCAATGCTCAGCCCAAGCACACACCAAATGGGCCCGAAAGTGGATTTTTCTGTCATTTACTCATTTCTGTAAACCTTAGGCTACTAGTTCTCTATAAGTAGGACCTTTTGCTATTGTATTTTCATCTGGGGATCTTAGATCATCTTTAGATCTTTGAATCTCTTGATCATGTATTGGGAGGCTGGCCATTCGGCCATGCCTAGACCTTGTTCTTATGTATTTTCAACGGTGGAGTTTCTACACACCATGGATTAAGGTGTGGAGCTCTGCTGTACCTCGAGTATTAATGCAATTACTATTGTTCTTCTATTCAATTCAGCTTGTTCTTATTCCAAGATATTCATTCGCACTCAAGAACTTGATGAATGTGATGATTATGTGACGCTCATCATCATTCTCACTTATGAACGCGTGCCTGACAACCACTCCCGTTCTACAAGCAAACAAGGCTTGAATGTTTATCTCTTGGATTCTTTAACCGGAATCTTCGTGGTATAAGCTAGAATTGATGGCGGCATTCAAGAGAATCCGGAAGGTCTAAACCTTGTCTGTGGTATTCTGAGTAGGATTTAATGATTGAATGACTGTGACGAGCTTCAAACTCCTGAAGGCTGGGCGTTAGTGACAGACGCAAAAGAATCAATGGATTCTATTCCAACCTGATTGAGAACCGACAGATGATTAGCCGTGCCGTGACAGGGTGCATTGAACATTTTCACTGAGAGGACGGGATTGTAGCCACTGACAATGGTGATGCCCAACATACAGCTTGCCATGGAAAGGAGTAAGAAGGATTGGATGAAGACAGTAGGAAAGCAGAGAGACGGAGGGAACAAAGCATCTCCATACGCTTATCTGAAATTCTCACCAATGAATTACATAAGTATCTCTATCTTTATCTTTATGTTTTATTCATATATCATCCATAACCATTTGAATCTGCCTGACTGAGATTTACAAGATGACCATAGCTTGCTTCATACCAACAATCTCCGTGGGATCGACCCTTACTCGCGTAAGGTTTATTACTTGGACGACCCAGTGCACTTGCTGGTTAGTTGTGTGAAGTTGTGTTTATACCATGGTATTGAGCACCAAGTTTTTGGATTCATTACCGGAGATTAATTGAGTTGTGAAAAGTAGTGATCACAATTTCGTGCACCAGTCCTTCGTGCATGATTTGATCTATTTGCGTTTGTGTGGTATTGATATCGTTATAGGGATAGATTGGTTATTTGTTTATCATGTTTTCCTTGATTACTTTAAAAAATGTGCCTTAACATTATCTGTTGATGCCTACTGGATTAGTTATTCCACATAGTTGTTACTTAACTCATTAGTAGTCAACTGAGAGTGAACAGAACCTAGAGCGAATCCCATAGTAACAGAGTTTCCTGAATAGAGTTTTGCAATTATAAAATTAAAGTCGTAGTGGTAGTTTTGCAAGGGATAGGAATTTTCTGTATATACACTAGGCATGTTCCAAACTAGGGTGGCTCTTGCATAAGTCGAGGTCTGGGTGTTTGTTGTGAGGTCTGTACTTATATATATCTACTAGAAGTTTGTACTCGGGTCTTGTATAATTATGACTTATGATTTGTACAATACTAAGCCCTAGTGGCAATATATGTGATATATGCACTTTAATTTCTATTTTATGATGTATGTCGCGATCCTTATTTGTTTTAAACCTAATTTTAAATAATAGATTCAAAAGCTTGACTGACTTACAATTTTTGACGAGCGATACAAGCTCATATTTATAAACATCATATATAATCTAGAATTCTAAAGGTCGACTGAATAGTAACACCTCATGATTAGCATTGGTCATACCATGCTAAGAGTTGGGTCGTCATAAAAATTCTAGATTTGGATCTTGTAGTCATTGGATGTTTGTTAGTAGGAGACGAAGGAGGAGAAACATGAAGTAATTGTATCTCAGATCTAGAAACCGAAATTGTGGGCCATGCTGGTTGATTAATACAATCAGTAATAGTTGTGTTAAATGATAATGCAGGAAGAGATTGACGAATGCATGAAGTAGCATGACTAGAAGATGTGCTATTATTATTAATTGGTAAAGTAGGAAGAGAGGTAGATGTTACCTGAGGAATATGTGGAATGGTAGGCAATGTAATAGAAGATGCTGAACTAGAATAGAAAATAGTAGACATAGAAGAAGGAAACATATAATTGCACAAAAAAAAATAGATTAATAAAAAACGTATTTATTTCAATATGACCTTTACAATTAGCATTTAAGCACTTAAAACTTTTAGAATGTGGTGCATAGTCAAAGAACAAACATTTTTTAGATTTATACTCCAGCTTAGTAAGATTATATGGTCTAATTTATGGAAAGCCCACATAACCAAAAGTTCTTAACATAGTATAATCCAGTTTGACATTATGTAACATCTCAGAAGGTGATTTCAAATTCAAAACTAGAAACTTATTAGAAACGTCGTAATGAGGAAAACATCTTCGCAAATTTGTTGAGGCAAGCCAGCAATAGCTGGTAAAGCAAGTTCCATTTCTAAAACATGGCCATGCTTTTCTTTCAACCACACCATGTTGTCGGGGTGTGTGTAGATATGAAAGTTTGTGATTAATACCATTATTGTGAAAAAAATTCTCTAGCTGAATTAGAAAGAAATTTCTTAGCATGATCTATCTAAATAGCTTTTAAATTTTATAGCCATTTCCAGTTTCCATTAAATTGTTATATTGAGTTAAAATTTGTAAAAAATGAGATTTAGAGTGAAGCAAATATAAGTAGGTATATCTAATATATGCATAAACCAAACTACTGTAATATTTGTAGCTTGAATGAGAAAACAATTGGGGTCTAATATCTATAAAAATCATTCAAGAGGTGCAAAGAATGTAGTAGTAGAATCATGAAAAGGAAGTGTATGCATTTTGGCTAAGCAATATAATCACATAAAGTTAAAATAGAAGTTATGTTATTATTAGATTAAGTGCCACAAAGAAGATTACAAGTCCTTAAAATATTTTTAACTATTTGAATAGATGGGTGGCCCAATCTAAAGTGTCAAAGTCTTAGATTAACATATAAACTAGAAAGATAAGCACTACATGACACATGTGAATTAGATAAAGCAGTTGATCTCAAGGTAGTATCAAATACGGCTTTGTCTTTGATGGGGAAAGTATTTTTCGGACCTTGGTGGACCAAATGGAAAGATGCCATTTCAATGGTTAGGATGGCATCTGTACAGTATTTATTGAAAATTATGTATTTGACCCAAAACTTGATAAAATTGCAAACCGGTTCAGCTGGTCTGGTTCGATTTGAGTGTTAAGACCCGGTTTATTACTTTCGACGCTTCCACTCCATACACTTGCATCTACCTCCTCCACCTCTTCTTACTCTGCTGCTCCTTTGCTTCACTGCTCCGTTCCGATAAGGCTTTCCTTTTATTCCTCCCAAAGAAGAACTACATGTCCCAAGCTCCGCTATTTCCGTCAATTCACCTTTACGTGCGGCACCGCCATCACAGAGATCAACGAGACACAGTTTAACGACACTGTTTTGAAGGCTAACCGTCCCGTTCTCGTTGAGTTCGTCGCTAACTGGTGCGGTCCTTGCCGTTTGATCTCTCCCACTATGGAATCCCTAGCTCAGGTCTCTCTCGCCCTCCAAATTCCTTTTTCCTGAAGAATTTATCGTGCCGTTTTCTACTATCTGATAATATTAATTAATTCATTCGTTAATTAACAATAAATAATTCTTCTTTTGATAACAAAATTTAGAGTGTTGGTTAGAGTGTTGTCTTATTTCATGTCTCCATTGAATGAAACAAAAGTAAAAAAAAAAAACCAGTGTGAGTTTTTTAATAGAGAGATATTTGCCATGCTAGCAACACATACTTAAGCTTGGGATGACTTATAACCTTGATGAACCATGAAAGTAAGGACATGATTTTAAGAAATGCAACGCTTCTTGTCATATGAACAGAACTTCTTGCTGAATGTTCTTAAGGATTTTCTCTCAAACTGAAATGTTTTGTATCATAAATTGTAGGAATATGAAGACAGATTAACAGTGGCGAAGGTTGATCATGATGCGAACCCTAGGCTAATCGAAGAGTACAAAGTTTATGAGCTACCAACATTGATCCACTTCAAGAATGGACAGGAAGTTCCAGAAAGTAGAAGAGAAGGTGCAATCAACAAAGTTAAACTCAAAGACTATGTGGATGCTTTATTGGAATCAATCTCAGTTTCGTAGAGACGAGTCGAAATTCTGTTTCCCTCTCGGTTTGCCGGATTTTTACATTCTTGAGTAACTGTATAACATAAGCTGCAAATACAAGATGTTTTGTTTAAGTAAATTTGTGACTTTCTATCCCTTTTTGGGTTTTCCTTTGTTGTTTGATTAAGGTGTATAAATTTCTTCTCCTTTGACAGAAGTGTAATTGGTAATTTTGTTAAACAATCAAGAGGCTTAATGTAATTAGGGTTGTGAAATTTTATGTTATTACAAAATTTTATTCTACAAAATTGAAATCCTTAAATTGAGTGATTCATAACTCTATTTGCAGTATCCCCAGCACTACTACTTCTCTGCATGAATGAAAATGATGTTTATACAAAGTTATAGACAATTGTGGAAGTAGCAAATAATTCAATATATTAGAAATGTAAGTATATATAACTCACTTCAATAATAGAGCAGAGTAATAGATTGAAAAGCAAAAATGGTATGGCATAAAGGTAATTGAAGTATTACAGTGATCATTGTTCCAAAAGAGAAAAACCCAAATATTTAGAATAAAGATCTTATAGGACAGGAAGCTTAAAAATAGAGAAATTCATTGGGAAAAGGAACTTCTAAACTATTGGACTAATATTACGAACATTTTCTTACAGGGTGTAACACCCCCTCCCCCTCTCTTTCTCTTTCTCTCTCTTTCTCTCTCTAATGGCAGTGCGAATCCTCAAACCGAATTCATGTGCTCCTTGTCATCTCTTATTCTCCAAAAGGTTACGACTTTCAACTTCCACCACTCGTTCGGTTTCTCAAGCACCCACTTCTTCTTTTTCTTCTACGCACGTCGATGCCCTGATCTCCATCTTCACCAAACGACCCTTCACTCGAGACACCCCTGAACTCACCCAAAACAAAACAAAACAAATTGAGCAGTTAACATTACAATTAGAATTGTATCGTTATCAGTTAACAAAAAAATTAGAATGTTTAACGGAATAAATAGAGAGAAGTCATAGCAATTTTAGTAAGATAAAATTTTCTATTAGTCATAGCAAATTCACACACACACACACACACACACACACACACACACACACACACACACACACACACACACACACACACACACACACACACACACACACACACACACACACACACACACACACACACACACACACACACAGATATATATATATATAAAAGGACTCATAATTATTCCTATCAACAAGTGGTGGCTTACTTGATAACAAGAGGCTAAATATAACAAATTCCTGTCCATAACAAGAGGCTAAATATAACAAATTCCTGTCCAAGGTGGCTTACTGGACTAATATATATAAGGACTAATATATATAAGGACTCATATAGAACAAATATGCGTTGATTGCTTCAGCAGCTTTGCTCTTTTTGTTCCCTCTTATTTTTTTTTCTTTGCTGGTCATAATTTACTTTCAAGAGATGACCTTTTATGTCCAAAATCACTCTAATTTCTTTTGGTAATTCTTGAGGCTTATGGCTGATAAACTGTGAAGAACCATGGCTGATAAATTGTGAAGAACCTGGGAGTATTTTAATGCAAGAATTTGTGAAGATAATTTACCACTGATAAATTTTCAAGATTGATAGTGAAGAATACTTAGGCAGTTAGGCTAAAAAAGAAGTTAACCATGCTTATAATACGATGTTACCTTTGGAACAAGAAAAAATAACTCCCTTGGCCGATGCACAAGGGCGACAAGCGGATCAATGTCTGGAGCAACAGTTCTTGAAGCAAGATGTTTTAAAATTACTCTCAATGGTGCACCAAGGACAACCTCCCTCACTGATGCAATTTTCACCAAAAAGGATTGCCTTTGATATGCACATAATCGGAAACACCACCAATTATAAAAGACCAACATCAACAACCAAATAATTGAATCTAGAAATGCTTTTTCCCCATCCACAAGAATTGCAATTCAATGCAGAATAGATTCTAAGCATAGAATGATTAAAAATGTAATTTGATTGACATTTGAAAGGGTTTATATTTAGTATAATAAAGTAAATACATGAAATTCAATAAAGCATGAAGTACATGAGTTGACAGACCAGAAACTAATTTCCTGACAAATCAAGGCTTTGATATCATGTAGTGACCATCCCAAAAACTTAAGCTATTAGGTGAACGCACATGAATGCCTCTTATTATATCACTTAGTATAAGATATTTTACAAATCCTATCTAATATCTAATATAAATAACAAATGTAGATATTGATTCCTGAAATTAAAATAGAAAGGCAACAACTCCCCATAATAATGGAAATGCAATTCATCTCAACCATGATAACTATAATACCATGCTAAAAAAACAGCAGTTAGAAAGCTTATGATGGCAGGATATACAGAACCAGTTTGTACCTTGATTTGTAGGAAGCTTTGACAGATTTATTTTCAATGTTAGGTTAAGCCCATCCCTTGGAAGATCTTTAATTTGTACAGTAGCTCCGTATGCAGCTTTTATTGCGTCCATGGCTCCAAAAGGAAGTCCATTGACAAAGAAGGGACCCCTATTGTCAAGCTTGCCACCATCAGATTAGTTTTGGCATTGGGGAGGAAAAGGGTTGTCGGCGAGGAGCTGAGAAGGGCCCCTTCGAAGGCCTCGAGGATCATGAAGCCGCTCCGTAATCTGAGAAAATTGAACAAAAAAGAAACAGAATCGATGAATGAATTGGAGAGAGTGGAAGTAGAGTGGTGTGGTAATTGGCGAGAGAGTAATTAGTGACCTCGCGCTGTTGGCGGAGAAGCTCATCGATCTCATTGCGTAGCTGCTCCTCTGACTTCTCCACTGCAGTGCCTGCGTCGATGGTTGCCCCATTTCGTCCATTGCCTCCCGTCTGGTGTACCTGAACTCGGCCATGGCCCGATCTACGCCTCTACTTCGGCGGCGTTCTACCACTCCCTCAGCTCTGTCGTGCAGTGCCGTCTGCTACTTAGATGTCCAACCCAGACTTCGCCGTCACCCCAATCCAATTTAACTTCACATTTAAATTTGCCACATATGTTGATGAAAGTTTATTTGTGAACTTTTTATTATTTGTGAACCAACCTCTATATTTTTTATTAATTTCATTTATTACTTGGTCCATCAAGGACCAGAAGATACTTTCCCCACCGAAGAAAGCTCCATCAAACATGATAGAGACATTACAAGATAGAATTTAAGAAATGCCTAAAAATGTATCTTTCGATACAATTGAGACATTACAAGATAGAATTTAGAGATACCTTAAATTTTTAGCAATATGTGAAACATGCATAAGATTAT
Organism: Arachis stenosperma; assembly: GCF_014773155.1. NCBI lineage: Eukaryota > Viridiplantae > Streptophyta > Magnoliopsida > Fabales > Fabaceae > Arachis > Arachis stenosperma. The sequence goes on from NC_080383.1 coordinate 80,204,524, forward strand.
TCAGAGATGATGTAAGGCACCTGAATCAGGATACCAAAAAGTGTCTGAAATGGATGAAGGTGTAATAAGATATGTTCTTGGTGAAGGTTGGTGAAAAGGTGATATTGGAGGAGGTGGATTAGTATTTTAAGTAGGAAAAACAGATGATGTAGAAGCAGACAAATCGGGACCGTGATAATTTTGATATTATCTAAAAAAGAGTTGGAGAAGAGTGTCCAAGATGATGACACATTTGACATTTGTTGTCTAGAATTTGGTGGCCATGCATTGTGACCACCATGATCAAACCTTCTTTTTATTTCGTCCTCTTCAACCACCAAAGCTTTCTCAATTTTGAAAACACGGGTTCGAGAAAAATGATAGGGCATAATTTATCTGTGCTAAACCCAAAGTAGTTTGTCTGAACTTCTCAAGCATGTCTTCATATGAAATTAGGAGAGTTTTTACCTCTCGAATGGTGTAAATCTTTGGCTTGGCATGAACTATAGTGATAATAGAAGAAAATTCTTTTGGAAGGCCTTCACATATTGCCTCTGTGATCTTCTTAGAAACTACATCACGAACGATAGAAGAGAGTCAACTAATCGCTTAACATTGTTGAAGTAATCTGTGGCAGAGAGTCTTTGATTTTTGATATTCTTTAATTGCCCCATGAATGTCTCAGCTTAGTTTTGTTTGAAGAAACGAAATACTATTGAAGGCGATCTCATATCTCATGCAAAAGAACAACAGACCATCCTATTTTTAAAATCCGCATCTATTGATGATAACAAGTAAGAACTACTCAGATTGTAATTCTGTAAAAACCATTCTTGATGTTTAACAAATTAAACTTTTCCAGTAGCTCTGTCAGTCTCACTATCAAACTCAGAAGGTATCTTCTTAGCAAGAAGCTAAGATGATCAGGTAGATTCTAGCTGAGTCAAACAATTTTAATTTCTGTCATGTGACAAAATTGTCTTCATTCAATTTATCTGGAATTAAGTAGAGAAGAGATTTTTTATTTGAAGTTATGAGGGTCATTCTTTAAAAGGAATAAGAGACTTTGGATACCATGTGATGAACATGCAAAAGCTAGTGTATGTTGTATGAACGTGAAGAGGGAAATTGCATGTAAAGTATTATATTATTGAAATGATACTAGATGTTAATTTTTGCTATACATCACTGAGTATATGATATATATGCAGTAGCATTAGCTCCTTAGATCGACCAAAGCTATACTCACACGTAATTTGTAATAGACAAAACTGATTCTTTTATGTAAAATTGAGTCGAGTCAAGCGATATTCAAGTTTGCTCATGAAATCGAGTTTAACTCATTAATAATTAAGTCTATTTATAAAGTTTAAGTCAGATTCACAAAAAATTTATGAGTTGGGTCAAGTACACTAGTTGACTCAATAACATGAATATAATCTATAATTTTATATAAATAAATTACAATTTATATACAAAAAATACTATCAATTATATATGTTGTCTATCTATCAATTATAATTTATATCTTCTATAATAATTATATGTAAAAGTTATGTATAAAATTATATATTATTATCTTGAATTAAAAGTATAAAATTAATAATATAATATTAATATAAATAATTATATACATAATATATAATTGAGCCCATTTATGAAAAAAATGAGCTAATGAATTTATCCACATTCAAATTTGACTAATTTAATATATAAATTTAAATCCAGACTCAAATTTGACTCAAACTCATGATCTTTGCTAGTCAATTTATTAAGTTATTAACGAATCGAGATTGAGTTGGTTAATGAATCGACTTAATCCACTTTCATCCCTAGTTAAACTACTACTATCTATAAATTTGAATACTAAAAGTATAGTGGATACGTCAAAATAAAAAACAAAAGGAGTGAAGTCAATTACAATAATTACCACAAGTTTATATAGTCAGTTGTTTGTTGATAAAAATGGTTAAATTGAAAATAAATATTCTCTTCCACATGTACCTAAAATTGGTCATGCGCGGTGTGCCAATGGGTAATAACTTTGTTTGGTATTTGAAATGTGATGGTTGAAAAAATCATGAAGAAAAAATCATGAAAACCTGTCGAATAATATTTTTCATAAAAGTGTCAGTTATATACTGTCACAGAAATTACAACTTATGTATTCTGAGGTATTAATTTATATATTCTCAGAAGTCATAATTGATCAGAAGTTAGATCATCTTCTCATGCAAATCTTACAACTGGTGAGGGGTGTTTGTAGTTATATTTAATTTAGTTCTTAGAAAAAAATAACTTTTACTAGAATTTTATTGTAATTTTTTAATTGCTATAATTCTCTATAAATATGAGTTTAATGATAAGAAGAAAATAAAATCATCATTTAGCAAGTACTTTCAATAACTTATTTTTATATCAACGCCAATAGATTTGCAGAAAAAAATCAAATATTTTTTCCACTTTTTTTTTTAGTTTTCATTTATGCTTTTTACTTTTCTCTTCATTTTTTTTCCTTTTTTTATTTTTTCTTTCAGTTTTTATATTTCATTTTTTTGTAACATTTAACTATAGAATTCTGAAAAGTTAATATATTTATCTATATTTCAGCATTTTTTCCTTTTTTTTTCTCTTTCTTTTCTTTAATTTTTTATTGATATTTTCTTTGACCTGAACCCACAATGTTGTCGATCATTTTACATTGACGACTTGCAAACGAATCCGTAAAACAAAAATATAAAATAGTGCCACCGAAATTGAACATCGTGCGTAGGGTGATGATAATTAAGTGTAGCTTTTTCGATAAAAGACCAGTAACACATAAATTGACCAAAGAGAAAAGAGAATAAGCCACATGTATAGAGCTGAACGAAACTATGTCTATATATCAAACCTTTATAGAAAATTATTAAATAATGAAGCTGTAAGGTCTGATATTCATACCGCTAGGACAGTTTTATTCTTGATGTAATTGATTTTAAAATGACAATAATGCGAATGTCCATATGTCAATGATTTTATCGTTTCCTTTTGACCATTTCACATTCGTAGGAAAATGTTGTACTACTACTATGTATTGTTTTGGCTTCACTCATTTGGAAGAGAGTTGAAGTGTTCTCACTCAACTTACGACTAAGACCTCATATATATCATCATCAAGACTTTGAACTTTCAGATTGGCGAATAAATTTTATAAAATATATTATATTCCACTTTGTTGTTGGGAAGACTTACAACTACTTAAAATTCTTGTGTTTTGGTAATGAATAGAATTTTGTATTGAACAGTTAGAATGTCTAGAAAATTCTAATGTATTAAATACTTTAAAATTTTAATTTTCTTTACTGATTTTAACGAGTATTTTTAAGACACTTAGCAAAGGCGGCATTTGTTAAAAAGGAAAAAAATATATATAGACGTATTTGTTTCATGAATACTAGAAAATTAGAGTAAAGATTATATCCAATATACTAAATATTTTTATTAATTGGTGAGAGACAAAACTGTTAAAATTCGTCTTTATCTTTTAGATTAATATTATTAGTAAAATTATATTTGTAAGAATTTTAACTCTATAAAGTAAAGATTTCAAATGATATAAACAAGGGTTAATTAAGTCGACACATTTAAATGATTGAGGTTCAATAATGAAAAAAATATATGGGAAATTGTATAAGCTAGAAATTGTTCTTCCAATTTTTTAAAAACGAAACATTTTAAGATTAGGATTTAGTTAAGGACAAAAGATGTTAAATATAAAAGGTTCATATTCAAATAGATTAAAAACTTTATATTTTCAAAATATTTATTTATAAAAAATATATAAAAATTAAAAAAATTCTTAACATTGGCAACATTGACAAGCCAAGTTATTCCTACAGCAAAACGTTTAAGATTACATTATTTTTCTTTCAGTAAGTACCTTCCAAAATTTGATCTTGTGACTATTTTTACAACGAACTAGTGTATATTTTCGTAATTTGTACGCATTAATATATAAAATTATATAAAAAATTTTATTAAAAAATTAAATAAAATATATATATAACAATTATTATTGTAAATATTTTATAAAGATATAATTAAAATCAAATTTTAAGAATTTTTAATATTAAAAATATTACTATTTATCTTAACTAATTTAAATTTGTTAAATGGTCATCTCACTCGTTCGCTTAAGCAAACATTAGGAGTTCGAATCTCGTCTTGTGTGTATAGTAATTCAGTGGCTAGCGGTTGATCATTAATAAATAGAGTATCAATATATGATTAGACTTTACAGGAGTATTGAAACCGCGAGTACCCAACCCGTCTTTGCCCGGTCAGGACGGGTAATAACCCGACTTGAGGTGGCGGTGGCATTCGTTAGGGGCGAGTGTTTGAGCGAGGCATAACGAGGTCGGGTTTAGGGTGTATCCGCCCCAAAGTATATACATAAAAATACTTTTTAGAGATTAGGATTTGTCTCATGTCACATATTTAGTGATTCACAGTCTCAATCCATCCTCCATAGCTATGCCAAAGAGACCCAATCATCTTCATCCAAAGTTTTCTTCTTCTCTGCTTCTCTGTAGAAAGCGTCACAGCTCCTGTTGTCTCGCCACTGAGCCCAGCCGTTGCTACTGAGCCCGTCACCGTTTACCTTCACAGCTCTTGTTGTCACCACTGTTGAGCCCATCATGTCGTTGCTGAGCCTGTCGCTACCTTTTTGCTGAGCCCCTTTTCTCTAGGTAAATTCCTTAAACCCATTGCTACTTTCCTCCTGTTGAGCCCATTTTTTCCATAATTCCTCCCCCACTCTTTCTCTCTCTCCCTCCTTCCCTCCCCCCCCCCCCCCCCCCTCTCTCTCTTCCTATCACATTGTGAGTCTGTTAAGTTCTTCTCTTCATCCATAGACTCATCACTTGATTGTCACTGCAATCTTATGTGAGTCTGTCACCAGAGCCCCCTTTTTCCTTAGCATGTCGCTATCTTCCTCCTCTATCTCTCTATCTGCGGATATGGTCTCCTCTCTCTCTCTCTCTCATTATGAATGACTGAATCTTACTTAGGAAAGTTGTGAATTTATGTTGTATTTTTGTTGGTGAAATTGTTAATTTGTATTGCAATTTTGTTTACATACATGTAGTGAGTCTAATTTGCATTTCACTAATTTTTGTCCATATTATGTACTAATATTTTTCATGATTGATTCTAAGATTATTTTATATAAAAATAAATATGTTTCATGGTTGATTTTTTTATTGAAGTGTGCATGTTCTCATTACATTCGTTTTGCATTTTTTATTTTAAATTGTTATCGACTTTGAGTTCTAATTACTGAAATTGGCATATTGGAATAGTTTATATATGTTGATTGAGAATTATGATTTTTGTGATTTTGTTTGATTTATATATTGCAATAGTTTGCTCAATTTTTTAATAGGTGCTTTATATATGGTTTTCTTAGTTTTTCAATATAGGTGTTTTAAGATTATTTCATGGCTAGTAATGTTCGGGAAGACATACAAAGCACCAGTGCTGCTCCTAATGATATTGAAATTGAAATTTAGAGAAATGCTAATCCACTTCATGTTAAATTTATAATGATCAGACATTAATTTTTTTAATTTTATATTATTTGATGTTATATGAATTTTATGTTTGTATTTTAATTTATGTATGAATTTTAATTTATTTTATCTTAATTTATGTATGAATATATAAATTTTAAAGTGTTATTTAATTGTTATAAGGCGGATAGAGGTAGGGAGGGTACCCGCAGGAGAGGGTAAGGATACATCATTCTACTGTCTGCAGGTATAAGTGGGGCGAGTAGTTGAGAAGTTTAAGGGCGGCGGAGCAGGATCAGACAGGGCAAAAACCCACCCCACTGTCAACCTTATACATGGTGGATTAGTTTTTGACCTGTTCAGTTAGAAAATATTGTAGAAAAAAATAGTAGTTGACTTTAAAGTAGAATAATTTCTTATTGATAGCAATATTTATAGAGATTTGTTTTTGTTAAAATTTACATGCGACAATTTTATTTTTTAGTATCATATTCATTATTGAGGTCAAAATAATATGATCAATATTGTTACCTATTAAAATTTTACATTTTATGACATGATTTTTAACTTTTTAAATTTATAGGCTTATGTCGTTGCAAAAACTATTATGTGGGTTAATATTCCTTGATAACATTACTGAAATACCATCGTTGAGTATTAATTTATGAGAAGAGAAACCAACAACAATTTTTGTTATTTAATATATAATTTATTTTATTGTAAAATGAATTATTATTTACTGAATTGATAAATACATTTTCTTTTATTTTCTTACACCATTTTATTTGACAATGTTCTTGTGCAGTACACGAGATAAATAATAAAAATATATAAAGTATTTATTAAATAATTAAATAAAAATATATATAATAAGTATTACTATAAATATTCTATAAAGTTATAATTAAAATTATAGGTTAACAATTTTTTATGTTGAAAGTATTAAAAATAATTAGTATTTATTTTAATTAATTTGAGTTGGTTGAGTAGTCATCTCACTTGTCTACTTAAGGAAGTATTAAGGTTTTGAATCTTGCCTTGTGTATGTAACAACTCATTGGCTGGCGACAAATCCTTAATAAATGGATCTTCAATCCGTAATGGATTAGTTCTCAACTCGTCGAGTTAAAAAATATGGTGAAAAAAATAGTATTTATCTTAAAAGTAGAACAATTCTCACTGATAGCAATACTTGGGAAGATTTGTTTTTGTTAAAATTTAAATGTGAAAATTTTATTTGTTGGTATCATATTCACTCATGAAGTCAAAACAATATGAATAACGTTGTTACCAGTTAATATTTCACATTTTATGACATAATTTTTATTTTTCCAAAATTATAGATTTATGTCACTATAAAAGCTATTAGATTGATTAATATTCCTTAGTAATATTATGAAAACACTATCTATGAGTATTAGTTTATGTGAAAAGAAACCTTAATAACTATTGGAAAACAAAATTATTATCCCTAGATTAATAAATGTATTTTCTCCCATTTTTACACCAGCTTATTTGGCAATAATTACCATAAAAAAAATAAATGACAATACTATTTTATAATATGATGTATAAAATAATTTTTTATTTTAAAATTAATTCTAGTAAATAAGATAAAATTAAAAATAATTTTTTACACAAATTTAAATTTGACTTTAGAATTGATTAACAACTCATCTTTTTTAATTTTAATAACAAAAATAAAATTAATTAGCTACAAAAATTCGATATTTAATAATTTCGATCTTTTAAATTTTAATTCACACAAATTGGGTTAGAAATTAATTAAAACTTAATAATCAGTTATATATATATTAGTACGTAAATAATAATATCTAATGTATAATTGATTTTTTTACAAAATTAATGTATAATTTATTGAGGATTGATTTATTATCCATTTTTTTTTATAAATATTGTAGTATGTGAAAATAGTGATCTTATATTTTTATTATTATTTAAAAAATTATTCATAATTTTTTATTATGTAATTAACTTAATTAATAAATTTATTATTGCTTTTTCTACCAAAAAGATCATATTTATATTATTTATATATTTTTTAATACTAATAAATAAATAAATAAGTATTTATACTATTATATTTATTGTTCTAGATAATGGCTTAAGTTGTATGTTAAATAATATAAGTTACATTTTGTATATTAAATTCATTAAATTTAACCATATTAAGAGGAGAAAAATTATGTAATAAATCATATGTTATAAAAATTAGTTGATTTATAGATTAATGAATTTTATTAAAAATAAAAAAAATAATTTATCATATATAATAATCATTGATATATGTAGTATCATGTATATATTAGGATGATCTATTTTAATTATATGAATTATTATTATTATTATTATTATTATTATTATTATTATTATTATTATTATTATTATTATTATTATTATTATTATTATTATTCACTTTTTTATTATGTTAGTAAATAATATTTAAGACTAGAAAAGAAAAAAATATAATTAGAATTTTTTACTTTGATTAAAAAAATTTTCGTATGCATATCCGATTTTTATATATACTAAATGTAATAATATTTAATAGTATAGTATTTGTTACAATAATGACTAAAAATATTAACTCAAATGAGTAAGACTAACCTAAGATTATTGCTCGAATTCCAAATTTGAATTAGGTTCATTATCTTAGGACTCAATACAAATGAAGTCTACGTGTCCCATCTCAAATCGGCTTAAATCAAATTTTTGTTGTTAGTTAGAGATGGTAATGGATATTCGTGTAGGCGCGGCAAACTTCCTTTCCCGTCCTTCACTCCTGTTTTAAAAAAATATCCTCCGTCCCCTCTCTATCATCGTCACAAATTCATATTTAATTATCCTCTTAGAAAATGCAGATACTTACCATTATCTATAGATATTCTTTGAATTTTTTTTCAAAAAAAATGATAAAAAAATCATAATATAATAATTAATTTAATATAATTCAACACAATTCATAATATATTCATTATAAAAAATAATATTTTAAAATTAAATACACGAGGAGTATTAATAGCAAATAAGAACTTAAAATTATATGTAATCAAATTAAAATGATGTATTTAATATGAATCGTAAGAAAAAATTCTCGTTATTCAAATATAATATATGCTTTATTATTTTGTACGAAACAATATTAGTTTTAATTTATATATTATTATTATTGGATATTAAAAATAAACAGCATTTATATTATTAGTATTTTTCTGACCTTCCTCAATTCTAATCGTGATTAGGTCTAAATGCTTGCTTAGCTCATTAGAAATAAATATAATCTGATAAGTTTCTATCTAATAGTATTACATATTAGGATAATCATAGGAGAATTAACTTTAGCAAGTTAATGATACGATGTTTAATCACCACAAGAATGTTTTTATACAAAATTATCAATCATTTATATATGACTTCTAATAAAATAATATATTCAACATGGATGCTGTTTATTAACTAGAAAATAACAAATTGACAAAAAAATCTATAACAATGGGTATATTCATTTTAACAAATATTTTTCTATCTAATACTCTAAAAAATACACTGGGCACCCTAATTCACTATAAGAAAAAACGTTTATGGCCACACCTTTTTTTTGCTATGCTTTTATGAGGGTGGCGATTGAACAGAGATTTGGCCACTTTTTTTTTGCTACGCTTCAAAAGCGTGGCGAAAAGGATCAATAGCCACGCTTTTATGAGGGTGGCAATTGATGCGAGATTTGGCCACGTTTTTTTTGCCACGCTTAAAAAGCGTAGCCATAGAGAGAAACCGGTACGCTTTTAAAGCGTGGCAACAGGGTTTTATTATTGTGGCATTTGAAAAGCGTAGCCGTTTTCTACAAGCCTTTTGGCACGCTTCAAAAGCATGGCCAAAAGGTTCCCCCAAAAAAAATTTAAAAGGTGATGCGAGAAAATTGTCGGTAAAGAATTTCTCAAAGAAAATATCTCGTTGCAAGTATAATTCTAAACCAACAATGAATCCTCAAATCAAATTTAATATTGTTGTCACTAGTTCAACCCTAATAAAATAATCGAGAGTATTAAATCCAGGTCATTCTCCCTAGGAATTACAATGAAGTGCTTTATTATTGGCTTTGAAGGAATGTTTTGGAGTTTTTATAATAAGGAACAAGAAATGTAAATAGCAAAAGAATTAAGCTAATAACTAAGAAAGCTCTTGGCAAAGAATGAGAACTAGAAGTCCTATTCTCATTATTATCATCAATTGTGACCAGAATTGTCCATTGCTCCCACTTAGTTAACCTCTAACTATAAAGGAAAGTCAAGTGGAGATAATCAATTTAAGTCCACAAGTCCTAGTCAAATCATAGTAAAAGACTAGCTTTAGTAGCCTGCAAATCAACTAGCAACTTCCAATTATCAATCAACAAGAGAGTTTGATAACTCAAGAGTTTCTAATTACTCAACCCAAGTCAAGAGGAAGAAAATCTAACTTATACCTAAAAGAAATATTTCATCAAACACCTAGTGGGCATAAACATAAAGCATGGTAAATTGCAAGAAATAGAAATCTACAACTACCAATTGCAAGAAAACAATAATAACAACTCAAATGAACAATAAGTAACACAGAACATAAATTGTATTAATGGAAATCAAAAGAAAACAAGAATGCATGAACATTAAAATAACAAAATAAAGGAAATAACAAATAAAACTAAGAGAGCAAAGATGCAGGAACAAGAAATGGTAAAGGAAACTACATGAAATCAAGAATTAAAAGCTAGATTTAAGAGAAATTAATCCTAAGAACCCTAACATAATTCTAGAGAGAAGAGAGAGCTTCTCTCTCTAGAATTCTAACCTAAAACATGTTAAAAACTAAATTAAACTATGACTACTTGGTTCCTTCTCCTTTAATACTTGGGTTCAATAGCATCAGAAATGAGTTGGATTGGACCCAAAATGAGCTAGAAATCACTAGCCATGAGTTGCTTAAAATGGCCCACGCTGATCCTGGGATGCGCACGCATGGGCGATGCGTGCGCTTCACCTAAATGCCAGGAAACTATGAAAAATTGCATATCATTTTGAAGCCCCGAATGTTAGCTTTCTAACGCAACTGAAATTGCCTCATTTTGACCTTTGTAGCTCAAGTTATGATCGATTAAGTACGGAGAGGTCAGGATTGACAGCTTAACAATTCCTTCATTTCTTCATGAGTTCTCCATTTTTACATGCTTTTTCTTCATTTTCTCAATCCAATCTTTGCCTTCTAAACTTGAAATCACTTAACAAACATATCAAGGCATCGAATGGGAGGAAGGTGAATTAAATTTAGCAATTTAAGGGCCTAAAAAGCATGTTTTGTTTCTTAAGTACAATTAGGAGAAATCCACAAAACCATGCTATTTTAGTGAATAAGTGTAGGAAAAGTTGATAAAATCTACCAAATTCAATACAAGATAAACCATAAAATTGTGGTTTATCAAAAAGCTTGTGTACCTTTAAGCCCCGTAATTTGATCTTTCTCGCTTCAAAGACCCGTAAGCCCTAACCCCTCCTTCAAAATCCCCAACTCCTTCAGCAGCGGTAATAACCCTAACCCTCTCTTCATTGTGCTTGGCCCTCACCGCGACGACAACACTCTGATAAAGTCCCACTCTGACGATATTCCGTGAAGAACGTCGCTGTGCTCGCAATGCCTCCGCCGACAATCCCTCTTCCGGCACCCCTAACCCTCCTTCTGCAGTGACTATCTGTGGCGGTGACTCCTTCCGCTCATTTATCGTCGCAAACCTGCCGTCGATGCTTCCTTTGCCGTTGCTCCCTTTGCCGTTGCTCCCTTAGCTTCTGTCGCTGCAAACCCCTAACCCCTTTCATGCCGCTCCCTTCCTGCTTAGCTCTCTGGCAGTGACTCTCCAGGCATTCATCGATCTTAGCTTCTTGCTTCTTTATAAGTCCTTTTCTTATTCCTTTCTTTTATTTCTTTTCCTATTACACACTTTCCATATTCTAATTGTATTCACTTTCATTCGGGAATCTTTGAAAAAGTTTTAAAACTTGCGATTTTCTATGTTATTATTGAACTGCAGGATAGTTAGAGAGTACATGTGTGAACTTAATGCTGTATGAAGAACACTGATTAAGAACGCATCACAGGGTAGGTACAATGTCTTTTGGAGGGTTGGAAGTTTAATTTTATTTTTATTTTGAAAGGGATTAATCATAAATCAACGTTCTGTTTCTTTTTGGTCGAGTTTGTCTTAATGATTTAAAAAAAATTACCAACACAAAATGACATGATAAAAATGTATTTCTACAAAATTTCGGTTGTCACATTTATTCAAATATTAATTTAAGTTAGTTCTTCAGAGAGAATAATTTTAAACAAATTAAAAGCAAGTAAGGTTGACTTGAGTTTATTAGATTTATATGATCTTAACTGATATAATAGTAGAATAAGAGTCCCCCGACAAATCTTGCATATGAATTGATTTCAATTTTCACATTATATGTGCTTAGCGTTGAGAACAAGACACTGGAGATTATCTAAACTTGGGTTTCCACCTTTCTTTAGCACAAATAAATTATGATTTGAATCTTAGCATTTTAGTAATGACTTAAAGTACATTAATTTAATTTTTCATTTTCTTTATCATTAGATGCTGAAAATCATTGTGTTTAAAATATAATGGATACGGTGTACTAGATTCAAATAGAAGTTATGTGTATAGGATTAAAATAAAATTGGGGTAATTACATAAAGATAATAATGTCTATTTTTCACTTATTTTTTATTTTTATTTTTATTTTTATTGTGGTAATTACATTGCTTTACTATTTTCTTGCTCAAGGAAGAAAAGTGTGGAGTTTTTTTCATGGCTCACTCAATTATTTGACGAGGTTAGAAGCTATGGATTATTCATTCTTTGTTTCTTTCAACTTTAATTTGCTGCTGAAATTCAGTGGATTCATAGCTATTAAGCATAGTTCTAACAAGTGAGGAACTTTGCCTCCCTTATTTTTGTCTATTTCTGGCATTTGTTTTGATATTTTGAATTTTTCTTTCTTTCACCCATCATGTTTATCATATCATTGTTATAATTCTTTGTAGGTTTAGACGGATTATTCATCTCCATTCAAATGTTCAAATGCATCAATTACAGATGCTGCAGGAAAGACACATTGTGAGTTATAAGGCGGATTATTCATCGCAATTTGATAAAAGTAAAATGGAAAAATTAGTCATGATTAGTCTTATTTATCTTCTTTCCCAAAGCTAAATTAGCATTTGCTTTGGATTTGATTTTTTTTTTAGTGCATTTAGCTGCTTAATGTTAGTGATCTTAATGGCTAAGAACATTCCCTCATATTTCTATTTTTGATGAGTTAATGTGCTACTGGTTCTAAAGTTAGTTTTCTCAGATGCACTCTTCATGAATGACTTGGATAATCCTCACATGGCAGAGATTAAAGTAATGATTGCTGAACCAAAAAGGTAAAAGCTTTAATTTTCATGTCATAAACTAGTTTTTAACATATTTGGTTCACGGTTCACCAGATTTTTTCTAGTCCTTTTTACTGGATTTGTTTCATAGATCATTTCTTATTGAAAATGAATGCCATTCCTTTTTATTTTATCTTAATAAAAAAATAATCATAAGAAAAAAGAACTACAACTTCATCCTTAAAAAGTTCGAGATAACATATTCATCCTAGAAATAGACAGCGAGTGATTAATTTCCTAAACTTTACATCCTGGACCAGTTTTGTTAGAGGGCCAAACTGTGTTTTGTGATAATGTGACAAAATCACAGATTTTTTTAGGGACAAATATGTTTATACCTCGAAATTTTCAGGGATAAGATTTAGGTTTTTTTCCCCTTAATAATAATAATTGGTGGTGTAACTGTTTAGATGCTGAGGAAATTTAGAAATTTTACTAGCACAGCCAGCTAAAGTAGTTTCTTTGTAGCCCCATTCTTTGTGGCATCAAGTTATTAGTAGTAAGTATGGCTTGAATGAAATGGTGGGATATGCTAATATTGCTATCCATATGCTACTCATTCTGATTCTATCCGCTGGAAATTAATTTCTCATTTTTTTATTTTTTCTACCTCCAAACCTTTTCTTTCCTTGAAGGTGGATGATTGTTCTCACTTTCACTTGGAGGAGGATCATCGTGTAGATGTTGTCTTTTATATTAACTTTCCTCATTTATATCGTCTATTATCCTTGCATAACTCTCCTATATAGAATTGTTATATTGTATATGTTTCTTCCTTTTCTTGGAAATTTTACCTTTACAGGTCACCTAAATATTAGAGAATTCTTTGAGAGTCACTCTATTGGGTCTCCTTGAAGTTGCTGCTTTGTCATCTAACCCTGAACAAAGGTTGTGTTAACTTGATATATTTGGTATGTTTACTTGTCAATCTTAGATCAGGTTTTGTTGATTACTTTTTCTGCTTTGGGAACAGTGAAGGTAGAATCTTTTTTGGCAATATCCAGTATATGTCACTGTTTTGAGGGTAACCTGAAACTGTAAGTCGATATCGGATGAGATCTGCAGTGGTGGTCGGCGCTGCTATGTCCGACCTGTTTAGAGCTAGTGGCCGGAGCTGTTGTGTCTGACTTGTTGGATCTGGTGGCCGAAGCTGTCGTGTCCGACTTGTTGGATCTGGTGGAGCTGCTGATCCTTGATCACTGGAGGGTGGTGGTACCTGCAAGAGACTCCGATGCTTAAGTTAGCACGGGCTTTAGGCAAGTTTTTAGTATAGAATCAGAGTATGAGTTATACCCGGGTGCTCCAGTGTATTTATAATAGTGTGGAGTGACCTTTCTGGAGATAAGATAGTTATCTTATCTTATCTTTGAGTGAAGTTATCTTATCTTTAAGGGGGACCGCCTTTATCTTTCTAGGCTTTAGTTGCCTTTAGATTTGGGCTGGGTTTCTTCGTTTGGGCCTTCTTTGGGGTTCTCTGGCAATTTTGCCGAGCTCTTTGAGAAGAGGTCGGGAACTTCCAGACCTGAAGAGGTCGGTCAACTTGTTCTTTAATCAGTCCGGGTCGTACAGCTCGACCTCGGGCATGAACAACCACTATATGGTGTTTTTGGTTGAACCACAATTTAGATGTTTGGCCTCATTTTGTGTAATGCTTATGATCTTTTTAGAGTTCTTACAATATCAGAAATTCAGAATATTAAGAGATTAGAAAGCTATGCTTCACTTATCTTTTAGTGCATTTAGCTGTCTACTGTGTCTAATGTTACTCGCTAGTTGGTTTTAATCTATACTTATGCACCTGAGAAAACTATGCAGGTAGTAATGCTGGACATTGTACCAGGAAACTCATGAAAAAGTGCAAAAATATTGTGTCGGATCATGAAGATCTTTCAACAATGAAACCTGCAGAAGTTATCACCAGTGGTGTTACTGAAACCCAAAAGTCAGAATCATTTGCTATTCTAGTTTGGGAAGGGGAAGAATAAGAGGACAAGGACAACAACAATGAAGATGAACTACAAAGTGGTAACATTCCTTTTTCTTCTTACTTGTTTTCAGCACTTTAAATTGCATAATTGTCTTTTATTCCTTTCTATGCATGTGTGGCTGCTCCTTATGAATAAAGCATAGCCTGAATTTTGAATTGTAATATGTTGCTGTGACATTATGACTACCATCTTGAATTTTGTTAGTCAAAGTAATTAAGGAATCATGATCATAAACAAACAAAGTCATTAAAGAAGAACTTAGCATGGGCATATAAGTATTGGAAGGCTAGTATGATTAACTGTTGCTCAATTACATTTGAATTTATTTAATTGAAGTTTTCATCTAGGACATTTTATGAAATTTTTTGAAATCTTGAAAACTTTGAAAAAGCAAATGCAATTAAGGCAAGAAAAGAAAAAGGGAAAGAATGAGAAAGTTGAAGGCTCTGAGTACCAATGACAATTGTCAAGTACTTGTGGTATTTATGTATCAAGCAAAAAGTTTGAAAACAAAACACTTAGAGTCAACACTAGTCTCAAGTGCAAAAGCACTCCCTCAAAGCTCAAGGCTCTGAGCATCAATGATTAAAGAGTAAAGAAATGAAACAAATGAACTTTTAAAAAAGGTCCTCTAATTAAATGCTTGTGGTGCTTATGCATCAAGTGGTAATACTTGAAAACAAAGCATTTAGAGTCGTAGCTTTTCAACTCATGGTGCAAAGCACCCAAAAGCATAAGCTAAGTAGAGAAGTAAAAGCTTGTTTTAAGGAAGGAACATAAAGAAAAGATTTCATAAAATGAGCTAGATAGAAGCATCAATCATTTGAATTTCTTTTGTGATTGTAGCATTTATAAAAAACTTGCCAACCATGAACATTAAGTTGCTATTCTTCTCACCTTGGATTGTCAAACTATATTGCATTATTCTTTGCTTGCTTGGGGACAAGCAAGATTTAAGTTTGGTGTTGTGATGACAAGTCATTTTAGGCTAATTTCACAAGCCTTTTTCCTTCATTTTCACCTAGTTTTCATACATTTCTTAGGCAATAAGTTAGTGTTTGAATAAGAATTTCATGCTTGTCTTGATTCAATCAAACATTGTTGATTTTATGCATTTTCATGAGATTTTTCAAAGATGTAGTTGATAATATGAATGATGCAAGATCTGATGATTATGCCAAGGCTTTGATATATCTGTTTGATTGATGGCAGGTGAAAAGATGAAAAGAAAAAGTAGATAAATAAGCAGTGCAGAAGAACACTGCGCTCAATTGAAGAACGCTATGCTCTCTAGCGACGCGCACGCGTACAGGACGCTTACGCGTAGGGCAAGAATTTTCGATGATCCATGCGTACGCATGCATGACGTGTACGTGTGCATGACGCGTACGCGTGGGTGTGATCAGCGCTCGCTTACAAAAGAGCGCTATGTTCTATTTGAACGAGTGCGTGCGACGCTTTCAAAAAAATGGATTGAAGATTTGCCACCGACACATACGCGTGCATGACGCGTACGTGTGGATGTGGTGTTTGAGAAGAATTACGCAAACACATGAACCAGGCAGAAGCATGGAAATGGCACTTTTTGAAAGCCACGCGTACGCATGGTGGATGCGTACTGGTGGGGAACGCCCATAGCGCGGACATAGTGCTCATTTAAAGAACGCTGCAAGGGACGCGTACGCGTGGGTGACGCATACGTGTCGATGTGCCAAAATGCCAGGGACGCGTACGTGTGGCCGACGCGTACGCGTCGGTGAACGAGCACTACATTGTCTTTAAAAATGCTATGTTCTCCTGAGAGCAGAATTGTGATTCAATTAATTTCGTTCCAAGCCCATTTGAACAAGCAAGCAAGCCCATTCATATCACTCAATTAAGGCCACAAGAATAATTTAGATTTAATTTTGATTTGATTGTAATTTGTTTTAAATTTCTTTAATTTATAATTTAGAAAAGTCTATATAATGGCATTAGTTTCAAAGAAGTAGGGACAGATGCAGTAGTAGTAGTAGTAGTAGTAATAGTAGTAGTTAACCATTCAGGAGGAATTGAGATCCTGAGTTAGTGTCGCTTTTGGATGAGAGACATGCACTTAACCTCTTCTCATGACAATTAGATCAAGGAATTGGCAAGATTGATTGTGATTAGAGAGATTGGATTGCCAAGGAATTGGGATCCAATCAATTTTAATCCGCCATAGATCTACTCATATGATTGAGAAAGGAGTTGAGACCCATTTGATTCATTGTGGATTATGATATCTCCAATCCCTAATGAATCTTTCTCTCTGTTATTTCTGTTCCATTTAATTTCCCAGCACCCAGTCCCTTTACATTTGATGCAATTTATATTCTGCACTTTAAATTCCTGCACTTTACCTTCTGATTATCAGTTTCACTCAAATCACCAACTGTCAGCTTAACTAAATTTATCATCTAACTAAAATTCCTTAATCCATAAATTCCTGTGGGATCGACCTCACTTCTGTGAGTTTTACTACTTGATGCGACCCGGTACACTTGCTGGTTAGTTTTTGCGAAATCGATTTTCCCTCATCAGTGAGTTAAGAGATGGTGATGGAGCGGAGGATCTTTTATCACCTTTTATATTTTGATTATTTTGTTGTAGTACTCTCTCCTTTGTATCTTAGACTTTTCTGCCATAGAGTCTTGATTTGAAAGACAATAAGTATATGCTATTTTAACTCAAAAACTCTGTATTGTCTGTATTTAACTAGTCAGCCTAAACTCCGCGGACTACGGATAGTGTTCTATTGATTATCATACTTACATATATCTATCTTGATTAATATCGTATTATGTTGTATCTTGTTCCTTTACACTTATAGTTATCGAGTGAACGCTTTTGAGCTTTATTTCGTCATCGGGCTCCTCGTATTATTATTCCTTTCTATCTATATATATATATATATAATTGTATAAGCCTTAGAACTGTCGTGGCACTTTGTTATCTTTTGCTTTACGGCATGAGGTAAGGCTTAGGGTGATAGGGTGTTACATTTAGTGGTATCAGAGCAGTTCGTCCTCGTTAGCTTGAGGGATGAACCGATTGTGCTTCATTGCATACCCTGTGTCATTTTCTTTTGTGCTATTTAGGTTATCTGCTTGATATTGCATAGCATGCTTGTTTGTGAGTGCCTTTTTGAGATAATTGAAGCACTAGGCTTGAGATATTGAGACTGATAACCTTGATAACGATTGTTTAGTGTAGACAGAAACCTAAATGGCCACTTACGGACAAGGTTGTACGCATACACGGAGAGACAATGATGGTAATCAACTCGTTAATGAACATGCCGAGTTTATGGCGGCGATGGCCAACCTAGAAAATGCCATAGAAGTGAATGCTGCTACCACTATGCAAGCTATGGAGTGAATGGGTCAACCGATTGTAAATTGAAATGGAAAGGGAAATAAGAATGGAGAAGGAGTTGGTAACAACTTGGGAGGTGCTCCGATGACCTTAGCTTCCTTCCTAAAGGTTCATCCACCAACTTTTAGAGGGACGACCAACCCTACTGAAGTAGACAATTGGTTTCAAGCCATGGAGCATGCTCTGCAGGCCCAGCATGTTCCGAATAATCAATTTGGAGAGTTTGCAACGTACCAACTTTTAGGAGAGGCTCAACATTTGTGGCAAGGAGAATGCCGATTGCTACAACTTTGGAACGCTGACATTTCTTGGGACGTATTTTAGACGGCCTTCTACAAGAAGTATTTCCGGAATCAGTAAGAGATGTTAGGGAGTGGGAGCTTATGCAGCTGAAGCAAGGCTCACTATCCGTAGCCGAGTACACTAGTAGGTTTGAGGAACTCTGTAGGTTCTCTAGGGTGCATCAGGGTGCCCCAGAATCCTGAGAGTTGGAAATGCATAAAGTACCAAGGAGGTTTGAGGGAAACATCATGAGCACTATGGCTCTTGATGACAAGTCATCTTATACTAGATTTTCAAGCATTTTTCACTTGTTTCATTAGGTTTTATGCACTTTCTTGCATTATAAGTAAGTGATTTGGAGTGAATTTGCATGGTTATGTCAATTCAATCAACCATCATTTATTAACACAAAATCAAAAGGTTTAAGCTAGAATTAATTGGTTTTTGAATGATTTATGAATCTTGTAAATTTGGTGATGCTTTGTTTGGTTGGTTTGATTAATTGTAGGTGAAGAAAAGAAAGAAACAAGAAAAGCGTGCCCATAAAAGCGTGGCCTATGATAGAAAAGTGTGGCACTCACTCAAGGAAGCAAGCATAGCGCTCAAAAAGTGAGCGGAGCGCTCAATAAGTGAACGCTAGCAATTAAAGACCAAGGCACGAAGGCACAAGGCCAAGGCGCTGCGTTGAGAGAACAAACGGAGCGCTACAAAGAAACAAAATTTACAAGGCATCAGCATGAGCGCTCAGTTAACTCTTTTAACTTTATCGTGGCTTGGCACAAAGAAAATCAAGGTGCGACTTCCACAAATGGGGCAGCCAAGGTTCGAACCCATGTCTACAAAGGAGCACCCCATGAAGAAAAGAAAAGCGTGCTACAAGGCCTGGCAAGGAAGTTGGCCAAAATGGCTTCACCAAGAATCGAACCATGCACACAAGGGAAGCAACAAGTAGCGCTACATTACTTTCACCAACTGAGCGCTATACAATTGAAGCTTGGCACAAGGAAATTGGTTCCAAATGGGAGAGCCAGGATTCGAAATTGGAAATCATGCTCAAAGGCAAAAGGGCGCCGCGTTGTTTCTTTTAACTGAGCGCTAGTGCCTAAGGAATTGTTGGCACAAATAGAGCTAGCAGGGCTCGAAAGTGGGAGCCTCAAATCCAAGCAAGGGGCGCTCCATTTCCTTACCTCACTGAGCGCTACCATGCACAAGGAAATGGGCCTGGCACGAGACAAAAATTGGAAGGCACACAAAGCCATTGAGCGCTGCGTTCAAAATCACCAACGGAGTGCTACAATTAAAGCCTGATTCGAAGCCTGGGACAAGGCCAGTGAGTGCTACGTTTGCTCACTTAACCGAGCGCTCCACTGGAGCTGGCCTTGGTTCACATTTTCAATCGAAATCCAATTTGGATCCAATTCTTCACCAAATTGAAAAGCCCACTTGATGAGCGGATAATTTATACGCTTTTTGGCATTGTTTTTATATAGTTTTTAGTAAGTTTGAGCTACTTTTAGGGATGTTTTCATTAGTTTTTATGTTAAATTCACATTTCTGGACTTTACTATGAGTTTGTGTGTTTTTCTGTGATTTCAGGTAAATTCTGACTGAAATTGAGGGATTTGAGCAAAACTCTGAAAAAGGCTGACAAAAGGACTGCTGATGCTGTTGGATTCTGACCTCCCTGCACTCGAAATGGATTTTCTGGAGCTACAGAACTCTAAATGGCGCGCTCTCAACGGCGTTGGAAAGTAGACATCCAGGGCTTTCCAGCAATATATAATAGTCCATACTTTATTCGAAGAATGACGACGCAACTTGGCGTTGAACGCCAAGTACACACTCCTTTCTGGAGTTAAACGCCAGAAAGACGTCATAATCCGGAGTTGAACGCCCAAAGCACATCATAACTCGAAATTCAACTCCAAGAGAAGCCTCATCTCGTGGATAGATCAAGCTCAGCCCAAGCATACACCAAGTGGGCCCCGGAAGTGGATTTATGCATCAATTACTTACTCATGTAAACCCTAGTAGCTAGTCTAGTATATATAGGACCTCTTACTATTGTATTAGACATCCTGGATGGTATTTTCTATCCTGTGATCACGTTTAGGGGGCTGGCCATTCGGCCATGCCTGAACCTCTTGCTTATGTATTTTCAACGGTGGAGTTTCTGCACACTATAGATTAAGGGTGTGGAGCTCTGCTGTACCTCAGAGATTAATGAAGTTCTATTTTCTTTTATTCAATTCCTCTTTTATTCTTATTCCAAGATATTCATTCGTACCCAAGAATATGATGAATGTGATGAGCTAATAACTCTCATCATCATTCTCACTTATGAGCGCGCGTGATTGACAACCACTTACGTTCTACATGCAACACAAGCTTGAATGTGTATCTCTTAGATTCCCCAACAGAATCTTCGTGGTATAAGCTAGATGGATGGCGGCATTCATCTGGATCCGGAAAGTCCAACCTTGTCTGTGGTGTTCCGAGTAGGATCCTGGGAATCCGGAAGGTCTCACCTTGTCTGTGGTATTCTGAGTAGGATTCCGTTCATGAATGACTGTGACGTGCTTCAAACTTTAACCTGCTGGGCGTTAGTGACAAACGCAAAAGAGGGATTCTATTCCAGTAGGAGCGGGAACCAACCGGTGATTGGCCGTACTGTGACAGAGTGCGTGCATTAGCTTTCACTGCGAGGATGGGATGTAGCTATCAACCATGGGTGATGCCTCCAGACTGGTTAGCTGTGCGAGTGACAGCCGTGCAGGTTATTTCCCCGAGAGGAATGAAAGTAGCCACAGCTGATAGTGAACCCCTATACAAGGCTTGCCATGGAAAGGAGTAAACTCAGGATTGAATTGAAGCAATAGGAAGGCAGGCGTCCGAGAGCTCTACAGCACCTCCATTCCGCTTATCTGAAATTCCTACCAATGAATCTGCATAAGTATTTCTATCCTTTTATTATTTATTTTATTATTAATATTCGAACTCACCATAAACAGATTTAATCTGCCTAACTGAGATTTGCAAGGTGACCATAGCTTGCTTCATACCAACAATCTCTGTGGATTCGACCCTTACTCACGTAAGGTTATTACTTGGACGACCCAGTACACTTGCTGGTTAGTTGAACGGAGTTGTGAAGGAAGGTCAATTTCTAAAAAAGAATAATTTTATAATGATGCCAAAAGGCACAAAATAGGAATCACAATTTCGTCCACCAAGTTTTTGGCGCCGTTGCCGGGGATTGTTCGAGTATGGACAACTGACGGTTCATCTTGTTGCTCAGATTAGGTAATTTTCTTTTCAAAAATCTTTTTCAAAAATTTTTCTTTTATTTTTTCGTTTTTCCAAAAATGTTTTTCGAAAAAAAATTAAATAAAAATACAAAAAAATCACAAAATTATAAAAATCAAAAATATTTTGTGTTTCTTGTTTGAGTCTTGAGTCAAATTTCTAAGTTTGGTGTCTTGCATGTTTTCTTTGCATCAAAATTTTTCAAAATTATGTTCTTGATGTTCATCATGATCTTCAAAGTGTTCTTGGTGTTCATCTTGACATTCATAGCATTCTTGCATGCATCTTGTGTCTTGATCCAAAAGTTTCATGTTTTGGGTCATTTTTGTGTTTTTCTTTAAAAATTCAAAAATCAAAAATATCTTTTCCTTATTTCCCTCCACAATTTCGAAATTTTGGGTTGACTTGGTCAAAAATTTTTAAAATTAGTTGTTTCTTACAAGTCAAGTCAAAATTTCAATTTTAAAAATCTTATCTTTTCAAAATCTTTTTCAAAAATCATATCTTTTTCATTTTTTTTTATAATTTTCGAAAATTTCAAAAATCTTTTTTTTTCAAATATTTTCAAAATCTTTTTCTTATCTTTATATGTAATTTTCGAAAATTCACTAATAATTAATGTGATTGGTTCAAAAATTTGAAGTTTGTTACTTTCTTGTTAAGAAAGGTTCAATCTTTAAGTTCTAGAATCTTATCTTGTAGTTTCTTGTTAGTGAAGTAAATAATTTTTAAATTTTTGAATTAAATCTTTTTATCTTTTATGTTATCTTTTTCAAAAATTTTATCTTTTTTTCAAAATTTGATTTTAAAATATCTTATCCAACTTACTATCTTCTTATCTTTTTAAATTTTGATTTCAAATCTTTTTCAATCAACTAACTAACTTTTTGTTTGTTTCTTATCTTTTTCAAAACCACCTAACTACTTCTCTTTCCTATTTTCGAAAATATCTCTCTCTTTTTCAAAAATTCTTTTTAATTAATTAATTGTTTCATGTTTTAATTTTAATTACATTTTACTTCTAATTTTCGAAAATCACTAACTACTTTTTCAAAATTATTTTCGAATTCTCCCTTCCCCTTTCTTATTCTATTTAATTAATTAATTACTAACACTTCTCTTCACCTCTCTTCTTCTAAAAACCGAACCTCCATTCCTCTTCTTCTACCCCTTTCTTTTTCTACTAACATAAAGGAATCTCTATACTGTGACATAGAGGATTCCTTCTTTCTTTTTGTGTTCCCTTTTCTTTCATATGAGCAGGAACAGGGGCAAAGGCACTCTTGTTGAAGTTGATCCAGAACCTGAAAGGACTCTGAAGAGAAAATTAAAAGAAGCTAAATTACAACAATCCAGAAGCAACCTTTTAGAAAATTTCGAACAAGAGGAAGAGATGGCCGAAAATAATAATGATAATGCAAGGAGAATGCTTGGTGACTTCACAAAGCCAACATCCAAGTTTGATGGAAGAAGCATCTCCATTCCTGCCATTGGAGCCAATAACTTTGAGCTTAAGCCTCAACTAGTTGCATTAATGCAACAAAACTGCAAGTTTTATGGACTTCCATCTGAAGATCCCTATCAGTTTTTAACTGAGTTCTTGCAGATCTGTGACACTGTAAAGACAAATGGAGTTAATCCTGAAGTCTACAGACTCTTGCTTTTCCCTTTTGCTGTAAGAGACAGAGCTAGAGTATGGTTGGATTCACAACCCAAGGATAGCCTGGACTCATGGGATAAGCTTGTCACTGCATTCTTGGACAAGTTCTTTCCTCCTCAAAAGCTGAGCAAGCTGAGAGTGGATGTTCAAACCTTCAAACAAAAAGATGGTGAATCCCTCTATGAAGCTTGGGAAAGATACAAGCAGTTGACCAAGAGATGTCCATCTGACATGTTTTCTGAATGGACCATATTAGATATATTCTATTACGGTCTCTCTGAATTTTCGAAAATGTCATTGGACCACTCTGCAGGTGGATCTATTCACCTGAAGAAAACGCCTGAAGAGGCTCAAGAACTCATTGACATGGTTGCAAACAACCAGTTCATGTACACCTCTGAGAGGAATTCCGTGAACACTGGGGTACCTCAGAAGAAAGGAGTTCTTGAAATTGATGCCCTGAATGCCATATTGGCTCAGAACAAAGTGTTGACTCAACAGGTCAACATGATCTCTCAGAATCTGAATGGATTGCAACATGCATCCAATAGTACTAGAGAGGTAGCTTCTGAAGAAGCTTATGATCCTGAAAACCCTGCCATGGCAGAAGTTAATTACTTAGGTGAACCTTATGGAAACACCTAACTCATCATGGAGAAATCATCCAAATTTCTCCTGGAAGGATCAACAAAAACCCCATCAAGGTTTTAACAATGGTGGACGTGCAAGGCTGAATAATAGTAAGCCATATCCATCATCTTCTCAGCAACAGACAGAGAACTCTGAACAAAACAGTTCTAATTTAGCCAACATAGTCTCTGATCTGTCAAAGGCCACTTTCAGTTTCATGAATGAAACCAGATCTTCCATTAGAAATCTGGAAGCACAAGTGGGCCAGCTGAGTAAGAAAGTTATTGAAACTCCTCCCAGTATTCTCCCAAGCAATACAGAAGAGAATCCAAAAGGAGAGTGCAAGGCCATTGATTTAATCAAAGTGACCGAATGCACTAGGGAGGAGGAGGACGAAATCCTAAGGAGAAAGACCTCCTGGGACGTCCTTCAAGCATGAAGGAGTTTCCTATTAAGGATCCAGAGGAATCTGAGGCTCATCTAGAGACCATAGAGATCCCATTAAATCTCCTTCTGCCATTCATGAGCTCTGAAGAATATTCATCCTCTGAAGAGGATGAAGACGTGATTGGAGAGCAAGCTGCTCTATATTTAGGAGCTATCATGAAGCTGAATGCCAAACTGTTTGGTAATGAGACTTGGGAAAATAAACCTCCCTTGCTCATTAGTGAACTAGATACTTGGATTCAGAAAACTCTACCTCAAAAGAAACAAGATCCTGGCAAGTTCTTAATACCTTGTACCATTGGCACCATGAGCTTGAAAAAGCTCTATGTGACCTGGGGTCAGGGATAAATCTTATGCCACTCTCTGTAATGGAGAAGATGGGGATCATTGAGGTACAACCTGCCTTGTTCTCATTACAATTGGCAGATAAGTCCATAAGACAAGCTTATGGATTAGTAGAGGACGTGCTAGTAAAGGTTGAAGGCCTTTACATCCCTACTGATTTCATAATCCTAGATACTAGGAAGGAAGATGATGAATGCATCATCCTAGGACGACCTTTCCTAGCCACAGCAGGAGCTGTGATAGATGTCAACAGAGGTGAGTTAGTCCTTCAATTGAATGGGGACTACCTTGTGTTTCAAGCACATGGCCATCGCTCTATGACAAAAGAGAGTAAGCATGAAGAGCTCCTCTCAGTTCAGAGTCAAGAAAAGCCTCCACAGTCAAACTCTAAGTTTGGTGTTGAGAGGCCACAACCAAACTCTAAGTTTGGTGTTCAAACCCCATATCCAAACTCTAAGTTTGGTGTTGGGAATACCACACTTAAATTGACCTGATCACCTTGTGGTTCCATGAGAACCACTGTCAAGCTATTGACATTAAAGAAGCGCTTGTTGGGAGGCAACCCAATTTTATTTATCTAATTTTATTTTATTTTGTTTCTTTGTTATTTTTGTGTTTTATTAGGTACATGATCATGAGGAGTCACGAAAAAATCAAAAAATTAAAAACAGAGTCAAAAACAGAAGAAAAAAAATTTTTCACCCTGGAGGCGCACAGGCTGGCGTTCAACGCCCAGAAGGAGCATCTTTCTGGCGTTCAACGCCAGAACAGAGCATCTTTCTGGCGTTGAACGCCCAAAACAAGCAACAACCTGGCGTTTAACGCCAGGATGCGCACACAGAGGACAATCTGGCGCTGAACGCCAGAAACAAGCATGAAACTGGCGTTCAACGCCAGAAACGTGCATAACATGGGCGTTTAACGCCCAGAACTAGCATCAATGGGCGTTTGAACGCCAGGATGATACATCAAAGCATGTTACATGCCTATATGGTGAAGGAATGGTATTTGTTTTCACCTCAGGATCTGTGGACCCCACAGGATCCCCACTACAGGATCTGTGGACCCCACAGGATCCCCACCTACCACATTTCTTTTAATCCTATTCACACTTTCCTAATCCAAATCTCATTCTCAATGTCACACTTCCCAACACCCTTCACCAATCACCTCAACTCCTCTTCCCAACTTCCCCATTCACCATTCACATCAACCCCTCTTCCCCATACACCCCACCTACCCCCACTACTTTCAAATTCAATTTCCCACCCTTTCCCACCCAACATGGCCGAACCTATACCCTCCCCCCTCCCTATAAATACCCTTCTTTTCTTTTACATTTTCACACAACACAAACCCACATTCTCCCACATAACCGAACCCTCTCTTCTCCCTCTCTCCATATTTTCTTCTTCCTCTTCTACTCTTCTTTTCTTTTTGCTTGGGGACAAGCAAATTTTAAGTTTGGTGTGGTAAAAAGCCTAAGCTTTTTATTTTTCATTCACCATCAATGGCACCCAAGGCCGGAGTTTCCTCAAGAAAAGAAAAAGGGAAGGCAAAAGCTTCCACTTCCGAGTCATGGGAGAAGGAGAGATTCATCTCCAAGAGCCACCAAGACCACTTCTATGATGTTGTGGCAAAGAAGAAAGTGATCCATGAGGTCCCTTTCAAACTCAAGAAGAATGAGTATCCGGAAATCCGACTTGAAATTCAAAGAAGAGGTTGGGAAGTCATAGCCAACCCCATACAACAAGTTGGAATTTTAATGGTTCAAGAGTTCTATGCCAATGCATGGATCACTAGAAACCATAACCAAGGTATGAACCCAAGTCCGAAAAACTATATCACCATGGTTAGGGGGAAATACTTGGATTTTAGTCCGGAGAATGTAAGGTTGGCGTTTTATTTGCCTATGATGCAAGGTGATGAACACCCCTACACTAGAAGGGTCAACTTTGATCAAAGGTTGGACCAAGTCCTTAGGGACATTTGTGTGGAAGGCGCCCAATGGAGAGTTGACTCCAAAGGCAAGCCAGTCCAACTAAGAAGACTGGACCTCAAGCCTGTAGCTAGAGGATGGTTGGAGTTCATTCAAAGATCCATCATCCCCACAAGCAACCGATCTGAAGTTACTGTGGATCGGGCCATCATGGTTCATAGCATCATGATTGGTGAAGAAGTAGAGGTTCATGAAGTCATAGCCAATGAACTCTACAAAATAGCTGACAAGCCTTCATACATGGCACGGCTAGCATTCCCTCACCTCATATGCCATCTATGTTATTCAGCCGGAGTTATCATAGATGGAGATGCCTCCATAGAAGAAGACAAGCCCATCACCAAGAAAAGGATGGAGCAAACAAGGGAAGTTCCTCACGGCCCTCAAGGAGAACAAGAGGAGGTTCACCATCAACAAATGCCTCAAATGCACTTTCCTCCCAACAACTATTGGGAGCAACTTAGCACCTCCTTGGAAGATTTGAGCCATAATGTGGAACAACTAAGGGTGGAACACCATGAACACGCCCTCACTCTTCAAGAAATAAGAGAAGATCAAAGAGCAATGAGGGAGGAGCAACAAAGGCAAGGAAGGGACATAGAAGAGTTGAAGAACATCATTGGTCCTTCAAGAAGAAGACGCCACTAGAGGTGGATTCATTCCTTGTTCTTTATTTCTTTCTGTTTTCGATTTTTAATTATTATGTTTATCTATGTTTTGTGTCTTTATTTCATGATCATTAGTATGTAACCATGCCTTAAAGCTATGAATAAAATCCATTAGTCCTTCACCTCTCTTAAAAGAAAAATGTTTTAATTCAAAAGAACAAGAAGTACATAATTTTCGAAATTATTATTGAATTTAGTTTAATTTTGATGTGGTGACAATGCTTTTGTTTTCTGAATGAATGAATGAACAGTGCATATGTCTTTGGATCTTGTTGTTTATGAGTGTTAAAATTGTTGGTTCTTGAAAGAATGATGAACAAAGAGAGATGTTATTGATGATCTGAAAAATTCATGGAATTGATTCTTGAAGCAAGAAAAAGCAGTGAAAAAAAAAAAAAGAAGAGATCTAAAAAGAGTATATAGAAAAAGAAGGAGCAATAGAAAAAGCCAATAGCCCTTAAAACCAAAAGGCAAGGGTAAAAAGGATCCAAGGCTTTGAGCATCAATGGATAGGAGGGCCCAAGGAAATTAAATCCAGGCCTAAGCGGCTAAACCAAGCTGTCCCTAACCATGTGCTTGTGTCATGAAGGTCCAAGTGAAAAGCTTGAGACTGAGTGGTTAAAGTCGTGATCCAAGGCAAAAGAGTGTGCTTAAGAGCTCTGGACACCACTAACTGGGGACTCTAGCAAAGCTGAGTCACAATCTGAAAAGGTTCACCCAGTTATGTGTCTGTGGCATTTGTGTATCCGGTGGTAATACTGGAAGACAAAGTGCTTAGGGCCACGGCCAAGACTCAAAAGTAGCTGTGTTCAAGAATCAACATGCTTAACTAGGAAAGTCAATAACACTATCTG
This sequence comes from Arachis stenosperma, assembly GCF_014773155.1. NCBI lineage: Eukaryota > Viridiplantae > Streptophyta > Magnoliopsida > Fabales > Fabaceae > Arachis > Arachis stenosperma. The sequence goes on from NC_080383.1 coordinate 80,233,127, forward strand.
AAATTCTAAGTTCCTAAAGATGCCAATCACTCTGAACTTCAAAGGAAAAAGTGAGATGCCAAAACTGTTCAGAAGCAAAAAGCTACAAGTCCCGCTCATGTAATTAAATTAATATTCATTGATATTTTGGACTTTATAGTATATTCTCTTCTTTTTATCCTATTGATTTTCAGTTGCTTGGGGACAAGCAACAATTTAAGTTTGGTGTTGTGATGAGCGGATAATTTATACGCTTTTTGGCATTGTTTTATATAGTTTTTAGTAAGTTTGAGCTACTTTTAGGGATGTTTTCATTAGTTTTTATGTTAAATTCACATTTCTGGACTTTACTATGAGTTTGTGTGTTTTTCTGTGATTTCAGGTAAATTCTGACTGAAATTGAGGGATTTGAGCAAAACTCTGAAAAAGGCTGACAAAAGGACTGCTGATGCTGTTGGATTCTGACCTCCCTGCACTCGAAATGGATTTTCTGGAGCTACAGAACTCTAAATGGCGCGCTCTCAACGGCGTTGGAAAGTAGACATCCAGGGCTTTCCAGAAATATATAATAGTCCATACTTTATTCGAAGAATGACGACGCAACTTGGCGTTGAACGCCAAGTACACACTCCTTTCTGGAGTTAAACGCCAGAAAGACGTCATAATCCGGAGTTGAACGCCCAAAGCACATCATAACTCGAAATTCAACTCCAAGAGAAGCCTCATCTCGTGGATAGATCAAGCTCAGCCCAAGCATACACCAAGTGGGCCCCGGAAGTGGATTTATGCATCAATTACTTACTCATGTAAACCCTAGTAGCTAGTCTAGTATATATAGGACTCTTACTATTGTATTAGACATCCTGGATGGTATTTTCTATCCTGTGATCACGTTTAGGGGGCTGGCCATTCGGCCATGCCTGAACCTCTTGCTTATGTATTTTCAACGGTGGAGTTTCTGCACACTATAGATTAAGGGTGTGGAGCTCTGCTGTACCTCAGAGATTAATGAAGTTCTATTTTCTTTTATTCAATTCCTCTTTTATTATTATTCCAAGATATTCATTCGTACCCAAGAATATGATGAATGTGATGAGCTAATAACTCTCATCATCATTCTCACTTATGAGCGCGCGTGATTGACAACCACTTACGTTCTACATGCAACACAAGCTTGAATGTGTATCTCTTAGATTCCCCAACAGAATCTTCGTGGTATAAGCTAGATGGATGGCGGCATTCATCTGGATCCGGAAAGTCCAACCTTGTCTGTGGTGTTCCGAGTAGGATCCTGGGAATCCGGAAGGTCTCACCTTGTCTGTGGTATTCTGAGTAGGATTCCGTTCATGAATGACTGTGACGTGCTTCAAACTTTAACCTGCTGGGCGTTAGTGACAAACGCAAAAGAGGGATTCTATTCCAGTAGGAGCGGGAACCAACCGGTGATTGGCCGTACTGTGACAGAGTGCGTGCATTAGCTTTCACTGCGAGGATGGGATGTAGCTATCAACCATGGGTGATGCCTCCAGACTGGTTAGCTGTGCGAGTGACAGCCGTGCAGGTTATTTCCCCGAGAGGAATGAAAGTAGCCACAGCTGATAGTGAACCCCTATACAAGGCTTGCCATGGAAAGGAGTAAACTCAGGATTGAATTGAAGCAATAGGAAGGCAGGCGTCCGAGAGCTCTACAGCACCTCCATTCCGCTTATCTGAAATTCCTACCAATGAATCTGCATAAGTATTTCTATCCTTTTATTATTTATTTTATTATTAATATTCGAACTCACCATAAACAGATTTAATCTGCCTAACTGAGATTTGCAAGGTGACCATAGCTTGCTTCATACCAACAATCTCTGTGGATTCGACCCTTACTCACGTAAGGTTATTACTTGGACGACCCAGTACACTTGCTGGTTAGTTGAACGGAGTTGTGAATTCCACCAGAGCCATAATTAGAACATTGATCACAAATGATACAAGAATTTGAATCACAATTTCGTCCACCACCACTCCAAAGTCTGAAGATCAAAATAGAAAGTGTATAAATAGGAGTTAGTTTGATTTGTAGAGGACTTTTTTTTTACTTTCTTTTAGACTCTTAGCTCAATTTGAGTTTTCATGAGAGTTTTCACTTTGAATTTGGGGATTGGGATTAAGATCTGAGTTCTCTTTCTTTTTATTTTTGCTTCTGCAACTTCATTCTTTTGTTTTTGAATTTTGGATTGAGATTGAAGGAATTCTGTTTCAATTCTTGATCTGAAATTTCTCTTTGTTCTTTTTCTGCATAATTCTGAGATTTGAAGAATTTGATCCAGCTTTCACTTATTGCTTTCATCTACATTTCTTCTGCAATTTATTTTCTGTTTGATCAAGGAAGGAATTGAGATCTAGATCTACCTGCTAGTCTCATTGATCCCCTGAGATCTTCAATTTCTCTTTTAGATTCCACAATTGAGCTAAGTTTACTTTCTGTTTTGTTCTTCAAGCAATTTTACCTTTCTGTTTAGATTTTCTGCAACTTATTTGATCTTCTACTTCTCTGATTAATTGCTCTTTACATTCTCTTGTTGAATTTTGAATCCCAACTCCCACATCCCTTTACTATTCAAGCAATTTACATTTCTTGCACTCTAAGCTTCAGCTATTTACATTTCTTGTAATCTAAGCTTCAGTCATTTACATTACTTGCACTTTAAGATTCAACTCTTTTATTTCTTCTGCACCTTTAGATTTTTTCAAATTCCCTTCTCCCTTTTATTTTCATGCAATTTATCTTCTATTGGTCATGATTCACTCAAATTATCACTTGTTTATTTGACTAAATCAACCACCTAACTAAAATTGCTCAATCCATCAATCCCTGTGAGATCGACCTAACTCATGTGAGTTATTACTACTTGATGTGACCCGGTATGCTTGCCGGTGAGTTTTGTGTTAGAATCTGCTTTCCACGCATCAGCTCTTTTGGAGATTCAGGTATTTTTCGAGTTGGTGAACAAGGCCCAAATGGTTAAAGATTGTACAAAGAAAGTGTTACTAGCAAGAGATACTAGAGAAGGAAACAACAACTGTGGGCATTGAAAGTACTTTCAGTCGAGGAGTCAGAATTTCAAGAGGGATGGATATGCACCTCTACACCCTGAAAGTCAGGGAAGCATTAGGAGACCCACTTATGATCATTACCACCATGCGAGGATTGCCTGGACACATGTCAAGGGATTGCCCTCGTGGGAGGAATCTGAATGCGGGTTAGAACCAACCCCAAGGACGATTATTTGCTGTGAACGCCAGTGATGCTGCTAAAGCGGATCATTTGATGAGAGCTAAATGTTTATTTGGTGACAAGACATTAGTTTTATTGTATGATACTGGAGCTTCGCATTCATTCATTGTATTTGATAAGGTTGAGGAACCAGGATTGAGAATGTCGGAATTAGCTTTCGATTTGCATGTGCATACCTCGTATTAAATAGTTGTGACTAGATCAGGTTGTAGGCAAATATATTTCCAGATTGAGGATAGAAATTTCATTCATGATTTAATCTGTTTGCCGATGGTTGAGTTGGAGATGATTTTGGGATTTGACTGGTTGTCTAAGAACTGAGTATTGTTGGATTATTTTGAACGATCGATTTGCTTTATGTCAGAAAGAGAAAGAGGAGCAGTAGTAGCTGAGGGTTATTACCTGAACTCTGTAATGGTGAACTGTAGTGGCAAAGAGTGTCAGTATTATATACTTTTGATTGCAAATACGTTAGGTGATAAATCAAAGTTAGATCAAATTCTGGTAGTTAGAGATTTTTCAAAAGTATTTTCTGAAGATATCTCCGAATTCCCACCTCAAAGGGAGATTGAATTTATGATAGACTTGGTGTTAGGAGCCGGACCAGTGTCAATTGTACCATACATAATGGCTCCGATAGAGTTGGCAGAGCTTAAAATTCAGTTTGAAGAGCTTCTAAACAAGAAGTTTATTCGATCGAGTGTATCTCCATGGGGAGTGCCAGTTTTATTGGTGAAAAAAAAAAGATGGAGGAATGTGACTCTACATGGATTACCAACAGTTGAACAAAGTAACTGTGAAGTACCCGTTGCCGGGGATAGATGACTTAATGGATCAGTTGTAAGGAATTGGAGTGTTTTTGAAGATTGATTTAAGATCTGGTTAACATTAGATTAAGGTGAAGGAGGATGATATCCCAAAAACTGCGTTTAGAACACGTTATTGTTACTATGAATACGCGATGATGTCCTTTAGGTTGCCGAATGCACCTGCTGTGTTCATGGATTAAATGAACAGAGTATTTCGTCCCTTTTTGGATAAGTTTGTGGTGGTTTCATAGACGACATTTTGATTTACTCAAAGATGGGAGAAGAGCATGAAGAGCACCTGAGGATTGTGTTGCAAATTCTGAAGGAGCAGAAATTGTATGCAAAATTGTCTAAGTGTGAGTTCTGGAAGGAAGAGGTGAAGTTTTTAGGTCACGTGGTGTGTAAAGGAGGGATAGCAGTGGACCCATCAAAGGTTGAGGCAGTATGGAATGGGAGAGACCGACATTAGTAACTGACATTAGAAGCTTCTTAAGGTTAGCCGGTATTACTGAAGGTTCTTTCACGAATTTTCACAAATCGCACTACCGATGACTAAGTTAACAAGGAAAGAGACACTATTTGTGTGGACGTCTGAGTGTGAGTAAAGTTTTTAGAGATTGAAAGAGAAGTTGACTTCAACGCTAGTGTTAATTCTACCTGAACCACGTGAACCATTTGAAGTTTACTGTGACACATCGTTGAAAGGCTTGGGTTGTGTGTTAATGCAACACCGGAATGTGGTAGCTTATGCTTTGCGTAAGCTAAGACCACATGAGGTGAATTAACCAACTCATGACTTGGAATTGGCAGTGGTCATGTTTGCGTTGAAGATTTAGAGGCACTACATGTACGGAGTGAGGTTTAGAGTCTTTTCTGATCACAAGAGTCTCAAGTATATCTTTGATCAGAAGGAGCTCAATATGCGTCAAAGGAGCTACTGAAAGATTATGACTTTGAGTTAAGTTATCACCCCGGGAAGACTTATGTTATAGCGGATGCCTTGAGCAAGAAGTCATTGACTATCGCTTGGATGATAATTAAGGAAGAGGAGTTGGTGAGTAAGTTTGGGGATTTGAGACTAAGTGTTAGAGAATTTAATGGGAGCGTATGCCTGAACCAACTCCAGATCTCTAGTGACATCTAGGATGAAATTTTAAAAGCTCAACAAGACGATCAAAAGTTACATAAGGTGTTGCCTGCAATTGAGAAAGGAAACCGATGGGGGAGTTTCATGGGACAAAGATGGAATATGGGGGTACAAGGGTAGGATTTATGTGCCGAATGTTGGAAATTTGCGGCAAGATATCTTGAAGGAGGCACATAACAGCGGATTCTCTATTCATGCAGGAAGTACGAAAATGTATTACAATTTGAAGATGTTTTGGTGGCTTGGGATAAAGGGTGATGTAGCTACACTTGTATCTAAGTGTCTGACATGTCAAAAGGCGAAGATAGCGCACCCAAGACCGTCGGGAATGCTACAGCCACTTGAGATTTCTCAGTGGAAGTGGAAAGGAATTGCGATGGACTTCGTGTCGGGATTACCAAGGACTAGAGCAAGTTTTGATGTGGATTGGGTGATCGTGGATTGATTGACTAAGTTCGCTCACTTTTTGCCGATACAGATGAACTACTCGTTGGAGGAGTTAGTGAGGTTGTATATTAAAGAGGTGGTGAGGTTGCACGGGGTGTCATCAAGCATAGTATTGGACCATAATCTCCAATTCATTTCGAGGTTCTGGGAATCTTTCCAAAGAGCATTCGGTACGAAACTATGTCTCAGCACGGCGTATCATCCGCAAACGGATGGCCAATCGGAAAGGACTATTTGGACGTTGGAGGATATGCTAAGGGCATGTGTTTTAGATTGACTGGGAATTCGGGACCATTACATGCCATTGGTGGAGTTTGCGTACAACAACAGCTTTCATGCGAGCATTGGAATGGCTCCGTATGAGGTTTTGTATGGATATAAGTGCTAGTCTCCACTATGTTGGTATGACGCCGGTGAAGCAAGTGCATTGGGGCTGGATTTGGTAGCAGAGACCACTGAGAAGATCAAATAGATTAGGGCCAAAATCTTAATTGTATATATTTGTGATGAATTATTACAATCATAATTAATTAAGAAAATCAAGAAAAAATAAAAAAATCAAATAAAAGATAAAAGATAGAGTAAAAATTTATTTGAAACTAAAAATTTATTAATTGTGCTAGAAATTCTAAAAATTTGTATCTATCAATTTTGTTACTCACTTCAACTTCATTATCCCTTTGTATCCAAAAAAGTTTATAATGTCAAACTTATTTCAAAAAAATGAAACTCTTCAAATATACGGAATACGGTATAATATATAATTTAAAAACAATAAGATAAAAAAATATCTAGAATTTCATAATAGTTTTTGAAATTTTCAATAATGATAATACAAAGAGTTTAAATCTACCAAATGAATTCAATAGTTACCCTTTGCACATCTTATTTATATTTGAATTTTAGAATTTAATTTCTATCTTTTATTTTTTCTAATATAAATTATTTTTGACAAAAAGATAGCGAAAAAATCTATTGGACCAAAAGAATATTCTATCAAAGAATTATTGTAAGGAGATTTATAATAAGAGAAGAAAATGATAAAATTATTAACAATAATAAAGAAAAAGAAATGAAGCTCATATTAAAGAATGTTAGAAAAGAAATAATAAAATTCATACTAATAATAATAATGTTAAGGAATGATGTTACTACTTTAGGCTTCTAGCCTCCACCTTTGGCCATCGTTCTTTTTCTTTTTTTGTTTTTTTATTTAAATTATCAAGTTATAAAAACAATAAAGAACAATTCAATAAAACGAAAACAGCAAGATCAATAGTAACTATACAAATCAAAATACATAGGAGAAAAACAAACTATTATATGATAGAATTAACATGAGTATATTTCATTATTAAATAAACAAAGTTTTACGCAAAATAAAATTACACATAAAGAGAAAAAAAGAGTTAAAATATTCAAAGTGATAAAAAGATTATTTTTACAAATTTATTCTGTCATGTTTATAAAAGATTATAAAACAATGAACTTCTAAATAAATTAAATTGTATTTATTATTATTAGAAAAGGTAAGAGAGAGAGCAGTAGAGAAAAGGCTTTGTGTATTCAACTTGTGTAGAATGATACAATCATGGTTCTGAAAACCGAACCGGACTGGCCGATTCAACCGAAAAAATCGGGAACCGATCACCTAACCGGTCCGGGTAAGGTCAGAAATCGTCTGGCAGAAAATCGGTGAAAAAACCGGTCGAACTGGCGGTTAACCGGTGAACCGGGAGAACCGGCCGATTTTTTTACGGTTTATTGGTTTGCATATTAAACTTCAAAACGACATCGTTTTGAAGAAAAAAAAAAAAGAAAAGGGCTACGCAGAAGCCACGAACCCTAATGGCTAATTCGGTCCCAATCCTCATCTCACTATCTCAGTATCTCAGTCTCAACTCTCACCCTCTCACCCTCTCAGGAACCCTAATAGCTACCACCACCGCCACTGCATCCCACCGCCATCGCCACCGCATCCCACAGCCCCTCTTCGCCGTCCTACAACCCCTCTTCGCCGTCGCGGAGCTCCTCTCCTCCATCGCCGTCGCGGAACTCCTCTCCTCCACCGTCATCGCCGAGCTCTCCACCTCCACCGTCGTCGCCGGTAATACTCAGCCTTCCACCTCGGCTCCTATTTAATCGTCGCCTACTCTGTGCTTGATTTTATAATTTTTTGATTTTTCTGTTCATGATTTGTTAAGTCTGTGTTCATCTGTTCATATTTTGTTAGTTGTGTTCATCAGAAGTTCAGAACATGTTTATAAATTGATTTTTCTGTTCATGTTTCTGTTCCTATTTGTTCATGCTGGATTACATGATTTTGGTTGCTGCTTGATGTTTATCTGGATTACATGATTTTGAGTTGCTGCTTCATGTTTATCTGGATTACATGATTTTGGTTTCTGTTTGAAGAATCTTTAATCTGTTTTTGGCTTTCTATTATGTTGCGTTTATTGGTGACTTGGGATTGAATGATGATCATTGCAAGCAAATTGAGGCTGGGGCGTTGAAGGCAGCTGGGGAATTTGTCATCCTTCTTTTCTCTATGTGTTTATGTGTGCTTATTAATATTTATAGAGTTGTTTCTTGTTACTGTGTGTGTTTGTAATCAATAGCCAATAGTTGTGGATTTGAGAATATTTTTACTTTTTGCTGCTTCAATTTTGCTGCTTCATGAATCTGTTTAGAAATAGGGTTTTGTTGCTTCTGTTTGATTCAGTGACGAGTATAGGGGTAATTCATGATTCATCCATTGTTTGCTTCTACTTTCTTGCCACTTTGTTCTTATTGCTTCTTGTCTTTGATTTTCTGATTGTTATAGATGGAACAATCACAAAGTATAAAAAGTTTGAAGCTTTGGAACAATAATACTCCGAAATCAATTGGTAAGGTGATAACAAAGCAGTGGCTAAATTGTTCAATGATCTTGAGAAGAACATTATCCATGAAACTTTTATTGCTGAGTATCTTTGTATCTGTATAAGACTTGAATGCTTTCTGTAAACATATTTGGCAGAGAAAAGTAGCCACACCCTTGTAATGCCAAAAAGGAAAGCTAGCAGTATTTAGTATTTACTATTGTGTCAATCACTAGTGATACTGTAGTATACTTCAAGGCTAAGCCTTGATTTTATATATTTAAAATTATTTTTAGGTTTTTTAATAATTTTATTTAATATTTAATTAAACCGGTTGAATCTCGGTCGAACTAGTGAACCATTGAACCAGTGACCTCACCGGTTTATTGACCGGTCCGATTCTCGCAACCTTGGATACAATATAAAAGAGGATTTATAGGTACTAAGAGAATCGAAATAATAAAGACGTAATATCGTATAATAAATATTCAGATATGTTAAATACACTACAAAAATAGTGTAATTATCGACGCTAAAAATCGACATCCAGATTTTCCGTCAATAATTTTCGATGGCTTGTCGTCGATAAAATAAAAAAAATTATTAAAAATAAAATATTAAAATCGATGAGCATGTCGTCTATTATGTTAGCAACTTTTTAGCCTCTTTCTTTTTATCGTCATACTATCGACGGAAATGGTGGATAAATTTTTTTTTCTTTAAAATCGACGGATTAATTATCTATTTTAATAATTATAATATCAACAGATTTACTACCAAAAAATTTAGACGATTGAGATTTTTTTTTAAAAGTTGGGGGACGGTGTAAATTTATTAAATAAAGCATACGGCTAAAGTGTTGATTTTTATTTTAATTTAAATCCACAACACCACTGTCGATTTTTATCAACAAAACATCATCCCCGCGTTTACTTCCCGCGACCACTCTATCACTGAATTTCTCCAAAATTAATCCCAAACTTTAAGAGATTTAGAACCTACACTAATTAACCCCAAAAGTTAACTCCAAAATCTCAGTGAAGCTGCTTCTTCTTCTCCAATGCCCGAGAGTAGAGGCCAGAGACGGAGTCACGGTCACGGAGAGAGGCAGAGAGCCGCCGGAGAGCAGAGCTTCTTCTTCTTCGAGCTTGCCACTGCGCCATCCTTTTCCTGTAAGTTCCTCTCTCTTCGCGCTCTCTCTCTATCATCCTGTCGCATTGTGATTCTTCTTCTTCTTCTCCACCGCTGCGCCATCTTCTTCATGTAAGTTCCTCTCTCTCTCTCGCGCTCTCTCTCTCTATCACTCTGTCACATTGTGATTTGTGAATCTGCATGTAAGTTCTTCTTCTTCCACAGATTCGTCATTGTAACATCTTTGCCGGTTGCCGTCGCTATAATCCCGTCGTTGTTGCAGCTTCTTGTAAGTTCCTCCCTCCCTCTGATAATTATATTTATTTTTTCAATTTTGTATCTGCTATTTTCATAGTGAAATTCTGAATTTGCGTTTGTTAACAACAATCGCATCAATATTACTGAAACCTAGTTTAGCATAATCAATTCTTCTTGCGCTTGTTATTTAATTTATTTGCTATGATCATATTGCTCGTCTTATAATTTGAGTTTTTGGCACAATTATATGTTACTACTTACTTTTAGCTAGAAATGCTACTAAATAATTGGTGCGTGAATCATTACTTGTATGTTGATTGTTGCCTCTCATTTCAACAATTAACTTAAAATTAGTATTGCATCTTGTAATAATTTGGTTGATAATTCTCCAGATTCCAATATTGATAGTCAATCACAAGCTCCCTCTAAGTTGGCTATTTTCACTTTTTAGAATATCCATCCCTCGCACAGAGAGAGACACACTAGGACTAAGCTCTGATAATCTCAGCTGTGTTCATTCCAATTTTTGTGTGATGGCTCTGAGAGGAGTATGGCAACTTCAGAAGCTCATTGTTGAGTATGGCTATGATAATACACCCTCTTGTTGCTACCAGATTGCTGAATCACATTTGGAATTCTATTTTCTTAAATAATGGCAGTTTTATAGAGAATGTGATGTTAAAATTTGCTTGCTCTCTTCCCTAGATGAGTAATAATTTCTCGTTAATTACTATGTCTATCTAACTAGTACATCTTTCAAGGTTAAGGTGATGAGGAAGAGTGAAAAACCATCTTCTACAGCAGCAACCTCTGTGACTACATTCACCAAGAGCCAAGAGCAACAAGGTACTCTATCTCCGCCACCCAGTCGTTCAGAAGCAAATGGTTTCGAGACAAATACTGAAAAAATTGCAAACATTCAAGAAGCTGAAGGTCGAGTGCCCGTCTAACTCTACTCTTTGGTTCATATTTTTCTGTCTCATGTCTTTGTTTATTCTCACTATGTTTATCGCACTGATATTGCTAACATGGCTCCTTCCTTTATGACAGCTGAGGGTTATTCTATTCATGTGAAAGGGCTATCACCCAACACTACACCTTCCCTCCTGGAGAGTGTGTTAAAGAAGTTTGGACTTATTAAGAATGGTGGTATCCAAGTTAGATCACAAAAGGTATAATGCATTTTCATTCAAAGATTTCTGAGTTCTTATTATCAGCTTCTAGCTAACATCTATATGCATATGGATGAACAGGGAATTTCGCTTTGGCTTTGTGGAGTTTGAAGTAGCAAGTGCTGCCCAAAGTGCACTTGAGGTAAAAAAAAATCAGATATAAAAATTATTTACTATAATACCCAAGTAAATATAATACCCAAGACTTGCTATAGTATTAGAGCTGATTTTTCTATAATTATTAAACTTATTGAAATATATTCAATATTCAGTCAATGAGGCTTTACCCTCAACCACCAGTGTTGATCCGTCGCTCTCTTGAGAATGATATGCTCGGCGAGTATCCTATAAAAAGGTAATGCTAATGGATTCTTTGTCTAGTTTAGTAAGTCTTTTTCGCTGGTAAATTACAGTAACCAGTCTAAGATTTCATTAACTTATATCTTGCTTTTCTGCTATCAAGAAAACTACCCTGTTACAGAAAACACACTTACCTCCCTATATAGAAAAATTTCATGGCTGAATTCACATTGCGCTATACACCTACTACTTCACATGTGAAATCACAGTAATTTCTGAAACAATGGAGATGTAACCTTAAGGGATGAATATCGATCATTTTTGTTTCGGCCAACTTAGAGTATTCTTTTCTGAAATGTAATGATTTTATGCCATCAATTACTTGCAGAGGTGAAGATATCTTTATATCTGTCTGGAACCTGCATCGTAGTCCAAACCTATGGGATGATGCTGATAAGTTTCAACCAGAAAGATGGCCAGTAGATGGACCTAACCCCAATGAGACAAATCAAAAACCTCAAATATATTTTATCTGCACTTAATTTATTTTTGTTGTTCTATTCTGTACTTTATTTTCATGCAAGTAATATTGCTATTCTCTCTTTCAGGTATCTTCCATTTGGGGGAGGACCGCGGAAATGTATTGGTGATTTGTTTGCTTCAAATATATTTTATCTGCACTTAATTTATTTTTGTTTGTTCACCGGACTGTCCTTTTTATAGGAGATTCGAGACGTAAAGTCTAAACCCTATGATTATATGAGACATGATTTGCTATTCCTCACATAATAATGATAATTTTTCACTTGCATGATCTTATGGTACTTATGGTAGACCATAGTAGCATTTGCCATGCTTGTTAGACGGTTCAACTTTCAAAGGGCAGTTGGAGCCCCACCAGTAAGTTTGTTTTGTTTGTTGTGATATTTAACAATGTTTGATTAAATGTCAACCATGGAAGTTACACATCTCTAACACTGGAGTTTGGGTATTATATTTACTTGGATCTCTTGTATAAAAATTATTCGCTTTGTCCTCAAGAAAGAACATATGCATAGTGTCATGTCACTCTTGCAACTTCTTATCTAGTTGCTTTGACATTTTATTTTTTATATATCTCCTAATGAGCTTGGCTGGTATTCATTTCCTAAGCTTGTTATTGTCTATGTTGAGTATGTCTGTTAATATTGAAGCTCTGGCTTATTTGGTTCTTCAGTCAGTGAATTGACTTTCTGATTCAAAAGTTTTCCTTGGTTGATGCTGTCGTTCTTGATTTATCTTGGGAGATGGTTTTTGTTGTGGTTGTTAAATAGAAGATCCGTTAGAAGTTTCTCCATTTGTCTTGTTTAAGATGCATTGTGTATAAACTGTTTCCAAGCTGAGTTATTTATGTAGAGTTGTTTGTATTTGTTAAATCAAACTCTTCTATATGGCGTCACATATCCTTGGACAATATAATTGTTTTTGAATGTGGATTTGTGAGTTAACACTTTTCATTGGCAATGTCAGGCATCACCTATTCTGATTGAAGGGCACCAAGTTTTGGTTGAGGAAAAGAGATTAACAACTTAAGGTAAGCGTCCTGCATTCATAACATTTTTTGCCTTTAGTCTACCTTTCCTTTCCTGTGAACCACTGTTAGGGTCCTAGACATTATGGGGTGCCCAAAATACAAACTTCTGCTTGAGCAACTTATTAACGCTTGTGGCCTTTTTGGTGCGATGAACTCATTGAAAGATATTTTCAATTTTAGTCACTTAGTTAAAGGTAAAAGTGACAATGAAGGAACTTCTAAATTTTAATTTGAGGTGGACTAAGATTTTCTTAGGGGTCATTTTTCTAACTATTTTTTTCCATATTAGTGACTTAGGTAAAGGTAGTTCCCTAAATATTTGGTTAGTGGTAGTAGCAATGTCAATATAGCAGAAGTTAGCTTTTGACCTTTTGTTGCTTCCAGAGTTCTTTAAATATTTTTGGAAGCATGATTGCAATTTTGTGAGAAATCGTCTATTTATCATTTCTGACAGGACAGGCTGATAGTGGCATTATACGCAAAATTCCTAATCATTTTTTATCTTTAGTGCATTCAACTATTGCTGAACTACAATATTTAATATTTTAATAGAGGCAAGAGTGGCATTCAGTTCCACAGTAGGTGAAGGTTTAGTTGAGGAAGCCAATGCTGATTTTCTTCTTCTCGTGGCTCAAGAAATCCAAAAAACAAGTAAGAACTAGTGATGATGTAACAATTATCATATCATGAATTTCCATTATCAAGATCAGACATGACAAATGTTTATTTTGTTCCTTATAGGAATGGAAGTTCCAACGGAATTAGCAAATATTGCTTTGAATATTTTGTATTATTAGTGGATTGTAATTTAAATGAATATAAGTTCGAGTTTAGTTATTTATCTTGTCTTGAGTTTTTATGTTAGAGGATTATTTATTATTTTGATTAAGTTTGTAAACTCATTATCTAATATTTAGTATAAATTATATTTAAAAGTTTATTTGTCTTGTTATCTAATATTTTGTATAAATTTTATTTTGATATATAAAATTTTATTTGCATTAATTGTCTATTATTTTTCAAATAGAAAAAATAATTAAAAAAATGTGGCTATTAAAATCGACGGTAAAGTTGTCGCTTTTTAAATTTAAAATAGACAAACTAAAACAAAATATAGACGATGAACTTGTCGGTATTTTAATAATTAAATTGACGGCTCTTTTGTCGATTTTATTGAATCAAATATCGACGGAAACGGTGTTGATTCTGTATAATAATATCGACGGTTCTTCTGTCGATTTTATTGAATCAAATATCAACGAAAAATGTGTCAATTTTGTATAATAATATCGACGGCGAAACTGTCGATTTTATTAAGCAACTGTCGATTTTATTAAGCAGGGAAAATTCCCAAACTCATATTATAGACGGGAGGATTGTCGATTTTAATGAATATCGACGGCCTAATAAGCCGTCGATTTTATTAAGATTTTGAAAAATCGACAAGCGTTATAGCGACTTCATCCACCGTTGATTTTGCCGTCGATTTTAATGGTGTTTCTTGTAGTGATAACGCTAATTGATCTAATTGATCCTAATTATACTCTAACATACCTTCTCAAACTCAAATGACAACTTGAGTTTGAAACTTATTTGAAACAACTAAATAAAAAAAATACATAAATTGATAGAACGGGTGCAGACGGAACTACCAAAAAGGAAGCACAAACGGAACTGTCAGAAGCGCAGACGGAACTGCCACAAGGAAGCGCAGACGAAATTGCCATAAGAAAACGCAGACGAAATTTTCGGAAGAGAACACAGACGGAACTGCCGCAAGAGTGGCCAACTGCCGAAAAACTACTGAAAAGATGGCAAACTTACCGAAAATTGTTGAAAAGTAACAAAGTGCGAAGTGATGACAAACTATCGGAAGAAACGAAAAATATATGGTTTCTCCATAAGAAAAAGTAAGTAGTGGATAGGCTAATCGGTGAAGTTAGAAAAGTATCAAAACATTGACAAAAGAAAAGAAAAAAAAAGGCATGTAAGAAAAGTTTGAAAGGTATGGTGATTTCACAAGAAGAAAATCAACTTATCCTCCTCAAGGAGGATATCATGGCTTTGATACCAGCCATGTTAGAAAGGAGAGATGGAGCAATAGAAAAAATGTTTGTGAGCATTCAAATTGTGTAGAATGATACAATATAGAAGGGTATTTATAGGTGATAAGAGAATCGAAATAATAAAGACGTAATATCCTATAATAAATATTTAGATATGCTAAATAATGCTAATTGATATAACTGATCCTAATTATATAAAAATCCAATTTTTATATAATAGAATAGATTTGAAAAAATCACTAATCAATTTCATATTTTCTTCCATTAAAACTATTTTGGCAGGTGATATTCCCCGCGAACAAAATAATGCCTGTATCCAATAATATAGGTCATTTTATCAAAAAAAAATTTGGATTTGCGATATAATTGCTACACTTTGTAAAACTATTTACTGAAATTTTTTACTTTCAAATTTACAGTTTCTGTCACCTAAGAGGAACCTACAGGTTTTTTTTCCTTTCAATTAATAAATTATTAATTTTCCATTTTATATTATTGTAAAAGGAATTAGATTTTTGTGTAGTATCTATGAATTTCATAAGTAGTCCAAATATTGTGATCAGATGGCTGCCTGTTCCTGCAGTATACCGACACCTTAGCTTGTATGACCAACTCGTCCGTCTCATTGCAGATTCTTGTAAACATTAGCCTCCTCTTCACTGATCGCGTCATCGTTTGAAGATTTTATAGTATCCTGACGATTGTGTGACGAACTTGCCTACACAAATCACATTGATGCTCGGGTGCCAACTTCACTTAGTGAATTTGGTTTCGCTTGTTATCCATGTCATCTGCCCCAAAGATGCTATTTGAAAGAAACATGAACCTCAAAATTAAAGTTTGTTTCCATTACATTTAAATATTTTGAAACTACCGTTATGCAAATGTTCTTCCTCAATTTGCTGTTGACGGAGAAAATGTGATAAAAACATGTTATTCCTCAATTTCGCAATGAGTATATGCCAAATTGGGTGTTTTCTTAATTTCGTCAGCTTAAACTGTGAAATTGAATTGCTTGCGAAAATTGAGAAATAATGCAAAAAAATATAATTCTTTTTATAATAATTTTAAATTGAAAATAAAAAACTTTTATTTAAATAAAAAGAAACTCGAACCTACAAGGTGAAGGCTCCACATCCAACAACGCCTTTAAGTTGGAGGCTCTGGTTTGAAGCCTTCTCCTTAAAAGTGTTGGGCCAACCGTGGGGAGCTCTCAACAATCGGGGAGATTCGGGGAGGAATCAAGTGAGAGAACATAAGATGAGATGACGCCACATCCAACTCAAAACCTTAAGGTGTCAAGTTAATGGGTCTCTCATCTTATAAACTCCTCACTCTTCCATGCTTTCTTAGATGTGGGACTAACTTCAACACTCCTCACACTTGCAACACTAACAATCTCCCCCTCAAGTGTGAGCCTTCACATCAAGCATCAACTCCCCTCTAGCTCCTCCACCACCATAAGTATTCGTCCATCACACCGCCGCAAAACACCGCGGGACACGCCGCCCGAACCACCTTTGCCGGGAAGACTTTCGATGCTTCACCTTGAATACTCCTTAAAACCACCAGACCGATTAAACCATCGGCTCTGATACCACTTTGTTGGGCCAACCGTGGGGAGCTCTCAACAATCGGGGAGATTCGGGGAGGAATCAAGTGAGAGAACATAAGATGAGATGACGTCACATCCAACTCAAAACCTTAAGGTGTCAAGTTAATGGGTCTCTCATCTTATAAACTCCTCACTCTTCCCTGCTTTCTTAGATGTGGGACTAACTTCAACACTCCTCACACTTGCAACACTAACAAAAAGCTCCAACCATATTGGCATTTTATTGTTGATAGCTCCAAGCATTTTAAAGAAGTTTTTATGACGAGTGACGATATGGAATTAATTAATTAAAACAATTTCAGTAATTTGCTTACTCTTTTTCTAACTATAATTCTTACAAGTTCAATAAAAGAAGCATATTAATTATTTTTTATTATAATTAAAAAATAAAAATTATTGAGTTAGTAACAACTTGACTAATTTGTTTACCTTTTAGTTGTAATTCTCACTAATTCAATAAATTAAAATATTGACAATAATTATTTTGAATTATAATTAAAAATGAAATTATTGAATTAGTAACAACAGCTTCAACAATTTGTTCATCTTTCAGTTATATTTCTTACTAATTCAATTGAAGGGGCATGCTAATCATTTTTTTTTTATTATAAGTAAAAGTAAATTAACTCCTAATTCAATGCCCTGTTTATTATTTTTCTTTTACTAGAATTCTAGCTGATTCAATAAAAGAGAAATATTAATTATTATTATTAATATCGTCGTCGTCGTTTGAGTTATCAATATGGAAAAATTTAGGAGGCCAGCAACTTTATTAAATTCTGACTAGTATGTAACCATAAAAAAAGTAAGTAATCTCACATTATTAGATGAAATCTCACACTATTAAAAACATCATCGATAGCTACTTGATGGCTACAAATCACAAAAATGACTGATCTCTAACAGTCCTCTAAAAATATTAGATCCAAACAAATTCATTAAACAATCAAAGGTCTAATTTGCTTACAATTTCCTGTAATCTAAGACTATTACTCATATTATACTCCTCTACTTCTAACTCAAGGCTGCTTTACTTTTGCCAAAAAAATATGCAAAACTATTACAAAATTTACAATATCTGGGTGTAAGAAAGCAGCTAGGAATACAAAGAACATTCGCTGCTGCATGCATGGCTTTTTTATTTATTAGGTGGGTAGTGTCTTCCGTTTCATGCTCACAGAGACAGCAGAGAGGGTCTTCAAGGATAATCCCTTAATCTTGTAGGCAGGGCATTTCGTTCTGGCTATAGTGTGATAAGATCTTCTCTTGTATGGGTATGCCGTATGAGATTACTGTTTACAAAATCACTTAAAATAGAAAAAAAATCATAATTCTCTGGTTGGAGAGCAATAAATCCTTGCCAGCCCAACTTTGATGCTGCTTTCGAGGAGATCCATGAATCAGACCAGATGTTAATGTGATAGTTATTAAAACCGAACCGTAATCAATTTGACCAGATTATTGGATCACTAAATCACTGATTTAACCGGTGAGTTACAAGGTAAATTGGTTGATTTGGTTATAATTAAATAATTGTATCAAATTAACTTATTTTCTAATTCACTAATTAATTAATATCTATTATATTATTCAAATATATGTTGAAAAATATTAATATTAATAGATGTCATATAATTATCAATAAAAAATATATTATGATTAATAAAAATTTTTTGCTTATCTTTTTTTAATTTATAAATATTTAAAAATGTTTAATGTTTATTTTAATAATTATATAATTAAAAATAATTAATTTAAAAAAGAATAAATATAAAATAAAAATATATTAAATTAATATAAACACTATTTATTATAATAAAATGTTAAAAAATATCTTAAATTTGCATGACTAAATGTTAATACATAAAATTATTAATTATGTATGTCAAAAAAATTAGTAACATATTTATAAAAAGACACCATACATTACAAAAAGTAAACTTGGTCTAGTGGTTGTGAGACTCTTTTACATCTTGTTGACATCAGCGGGTCAACTGGTCTAATTCGGTCCTGGATTTAGACCGAGTTTAACTAAATTTTTTGAATTTGACCGATTTATTTGTTTGTTTAGTTAGAATGTTAATCTAGATCGGTTTAAAATTTAGTTTATCGATTTTTTAGTCAAACCGACCAATTCAGTTCAAATTTAATAACTATGGTAGATATTATTCCCACCTTTCAGACTAAACCCTCACTTAGCAATTCTCTAATATTCAAGAACGAGCAGTTATTTTTTTAAAATTATGATTTTACTAATTCAACAAAAGAGAGATTAATTATTAGAATAATTTTTTCAAATTACTTCATGGAGTTTTAAAAAGTTGACATTTTAGATAAAAAAAAATTAATACAAAATTAATCTCTGATATTTATCTTGGTAAAATAACCCAGAACTCTTCACATAAATCTTTCTTATCCTCTCTTTCCATTATATTGTGTTCATTGTGTTGAGTCATATCATACAATAAACACTGATTGCTAGAAATATATCTATATTTTTTACAAAGTCTGACTATGCATGGTGATGTACAAGAATCATGAAGGGCCTACTGTATTTGAAATATT
This sequence comes from Arachis stenosperma, assembly GCF_014773155.1. Lineage (NCBI taxonomy): Eukaryota > Viridiplantae > Streptophyta > Magnoliopsida > Fabales > Fabaceae > Arachis > Arachis stenosperma. Next base: position 80,252,336 of record NC_080383.1, read on the forward strand.
GGATAAGGTTAGGGAGCTAATTTGACTGTAAGACAGAGTCACAGAGGAGAGCAATATACGACGTCATTTTTAAAACAGTTATAGGAAGTGGTTTGTTCATCTCATTCTTGAAATATCTACAAGGACTAATCTAACCATTTTGTTTTTGAATCAGGGATTGATCTGAATATCTCACTACGCATGGACGCTTAATGGCGACGTGAGTTAATGTGCTATGTCAACAATTGATATTGGTGAGTAATGGAGGAATATGGCTAGATATTGTGTTGTTTGACAAAGATAAATATTGGAGATTACATTGCGTATTAAATTTTCTTGGAGACTAAAGTGTCTGCTCTTTAAAATTATTGGGACTAATTTAAGAAATTATTCTAATTATAATTATATTAATATTCTAAATCAGTTCCAAAAAAGTTTTTGATCAAATAATTTAATCTTTAATTTGTTGAGTCTAAAACAGATTTTATTATGTATTGTAATGACAAATATTTGGTTGATTGAATAAGAATTAATTTTAATTTATGGTGTGATTGTTTGTGCTATAAATTTTTAGGATTGGCATTAAAATGTATGCTGATTTGATTATATTTAGAAAGAATCAATCATCAATGAGTAAAATAATTGCTGCTACCAAATAAAAAAGGAACATAATCATGACAATTATAGAGAGATTGGACAACAACAGCTAGTGTAAGTAATAAAGCACTGATTTGATTATCTTTGGAAATAATCAACTATCAAGAGTAAGATTTGAAGAAAATACAAAAAAATGTACTACTGTCTAAAGGAAGGAAAGTATCATGTCTTCAATGAAGAATAATTTGATGCAATAACTAGCGAATTCAGGCTTCTGCTATAAGAAGAATCAGTTTTCAAGGCTCTTCACGGAGAAAATTTAGTCTCAATTTTGATATATTCAATTTTTGTTTGTGTCTTCCTCATAAAGAGAAAATGGCTAATGATTTAGTGAGAGATTATTTCAAAAGCCTATGAGTGAATAGTGATAAATTAGGAAGAAAAGCCAATTCAGTTTCAGATTAATTTGGTCTTGGATTTTTGTTTGTTCTTAGCATTTTTATTTGGTCTTGGGGTTTGTTTGTAGAGCTTATAATTGTAGCTTTATTTGTCTTAGCGTAGAGTCAGTTTATTTATTTATTTATTTATTGTCTATGTCTTGGTCTTGACATTGGTGATTGTAATCTCGAAGTTGATATAGTAAAATTACGCCATAATTATAGTGAAAATTAGATGTAGATCTTATTGCACCTCGAAGTTGAGCCAGGATACATGCTCATGTTGCTCTCTCTATCCTTTTCTCTTTTATCTTTTGCTATTACAAGAAAGTAAAACAGAAAAATCTCTTGTTTACTAAGTTTTGTGTTTACATTTCAAAAAAGCATCTTGATTTAAACTCCTCTTACTTAAGGAATATAAAACTTTCAATTGGCATTAGAGTTTAGACTCCAAGAGTCAAGCTTAACAACCTAGAAAAAAGATCCATGATGACCAATAAAGTCCCATTCATCCTAACCTAAGGTCAGTCCTACCATTGCCACTGCCTTACTTTAATGGAACCAACTATTCCTACAAGAAAGAGAGAATGAGGATCTTCATTCCAGCCACAGATTATAATCTTTGAAAGATCATCATGAATGGACTCGATGTTCCAACAAAGATAATACTCGAAAGTCAGGTTGTTTCAAAGGATAATCGAGAATGGACAGATGATGAAATGAAAAAGGTGGAATCAAATACCAAGGTAGTGAATATGATACACTGCATCATAAGCTTCGAAGAATATAGAAAAGTCTCTCGATAAAAAATAGCAAATGACATCTAGGAGAAGCTTCAAGTAACCAATGAAGGAACAAACCACATGAGAGAAACCAGAACCGATATGCTTATGAATGATTATGAATTGTATTTCATGAAAGAAGAAGGGTCTATAGATGAAATGATTGAGAGATTCTCAATCATAATCAATGGCCTCAACACATTGGAAAAACAATTCACTGAAAAAGAGTTGATAAAAAAATTTTGAAAAATCTCACTAAGCAGTGAGAGACAAAAGCGAGTGTTATGCAAGAAGCAAATGAACTTAGCAAAATCACTTATGATGAGTTAAAAAAAGTTACTAGCTTTTGAGACTACTCATTTGAAGACAGGAAATAAAAAGAAAAGTGTTGCTCTAAAATTAAAGATAGAAGCTGAATTTGATGATGAATTTCACAATGACGACGAGATCATAGTCTTTGCAAAGAAGCTAAGAAAAATCTTCAGATACAAAAGCAAAAAAAATAGGTTCTTCATCCAAAGAGGACAAAAACAAAAATAACAAGTTGATATGCTTTACAAGTATCTAATGAGTTTTGAATGCATACGTATGCACTATGATAATGGCCGAATGTACTGATATTCTTATGGCTAGATTATACTTTTGTAAAAGTTAGAAATCAAGTAAAGAACTTGTAAGTGATATTTAATGAAGTTAATTATGTAATATATTAAAAAATTGAATGAAAAGTGAGTAAAAAAGCCTAAAAGAATCATAAACTTAAGAACTATGTCTATGAAAAAGTATGATGTACCAAATATGGTTAATGTAATTTAGAATAAAAAATAAATTAAAAATGTAAAAAAATTAGGCCTCAAAATATGAACTTATGAAACTAAAAATATAATTATATAAAAGATTCGAGTTAAAAATATAATTAGGATAAATTTTTGGGCATAAATAATAAACTTAAGGATAGAATTATAAATATAACAAAGTAATAAGATAAGAATAAAAGAATTGTAAAATGGTAATTTATGCTAATAAAGAGTAAAATAGTAATAAAAAAAGTGATGGTAAAATAGTAATTTATGAGACATAAGGAGCAAATCGGTCATTTTAATAAAAGATAAAATTAAAATGATAATTATGAGGATCAAATTGCTTGGGCTTTATCTTCGGATGGAGCGTTCAACCTAAAGTCTACTTACTAAGCCCTTCAAACCAACCAGAACCACTCAGAAGTGGATTTTCGCACTAAAAGACTATTTTACCCTTCTTATGTAATCCTTAGTCATTAGTTTAGTATTTATTTGAGAAATTTTATACTTTTGAGGGACTTTTGACACTTTACATGTTTATATTGTATTTTCCATCAGTATGAGTTTCTAAACCTCCTAGGTTAAGGGGAGGAGCTCTGCTGAGTTTGATGGATTAATAAAGTATTACTCTTTTATCTTTAATCCATGTTTGATCATCTATTCTAAAATGTATCTTCGTTCTTCATCATTATGAATGCGTTGAACCAACACAAGGTTATCTCATTCTACATGGGTTCAGAGTGAGTCTTTCATCAGACAATGATAAACCACACCAACTTGATTATACATCTCTTAGACGGTTAATCCAAGACTTCGTTGGGAACTTCTTGAGACCCCAGTTCAGCCGAGGTATAGGGAGATTAGGGTCTTTGTGGTAAAGGCTAGAACCAAAGTCGCAACATTCTTTGATCCGAAAGATTCAACCTTGTCTGTGGCGTTTTGAGTAGGATCACTAAGGAGAATGGACTATAGGAGCATCACCCTCAATCAGACTGGATCCGCACTAACCTTAGTGTTCAGATCTGGAGGAGCATTAGCGACCTCTCAAGAAAGGCGTTGATCACATACAACCTTCCATAGAAGAAATCATTCATAGTTGGAGGAGACAGTGAAACCGAATCGATCCAAAAGAATAAAGCATCTCCGAAGCCTTAACCATCTTCTTATTATAACTTTCACCATCAATTGAGTAACGTTTTATTTATTTTCTTTTTATGCGTTTAAACAACCAACCAACTTTTCTATCCGCCTGACTAAGATCTACAAGATAACCATAGCTTGCTTCAAATCACAATGCTCGTGGGATCGACCCTGACTCACTCAGGTATTACTTGGACTACCCAATGCACTTGCTGGTTCAGTTGTGTGAAGTTTAATTCCGCGCACCAACATTCGAAATACAACCGGTCATTATGACCTTGGTAACTGCAAAGGTATTTATTGTCCACGTCTTATCAGTTCCTTTAATTAATAAAATTTTATTTATTTATTTATTTATCTATTTACAGAACCCTCCACATAAAACTCAAGACAACAAGTTGAGCTTAGGGGATACCATTATCTCGATTCCGAGTTATAAATTAGAAGCTCAACTTGTTTATAGTAAAAAAAATCACAGGTTAAATTTAGGGACTGTGATCTGTTAGCTATAGCCTAGTCCAAGTAAGACCTATAAACTCGGAGTCTAAATAAAATACCGCATGCTAATCCAAATTAGCGCGAGAATCTCTCCTCATAAAATCCTCTAAACAAACTCAACGAGTCAATAAGATACAGTTACCAAATAGTTAGCTTAATTTCCTCAACAATTTTGAACATGTCAATAACCACTTGTAGCACGACAATTCTATAAATACAAAGCTTTAACTATGTATAGAGATACACTATTCTCTTTAAGTATCATCTTTACTAATTTACACTCGTTTTGACTTGAGCATTGGAGTGCCTTTGCAGGTATCCACTGCATCTGTTCCTTGAAGAACCGACGTATATTTCATTTTGCTCAATGACAAGCGAGTCCAAACACTGAGTAGGATGAGCTATACCTCAAAAACCATTATCTATGCAGGAACAATTACCAACTCACACCACTGTTAATTAAGATTGTACATTACATCATTCTAAAATATGATTTGCATTCATTTGATCCTTGATGAATTACCAATGCTTATTGTAAACTCCAAGTAATTAATGAATAATTAGCTAATAGATTAATTATTATTCAAAAAAAATTAGAAAATTAAATTTTATAGTTTAATGAAGTAGAAATAGTTAAATTATGAATTTTGACACTAATTTTAAAAGATTTTGGCCCAAAATAGACCAACGGGCCGAACCGGTTGGACAAAGCCCGAACTAGGCCCAAAGCCCAACCTATAAGACACCCATACAAAACCTTCTCTTCATTTCACCCATGGAATGCGCTGAAGAAGAGAAAAAATCACGTTAAAACCCTAACCTCACCTCCAAAAATTCAATTGTCCATAACTTTCAATCCGGAGCTCTGATTGACGAGCTGTCAGGCCACGTATTTGTTTTGAAATTCTCTACAAAACCCACCAAATAATTTGGTAATGGAATCACATTTTCTCACCCTGTTTTCCCCTTTTCAATTTGTGATTTAGATTTTGGTAATTGAGTGATTTTGTGATTTTGATGGTTTAGGGGTACTCTAGTGGTGGATAATCATCGGATTTTGTCCATTTGACTCGTGGCTAACGGTAAGAAAATGCTAACCATTGTGAATTGGTGATTAAGTGAGCTCAAGTTGATCATTGTGATATTGTATAAATTAGATTGTATATCTTATTGAATTGGAGTTAAATTCGTGTATATTGGAAGCTTAGAATTGAATTTTGGGAGATGAAAATTCAATTGGTGAGAAGTTGGAGCTTCGGAGCTTGACAAACGATGGATAATTGAGGTGTTCTGGGCTTAGGACGGAATCAGACCTGGTATGGTTTTGGTTTCTCGTAGTTAGTATTTAATGTCACATGAAAACTTAGGCTAGAAGACCTTAAGTTAGGAATGAACTTAATGAATTATTGATGGATTGGGTATATGGTATATGATGTGTGTATAAAAGGATTAATGAATTTGTATGTGCTAGATTATGACTTTGACGAGTATAAAATAATGATGATTGTTGATGTGTTGAGAGTTGATTTTGGATTTGTGAAATTGAATTAAATGGATTGGTTAAGAGATGTTTAGTTCGATTTTGTAAACGATTTACTATTGGAGTTGGTTGATTTTTGGAAAAGAATTAATATTGAAATTGGTTCGATTTTGAAATAATTTGATACTGAAAATGATTTAAATGATCGAGAGGTGTTTGGTTTGGTGGTCGGGACCCTTGAGAGGTGGTAAAAGTCTAAGTTTTAGAGGAGATGCTATCAAAATTTTTATGAAAATTGGAGGCTTTGTTTGAAGTGGTTATTTAGAAAAATTTGGATTTTTAAGGATTTTATAATTTGAGTTTGAATTATTAGGAAAAGAATTATGTTTTGAGTTTGCTTTATTTAGAAAAGAATGAATTGTGTTTTGAGTATTAATTGTTGATGAACGAAATAGGAGGTGTGACAATAAGGAATGAAGGATGATGAGAATTGATTTTTAAGTCTATTGTTGAATGAATATGAATGAATTATAATGATAATGAGATATGTATGACCGGGTAAGAGGCGGTGGCGTTGTCGGGTCAATAATGAAGTTGTCTTATATATGATTGAGGATGAGATTGGCTATGAGGAAAAGGAAGGTTAAGGACTTAGTTTGATTATGAATTTGAATGAATATGAAACAATTGTAATGATAATGAGAATGAATTTCTGAATGTAACTCCGGGTAAGATGTAGTGGTGTTATCCACTTGCTCCGGGTAAGAGTCAATAAGCAAGGTAAGATGCAAGAGTTGAATTCTGTAAGACCCAAAACATTTGAAAAATCCTATTTTGGGTTGATTCCAAATTTATTTATTTAGTAGCGATTTTATTTTCAAAAATGATTTCATTGAGAATAATTAAATCATGTTTTGGTAATTAAAATAGAAATTTTACTTAATTTCATAATTATTGAATAATTTTCTATATTTAAATTATACGGCTTAGTAGTTGTAAAAGAAAAAATTTTTTTATACTATTTAGCTTAAATAATTGAGATTTTGGAATTTAATACTTTGCTTTTTATAATTAATTATATTATCTTATATTTTAAATTAGAATACTTGATTGAGAGTTAATTAGCAAATTGTTAATTTAATTAATGTTTTAAAGTAATTTAAAGAGATTAAATTATATTTTTAATGAAATACTCTATCTCCTAATTTAATTAAAATTACAAAGCTAATTCCCAAATTGGGAAAACCCTAACCCTGAAACCCTAACGCAATTACCCTTTCCCCCAAACCCAGTAGCCGCAGCCCCCTCTTTCCCAACGTAGCAATGCAACATACCCAGAAATATGAAAGAAAGAAAGAAACAGAAGAGGGAAGAGGGAAGAGAGAGTCGCGCCAAAAGAAGAGAAGGGAGGAAGGGGGCTGTCCACAGCGCCACTGCGCCATCGCCACCTTGGAGTCCACCGTTTGTCGCTGCCTAGTCGCCATTCTGCCTTCTATCAAGCCAGTTCCGTCGCCTAAGAAAAACCACGAAGAGGAGAGAGAGAGCACACGTGAAGGGCAACGCCGCCACGAGGAGCCACCGCCGTCCTTGCTCGTCGTCTTTCGTGGAGCCGTCACTGTCGAGGGCCACCAGGGAGAGAGAGAACGAACACGAGCCAGGGTCACCACCGAGAAGAGAAGCTGTGTTCCACGTCACCGTCGTGACCGATCCACGACCATCACAGTGGGGGTTCTGTCGCCGTCAAACAGAGCCGCCGTGTCCTACCACCACTACTATTGGGCCGCCACCACTGTGAGGAACAGAACGCGCCAGAGAGAGGACAGGGGAGCTTCGTCGCAGCTCCGTCGCTGTCCGGCTGTCGCCGTCACTGTAGGTCACGCCGCCAAGTTTCTGTTACCTGGATCCACTACCAATAAGGGCGTACTTGCTTCTACTTCTCATTCTTCTGAATTTTCTGGAACCTTATTGTCACTACATAGCTATCACAGTTGCTGTCATTGGAGATTCGGGCCACTGTCGTCACTTGAGGTAGTTGCCGGAGCTGCTGCACTATTGTCGCATTCCTCTTTAGCCGCAGTGAGTCATTCTAGCCTTGGAACCCTTATCACTATTATTCAACTATAAATTATTGAGAATTTCGTGATGTTAACATCCCAAGGTCGAGTTTCGGAAATTGTATAATTAAAATAAAAGTCGATGTGGTGTCATCTTGCTTCAATTCTTGCGGTGAGACTATTTGATTCCGTTCTTATTTACCGCAATACTCTATTAACAATTATGTGTAACTTCATTTAATATCCATTTCATATTAATTCCGATTTATGTCAGATAAGTCGTCATTGCTATGAACCTTGATTGTTGTTGTTGATATTACTTGGAAATCATTAGGGTTGCTACCGCTGGTTCTGAATTTTATTACACTAATTCTGGTCTGCTCTTCTACATGGTTCTGATCTATTGGCACGTTCTGTTTTGTCACTTTTAATTGCCATGTTCTTTTTTTAATTCGATTCGGGTCTTTGATTTGTTTAAAATCTTCCAGAGTTATGTTTTCTTTTGATTCTTATCCAATTCGAATCCTTGTCTTGCTGCAACCATAGTCACTGCCATAAGAGATTGACAATGCCGCTGTTTTAGTTGCGTGCTTGCTGCTGCCATAAAATCAAAAGAGAAGGGAGTTACCACGTTTAATCTATGTGAATTCAGCTAATCGAGGTAGCGGTTTTTTTTAATAAGAAAATGTTTTGGGGTTTTGAATACCTTATGAGTTTAGTAGATTAATGCAAATAGACTAATGCCTGTGATGTGAATGATTTTTTGTTAAGATTGATATGTTGTGTTGTTACCGAATTGGTTGATTTCTGATTTTTTGATGAAATGAGTTAAATCTTTGGATTTTGATTTTCTTTGATTTAAAACGATAATGATTGGTCATAAATGACGGATTTGAAAACATTGACTTGAAACGTTGGTTTCTGTTGAGTTGAAGTTGAAAAGAGGGGACTCGTGATGGGTGGCAAACTCCAGTTTTTAGGAGAAGTGCTCTCAAAATTTTTCTAAGGATTTGGAGTTGATTATTCCTGAAGTCTTGGTAAAATTGATTGAATGCATTGATTTTGGAACTTGGATAGAAATTGATAATAAATAGTTTTGAATAATGAATTTGAAATTGTTCAATTGAAAAGGCTGGTTTTGGTTGTGTTGAGGATTGAAAATAGGGGACCCATGATGGCTGGCAAACTCCATTTTTTAAGGGAGGAGATGCCGAAATGTTTCTAACGATTTGGGGTTGATTTGGTTAAGGTTTGGAAAATGGATGTCCTGGGGGATTTCAAAGAAAATCGGATTTCCATGATTTGATTGATTTGTGATTTTAACTTATTCGATTTTTCATAATAACGAAGAGAGATTTTTGTTAACTAGTCAGAGACTCTAAAACAGTAATTTAAATATAAATCCAAGGGTTTGGGAATACGAGTGTGAGTTTGAAGGTTATGCTTGAGACTAAGAGTGATTGTGATGCGGAATAGTAATTAAATATGATGATGAAGGATGACAATATGCAAGTTTAATAATATTGAGATTGATAATGAGACTGAATATGAGATTGAGAATGAGTTTGAATACGAGATTGAGAATGAGATTGATTATGATTATGAAATGATAGTGAATATGATTTTGATTGTGATGCACCTACTTGGATAGTAGCAAGGGTTGTGTTTGTTAGTGAATTATGGCTGGTTGTGTATTATGTTGTGAGCCGGTTGGATGTGATACATATTGATTTATGGTGGAGTATGTATATGCATATGATTGAATGAGATAGAAGTGTCGGGTAAGAGGCGGTGGAAATGACCACTCGCTCCGGGTATATGATTAAGAAGTGTTGAGATGCTGAGAATGTATGGAAAACGAACTAATGAATAATGATTATGAAGCGATTGGAATAATAATGAAAATGAACTTGAATTTTATTGTAATATGCCTCCGGGTAAGATGCAATGGTGTCATCCACCTGCTCCGGGTAAGAGGCAAGGACACCGGGTAAGATGCAGTGGTGTTATCCACTTGCTCCGGGTATGAGTGGTGAATGAATTGATGTATGAAGATGAATTGAAGTGATAATAAAAATGTGTTTCTGAATGTGACTCTGGGTAAGATGCAGTGGTATTATCCACTTGCTCCGGAATAGTTCGAGGCTTCGGGTAAGATGCAAGGGCTGTGTTCTGTTGTCGCTTGCTCCGGGTCAAGAACTGTAACACCGCCTGGGTAAGAGGCAGTGGTGAGGTTGTCTGCTGCTCTGGGTGGCGGTTAAGATACAAGGGTTGCGGCGTTGTCCCACTTGCTCTGTATTTGGTGTTTCGTCCACGGTTAGCTACCAGGACTTGTCGGGTTGGGTTTATAACCGACAGATGAGACTCATCAGCCATAGGGCAAGTATGCTTCATTTGCATTTATATGTATTGTTTGGTTGTGAATCTTATTTGTGGGTTTGTCTAATTGAATAATTGCATCTATCTGCTAATTGACCTAATTGCTCTATCTGTACTCTCTAATTGTGTATGCCTTGTTTTGTCTTGTCTGTGTTTGACAACTGAGAGGTCCCTCATGCTGGCGGTGGTAACGTTAAGGGTTGTACTTGATATTGATAATGAGATGTTTGCTGAAAACTAAGTTTAATACTGAATTGATGAGTGATATGCCGATAGACTATCTTAATGGAAAGAGATAGGCTGAATGGAGTGTTGGGTAAAAGCTTGAGAATGTATGTTGTAACTATGCCGGTTTCAAAATTGAATAGAGTAGGTTATTGGGTAGGAAGCCCTTTTGATATGCTTGTACTCCTTTTCAATTTTAAACTATTCACCGTACTATTTTGTAAACTAAAGAAGTTTCTTTATGGCTTTTCAAAGTAATACTTTCCATGAAGAATTCTTTAAAAAGGTTATTTCAAGGATAAACTACTTTTAAAATGAACCTAATTCTATTTGCAAGTATTTCTTTGCTTTGATGGTATTTCCGTCCCTACTGAGAACGTGTGGTTTGTTCTCACCTCAATATCTTCCACCCTTTTAGTGACATAGGTTCGAAGACTCAGTTTGAAGCTGCGGGCGATTATTGACATTACTTATGAGCTAAATTACTTTCATAGGGTTCCCTCGCTTGTTAAAAATTTGTATTTTATATAGCGGGATAGGTGTTATATCTGAGCTTTGTTTTGATTTACTTGTATAAGACTTATTATTATTATTATTATTATTAATTATGTGATTATTATTACTTGGTGATGTGTGATGTATGATTTTTATGAGTTGTAAACAAATTTTCTGACTTTTTATTAAGGATTGAAATGCAGAATTGCCCTAAAGGCTCAATATTAAATAGTAAATAAGGAAAATAGGTTAGTAACGCCTTACTTTTGGTACAATCATGACGTATTAGAAGTTGGGTCGTTACATTATGGTATCAGAGCAGTTCGTTCTTGTTAGAGCCTTAGGAATGGACTGACTATGCGTCATTGCATTCTCTGAGTGTCTGTCATGCTTTGTGACTTGTTCTGATAACACGAGTTTGAGTTTTATATGCATAACTGTCTAATGATTAACGCTATTAGTCTATCATTGCATACCTCATGGTATTAGGTCTGGTCAATTTAATACTAATGATTTATGTATATGAGAACACTTAACGGGTTATCATGGACAAAATAGAAGCAATAGGTAATGCGATTTACGGGGTTCAGGAAACGATAGAGGTTACTTCTCGAGATTACTCAGTTACTTATCTTATTCTTTCATGGTTTGTCTTGAAATTCCTGTTTGAGATTTCTTTCTTGGAAAGTAAACTACTTATTCTCTGATCCTGTTCCTTGAGCATATGCATACTCATTTGATGTTGACTGCATATGTCTATTTACATTGCTTGGATATCTATCTTGTGTTGTTTACACCTTCTTCTTGCCTCATGTGCTTGACGTTAGGATTTTTGCTAGTAAAGAATTTATAAAAATATTTGCGTTGTAGATATAGCTTTTAAACTAATAGAAATCCCTTTGTACAAATGTTTTGGTTGTCACAAGTAACAAACCCCTAAATAAATTAATAACCGAGTATTTAAACCTCGGGTCGTCTTCTCAAGGAATCGCAGGGAGGTATGTTCTTATTGTTGGTTATGAAAAAGTGTATTTTGGGATTGAGAGTGAGGAATGAATATGGCAGATAATTTAATGGCAATTAAAATAAATAAATACTGTAAAGCAAACCCTTTGGCAAGGTATGAGAAATTGGAAGTCCAGACTTAGTAATTCTTATCAATAATAATGAAAGTTGAATCTTAATTCCACTTAGTTAACCTTTGCTAAAGCAAAGGAAAGTCAAGGGACTAATTAGTTGACCTTCGAATCCTATTTATTTCCTAAGAAAAGGTTGGGATTATTGAAGTTCAGTTCAATTAGCAAAGATAACAGTTATCAATTATGTTGAGCTAAGATAACTCTTGAGTTACTGATTTCTTAACCAGGACCAAAAGGAAAAGAAATTAAATCTGCTGGAATAAAAAATGTCTTCAGATTGGGAATAATCAATAGCATAAACAAAAGAAAGCAATATTAAATTAAAATACCTCAAATCACATTAATTAAGAAAATCCTAACATGAAAGTCATAAGCCAAATTCAAAAGATAAATATCAATTAAAGTACTAAGGTGAATAAAAATAGGAACGAAATTAAATAGAAAGGAACATTAAACCTGGAATGAAGAAGAAAATTGTAAGTTGGAATAATAATAAATCCTAAATCCTTTAAGAGGAATCCTAATCCTAATCCTAAGAGAGAGGAGAGAACCTCTCTCTCTAAAAACTACATCTAATCCTCAAATCGTGAATTATGAGAGCATGATGATGAATGGATGCATTCTCCCACTTTATAGCCTCTATTCTGTGTTTTCCGAGTCGAAAACTGGGTCAGAAACAGCCCAGAAGTCACTTCCAGTGCTTTCTAGTCCGTACAGGTCGCGGGCAAGTGGCGCGGAGGCGTCGCCCAAGCGGCCGCGCGGATTGAAGTTCGCAGCTGCGACGCGTCCGCGTGGATCACGTGTTCGCGTCGCCTAGCGTCAGGGCAACTATGGCATATTATATATCAAATTGAAGCCCCGGACGTTAGCTTTTCAACGCAACTAGAACCGTGTCGTTTGGACCTCCGTAGCTAAAGTTATAGCCGTTTGAGTACGAAGAGGTCAGGCTGGACAGCTTAGCAGTTTCTCCAACTTCTTGTATTCCTTCCACTTTTGCATGCTTCCTTTCCATCCTCCAAGTCATTCCTGTCCTATAATATCATAAAACAATTAACACACATATCAAGGCATCTAATGGTAATAAGAGAGGATTAATAATAAGCAAATATAAGATCAAAGAAGCACGTTTTCAATCATAGCACAAAATCAGGAAAGAAAATGTAAAACATGCGAATTGTATGAATAAGTGAGTAAAGAGTTGATAAAAACCACTTAATTGAGTATAAGATAAACCATAAAATAGTGGTTTATCAGTGCTCTTTGATGTGCTTTTAACTAGTTTGATGCATCAAAGTGGTCGTGAAAATCTTTGATATTTTTACTTTTGATTGAGTTGTCCTTCTTTGTGAGTTTTGTCTTCATTGGGATCCGTTGAAAAACTTGTTTGGTTTGACGTGCCCATAAACACTATTTGAATTTTCTTGATTTAAGTTTCTTCCTCAAAGTATGGTTTGATTTTCCTTTGTAGCACATCTTAATGTTCTTGAATATTCTTGTGAGGTTGCGAATTCAAGTACTCTCGAAGTTTAGTTTTAAACCTTTCTAAGTAAGTTTTTGGTTTATTCTTGTGCAAAGTTGTCATAGACTATGCATTCCTTTACTTGAGCTATGCATCTCTTTGCTGTGATTTGAACCTATTTTAGTGCAACATTACTATTTCTTGAAGGTTTAATAAAATCGCTTTTAACTCGGCTTACATTCTTTTATCGTACGCGTTGAAAATTTTGTATGCGGTTTAAACCTGTTTATTTGTAATGCATCCTCTATCCCTTTTTATGAGCAAAGCTTTATCTTGGTTTTCTTTCCAACTAGATCGCAGTTTCCATGCATGCTTCTGTTTAATCGGTGCCTAAATACTTTTCAAAGTATCTGAGAAAAAATAATTTTTGCTCTTAGCCAAATTAATCTTTCCTTTCTCAAACTTTGCATAGTTTATTCCAACTTGAATTTATATCGGGATAAAGCCACATTTATGCTTTTGTTATTCTATTGAAGGATGTTTGTTGCTTATCTTTTCTTTTAGACTACGAAGTGATTTTCTGCGAGTTTCCAATTCTTTTATAAACAATATATTTGGAATTATTTTTTTTATCGTACTCATTAGTTCTGTGAGCTTTGTCTTGGGTCTAAGATATTCTTTTCTGTAAACCTCATACTTCTTCAACTCAACTTGAATTTGTTTCAAATTAATGCACTGTTTTCCTTCGCATTGATTCTATCGAATTTCCTTTAATCAAAAGTTATCATTGAAGTTACCAACTGAGTCCTTTCCTGCAATCTTCATTCTTGTGCATCCTATTTGTTTGTAATTTCATTCAATCTTTCAAATTCTTATGAGTATTCTCCTTGTCACTTGTATTTTCTTCTAAAATCTTGTGTCCTGAGTAAACTCGAGATTTGTTTGTGTCACGTACGACCTTTAGATATAGCAAGCGATACGTTAGTTCTTAGGACACTGTTTTGGTGGATGCGGAAGGTGAAGCTTGTAAGTGGGCGTTGCCACGGAATGTTGTAGAGCTTTGTTTTACGCAAAAAAGTTTTGTTGATATTGGACTTGTGACCGGTAGTGAGTTATGACGTGATTGATGAGGTTGAGAATTTGCGGATGAATTGTTAGATAGAGTATCGTTAGGAGTTGTGATGGTGAGCTATGTTAAAGCCCTTAATGTTGACACCACGTAACCTTTTTGTTTTGAGCCTATCTTGTAATTTCTACTTTATACCACGCTCTTTCCTTATATCTATGTCTTATGCCTTATCCGGTATTTGAGAATTTATGTATATGCCAAGATTGCTTACTTTTCTAAAGTATTCGAAAGTAAAGTATCAAAACTACGTAATATCTTGTGTGTTACTTTAATTTTCGAGGATGAAAATTTTTTTAGATGGGTAGAATGTAAGACCCAGAACTTTTGAAAAATCCTATTTTGGGTTGATTCCAAATTTATTTATTTGGTAGCAATTTTATTTTCAAAAATTATTTCATTGAGAATAATTAAATCAAGTTTTGGTAATTTAAATGGAAATTTTACTTAATTTCATAATTATTGAATAATTTTCTATATTTAAATTATAAGGCTTAGTAGTTGTAAAAGAAAAAGAATTTTTATACTATTTAGCTTAATAATTGAGATTTTAAAATTTAATACTTTAATTTTTATAATTAATTATATTATCTTATATTTTAAATTAAAATACTTGATTCACAGTTAATTAGCAAATTGATAACTTAATTAATGTTTTAAAGTAATTTAAAGGGATTAAATTAGATTTTTAATGAAATACTCTATCCCCTATTTTAATTAAAATTGCAACCCTAATTCTCAAATTGGGAAAATCCTAACCTTGAAACCCTAACCCAATTACCCTTTACACTAAACCCAGCATCCGTAGCCCCCTCTTTCCCAATGTAACAACGCAACACACCCAGAAATATGAAAGAAAGAAAGAAACGGAAGAAAGAAGAGGGAAGAGAGAGTCGCGCCAGGAGAAGAGAAGGGAGGAAAGAGGGTTGTCCGCAGCGCCACTACGCCGACGCCACCTTGGAGTCCACCGTTCGATGCCGCCAAGTTGCCATTCTGCCTTCTATCAAGCCGGTTCTGTCGCCTGAGAAGAACCACGAGGAAGAGAGAGAGAGCGCGCGTATGAAGGGCAACGCCGCCACGACGAGCCACTGCCGTCCTTGCTCGTCGTCTTCCATGGAGCCGTCGACGTCGAGGGCCAATAGGGAGAGAGAGAACGAATGCGAGCCAGGGTCACCACCGAGAAGAGGAGTTGTGTTCCACGTCACCGTCGCGACCGATTCACGACCATCACAGCGGTGGTTCTATCGCCATCAAGCATAGCCGCCGCATCCTACTACCACTACTGCTTGGTCGCCGTCACTGTGAGGAACAGAACGCGCGAGAAAGAGAACAGGGGAGCTTCGCCGGAGCTCCGTCGCTGCCCGGCTATTGCCATCACTGTGGATCACACCGCCAAGTTTCTGTTGGTGGGATCCACTGCCGGTAAGGACGTACATGCTTCTAGTTCTCATTCTTCTAAATTTTTTGGAACCTTATTGTCACTACATAGCAATTATAGTTGCTGTCATCGGAGATTCAGGCCGCCACCGTCACTTGAGGTAGTTGCCGGAGCTGTAGCCGCTCTGTTGTCGCATTCCTCTTTAGTCGTAGTGAGTCATTCTAGCCTTGGAACCCTTATCACTATTATTCAACTATAAATTATTGAGAATTTCGCGTTGTTAACATCAAAAGGTAAAGTTTCGAAAATTGTATAATTAAAATAAAAGCCGATGCAGTGTCATCTTGCTTCGTTTCTCGTGGTGAGACTATTTGGTTCCGTTCCTATTTACCGCAATACTCTATTAACAATTATATGTAACTTCATTTAATATCCATTTCGCGTTAATTCCGATTTATGTCAGATAAGTCGTCATTGCTATGAACCTTGATTGTCGTTGTTGATATTGCCTGGAAATTAATAGGGTTGCTGCCGCTGGTTCTGAATTCTATTATGTTGATTCTGGTGTGCTCTTCTCCTTGGTTCTGATCTATTGGCACGTTCTGTTTTGTCACTTTTAATTGCCATGTTCTTGTTTTAATTCAACTCAGGTCTTTGATTTGTTTTGAATCTTTCATAGTTATGTTTACTTTTGATTCTGACCCAATTCGAATTCTTGTCTTGCTGCAACCATCGTCACTGCCATAAGAGATTGACAATGCCGCTGTTTCGGTTGCCTGCTTGCTGTTGCTATAAAATTAAAAGAGAAGGGAGTTACCACGTTTAATCTGTGTGAATTCAGCTAATCAAGGTAGGGGTTTGTTTTAATAAGAAAATGTTTTAGGGTTTTGAATACCTGACGAGTTCAGTAGATTAATGCAAATAGACTAATGCCTGTGATGTGAATAATTTTTCTGTTGAGATTGATATGTTGTGTTGTTACCGAATTGGTTGATTTCTGAATTTTTTTATGAAATGAGTTGAATCTTTGGATTTCGATTTTCTTTGATTTAAAACGATAATGATTGGTCATAAATGACGGATTTGAAAACATTGACTTGAAACGTTGGTTTCTGTTGAGTTGAAGTTGAAAAGAGGGGACCCGTGATGGGTGACAAACTCCAGTTTTTAGGGGAGGTGCTGCCAAAATTTTTCTAACGATTTAGAGTTGTTCATTCCTGAATTCATGGTAAAATTGATTGAATGCACTAATTTTGGAATTTGGATAGAAATTCATAATAAATGGTTTTGAATAATGGATTTGGAATTGTTCAATTGAAAAGGCTGGTTTTGGTTGTGTTGAGTATTAAAAAGAGGGGACCCGTGATGAGTGGCAAACTTTAGTTTTTAGGGGAGGTGCTGCCGAAATTTTTCTAAGGATTTGGAGTTGATTTGGTTAAGATTTTGAAAACAGATGTCCTGAGGGATTTCAAAGAAAATTGGATTTCCATGATTTGATTGATTTATGATTTTAACTTATTCGATTTTTCATAATACCGAAGAGAGATTTTTGTTAACTAGTTAAAGACTTTAAAACAGTAGTTTAAATTTAAATCCAAGGGTTTGGAAATACGAGTGTGAGTTTGAAGGTTATGCTTGAGACTAATAGTGATTGTGATACTGAATTATAATTAAATATGATGATAATGGATGACGATAGGTGAGTTTAATAATATTGAGAATGAGAATGAGACTGAATATGAGATTGAGAATGAGTTTGAATACGAGATTGAGAATGAAATTGATTATGATTATGAAATGATAGTGAATATGATTTTGATTGTGATGCACCTACCTGGGTAGTTGCAAGGGTTGTGTTTGTTAGTGAATTATGGCTGGTTGTGTATTATGTTGTGAGCCAATTGGCTGTGATACATATTGATTTATGGTGGAGTATGTATATGCATATGATTGAATGAGATAGAAGTGCCGCGTAAGAGGCGGTGGAAATGACCACTCGCTCCGGGTATATGATTAAGAAGTGTTGAAATGCTGAGAATGTATGGAAAACGAACTAATGAATTAATGATTATGAAGCGATTGGAATAATAATGAAAATGAACTTGAATTTTATTGTAATATGCCTCCGGGTAAGACGCAGTGGTGTCATCCACCTGCTCCGGATAAGAGGCAAGGACACGGGGTAAGATGCAGTGGTGTTATCCACTTGCTCCGGGTATGAGTGGTGAATGAATTGATGTACGAAGATGAATTGTAGTGATAATGAAAATGTGTTTCTGAATGTGACTCCAGGTAAGATGCAGTGGTGTTATCCCCTTGCTCTAAAATAGTTCGAGGCATCGGGTAAGATGCAAGGGCTGTGTTCTGTCGCCGCTTGCTCTGGGTCAAGAATTGTAACACCGCCTGGGTAAGAGGCAGTGGTGAGGCTGTCCCCTGCTCTGGGTATGCGGTTACGATGCAAGGGTTGCGGCATTGTCCCACTTGCTCCGTGTTTGGTGTTCTGTCCACGGTTACCTACCAGGACTTGTCGGGTTGGGTTTATAACCGACAGATGAGATTCATCAGCCATAGGGTAGGCATGCATCATTTGCATTTATGTGTATTGTTTGGGTATGAATCTTATTTGTGGGTTTGCCTAATTGAATAATTGCATCTATCTGCTAATTGACCTAATTGCTCTATCTGTACTCTCTAATTGTGTATGCCTTGTTTTATCTTGTCTGTGTTTGACAACTTAGAGGTCCCTCATGCTGACGGTGGTAACGTTAAGGGTTGTACTTGATATTGATAATGAGATGTTTGCTAAAAACTTGAGTTTAATATTGAATTGCTGAGTGATATGCTGATAGACTGTGGTAATGGAAAGAGATAGGCTGAATGGAGTGTTGGGTAAAAGCTTGAGAATGTTTGTTGTAACTATGCCGGTTTCAGATTTGAATGGAGTAGGTTATTGGGTAGGAAGCCCTTTTGATATGCTTGTAGTCCTTTTCAATTTTAAACTATTCACTGTACGATTTTATAAACTAAAGAAGTTTTTTTACGACTTTTCAAAGTAATACTTTCCCTGAAGCATTCTTTAGAAAGGTTATTTAAAGGATAAACTACTTTTAAAATGAACCTAATTCTATTTGCAAGTATTTCTTTGCTTTGATGGTTTTTCCGTCCCTACTGAGAACGTGTGGTTTGTTCTCATCCCAATATCTTCCACCCTTTCAGTGACACAGGTTCGAAGGCTCAGTTTGAAGCTGCGGGTGATTATTGACTTTACTTTTGAGCTAAATTACTTTCATAGGGTTCCCTCGCTTGTTGTTAAAAATTTGTATTTTATACAGCGGGATAAGTGTTGTATCTGAGCTTTGTTTTGATTTACTTGTATAAGAATTATTATTATTATTATTATTATTATTATTATTATTATTATTATTATTATTATTATTATTATTATTATTATTATTATTATTATTATTAATTACGTGATTATTATTACTTGGTGATGTGTGATGTATGATTTCTAATGAGTTATAAACAAATTTTCTGACTTTTTATTAAGGATCGAAACGCGGAATCGCACTAAAGGCTCAATATTAGATAGTAAATAAGTAAAACAGGTTAGTAACGCCTTACTTTTGGTACGATCATGACGTATTGGAAGTTAGGTCGTTACAAGTTTTATTGCCACTTGCTCCGGATTGAGAACTGTAACACCATCCGAGTAAGAGGCAAGGGTGAAATAGTCCCCTGCTCCGGGTACGCGGGTAAGATGCAAAGGTTACGACGTTGTCCCACTTCCTCAGTGTTTGGTGATATGTCCAGGATTAGCTTCCGAACATGTCGGGTTTGGCTTTATACCGACAGATGAGACTCATCGACCATAGGACAGGCATACATCATGTGCATTTGTATGTTTTGATTGGGTGTGTATTGTTTTAGTTTGCTTAATTGCTTAACTCTGCTTATCTGCTACTTGTTCTACTTGCTATAATTGCACATCTATCTGTGTTTTTCTTGCTTTGAATTGTATGTGTATGTTTCTGAGAGATCCTCTCTTGCTAGAATAGTGAAGGAGGGTTGTTCCACTGGTGATTTAGAAGTTTAGAGCTGACAGAAGGTGCAGAGTTAAAATAGAGTTTGAATCCTTTAGTTAGATTACCAATATTATTGGTTTAGAATAAATTTTAAGATTAATCTGAGTGTCAAAGTTTTAGGAATGCCTCTGGCTTTTGCAGGACCTTTTATATTAACTATGCAAGCACCTTTACCATGCTGAGAACCCCTGGTTCTCATTCGATGCATATTTCTGTTGTTTTTCAGATGCAGGACGCGAGGCACCGCATTGAGCATTCAAGAGACTCCTAGAAGCGAAGAACTATCTTGGGACTTGGTGTTTGTATTTGGTTTATGTTTACATATGTGTATAGATTCTCCATCTTGTATATATCATGTTTTGTCCCTCTTAGAGGTTGACTTGGAGAAACAGGATTTATATATCATGTTTATGTTTATATCATGTTTTTTTTGTGCTTTTTCGAAAATTAAGTGGAAAAGAAAATAAAGGTATCAAAATTCTTAATGAGAATTCCAGGAATCATGCAATGTTAGTCTAAAGCTTCAGTCTAAAGAAATTAGACATGGCTAGCCAAGCTTCAGCAGGACATTGCATTCAATAGCTAAATTGATGAGAATCAATCAGCTTTGGTGATGATAAGAACATCACCTTGAAACACTAGAATTCATTCTTAAGAACTCTGAAGAAAAATACCTAATCTAAGCAACAAGATGAACCGTCAGTTGTCCAAACTCAAACAATCCCCGGCAACGGCGCCAAAAACTTGGTGCACGAAATTGTGATCATCAATGACGCCATCAACATGGTACGCTCAATTGCAATCTCAACTCTTTATCACAACTTCACACAACTAACCAGCAAGTGCACTGGGTCATCCAAGTAATAAACCTTACGCGAGTAAGGGTCGATCCCACGGAGATTGTTGCTATGAAGCAAGCTATGGTCACCTTGTAAATCTCAGTCAGGCAGATTCAAATGGTCATGAATGATATATGAATAAAGCATAAAGATAGAGATACTTATGTAATTCATTGGTGAGAATTTCAGATAAGCGTATGGAGATGCTTTGTCCCTTCCGTCTCTCTGCTTTCCTACTGTCTTCTTCCAATCCTTCTTACTCCTTTCCATGGCAAGCTGTATGTTGGGCATCACCGTTGTCAGTGGCTACAATCCCGTCCTCTCAGTGAAAATGTTCAACGCGCTCTGTCACAGCACGGCTAATCATCTGTCGGTTCTCAATCAGGTTGGAATAGAATCCATTGATTCTTTTGCGTCTGTCACTAACGCCCAACCTTCAGGAGTTTGAAGCTCGTCACAGTCATTCAATCATTGAATCCTACTCAGAATACCACAGACAAGGTTTAGACCTTCCGGATTCTCTTGAATGCCGCCATCAATTCTAGCTTATACCACGAAGATTCCGATTAAGAAATCCAAGAGATAAACATTCAAGCCTTGTTTGCTTGTAGAACGGAAGTGGTTATCAGGCACGCGTTCATAAGTGAGAATGATGATGAGCGTCACATAATCATCACATTCATCATGTTCTTGGGTGCAAATGAATATCTTAGAACAAGAATAGGATGAATTGAAGAGAAGAACAATAGTAATTGCATTAATACTCGAGGTACAGCAGAGCTCCACACCTTAATCTATGGTGTGTAGAAACTCCACCGTTGAAAATACATAAGAACAAGGTCTAGGCATGGCCGTGAGGCCAGCCCCCAAAACGTGATCAAAAGATTCAAAGATCTAAAGATGATCAAAGATCCAAAGATGAAAATACAATAGCAAAAGGTCCTATTTGTAGAGAACTAGTAGCCTAGGGATAACAGAAATGAGTAAATGACATAAAAATCCACTTCCGGACCCACTTGGTGTGTGCTTGTGCTGAGCATTGAAGCTTTCATGTGTAGAGACTTTTCTTGGAGTTAAACGCCAGCTTTTGTGCCAGTTTGGGCGTTTAACTCCCATTCTTGTGCCAGTTCCGGCGTTTAACGCCGGGCAGTTTTGAGCTGATTTGGAACGCCGGTTTGGGCCATCAAATATTGGGCAAAGTATGAACTATTATACATTGCTGGAAAGCCCAGGATGTCTACTTTCCAACGCAATTGAGAGCGCGCCAATTGGGCTTCTGTATCTCCAGAAAATCCACTTTGAGTGCAGGAAGGTCAGAATCTAACAGCATCTGCAGTCCTTTTCAGCCTCTGAATCAGATTTTTGCTCAGGTCCCTTAATTTCATCCAGAAAATACCTGAAATCACAGAAAAACACAAAAACTCATAGTAAAGTCCAGAAAAATGAATTTTAACTAAAAACTAATAAAAATATAATAAAAACTAACTAAAACATACTAAAAACATACTAAAAATAATGCCAAAAAGCGTATAAATTATCTGCTATCACAACACCAAACTTAAATTGTTGCTTGTCCCCAAGCAACTGAAAATCAAATAAGATAAAGAGAAGAGAATATGCAATGAATTCCAAAAACATCTATGAAGATCAGTTTTAATTAGATGAGCGGGGCTTTTAGCTTTTTGTCTTTGAACAGTTTTGGCATCTCACTCTATCCTTTGAAATTCAGAATGATTGGCTTCTATAGGAACTCAGAATCCAGATAGTGTTATTGATTCTCCTAGTTAAGTATGATGATTCTTGAACACAGCTACTTTATGAGTCTTGGCCGTGGCCCAAAGCACTCTGTCTTCCAGTATTACCACCGGATACATACATGCCACAAACACATAATCAGGTGAACCTTTTCAGATTGTGACTCAGCTTTGCTAAGTCCCCAATTAGAGGTGTCCAGGGTTCTTAGGCACACTCTTTTGCCTTGGATCACAACTCTCGAACCATTAAGATTCCGACTTGTTGAATTGGGTTGGTAAGAACTTTCCAACCTCTTCTTCGGATCTCATGTCGGATCTCCGGATATTCACTCTTTTTGAGTTTGAAAGGGACCTCGGGGATCACCTTCTTCAAGGCCACAACTTCATAGAAGTGGTCTTGATGCACCCTTGAGATGAATCTCTCCATCTCCCATGACTCGGAGGTGGAAGCTTTTGCCTTCCCTTTCCTCTTTCTAGAGGTTTCTCCGGCCTTGGATGCCATAAATGGTTATGGAAAAACAAAAAGCAATGCTTTTACCACACCAAACTTAGAAGGTTTGCTCGTTCTTGAGCAAAAGAAGAAAGAAGAGAGTAGAAGAAGAAGAAATAGAGGAGATGGAGATGGCTTTGTGGTTCGGCCAAAGGGGGAGAAGTAGTGTTTAGGTTGTGTGAAAATGAAGGAGTGAAGATGGGTTTATATAGGGGTGGAGAGAGGGGTAGGGTAGGTGGGGATCCTGTGGGGTCCACAGATCCTGAGATGTCAAGGAAAATTCATCCCTGCACCAAGTGGCGAGCAAAAATGCTCTTCATGCTAATTCTGGCGTTAAACGCCGGGCTGGTGTCCATTTCTGGCGTTTAACACCAACTTCTTGCCCTTTCCTGGCGTTTAACGCCAGTCTGGTGCCCCTTTCTGGCGTTAAACGCCCATTTGCTACCCTTACTGGCGTTTAAACGCCAGCAAGATCTTTCTCCAGGGTGTGCTGTTTTTCTTTCTGTTTTCATTCTGTTTTTGCTTTTTCAATTGATTTTGTGACTTCCCATGATCATCAACCTATAGAAAACATAAAATAACAAAGGAAAATAGATAAATATAACATTGGGTTGTCTCCCAACAAGCGGTTCTTTAATGTCAGTAGCTTGACAGTGGGCTCTCATGGAGCCTCACAGATACTCAGAACAATGTTGGAACCTCCCAACACCAAACTTAGAGTTTGAATGTGGGGGTTCAACACCAAACTTAGAAGTTGGTTGTGGCCTCCCAACACCAAACTTAGAGTTTGACTGTGGGGGCTCTGTTTGACTCTGTTTTGAGAGAAGCTCTTCATGCTTCCTCTCCATGGTTACAGAGGGATATCCTTGAGCGTTAAACACAAAGGATTCTTCTTTCACTTGAATTATCAATTCTCCTCTGTCAACATCAATCACAGCCTTTGCTGTAGCTAGGAAGGGTCTGCCAAGGATGATGGATTCATCCATGCACTTTCCAGTCTCTAGGACTATGAAATCAGTAGGGATGTAATGGTCTTCAACCTTTACCAAAACATCCTCTACAAGTCCATAAGCTTGTTTTCTTGTATTGTCTGCCATCTCTAGTGAGACTCTTGCAGCTTGCACCTCAAAGATCCCTAGCTTCTCCATTACAGAGAGAGGCATGAGGTTTTTACTTGACCCTAGGTCACACAGAGCCTTCTTAAAGGTCATAGTGCCTATGGTACAAGGTATTGAGAACTTCCCAGGATCCTGTCTCTTTTGAGGTAATCTCTGTCTAGACAAGTCATCCAGTTCTTTGGTGAGCAAAGGGGGTTCATCCTCCCAAGTTTCATTACCAAATAACTTATCATTTAGCTTCATGATTGCTCCAAGGTACTTGGCAACTTGCTCTTTAGTAACATACTCATCCTCTTCAGAGGAAGAATACTCATCAGAGCTCATGAATGGCAGAAGTAAATCCAATGGAATCTCTATGGTCTCAGTGTGAGCCTCAGATTCCCATGGTTCCTCATTAGGGAACTCATTGGAGGCCAGTGGACGTCCATTGAGGTCTTCCTCAGTGGCGTTCACTGCCTCTTCCTCCTCTCCTAGTTCGGTCATGTGGATCATGTTAATGGCCTTGCATTCTCCTTTTGGATTCTCTTCTGTATTGCTTGGAAGAGTACTAGGAGGAAGTTCAGTAACTTTCTTACTCAGCTGTCCCACTTGTGCCTCCAAATTCCTAATGGAGGACCTTGTTTCAGTCATGAAACTTTGAGTGGTTTTGATTAGATCAGAGACCATGGTTGCTAAGTCAGAGTGGCTCTGCTTAGAATTCTCTGTCTGTTGCTGAGAAGATGATGGAAAAGGCTTGCCATTGCTAAACATGTTTCTTCCACCATTATTGTTGTTGAAATCTTGTTGAGGTCTCTGTTGATCCTTCCATGAGAGATTTGGATGATTTCTCCATGAAGAATTATAGGTGTTTCCATTGGGTTCTCCCATGTAATTCACCTCTTCAATTGAAGGGTTCTCAGGATCATAAGCTTCTTCTTCAAATGAAGCGTCCTTAGTACTGCCTGGTGCAGCTTGCATTCCAGACAGAATTTGAGAAATCAAATTGACGTGCTGAGTCAATATTTTGTTCTGAGCCAATATGGCATTCAGAGTATCAATCTCAAGAATTCCTTTCTTCTGATTCGTCCCATTGTTCACAGGATTCCTTTCAGAAGTGTACATGAATTGGTTATTTGCAACCATTTCAATGAGCTCTTGAGCTTCTGTAGGCGTCTTCTTCAGATGAAGAGATCCTCCAGCAGAGCTGTCCAATGACATCGTGGACAGTTCAGATAGACCATCATAGAAGATACCTATGATGCTCCATTCAGAAAGCATGTCAGAAGGACACTTTCTGATCAATTGTTTGTATCTTTCCCAAGCTTCATAGAGGGATTCTCCTTCCTTCTGTCTGAAGTTTTGGACTTCCACTCTAAGCTTACTCAATTTTTGAGGTGGAAAGAACTTTGCCAAGAAGGCATTGACTAGCTTTTCCCAAGAGTTCAGGCTTTCTTTAGGTTGTGAATCCAACCATATCCTAGCTTTGTCTCTTACAGCAAAAGGGAATAGCATAAGTCTGTAGACCTCAGGGTCAACCCCATTGGTCTTGACAGTGTCACAGATTTGCAAGAATTCAGCTAAAAACTGATGAGGATCTTCCAATGGAAGTCCATGGAACTTGCAGTTCTGTTGCATTAGAGAAACTAATTGAGGCTTAAGCTCAAAGTTGTTTGCTCCAATGGCAGGGATAGAGATGCTTCTCCCATAGAAGTTGGGAGTAGGTGCAGTAAAGTCACCCAGTACCTTCCTTGCATTGTTGGCATTGTTGTTGTTTTCGGCTGCCATGTCTTCTTCTTTGAAGATTTCTGTTAGATCCTCTATAGAGAGTTGTGCCTTAGCTTCTCTTAGCTTTCGTTTCAAGGTCCTTTCAGGTTCAGGGTCAGCCTCAATAAGAATGCTTTTGTCTTTGCTCCTGCTCATATGAAAGAGAAGGGAACAAGAAAATATGGAATCCTCTATGTCACAGTATAGAGATTCCTTGAGGTGTCAGAGGAAAAGAAAAATAGAAGGAAGAGGTAGAAGAATTCGAACTTATCAAGTATGATGGAGTTTGAATTGTGCATTGAGGAGGAGTGTTAGTCCATAAATAGAAGGATGTGAGAAGAGGGGAAGAAATTTTCGAAAATAAATTAAAAAGATTTTAAAAATATTTTGAAAAATTGAAAAATATTTTCGAAAAATAAGATTGGGAAAGAAATAAAGTGATTTTTGAAAAAATTTTTGAAATTAGAAATAAAAAAGATATGATTGAAAACTATTTTGAAAAAGATGTGATTAAAAAGATATGATTGAAAAGATATAGTTTTAAAAAGATATGGTTGAGAAGATATGATTTGAAAAACAATTTAAAAAGATTTGAAGTTAAAAATCAACGACTTGACTAACAAGAAAAGATATGATTCAGACATTAAACCTTTATCAACAGAAAAGGCAACATATCTGAAATGTTGAATCAAATCATTAATTGTTAGCAAGTATTTTTGAAAAAGAAAGAAATTGATTTTGAAAACATATGATTGAAAAGATATGATTTGAAAAAGATTTGATTTTAAAAAAATTTTGAAAACTTGAAAAAAAATTTGAATTAAAAACAAAATCTTCCCTCTTGTGCCATCCTGGCGTTAAACGCCTAGAATGGTGCACATTCTGGCATTTAACGCCCAAAGCTCTACCCTTTTGGGCGTTAAACGCCCAGCCAGGCACCCTGGCTGGCGTTTAAACGCCAGTTTGCCTTCCTCACTGGGCGTTTTGAACGCCCAGCTTTTTCTGTGTAATTTCTCTGATGTATGTTCTGAATCTTCAATTTTCTGTATTATTGACTTGAAAAGACACAAATAAAATTTTTTTTTGGATTTTTAATAATGAGGAATAATCAAAATGCAACTAAAATCAAATAAACAATGCATGCAAGACACCAAACTTAGAAGTTTGTATACTACTGAAACTAACAAAATGAGAATGCATATGAGAAACAACAAAACACTCAAGTCAAGAGAATTTAAAGATCAGAGCAAGGAAATCATCAAGAACAACTTGAAGATCAATGAAGACACATGCATGAATTCGAAAAAATGCAGGAAGAAAAGAAACATGCAATTGACAACAAACTTAAAATGAGACACTAAACTCAACAAGAAACATAAAATATTTTTTTGGTTTTTATGATTTTGAAATTTTTTTGTGCTTTTTCGAAAATTAAGTGGAAAAGAAAATAAAGGTATCAAAATTCTTAATGAGAATTCCAGGAATCATGCAATGTTAGTCTAAAGCTTCAGTCTAAAGAAATTAGACATGGCTAGCCAAGCTTCAGCAGGACATTGCATTCAAGAGCTAAATTGATGAGAATCAATCAGCTTTGATGATGATAAGAACATCACCTTGAAACACTAGAATTCATTCTTAAGAACTCTGAAGAAAAATACCTAATCTAAGCAACAAGATGAACCGTCAGTTGTCCAAACTCAAACAATCCCCGACAATGGTGCCAAAAACTTGGTGCACGAAATTGTGATCATCAATGGCGCCATCAACATGGTACGCTCAATTGCAATCTCAACTCTTTATCACAACTTCACACAACTAACCAGCAAGTGCACTGGGTCGTCCAAGTAATAAACCTTACGCGAGTAAGGGTCGATCCCACGGAGATTGTTGGTATGAAGCAAGCTATGGTCACCTTGTAAATCTCAGTCAGGCAGATTCAAATGGTCATGAATGATATATGAATAAAGCATAAAGATAGAGATACTTATGTAATTCATTGGTGAGAATTTCAGATAAGCGTATGGAGATGCTTTGTCCCTTCCGTCTCTCTGCTTTCCTACTGTCTTCTTCCAATCCTTCTTACTCCTTTCCATGGCAAGCTGTATGTTGGGTATCACCGTTGTCAGTGGCTACAATCCCGTCCTCTCAGTGAAAATGTTCAACGCGCTCTGTCACAGCACGGCTAATCATCTGTCGGTTCTCAATTAGGTTGGAATAGAATCCATTGATTCTTTTGCGTCTGTCACTAACGCCCAGCCTTCAGGAGTTTGAAGCTCGTCACAGTCATTCAATCATTGAATCCTACTCAGAATACCACAGACAAGGTTTAGACCTTCCGGATTCTCTTGAATGCCGCCATCAATTCTAGCTTATACCACGAAGATTCCGATTAAGAAATCCAAGAGATAAACATTCAAGCCTTGTTTGCTTGTAGAACGGAAGTGGTTGTCAGGCACGCGTTCATAAGTGAGAATGATGATGAGCGTCACATAATCATCACATTCATCATGTTCTTGGGTGCAAATGAATATCTTAGAACAAGAATAGGATGAATTAAAGAGAAGAACAATAGTAATTGCATTAATACTCGAGGTACATCAGAGCTTCACACCTTAATCTATGGTGTGTAGAAACTCCACCGTTGAAAATACATAAGAACAAGGTCTAGGCATGGCCGTGAGGCCAGCCCCCAAAATGTGATCAAAAGATTCAAAGATCTAAAGATGATCAAAGATCCAAAGATGAAAATACAATAGCAAAAGGTCCTATTTGTAGAGAACTAGTAGCCTAGGGATTACAGAAATGAGTAAATGACATAAAAATCCACTTCCGGGCCCACTTGGTGTGTGCTTGCACTGAGCATTGAAGCTTTCATGTGTAGAGACTTTTCTTGGAGTTAAACGCCAGCTTTTGTGCCAGTTTGGGCGTTTAACTCCCATTCTTGTGCCAGTTCCGGCGTTTAACGCCGGGCAGTTTTGAGCTGATTTGGAACGCCGGTTTGGGCCATCAAATCTTGGGCAAAGTATAAACTATTATACATTGCTGGAAAGCCCAGGATGTCTACTTTCCAACGCAATTGAGAGCGCGCCAATTGGGCTTCTGTAGCTCCAGAAAATCCACTTCGAGTGCAGGAAGGTCAGAATCTAACAGCATCTGCAGTCCTTTTCAGCCTCTGAATCAGATTTTTGCTCAGGTCCCTTAATTTCATTCAGAAAATACCTCAAATCACAGAAAAACACAAAAACTCATAGTAAAGTCCAGAAAAATGAATTTTAACTAAAAACTAATAAAATATAATAAAAACTAACTAAAACATACTAAAAACATACTAAAAACAATGCCAAAAAGCGTATAAATTATCCGCTCATCAAGAAGCAAGAAATGTAAATAGCAAGAAATCAAAAAAGCATGCAAGGAATTAAAAAGGAAAGCAATTAAAAACAATGAAAATGGGATTTAAATACTAAAAGAAGCCCTTGGTGAGAATTGGGGAATTTAGGATTCCTATCCTAGTTATAGACTACAAACATGGCAATTGTGTAGAATTTATCCCAATTATTCAATCCTATTTGAGAATTAGTCAAAAGGGCATAATTGATCCCAATCCCTAAGTCCTAAGTCAACACTAGTGGAATGGACATCCACAAGTCAATTCCACCCAAACACCCAACTTCTCAACCAAGAGTGTGAAAACTAAACATGCAAGGAATAAAAAATCAAAGCAATAAAAGTCAAACCAATTAAATGCAAGGAAAGGAAACTTCAAATGCAAGAAAACTCTTGGCAAGTAATTGAGAGCTACGGTTATCTATCCAAGCCAATGACCACAAACACATGATGATTATGAAGAGTTAATCCTACTTAGTCAACCCTACATCGAGGATAAGTCAAGTAGGCATAGTTGATTTCAATCCATAAGTCCTATTGATGACGAAAAATTGAATTCCACACAAACTAACCTGCAAGTGTATCGGGTCGAATCAAGTAGTAAAACTCACCGGAGTGAGGTCAATCCCACAGAGATTGATGGATCAAGCAACTTTAGTGAGGTGATATGTCTAGTTAAGCTAACAGTGGTGAATTGAGTGAAATTGGATTGACAGAGAGTAAATTGCAAGGATCGTAAATTGCAGAAAGTAAATTGACAGAATCTTAAATAGCAAGAAACTTAAATTGCAGGAAAAGTAAATTGCATCAAATGTAAAGGGCTTTGGGTGCAGGGAAATAAAAGGAAACAGAAATAACAGAGAGAAAGATTCATTAGGGATTGGAGATACCATAATCCACAATGAATCAAATGGGTCTCAACTCTTCTCTCAATCATATGAGTAGATCTATGGCAGATTGAAATTTATTGGATCCCAATTCCTTGGCAATCCAATCTCTCTAATCACAATCAATCTTGCCAATTCCTTGATCTAATTGTCATGAGAAGAGGTTAAGTGCATGTCTCTCATCCATAAGCCACACAAATTCTGAAGACCTCAATTCCTCCCGAATAGTGTTAGTCAAGAGAATTGTGAAGGATAGAGCCCCAATTCTAATGCCCATGATTCCCCTTCCGAGGCTCACACAAGCATTCACAGATTCAAACCCCCTTCCGGAGTGAATGAATCATCAATCAAAACAGAGAATATCCAATAGCTACCCAAACGGATTGAGAAGAAGAAGAAGTTCACTCAATCATGTGAATTACAATAGAGCTCGTCGTCTAATAAAGTGGGGTCAATGGATCATCGCCCTAAGAACAAGTGCAGAGAAATTAAATTTAGATGTAAAATTACAGAAAGGAAAATTACAGCAGAGAAGTGTAAGAAATTGAAATTTCATAAACCAAACTGAATTCAATACAATTGAAATGTAAAAGTGCAGAAAAGAAAAAGTGAATCAAACTATGCTAAACTCTTTGGAGTCTCTAATCCTCCAAGAGAGCTCTGGAGTCTCTAATCCTCCAGCCTGAGCCTCTATTCTACTCCTACTCCTACTGTTCATCTGAGCCTCACTTTTCTTCAAACCTTCTTCTATTTATACTCTTCTTCTCATCTCCAAAATGGGTATTTGAGTGCTTGGATGTAGGCCCTTGGCCTCTGTTGAAGTGGGTCAGAATGGGTCTTCAGTTGGTACGGTGGAAATCAGTTTCAGGAGAACGTAGCACTCTTAAAAGCAATGTAGCGCTCGTTCAACGACGCGTACGCGTCGCCCACGCGTGCACGTCCCTTGCATTTTGTCCCATCGACGCATACGCATCACACACGCCCACGCGTCCCTAGCAGCGCTCTCCAAACGAGCGTAGCGTTCGTACTTAGAACGCTACCCACGCGTACGCGTGACCCACACGTACGCGTGAATTGAAAAATATCACTTCTGCGCTGATGCTTCTTCCACGCGTTTGCATACTTCTTCACAAAAAATCACACCCACGTGTACGCGTCAACTTTGAATCCCAAATTTAAAAATTTTCACAGGCGCTCGTTGAAAGAGAACGTAGCGCTCTTGGCTGAAGAACGCTCCTCATATACACGCGTACGCGTCACCCACGCGTACGCGTCCTTAACAAAACTTTCTTGGTGAGGAACGCAGTGCTCTTTGAAACAAATGGAGCGCTAAGGTGCTCTTTTCCACTTCTCTTCTTCTTTCTCGCCTGTCATCAACCAAACATGCAATTAAAGTCTCACCAAAATCATAAGGTTTTGCATCATTCATAATAATCACCTAATTCTTGCATAAATCTCATGATTTTGTATAAAATTAATAATGTTTGATTGAATCAAGATAATCATGAAATTCCACTCCAATCACTTACTTATTATGTAAGAAAGTGTATAAAACCTGATCAAAACAAGTAAAAAATGCTAGTAAAACTAGCCTAAGATGACTTGTCATCACCTATGTCAACACTTAGGGTCACATAGAGTCAATGGAGACCAAATCAACTAACTACTCTAATATATCAAACAAGAATGGACATCAATGACTCAAGGGTCACCAAAGTCATCAATTCCAAGCCAAGATTGAAGAAAAACTATGTAAAAACTAAGCCAAGCATTTTATCAAACACTTGGTGTGCATGAAAATAAAATAATATTAAATTGTAGTGAAAATAAATTCTAACTACCAAATGCAAGAAAATCATAACAACAACTAAAGAAAGCAATAAATGAGCATAAAACATAAATTGCATTAAATGAAAATTGAAATTAACAAAAGTATCCATAAACATAAAAAATGACAAAAAATGAGAAATTAAGAAGAAGAAGTAAAAGAACTAAGACAATAAAGCAAGAAAACATAAATGAAACTACACTAGAACAATAATTAAAAGATGAAATTAAAGAAAAATTAACTAAGAAAATCCTAATTCTAGAGAGAAGGGGGAGCTTCTCTCCCTAGAAAACTAACTAAAACATATAAAAACCTAAACCTAAGTGCTCCCCCCTTTCACATGGAAAGAGGGTCTCTTTGATATAGCACTCATCAGCTTCAGAAAGTCCAAAATTGGGCTCTGGAGGCCCAAAAATCGCCCCCAGCAATTTGCGTTTAATGAGTCACGCGCTGGACCTGTGCGTACGCATAGGTGTGTGCGTATGCACACTTGCTGATTTTCTTCTTGTGCGTACGCACAGGGAGTCATGCATACGTACACATGGCTGTGTGGTTCTTGTGCGTACGCACAGGGGGTTGTGCGCACGCACACTCCAATGTGTGCTTCTCCTTTGATTTTTTCATGTTTTCTCCCAATTCTATACTTTTCTTCCACTCTTGTCAAGCCATTCCAACCCATTACACCTGAAATCACTCAACAAAACTATCAAAGCATCGAATGAGATAAAAGTGGGATAAAATTAATCAAATTAAGCACAAAATAGCATGTTTTCACAATTATGCACAATTTAGGTAGAGAATACGAAGTATGCTATTTGGATAAATAAATGTGGGTTTATATGATGAAATCCACTCATATTATACCAAAATATATCGTTAAATATGGATTCATCAACCAACGACAAATTTTAAATAAAATTTAGTAACACGACAAATTAGTTCTTAGTCTGACGGACTGAGAGATACTATGCGAAACCCAAAAAAGATTAATACATTAAGTTGTTTCATTTATATTGCTAAAACATTGTATATGTTTGCTTGTTGGTGTCTAAATTAAACATTATATAAGTTTCGTCATATAGTACTGTATTTTAGAATGTTGTATTTAGTATATTATGCATGAAACTATTATTGACTTTTGTGATTATTTAGTACCGTTAATATATTAGATAACTTATTCATTAATTATGTTATGATAAAGAGTACCTTTTTAATGAAAAGTAAAAATTATTTTTTTTATAATACAAAAAAATAAAAATATCACATACAGTGCACACTTTCTTTTATCTTGTTCATTATCATCATACTTTTTTTTTTGTTTCAAAACAATTTTGTAGAACATTGGGAGAGGTTGTATTATTATGCTAACTTTTGGTGTATAAGAATATTTTATCTCTTTGTTTCTTTTTATTTTTTCTGCATATTTTATTCAAATCAAATGGAAATATTAAATAATAAAAATATTATATAAAAGAAACAGTAAATATAAAGCTTAATAAGAAACTAACAATGATAACTTATATAAAAGAAAAATACTGTTAATATTTATCTAATTATACATGATAAATAATAGATTGATGAATAGATTAAAAAATGAATTAAAATAATAGATTGAATAAAATCTTTATTTTGTACATAAATAAATATAATATTTAAGTTCGTTCAACACTCTCTGTTTCAATATAACTGTAAACAATATAAAATAAAAAATTGTTAAAATAATAATAAATAAGTTTGGTGATGTATTTAAATTATAATAAGTAGATGAAATTATTCCTAAATAATTTAAGACATGTAACTAACAGTTATTTTGTCACAACTAAACAAAAATATTATCAGAAAAAATTAATCGAGTTCTTTTTATATTAGAAATATATTCAACTCTCTTCTTTGGAAGAAAAAGTTCTCACTTCATATCACTTATAACCACTTATGTTTTTATTTATTTTATTATATTTGTCTATCTTCTCTTAAATATTTGTAGCAATAAATCAATCTGAAAAAAGAATCGCTCTTTCTTCAATAGTATATATACAAGAATGAGCCTAGTTATGATATATAAAAGTTCAATTTTTTTTTCTAAAAATTTGGTACATATATTCAACAATCAACAGTGTGACTATTTAAAAATAAATAAGGTAAAGTATATTTTTTGTTCTTAAAATTTATCAAGAATTTTAAAAATATTTTTAAATTTTATTTTAGAAATTTTTTATTTGTATCAAATTTACCTTAAAGGGATAATTTTTTAAAGAATTTATAGTTAATTCAGTAATAATTTTACAAAAATAACTTTTAACATAAATAAATTAGACATAATTATATTATTATATAATATTGTTGTATTGATTCTAAACTTTTTAAAAATTTAGCTGTTAGAAATATATTTGGTGCAAATTAAAAATTTTTATAGTGACATTGAAACAAAATAAAATTTAATAATATTTTTAAAATTTTTGACAAATTTCAATAACAAAAAATATACTTTACTCAAAATAAATATTATATTATTTTTTGTCAATAACTTATTTATGCAACTTTTGTTTTGTTTTCACTTTTTTACTTTATATATTGTCCATTCTAAATCGTGACATCTTTTAAAACACAATTTATTTTTAGGGTATTGTTATCCTATACTTTAAGGACGTATACCATAAAAAAATGTTTTAATGTTATTTATTACTTTTATACATTAAAAAAATAAAAAATTTTATTTTTATAATAAATAACATTAAAACATTTTTTTTTATGATATCCTTAACCTCTGCCTTACTACATAGCACAATCTTTATTTTTATAGAATGAAACCCTATACTAAGAAGTCTCATCGGATAAGATTTAATCCAATAATGAAGCATATACAAATAAGGGGTTTTAGGAAGGAAGTGTCTTTTCTGTGCATAAGGTATGGGAAGTTGGGAACCCAGAGACAAATAATACATGGCTCTGGTTCAAAGTCTTGAGTCTTCCACTATAGTTACAAATACCAAAACATACTCTCTGATTCCATTGAATAACTCAACTCATTAATAACAAAGTGCCAAACTAGGAGGAAAATAAAGCAAAACAAAATAAAACAAAATAAAAATGTAAAATAACAAAAGCAACATGTGACTTATTCATTCATTTATTATATATATCTAGATCTTCCCAAATTAATTAAATATATGGTTTGGCCCTTTGTGAATGGTTAAGGAGATCCAAGTTAAATCCCCTTATGCCAGATACATACACCATGTAATCTATGTTGAATTATGCCTTATCATAGAAACTAAACAAAAGCAGAGAGAAAGAATATAAAACAATAACAAAGGCACTGAATTATGAAATATGAACAGTACATTTCATTGACTTGCAGCAGTAGCATTTACTTATAATCCAGGAACTTTTTTTTCTTATAATTCAGAGAAAAAAAAGTCCGCTAAAGCTGCTATGACCATTTTATTTTACTTTTTTAATTTCGTGATATGAATTTCAGTATATTATAGTTAATTTTTGTAATCAAGTGAATGAGGCCTGAGGGTGTAATATATTACACAATCCGATTTTTTATGACTATTCTTGTGCTGATATAAAGAAAAGTTCTTTTTTTTTTTATTAACGTATCGTCACGTGATTAAATATATATGTAGAACTTAAACATATTTGAGATCTAAATAATAATATATTTGATGTTTTTATTTTTTTTAAAAATATTGATCTTAAACATTTTTAATAAATATATAATTAAGTTACTTATTTACAAAAAATAAATTATTAAATTAATTATCTATATAAAATATGTATTAAAGTATAAAATATATATTAAGAATATATTATTAAACAACATATATTTATATAAAAATACATAATAATTAATTTGATAATTCATCTTTATATACACGTGATTTTTTCGTTGAACATAATATAATCTCTTATAAAAGAAGGTTTAAATTAAAGGAGATTAATATAATAATAATAATAATAATAATAATAATAATAATAATAATAATAATAATAAAATAAATAAATAAATAAATAAATAAATAAATCAAGACGAATCTGATAAAATCTTAGAAGAATTATTCTTTCGGTCAGAGAGTTTGGTTTAGTTTAGTATAATTTAATCTTAAATAATAATAAATTGTGCATCCTTAATAAGTTATATGCCTAGAACTTTCTAATTTTCAGATAAGCATACTTGGAACAGAGTCATTTTCAGGTAGTCCACCAATAATTGCAAGTTAGAATGAAAAATAAAATAAAATAATATTAAACAAAATCCGCTTAAATCAACTACCTAGCTAAGCTTTAAAAGTCATAATAAAACAGCTGTTAGTGTTATTAATAAATTGCCATTTCCACTCTTCTAAGTTTAACATGGTCAAGGTTGTAGTTGGTTCTTGGTAGTATAGTATATAGTATATAATAACTAATAAAATATATTAACAGTTAGTTTGGTACCAAAATCTTCCACACTCATGCAGCCACCCTTTATTGTGTACTTTTATTTTTCTTTCTAAATATATTTCAGTCTTTTTTTTTGGTATTAATTAATCACATCCCCCCTTTTATGATGGTTCAACTTACATTGATGGTTCAACAACTATACTGTCTAATAATAATTTGTCCCATCACCATAGCCATGAGTAACACACTATTTGATTGAAACCTTAAGCAAAATCAGGTTGGAGAAAAATAAATGCACTATGGTTGATGCAATATATGCATGCCTTCTCATACACACAATTTTTCTAGCAATAAATAGGTCACTCAATTTTCTATTAGAACCAACAAGAAGTGCTGCTGGTAGTAACCATTTACAAGCACAAAACTTTATAGTAAAAAGGGAGGCCCATTATTATGGATATTATTGTAAAAATCCAATTAATTAATCTCAGATTGGGACTAGCATCCAGCCAAGGTTGATTTCATGTGTTCGTATATTTTTTCCGGGTGGGATCCGCTGACATTAAAACATTAAATGTAAGTCTTGCTGTATTTATTATATTAAATATTTTTTTATAAATTATGAAGTTGATCAATTAATTTTTTTTTTTAATTGAGACAATTTATCATATATTTTCGTTCTTTAAATTTTCATAAAATTTAGAAATAATTTGAATATTTGATATATTTTGACCCATATATGATATGACTTTGAAAATATAAATAATTGTTAATTATTTTATTTTATATGATACTGCTATCTAAGTTTTTTTTAAAAAAAATTTGATAAAGTTGATTATAAAGATAATAGATATCACATAATTTAATAGTTTCATTGATAAAATTAATAATATTTAAAACGTTATTCAATGGTATAAATAAACAAAAATTATTACACCTAATGTAAATAAACAAGACTTGCACATATTTTACAAATAAATAAGTTAAAGAGATTTTTCTTGCTCGAGTAACATTAAGGGCTGTGATAACTCACATGGTAGATTATTTTAAAGGGAAAGTGATGTACACAATGTTGTTGTGTCCTTTAAATGTTTGAAAAGAGCATCCACCTACACTTTGTCAAAGTGAAGCGTTTAATGGAGGTGCTACTACTGCATGAAACTAATTAAGGCCATTTACTAGACCAATTCATTAATAGACCTAACAAGCATTAAATGGCGCAATTTAATTTTCATCATAGTCTTTAAAGTTGCTCACCTAACTTCTCATATGACTTTGATGTTTATTCTCTGAATTCTGTGGAGCCGCAGATGTAGCAACTCCCCCTTCTCTACTTGCCCCATTAATTATTAATCAACTAAACCTTAATGCTTTTCAAATCTAAAATAATCTAAATAATAAATAGGGTTTATTTATTTTGTATCCTAAGGATATATTATAAGAAAATAGAATATTTTTAACAAAAATTTTGTACTAATTTAAAATTGTCATAAAAAGATATTTTTTTTGTAATAATAATTAGTAATTGTTACAGAATAATAATATTTTATAATGACCATACAAGTTGTTATTACAAAACGTGCTAATATTTTGTAACAATTTATTTTTTTGTTACAAATTATATTAGCTTTTATAACGAACTTGTGTTTTGTTATAAAATTTTATTATATTTTGTAACAAAGGATAAAATAATTACAAAAATTCAATTTATTTTGTAAAAAATATCTTTTGTTTCAAAAGTTCCAATTATTTTATAACAAAAAAAAATAATTTATCACAAAAATCAATATTATTTATAATAAGTTATTTGTTTGTCACAAAATATAAGCATTTTTTGTAACTAAAAAAATTATTTCAAAATGTTAAAATTTTTAAGAATAAAAAAATTGTTCAAAAATTAAAATTTTTTAAATATTGTTTGTATTCATTAATTTTAAAAAATTATAGATATTATTTTATATTCTTTTAAAAAATTAATATATAATTTTTATTAATAATAAGATTTTTAATGTTAATTAAAAATTAATTCATGAAACTTAAAAAAATTTAATTGATTATAAACATAAACAACAATGGTTAAAATGTAAAAGGTAAAGTGAAGTAGTAAAAATTTTAATTTGTTGTATAATCTGTTTGATAATCTGATTTTTGGTTATTTGGGAAGTTGATTTTGATTATATTTTTTATTTTTTTTGTTCCATTATTTTAATTCTATTTTTTGCTTCTTTGTTCTATGATTTTAATTCTATTTTTGCTTATATTTTTGTGTTTGTGAATCAAATGTCTTATTGTGATAACTACGTTATCTTTATTAATATAAAAATATTAATTTAATTTTGTTATTAATTTTATGTTTTTTATGGTGCATTGAATTAGGATAGTTTGTATTGAGGAGTTATAAAGAACTACCTTAGAATTTAATTTAGATAGAGCCCTTTGAAAATGGTAGTCGTTGTAATGCTAGGTTATGTCTTCTTGCTCTTTTTTACACTCTTTATTTATTTCCTTTTATCCGTTCTCATCTTCTACAGAAATTACTCTAATGGTCAAATACTAAAAATAGTGGATTAATTTTGATAGGCATACTCCTGAGTTTAGAAAGTGCCTCAATGAATTATTTTTGGGTATTACCTTCTCTCAATCCAGTATGAAAAATCAAATACATTGTCCTTATTCCGGATGCAATAATTTTTTGTTCAAAATTAGAAATAAAGTTCATCATCATGTGCGCCAATGAGAGATAATGACTTCATATAAAATGTAACACCCTACCACACAGAACCTTACACTCGAGTCGTAAAGCAGAGGTGGCGAGGTATTAGGACCTCTAAAATAATATATATATATATATATATGTGTGTGTGTGTGTGTGTGTGTGTGTATAATAATTGGGAGAATGTAATATACGAGGAGCCTTGAAGAATAGTAAGAGCAAAATCGTAAAACTAAAAGCGTGGCGCTCAGAAATAATGTTTACTTGCATATGAATAAAGCTTAAGCACATATATAAATATATAGACAAAGTGGGTAGAAGGTCAAGGATACACGATAATCAAGCTCTTAACTCGACCTGCGAAGCAAAGGTCGGCCAAAGTATATATATATATATATATATATATATATATATATATATATATATATATATATATATATATATATATATAACTGATAATTAGATTTTTGATAGTTTAGAATTTCACAAATGAATTCTCGTTGCAAGTATAGTTCCTAAACCAAACAATAATCTTTTCATACAAAAAATTGTTTGTCACTAAAACAAACCCCTAAATTTAAAACCGAAGTATTGGAACCTCGGGTCGTTCTCCCTAGGAATTACAATAAAGTGTCTTGTTATTGGTTGTGAGTTATTTTGGGGTTTTTGAGATTTTAGACAAGAAATATAAATGGCAAAGGAAATAAACTAACAACTAACAAAGCTCTTGGTAAGATATGAGTACTAGAAGTCCTATCCTAGTTATCCTCCTCAATTGTGATAACAAATTGTCCATTACTCCCACTTAGTTAACCTCTAACCATGGAGGAAAGTCAAGTGGATGAATCAATTTGATTCCTCAAGTCCTAATCAACTCCTAAAGGAAAGACTAGCTTTAGAGGCATTCAAATCAATTAGCAACTTCTAATTATCAATCAACAAAGGAATTAGAAAACTCAAGAGTCACTAATTACTCTACCTAGGCCAAGAGGAACAAAACCTACACTAAAATCCAACCAAGCATTTCATCAAACACTTGGAAGGCACAAAAGAAAAGTATAGTAAATTGACAATAAGAATGAAATCTAACAACAATTATTGAAAGAAATTAACAACAACAATTAAAAGAAACACATTTATTATGAATTAACTTGATTGAATTGAAAGAGAGTAGAAGAAACAAAAGTAGATCTACAACAAAATACAAGAACAACATAAAAGAGATTACAATAAAAGAATAGAAGAAGAATGAATGTAACTACAAGGAATTGAAAGATAGAAGTAGAAGAAGATGAATGAAAACCTAGATCTAAGAACTAAACCTAATCCTAATTCTAGAGAGAAGTGAGAGCTTCTCTCTCTAGAAACTAACTCTAACTACTAAACTAAGCTAAACTAAACTAATGGTAACTAACATGTTCATCCCTCTTCAATCCTTGGCTTAAATAGAATCAGAAATGAGTTGGATTGGGCCCACAAGGCTTCTAAAATCGTTGGCCACGTATTGCTTTAAGTGGATCATATGGCAGCAACGACGCGTGCGCGTACAGTGCGCATGCGCGTCACCATACGTATAGCAACTATAGCAAATCTTATATCATTTCGAAGCCCCGGATGTTAGCTTTCTAACCCAATTGGAACCACATCATTTGGACCTCTGTAGCTCAAGTTATGACCGATTAAGTTCGAAGAGGTCAGCTTGACAACTTTTGCGATTCCTTCATTTCTTCACGAGTTCTCCATTTTTACATGCTTTTCCTTTATTCCCTTTATCCAATCTTTGCCTCCTAAATCTGAAATCACTTAACAAACATATCAAGGCATCTAATAAAATTAAGGTGAATTAAATTTAGCTATTTTAAGTCCTAAAAAGCATGTTTTCACTCTTAAGCACAATTAAAGGAGAAGTTATAAAACCATGCTATTTCAATGGATAAATGTGGGTAAAAGGTTATAAAATCCCCTAAATCAAGCACAAGATAAACCCTACAAATAGGATTTATCAACCTCCCCACACTTAAACCAAGCATGTCCTCATGCTTAAACCAAGAATGAAGTAAGGGTATGGCATTTATTCAATGGAAACTAACTAAATGCAATCTACCTATATGCAACTATCTAAATGAATGCAATTACTTGGTCAAAATAAATCAATTCCCAAGAAGCATATATGCACAAGGGCTAAGGACTAGCAAGTCTAATCCACAATTGAATTGAGTTATTAAATATCTTTACAAACTTGCATGAAGAGATGATCATAGGCGAAAACATGTAATTGAGCATTGAACCCTCACCGGATGTATTTGCACTCTATTCGCTCAAGTGTTTAGGGTTGATTCACTCAATTCTCCCCTAATCATGCTTTCCAAGATTTGTTTTTCTTCTAACAATCGACATATATTTCATGCATGCATACAAGTATCATGAGGTCTTTTCTTTGATTGTAATGGGGCTAGGGTCAAGGTAGGATGCATATTTGGTCAAGTGAGCTTGAAATTTGAATCTTTGATAAGCTTAAACTTCCCACCTAACCTATGACATCTGATGAGCGGATAATTTGTACGCTTTTTGGCATTGTTTTTAGTATGTTTTTAGTATGATCTAGTTAGTTTTTAGTATATTTTTATTAGTTTTTAGTTAAAATTCACTTTTCTGGACTTTACTATGAGTTTGTGTGTTTTTCTGTGATTTCAGGTATTTTCTGGCTGAAATTGAGGGACCTGAGCAAAAATCTGATTCAGAGACTGAAAAGGACTGCAGATGCTGTTGGATTCTGACCTCCCTGTACTCGAAGCGGATTTTCTGGAGCTACAGAAGCCCAATTGGCGCGCTCTCAACGGCGTTGGAAAGTAGACATCCTGGGCTTTCCAGAAATATATCATAGTCTATACTTTGCCCAAGATTTGATGGCCCAAACCGGCGTTCAAAGTCACCCTCAGATTTCCCAGCGTTAAACGCCAGAACTGGCACCAAAGTGGGAGTTAAACGCCCAAACTGGCACAAAAGCTGGCGTTTAACTCCAAGAAGAGTCTCTACACGAAAATGCTTCATTGCTCAGCCCAAGCACACACCAAGTGGGCCCGGAAGTGGATTTTTATGTCATTTACTCATCTTTGTAATTCTTAAGCTACTAGTTCCCTATAAGTAGGACCTTTTACTATTGTATTTTCATCTTCGGGCATCTAGTTCTTAGATCAGATCTTGGTTCTTCTGGTTCCCTCTCTGGGGCCGACACCAATGATCACTTTTGTTCTTATGTATTTTCAACGGTGGAGTTTCTACACACCATAGATTAAGGTGTGGAGCTCTGCTGTACCTCGAGTATTAATGCAATCACTATTGTTCTTCTATTCAATTCCGCTTGTTCTTATTCCAAGATATCACTTGTTCTTCAACTTGATGAATGTGATGATCCGTGACACTCATCATCATTCTCACATATGAACGTGTGACTGACAACCACCTCCGTTCTACCTTAGATTGGGTGAATATCTCTTGGATTCCTGATACACGATGCATGGTTGATCGCCTGACAACCGAGCGCTCGCCTGACAAACGAGCCAGCCATTCCGTGAGATCAGAGTCTTCGTGGTATAGGCAAGAACTGATGGCGGTATTCAAGAGAATCCGGAAGGTCTAACCTTGTCTGTGGTATTCTGAGTAGGATTCAATGATTGAATGACTGTGACGTGCTTCAAACTCCTGAGGGCGGGGCGTTAGTGACAGACGCAAAAGAATCACTGGATTCTATTCCGGCATGATTGAGAACCGACAGATGGATAGCCGTGCCGTGACAAGGTGCGTTGAACATTTCCA
Organism: Arachis stenosperma; assembly: GCF_014773155.1. NCBI lineage: Eukaryota > Viridiplantae > Streptophyta > Magnoliopsida > Fabales > Fabaceae > Arachis > Arachis stenosperma. The sequence continues at coordinate 80,295,353 of NC_080383.1, forward strand.
ATGAGAGGATGGGAGGTAGCCACTGACAACGGTGAAACCCTTGCATAAGCTTGCCATGGAAAGGAGTAAGAAGGATTGGATGAAGATAGTAGGAAAGCAGAGAGACGGAAGAGACAAAGCATCTCCATTCGCTTATCTGAGGCTCTCACCAATGATATACATAAGTATCTCTATCTTTATCTTTATGTTTCATTCATCATCTATACACATTTGAGTCTGCCTGACTAAGATTTACAAGGTGACCATAGCTTGCTTCATACCAACAATCTCCGTGGGATCGACCCTTACTCGCGTAAGGTTTATTACTTGGACGACCCAGTGCACTTGCTGGTTAGTTGTGCGAAGTTGTAGTGATCACGATTTCGTGCACCAACATCCTATACAATTTCAAAGCTAACCTAACTATCCACTTCTCACTTTTTCACATACTCATGTATTCCTTTTTATTTCACAACACATATGCATTGATTTTATTGGATCTTGCTTCACTTGGGGCATTTTGTCCCCTTTTTATTACTTTTCTTTTTCTTTTTTTTTCTTTCTTTTTCTATTTTTTTCATATTGTTTTTCTTTTTCTTTTCTTTTTTTTCTTTTCTTTTTTTCATTTTTTTCTTTCTATATACAAGAGCATCAATGCATAAGGTTTTACATTTGATCAATACATGAATATGTACCCAATTCTCAATAATTTCAATAACAATACAAAATACACCCCTTTTTCCCAACCAATGTCTCAAGTTTTCCCACTTTTGAATGATGCTCACACACACTAGCCTAAGCTAATCAAAGATACAAATAAGGACATTGATTGTTTTCCGCTTTAAGCTTGTAATGTGCTAAATTAAGAACAAAGTGGGTTAAGCGTAGGCTCAAATTGGCTAACAATGGAAGATAAAAGGTAAGGCTATTTGGGTAAGTGAGCTAATGAAATGATGGCCTCAATCATATAAATGCATGAATACACAAAATAATGGACATAAAAAATCAAACAAATCAAAGATCACATTCATAGAAAGAGAATAATGCACACAAGAATGGAAAATAAGTGGTTATAAGATGTAACCACACCATTAGGCTCAAATCTCACTTGCTTGTGTTCTTAGCTCAAAACATGATCCACAAGATATATAATTCAAGCAAGTTCTATGAAAAGTTTTCACTCAAATCAATTGGTGCCATATAGATAGAATTCTTGAAAAATTTCATTATTTTGATTAAGCTGATTGTGTATATATATGCAACTAGAATCCTAAAAACCTAAAATGGAATGTAAAAGTGTTGGAATTAGAAATTTGTCACCCAAAATCGCCGATCGGTCGGGTGACCTCCCCACACTTAAAAGTTTGCACCGTCCTCGGTGCACTCAAAGATGAGCAAGGGGGTACGGCGACTCTCCGGATTGCTGCGTGTTCTTAGTCTTGCTTCCATGTTTGCTTGTGGTGCATTCATCATGAAAAACAAATATATAACACCATAAGATGAGAAGATATAAAAGCAAGGAAGCATACATTGTTGGAATGAGGTAAATCACTAGAAATGAGTGAGTGAATTAGTGTGACATTAATGACAAATAAGTGTGTGAATTCTAAATTAGGCGCCATTTAGAACACACATTAGCATAAAAGTCATGTCACAAAAGAAGCATGTACATCACTTATCCTAGTGTGCTTGAGATGCTTTAGGTAAACTTGTAAGGTAAAACAAGCATTGAAGAAGCATGAAAGCATTCAAGCTAAAGCCTATGGATGCATATGATCCTGAAATATGATGCATTAAGGTGAATGCACAACATCCATCAAGAGGTTGCCTAATCACAGAATAAGACTCAAACCACATGGTGGCTGATGAGCGGATATTTTATATGCTTTTTGGGGGTAATTTCATGTAGATTTTAGCATGTTTTAATTGGTTTTTAGTTAAATATTATTAGTTTTTAGGCAAAAATCATATTTCTGGACTTTACTATGAGTTTGTGTGTTTTTCTGTAATTTCAGGTATTTTCTGGCTGAAATTGAGGGAGCTGAGCAAAAATCTGAGTTAGGCTGAAAAAGGACTGCTGATGCTGTTGGATCCTGACCTCCCTGCACTCGAAATGGATTTTCTGGAGCTAAAGGAGTCCAAATGGTGCGCTCTCAACGGCGTTGGAAAGTAGACATCCAGGGCTTTCCAAAAATATATAATAGTCCATACTTTGCGCGAAGATAGACGACGTAACTTGGCGTTGAACGCCAAGTACATGCTGGTGTCTGGAGTTAAACGCCAGAAACACGTCATGATCCGGAGTTGAACGCCCAAAACACGTTATAACTTGGAGTTCAACTCCAAGAAAAGCCTCAGTTCGTGGATAGCTTTAGTCTCAGCCCCAGCACACACCAAGTGGGCCCCAGAAGTGGATTTCTGCACCAATTATCTTAGTTTACTCATATTCTGCAAACCTAGGTTACTAGTTTACTATTTAAACAACTTTTAGAGAATTATTTTGGATCTCATGACATTTTCAGATCTGAATTACATACTTTTTGACGGCATGAGTCTCTAAACTCCAATGTTGGGGGTGAGGAGCTCTGCAGCGTCTCGATGAATTAATGCAATTGGTTCTATTTCACTCAAACGTGTGTATGGTCCGATCTAAGATGTTTATTCGCGCTTAATTATGAAGGAGGTGATGATCTGTGACACTCATCACCTCCCTCAATCCATGAACAGGTGCCTGACAAACACCTCCATTCTACATCAGACTGAATGAGCTTCTCTTAGATTCCTTAATCAGAATCTCTGCGGTATAAGCTAGAATTGATGGCGGCCACTCTTGAGAATCCGGAAGGTCTAAACCTTGTCTGTGGTATTCTGAGTAGGATTCAAGGATTGAATGGTTGTGACGCGCTTCAAACTCGCGATTGCTGGGCATGATGACAAACGCAAAAGGATCAATGGATCCTATTCCAACATGATCGAGAACCAACAGCTGATTAGCCGTGCTGTGACAGAGCACCTGGACCGTTTTCACTGAGAGGATGGGAGGTAGCCACTGACAATGGTGACACCCTACATACAGCTTGCCGTAGACGTGCTTTACAAACAATTGAGTTGAATATTACATTGCAGAAATTCAGAGGACAAAGCATCTCCAAAACTCCAACATATTTCTCATTACTTCACAACAAGTAACGATTTTATTCTCTTTTATATTTCCAATCTAATAATTCCAACTGATAATTTTAATTAATATCCTGACTAAGATTAATAAAATAAACATAGCTTGCTTCAAACCAATAATCTCCGTGGGATCGACCCTTACTCACGTAAGGTATTACTTGGACGACCCAGTGCACTTGCTGGTTAGTTGTACGGATTGCAAATTCGTGCACCAAGTTTTTGGCGCCGTTGCCGGGGATTATTCGAGTTTGAACAACTAAAGGTTTATTTTGTTGCTTAGATTAGGAAGAATTTATCCTTTCTTTTTACTAGAATTGCATCTTTTATTATCCCTTTTTAAAAATTTTTCAAAAATATTATTTTTCTTTATCAATTTTTAAGTTTTTCGTGAGTTTAGTGTCTTGTTCTAAGTTTGGTGTCAATTACATATTTGATATTTTTCTTTAAAATTTTCGAACTTGTGTTCTTTGTTCTTCATTGATCTTCAAGTTGTTCTTGTTTATTTTCTTGTTTGATCTTGAGTTTTTCTTGTTCTGTGTCTTTTCTTGTTTTTCTTGTACTAATCCAAAGCATTAGTCTTCCAAAAAGAAATATACCTGCTCAGAACAATTGTTACCTTTTCTGCCCAATTGGCTAGAGCGTTGGTCTATGTTCTTGGTAATTGGGTATCTTTATTTCAAAACTTCTTTTAAAAAATAATTTTTCTTGATTTAATTTTGTGCCAAACTTTAAGTTTGGTGTTTTATTGTTAATTTTTCTTCAATTTTCGAAAATTTAGTGAAGTTTTCTAAAAATTTTAAGTTTGGTGTTCTTTCTTTTGTTCTTGGTGTTCTTGTGAATCTTCAAGGTGTTCTTGAGTCTTTCTTGTGTTTTGATCCTAAAATTTTTAAGTTTGGTGTTCCTTGGTGTTTTCCCTCCAAAATTTTCGAAAACAAGGAGCATTAGATCTAAAAATTTTAAGTCTTGTGTCTTCTGTGTGTTTTTCTCTTTCATCATAAAATTCAAAATTCAAAAAAAAATTTATATTTTCTAACTAATTTTAAACTACATTTTCGAAAATTTTATATAAAAATTCAGATTTCAATTTCAAAATTTTTCAATTCTTATCTTTTTAATATATATTTTATTATCTTTTTCAAAAATTTTATTCTAACCACTTTCTCCTTTTTCTCAATTTTTTTCGAAAATCTTCAAAAAAAAATATTTTCATTTTTTATTTTATTTCGTTTTTACTTGTTCTATTTTTACTTTATTTTATAAAATATTTTTTTATAAAATAAATAATATCAACATCCATACCATCTCTTTTATTCCATCATGGAACTAAGTGGAAATGAACAGTCCAGGAGGACTCTGGGGTCATATGCTAACCCCACTACTGCTTCATATGGGAGTAGTATCTGTATACCCTCCATTGGAGTTAGTAGCTTTGAGTTGAATCCTCAGCTCATTATCATGGTGCAGCAAAACTGCCAGTATTCCGGTCTTCCACAGGAAGAACCTACAGAGTTTCTGGCACAATTTTTGCAAATTGCTGACACAGTACATGATAAGGAAGTAGATCAGGATGTCTATAGATTATTACTGTTTCCATTTGCTGTAAAAGATCAAGCTAAGAGGTGGTTAAATAACCAACCTAAGAACAGCATAAAGACATGGAAACAGCTGTCAGAAAAATTCCTGAATCACTATTTCCCTCCAAAACGGATGACACAGCTAAGGCTAAGCATCCAAGGCTTCAAACAAGGAGATAATGAATCCCTTTATGATGCTTGGGAGAGATATAGAGAGATGCTAAGAAAATGCCCCTCTGAAATGTTTTCAGAGTGGGTGCAATTAGACATCTTCTACTATGGGCTTACAGAAAAAGCTCAGATTTCTCTAGACCACTCAGCTGGTGGATCTATACATATGAGAAAAACAATTGAAGAAGCTCAAGAGCTTATTGATACAGTTGCAAGAAATCAGCATCTGTACCTAAGTAGTGAATCTTCTATGAAAGAAGAAGCTAAAACAGTAACTGCTGAGCTCAGTCCTGTAGATCAGGCTAATGAATTCAATCAGCAATTAGACTTTCTAACTCAGCAACTAGCCAAATTCAAAGAAATACTACAGGAAACAAGAATGGCCAACAGGAATATGAAAGTACAGTTAAAGCAAACAGAAAAGCAACTGTCAAAACAAATAGCAGAAGAATGCCAAGCAGTTCAATTAAGAAGTGGGAAAACATTAAACACTTCACTTCAAAATAGCAGGAAGCCAAGAAATGAACAAATGGCTACTCAAAATCCCTCTGAGGACAATCAGAGCCCAGAGAGGAATAATGCTGGCGCTAAACGCCCAGCCCATGCTCATTCCTGGCGTTCAACGCCAGAAACAAGCATGAATCCGGCGTTGAACGCCCAAAGGGAGCATAGTTCTGGCGTTCAGATGCCAGTAACAAATAAGGAGGTGGCGTCTAACGCCATTCCAGCTTCCACCCCTGGCATTCAAATGCCAGTGGGGGATCAGTCACATACAAGTGCTGATAACAACACTTCTAAAAAGGCTTCCCAACCCACTTCTGTAGGTAATAAACTTGCAGCAACTAAGGTTGAGGAATATAAAGCCAAAATGCCTTATCCTCAAAAACTCCGCCAAGCAGAACAGGATAAGCAATTTGCCCGCTTTGCAGACTATCTCAGGACTCTTGAAATAAAGATTCCGTTTGCAGAAGCACTTGAGCAAATACCCTCTTATGCTAAGTTCATGAAAGAGATCTTAAGTCATAAGAAGGATTGGAGAGAAACTGAAAAAGTTTACCTCACTGAAGAATGCAGTGCAGTCATTCTGAAAAGCTTACCTGAGAAGCTTAAAGACCCCGGGAGCTTTATGATACCATGCACATTAGAGGGTAATTGTACCAAGCAGGCTCTATGTGATCTTGGAACAAGTATCAACCTGATACCCGCATCTATTATCACAAAGCTCGGTTTGACTGAAGAAGTCAAACCAACCCGGATATGTCTTCAACTTGCTGATGGCTCCATTAAATACCCATCAGGCGTGATTGAACACATGATCGTCAAGGTTGGGCCATTTGCCTTTCCTACTGACTTTGTGGTGCTGAAAATGGAGGAGCACAAGAGTGCAACTCTCATTCTAGGAAGACCTTTCCTAGCAACTGGCCGAACCCTCATTGACGTCCAAAAAGGGGAAGTAACCTTGAGAGTCAATGAGGAGGAGTTCAAGTTGAATGTTGCCAAAGCCATGCAACATCCAGACACCCCAGATGACTGCATGAGTGTTGATATCATTGACTCTCTGGTAAGAGAGGTCAATATGGCTGAGAGTCTCGAATCAGAGCTAGAGGACATCTTTAAAGATGTTCAACCTGATTTAGAGGAATCAGAGAGAATAATAGAACCTCTGAAAATCCCTCAGGAAGAGGAGAAACCTCCTAAACCTGAGCTCAAACCATTACCACCATCCCTAAAATATGCATTTCTGGGAGAAGGGGATACCTTTCCTGTAATCATAAGCTCTACCTTAGAGCCACAGGAAGAGGAAGCACTAATTCAAGTGCTAAGGACACACAAGACAGCTCTTGGGTGGTCCATCAGTGATCTTAAGGGCATTAGCCCAGCCAGATGCATGCACAAGATCCTATTGGAAGGTGACGCCAAGCCAGTGGTCCAACCACAAAGGCGGCTGAATTCAGCCATGAAGGAAGTTGTGCAGAAGGAGGTCACTAAATTACTAGAGGCTGGGATTATTTATCCTATTTCTGACAGCCCCTGGGTAAGCCCTGTCCAAGTCGTCCCTAAGAAGGGAGGCATGACAGTGGTTCATAATGAAAAAAATGAACTGGTTCCTACAAGAACAGTTACAGGGTGGCGTATGTGTATTAATTATAGAAGGCTCAATACAGCCACCAGAAAGGATCATTTTCCTTTAACATTCATAGACCAGATGCTAGAAAGACTAGCAGGTCATGAATACTACTGCTTCCTGGATGGATATTCAGGTTATAATCAAATTGCAGTGGATCCCCAGGATCAAGAGAAAACGGCATTCACATGCCCATCTGGAGTATTTGCATACAGAAGGATGCCATTTGGTTTGTGCAATGCACCTGCAACCTTTCAAAGGTGCATGCTCTCTATCTTCTCTGATATGGTAGAGAAGTTTCTGGAAGTCTTCATGGATGACTTTTCAGTATTTGGAGACTCATTCAGCTCCTGCCTTAACCATTTAGCACTTGTTCTGAAAAGATGCCAAGAGACCAACCTAGTTTTAAACTGGGAAAAATGTCACTTTATGGTGACTGAAGGGATTGTCCTTGGGCATAAAATTTCAAACAAGGAAATAGAGGTGGATCAAGCTAAAGTTGAAGTAATTGAAAAATTACCACCACCTGCCAATGTTAAGGCAATCAAAAGCTTTCTGGGGCATGCAGGATTCTATAAGAGATTTATAAAGGATTTTTCAAAAATTGCAAAACCTCTGAGCAATCTGCTAGCTGCTGACACGCCATTTGTGTTTGACACAAAGTGTCTGCAGGCGTTTGAGACCCTGAAAGCTAAGCTGGTCACAGCACCAGTTATTTCTGCACCGGACTGGACATTACCCTTTGAACTAATGTGTGATGCTAGTGACCATACCATTGGTGCAGTATTGGGACAGAGGCATAACAAGCTTCTGCATGTCATTTATTATGCTAGCAGTGTTTTAAATGATGCCCAGAAAAATTACACAACCACAGAAAAAGAATTACTTGCAGTGGTTTATGCCATTGACAAGTTTAGATCTTACTTAGTAGGATCAAAAGTGATTGTGTACACTGACCATGCTGCTCTTAAATATCTACTCACAAAGCAGGATTCAAAGCCCAGGCTCATAAGATGGGTGTTGCTTCTGCAAGAGTTTGATATAGAAATAAGAGACAGAAAAGGAACAGAGAATCAAGTAGCTGATCACCTGTCCCGGATAGAACCAGTAGCAGGAGCATCCCTCCCTCCTACTGAGATCTCTGAAACCTTTCCGGATGAGCAATTGTTTGCTGTTCAGGAAGTTCTGTGGTTTGCAGACATTGCAAACTATAAGACACAAGGTTCTCCTTTTGTAATAATGGAGAGGAAGCATGAAAAGCTTCTCTCACTGCAGAGTCAACCAAAGCCCCCACAGTCCAACTCTAAGTTTGGTGTTGGGAGGCCACAACCAAACTCTAAGTTTGGCGTTGAACCCCCACATTCAAACTCTAAGTTTGATGTTGGGAGGTCCCTACCTTGCTCTGATTATCTGTGAGACTCCATGAGAGCTCACTATCCAGTTAAGGACAATAAAGAAGCGCTTGCTGGGAGGCAACCCAGCCAATCACAAAATTTAATTTTATTCGTTTTGATTAATTAATTGATTTTTACAGGTATATGTCAAAGTATCTTCAAGGTAAAATAGCAATTGATTGGATTCACAGAGTTACAAGGAAATTTGGAAGCTCACTGGCGTGAAAAAGCCAGTAAGAAATATTTTGGGCGTTGAACACCCAAAAGAAGCACCCACTGGGCGTTCAACGCCAGTAAGGGTAGCCATCTGGGCGTTAAACGCCAGAAAGGAGCATCTTCTGGGCGTTGAACGCCAGAAAGAAGCACCTTCTGGGCGTTTAACGCCAGATTGACAGCATCCTGGGCGTTCAGAAAAATGCCCAGTGACAAAGGACTTCCTGGCGTTCAACGCCAGAAAGAAGCAACAGCTGGGCGTTGAACGCCCAGGAGAAGCAACAATTGGGCGTTAAACGCCCAAAACATGCAGCATTCGGGCATTTAACGCCAGGATGGTGGGGAGGAGGTAAAATTCGTTTTTCTTCCCAAATTTTCTAATTTTTATGTTTCAATTCATGATTTCCTGCATAAACATGTTTCCAAATATCATCCTTCAATTTCAAAAATTTTAATTCTAAATTCTAAGAACCCTAATTTCTAAAATCCCTTTTTCAAAAATATTACATGCATCTTAATCCATAAAAACAAATTGTTTTCCAATCCAATCCAACTCTTTTTTTTAAAGTTCTTCAACACTTAATTATCTTCTAAAATCTTTTTCAAATTAAAAATTCAGATTTATTTTTAAATATCATTCATATCTTTTTAAATTATATCTTTTTCTTATCATATTTATCTTTTATAAATCATATCTTTTATCTTATATCTTTTTTTTTAAATCTTTTTCAACTTATCATATCTTTTGAATTTCGAAATTGTCTCTCCCTCTATTCCTCTCTTATCCTTTCTTTTGCTTGAGGACAAGCAAACTTCTAAGTTTGGTGTGATTTGCCATGATCATTGAGCTAAAACTCATCAAGATCATGGCACCTAAGGAAACAGGAAGAGCAAGGATGCAACTTGAAGGAACTGAAGCGTCAGAAATTATATCTTGAAGGACCAAGCACCCCACAGACTAGAGGAACATCCACTTCCCAAAATAAAGGTCGTTGAGTTCTAATCTTTGCCTTAACTCTGTGATAACTGTTCTTATTAGAAATTTACCTTAGAAGTTATATATTAGTAGTAGTAATTAGTATCTCTACTTTGATTTTAATTCCAATTAAGTTATAATTTATTTTTCTCATCATCATCAAACATGAATAAAATAGTAAATTTTTAGAATAAAGAGGCAATATTTTTTTCGAGTTCTTAATAAGAAAATTCTAATTATTTATATGTGGTGGCAATACTTTTTTGTCTTCTGAATGAATGCCTGAACAGTGCATATTTTTTATATTGAATTTTATGAATGTTAAAATTATTGGCTCCTGAAAGAATGATGAACAAGAGAATGTTATTGATGATCTGAAAAATCACAAAATTGATTCTTGAAGCAAGAAAAAGCAGTGAAAACAAGCTTGCAAAAAAAAAAGCAAAAGAGGTAGAAAAAGCCAATAGCCCTTTAAACCAAAAGGCAAGGGTGAAAAGGATCCAAGGCTTTGAGCATCAATGGATAGGAGGGCCCAAGAAATAAATCCAGGCCTAAGCGGCTAATCAAGCTGTCCCTAACCATGTGCTTGTGGCATGCAGGTCCAAGTGAAAAGCTTGAGACTGAGTGGTTAAAGTCGTGATCCAAAGCAAAAGAGTGTGCTTAAGAACTCTGGACACCTCTAATTGGGGACTTGAGCAAAGCTAAGTCACAATCTGAAAAGGTTCACCCAGTTATGTGTCTGTGGCATTTATGTATCCGGTGGTAATACTGGAAACAAAGTGCTTAGGGCCACGGCCAAGACTCATTAAGTAGCTGTGTTCAAGAATCAACATACTAAACTAGGAGAATCAATAATACTATTTGAATTCTGAGTTCCTATGGATGCCAATCATTCTGAATTTCAAAGCATAAAGTGAGATGCCAAAACTGTTCAGAAGCAAAAAGCTACTAGCCCCGCTCATCCAATTAGAATCTGAGCTTCACTTAAAACTCTGAAATATTATTGCTTCTTAATTTCTTGTTATCCTATTTTATTTATCTAGTTGCTTGAGGATAAGCAACAGTTTAAGTTTGGTGTTGTGATGAGCGGATATTTTATACGCTTTTTGGGGGTAATTTCATGTAGATTTTAGCATGTTTTAATTGGTTTTTAGTTAAATATTATTAGTTTTTAGGCAAAAATCATATTTCTAGACTTTACTATGAGTTTGTGTGTTTTTCTGTGATTTCAGGTATTTTCTGGCTGAAATTGAGGGAGCTGAGCAAAAATCTGAGTTAGGCTGAAAAAGGACTGCTGATGTTGTTGGATCCTGATCTCCCTGCACTCGAAATGGATTTTCTGGAGCTACAGGAGTCCAATTGGCGCTCTCTCAACAGCGTTGGAAAGTAGACATCCAGGGCTTTCCAGCAATATATAATAGTTCATACTTTGCGCGAAGATAGACGACGTAACTTGGCGTTGAACGCCAAGTACATGCTGGTGTCTGGAGTTAAACGCCAGAAACACGTCATGATCCGGAGTTGAACGCCCAAAACACGTTATAACTTGGAGTTCAACTCCAAGAAAAGCCTCAGTTCGTGGATAGCTTTAGTCTCAGCCCCAGCACACACCAAGTGGGCCCCAGAAGTGGATTTCTGCACCAATTATCTTAGTTTACTCATATTCTGCAAACCTAGGTTACTAGTTTACTATTTAAACAACTTTTAGAGAATTATTTTGGATCTCATGACATTTTCAGATCTGAATTACATACTTTTTGACGGCATGAGTCTCTAAACTCCATTGTTGGGGGTGAGGAGCTCTGCAGCGTCTCGATGAATTAATGCAATTGGTTCTATTTCACTCAAACGTGTGTATGGTCTGATCTAAGATGTTTATTCGCGCTTAATTATGAAGGAGGTGATGATCCGTGACACTCATCACCTCCCTCAATCCATGAACAGGTGCCTGACAAACATCTCCGTTCTACATCAGACTGAATGAGCTTCTCTTAGATTCCTTAATCAGAATCTCTGCGGTATAAGCTAGAATTGATGGCGGCCACTCTTGAGAATCCGGAAGGTCTAAACCTTGTCTGTGGTATTCTGAGTAGGATTCAAGGATTGAATGGCTGTGACGCGCTTCAAACTCACGATTGCATGGTGTGATGACAAACGCAAAAGGATCAATGGATCCTATTCCAACATGATCGAGAACCAACAGCTGATTAGCCGTGCTGTGACAGAGCACCTGGACCGTTTTCACTGAGAGGATGGGAGGTAGCTGATTAGCGGATAATTTGTACCCTTTTTGGCATTGTTTTTAGTATGTTTTTAGTATGATCTAGTTAGTTTTTAGTATATTTTTATTAGTTTTTAGTTAAAATTCACTTTTCTGGACTTTACTATGAGTTTGTGTGTTTTTCTGTGATTTCAGGTATTTTCTGGCTGAAATTGAGGGACCTGAGCAAAAATCTGATCCAGAGACTGAAAAGGGCTGCAAATGCTGTTGGATTCTGACCTCCCTGCACTCGAAGTGGATTTTCTGGAGCTACAGAAGCCCAATTGACGCGCTCTCAACGGCGTTGGAAAGTAGACATCCTGGGCTTTCCAGCAATATATGATAGTCCATACTTTGCCCAAGATTTGATGGCCCAAACCGGCGTTCAAAGTCACCCTCAGGAATTCCAGCGTTAAACGCCGGAACTGGCACCTAAATGGGAGTTAAACGCCCAAACTGGCATAAAAGCTGGCGTTTAACTCCAAGAAAAGTCTCTACACGAAATTGCTTCATTGCTCAGCCCAAGCACACACCAAGTGGGCCCGGAAGTGGATTTTTATGTCATTTACTCATCTTTGTAAACCTTAGGCTACTAGTTTTCTATAAGTAGGACCTTTTGCTATTGTATTTTCATCTTTGGACATCTAGTTCTTAGATCATTGGGAGGCTGGCCTCACGGCCATGCCTAGACCTTGTTCTTATGTATTTTCAATGGTGGAGTTTCTACACACCATAGATTAAGGTGTGGAGCTCTGCTGTACCTCGAGTATTAATGCAATTACTATTGTTCTTCTATTCAATTCTGCTTGTTCTTTGTCCAAGATATCACTTGTTCTTCAACTTGATGAATGTGATGATCCGTGACACTCATCATCATTCTCACCTATGAACAAGGTGACTGACAACCACTTTTGTTCTACAAGCAACCAAGGCTCTAGTGAATATCTCTTGGATTCCTGATACACGATGCATGGTTGATCGCCTGACAACTGAGTGCTCGCCTGACAAACGAGCCAGCCATTCCGTGAGATCAGAGTCTTCGTGGTATAGGCGAGAACAGATGGCGGCATTCAAGAGAATCCGGAAGGTCTAACCTTGTCTGTGGTATTCTGAGTAGGATTCAATGATTGAATGACTGTGACGTGCTTCAAACTCCTAGCAGGCGGGGCGTTAGTGACAGACGCAAAAGAATCACTGGATTCTATTCCGGCCTGACCGAGAACCGACAGCTGATTAGCCATATGCTGTGACAGAGCATAGGAACATTTTCACTGAGAGGATGGGAGGTAGCCACTGACAACGGTGAAACCCTACATAAGCTTGCCATGGAAAGGAGTAAGAAGGATTGGATGAAGACAGTAGGAAAGCAGAGACGGAAGGGAAGGCATCTTCATACGCTTATCTGAAGTTCCTACCATGAATTACATAAGTACCTCTATCTTTATCTTTATGCTTTATTCGTATATTACTATACCCATTTGAGTCCGCCTGACTAAGATTTACAAGGTGACCATAGCTTGCTTCATACCAACAATCTCCGTGGGATCGACCCTTACTCACGTAAGGTATTACTTGGACGACCCAGTGCACTTGCTGGTTAGTTGTGCAAAGTTGTGTAGTGATCACAATTTCGCGCACCAAGTTTTTGGCGCCGTTGCCGGGGATTGTTCGAGTATGGACAACTGACGGTTCATCTTGTTGCTTAGATTAGGTATTTTTCTTCAGAGTTCTTAAGAATGAATTCTAGTGTTTCAAGGTGATGTTCTTATCATCACCAAAGCTGATTGATCCTCATCAATTTAGCTCTTGAATGCAATGTCCTGCTGAAGCTTGGCTAGCTATGTCTAATTCCTTTAGACTAAAGCTTTAGACTAACATTGCATGATTCCTGGAATTCTCATTAAGAATTTTGATATTTTTATTTTTCCTCTTAATTTTCGAAAAACAAAAAAAAATTACAAAATCATAAAAACCAAAAATATTTTATGTTTCTTGCTTGAGTCTAGTGTCTCATCTTAAGTTTGGTGTCAATTGCATGCATTCATTCATGTGTCTTAAGGATCTTCAAGTAATTCTTGATTATTTCTTACTCTAATCTTTAAATTCTCTTGACTTGAGTGTTTTGTGTGTCTCATATGCATTCTCATTAGTGTCAGTAGTATACAAACTGCTAAGTTTGGTGTCTTGCATGCATTGTTATTTGATTTTAGTTGCATTTTGATTATTAAAAATCCAAAAATATTTTAAATTTGTGTCCTCTCAAGTCAATAATACAGAGACTTGAAGATTCAGAACATACAGCAGAGGAATTGCACAGAAAAAGCTGGGCGTTCAAAACGCCCAGTGAAGAAGGACAGACTGGCGTTTAAACGCCAGCCAGGGTGCCTGGTTGGGCGTTTAACGCCCAAAAAGGTAGTGCATTGGGCGTTAAACGCCAGAATGTGCACCATTCTGGGCGTTTAACGCCAAGATGGCACAAGGGGGAGGATTTTGTTTTCAAATCAATTTTTTTTTCAAGTTTTCAAAGTTTTTCAAAATCAAATATTTTTCAAATCATATCTTTTCAATCAAATGTTTTCAAAATCAATTTCTTTCCTTTTTCAAAGATACTTACTAACAATTAATGATTTGATTGAACATCTCAAGTTTGTTACCTTTTCTGTTGAGAAAGGTTTAATGTTTGAATCATATCTTTTCTTGTTAGCCAAGTCATTAATTTTTAAAATCAAATCTTTTTAAAATTGTTTTCAAATCATATCTTTTCAATCACATATTTTTTTTTAAAACCAATCATATCTTCTTAACCTCATCTTTTTCAAAATAGTTTTCAATCAAATCTTTTTGACTTCTAATTTCAAAATCTTTTTCAAAAATCACTTGATTCCTTTTCCACTGTGAGTTTTCGAAAATTATCAATCAATTTTTCAAAATGATTTTAAAAACTTTTTAATTAATTTTCAAAAATTCTCTTCCCCTCTTCCCACATCCTTTTATTTATGGAGTACTACTCCTTCTCAATGCACAATTCGAACTCTATCTGATTAAAGTTCGAATTCTTCTACCTCCTTCTTCTATTTTTCTTTTCCTCTGACACCTCAAGGAATCTCTATACTGTGACATAGAGGATTCTACGTTTTCTTGTTCTCTTCTCTTTCATATGAGCAGGAGCAGAGACAAAGGCATTCTTGTTGAAGCTGACCCTGAACCTGAAAGGACCTTGAAGCGGAAGCTAAGAGAAGCTAAGGCACAACTCTCTGTTGAGGACCTGACCGAATTCTTCAAAGAAGAAAAACCCATGGCAGCCGAAAACAACAACAATGCCAACAATGCAAGGAAGGTGCTGGTTGACTTTACTGCACCTACTCCCGACTTCTATGGGAGAAGCATCTCAATCCCTGCCATTGGAGCAAACAACTTTGAGCTTAAGCCTCAATTAGTTTCTCTAATGCAACAGAATTGCAAGTTCCATGGACTTCCATTGGAAGATCCTCATCAGTTCTTAGCTGAATTCTTGCAAATCTGTGACACAGTCAAGACTAATGGGGTTGACCCTGAGGTCTACAGACTGATGCTGTTCCCTTTTGCTGTAAGAGACAGAGCTAGAATATGGTTGGACTCTCAACCTAAAGAAAGCCTGGACTCTTGGGAAAAGCTAGTCAATGCCTTCTTGGCAAAGTTCTTTCCACCTCAAAAATTGAGTAAGCTTAGAGTGGAAGTCCAAACCTTCAGACAGAAGGATGGTGAATCCCTCTATGAAGCTTGGGAAAGATACAAACAATTGACCAGAAAGTGTCCTTCTGACATGCTTTCTGAATGGAGCATCATAGGTATTTTCTATGATGGTCTCTCTGAACTATCCAAGATGTCTTTGGATAGCTCTGCTGGAGGATCTCTTCATCTGAAGAAGACGCCTACAGAAGCCCAAGAGCTAATTGAAATGGTTGCAAATAACCAATTCATGTACACTTCTGAAAGAAATCCTGTGAACAATGGGACAAGTCAGAAGAAAGGAGTTCTTGAGATTGATGCTCTGAATGCCATATTGGCTCAGAACAAGATATTGACTCAACAAGTCAATTTGATTTCTCAAAGTCTGTCTGGAATGCAAAATGCACCAAGCAGTACTAAGGATGCTTCATCTGAGGAAGAAGCCTATGATCCTGAGAACCCTTCAATGGAAGAGGTGAATTACCTAGGAGAACCCTATGGAAACACCTATAATTCATCATGGAGAAATCATCCAAATCTCTCATGGAAGAATCAAGAGAAACCTCAACAAGGTTTCAATAACAATAATGGTGGAAGAAACAGGTTTAGCAATGGCAAGCCTTTTCCATCATCTTCTCAGCAACAGACAGAGAATTCTAAGCAGAGCCCCTCTGACTTAGCAACCATGGTCTCTGATCTAATTAAAACCACTCAAAGTTTCATGACTGAAACAAGGTCCTCCATTAGGAATTTGGAGGCACAAGTGGGACAGCTGAGCAAGAAAGTTACTGAACTCCCTCCTAGTACTCTCCCAAGCAACACAGAAGAAAATCCAAAAGGAGAGTGCAAGGCCATCAACATGGCCGAATTTGGAGAGGAAGGAGAGGCAGTGAACGCCACTGAGGAAGACCTCAATAGGCGTACACAGACCTCCACTGAGTTCCTCAATGAGGAACCATGGGAATCTGAGGCTCAAAATGAGACCATAGAGATTCCATTGAACTTACTTCTGCCTTTCATGAGCTCTGATGAGTATTCTTCCTCTGAAGAGGATGAGTATGTCACTGAAGAGCAAGTTGCTAAATACCTTGGAGCAATCATGAAGCTAAATGACAAGTTATTTGGAAATGAGACTTGGGAGAATGAACCTCCTTTGCTCACCAAAGAACTGGATGACTTGTCTAGGCAGAAATTACCTCAAAAGAGACAAGATCCTGGGAAGTTTTCCATACCTTGTACCATAGGCACCATGACCTTCAAGAAGGCTCTGTGTGACTTAGGGTCAAGTGTAAACCTCATGCCTCTCTCTGTAATGGAGAAGCTAGGGATCTTTGAGGTACAAGCTGCAAGAATCTCACTAGAGATGGCAGACAACTCAAGAAACAAGCTCATGGACTTGTAGAGAATGTTTTGGTAAAGTTGAAGACCATTACATCCCTACTGATTTCATAGTCCTAGAGACTGGGAAGTGCATGGATGAATCCATCATCCTTGGCAGACCCTTCCTAGCCACAGCAAAGGCTGTGATTGATGTTGATGGAGGTGAACTGATCATTCAAGTGAATGAAGAATCCTTTGTGTTTAAGGCTCAAGGATACCCCTCTGTCATCTTGGAGAAGAAGCATAAAGAGCTTCTCTCAAATCAGAGACAAACAGAGCCCCCACAGTCAAACTCTAAGTTTGGTGTTGGGAGGCCACAACCAAACTCTAAGTTTGGTGTTGAACCCCCACATTCAAACTCTAAGTTTGGTGTTGGGAGGTTCCAACATTGCTCTGAGTATCTGTGAGGCTCCATGAGAGCCCTCTGTCAAGCTACTGACATTAAAGAAGCGCTTGTTGGGAGGCAACCCAATGATTATATTTTATATATTTTCTTTTGTTATTTTATTTTTTTTTTGTAGGTTGATGATCATAAGAAGTCACAAAATCCATTAAAAAAGCAAAAACAGAATGAAAAACAGGAAGAAAAACAGCACACCCTGGAGGAAGAACCCACTAGCGTTTAAACGCCAGTGAGGCTAGCAGTTGGGCGTTTAACGCCAGAATGGGGCACCAGACTGGCGTTAAACGCCAGAAAAGGGCAAGAACCTGGCGTTAAACGCTAGGAATGGGCACCAGCCCGGCGTTTAACGCCAGAAATGGCTCAAAACGTGATTTTGAATGCCATTTGGTGCAGGGATGACTTTTCCTTGACACCACAGGATCTGTGGACCCCACAGGATCCCCACCAACCCCACCACTCTCTCTCTCTTCTTCACCCATTCACCAATCACCTCAATACCTCTTCCCCAAAAACCCCTAACCTATCAAATCCCATCTTTCTCTTCACCACTCACATCCACCCTTCATAAAACCCCACCAACCTCACCCTTCAAATTCAAACCACTTTCCCTCCCAAACCCACCCATAATGGCCGAACCCCATCTCCCCCCTCTCCTATATAAACCCTTCTTCACCCCTTCATTTTCACACAACCTAAACACCACTTCTCCCCCTCTTTGGCCGAATACAAAGCCATCCCCTTCTTCCTCATTTCTTCTTCTTCTACTCTCTTCTTTCTTCTTTTGCTCGAGGACGAGCAAACCTTTTAAGTTTGGTGTGGTAAAAGCATTGCTTTTTGTTTTTCCATAACCATTTATGGCATCCAAGGCCGGAGAAACCTCTAGAAAGAGGAAAGGGAAGGCAAAAGCCTCCTCCTCCGAGTCATGGGAGATGGAGAGATTCATCTCAAGGGTGCATCAAGACCACTTCTATGAAGTTGTGGCCATGAAGAAGGGTCAACTTTGATCAAAGGTTGGACCAAGTCCTCATAGACATTTATGAAGAGGGCGTTCAATGAAAGAGAGATTCAAGAGGGAAGCCGGTTCAACTGAGAAGGCATGACCACAAGCCCATCACTAAGAAAAGGATGGAGCAAACAAGAGACCCCTCTCATCATGAGATCCCTGAGATGCCTCAAGGGATGCACTTTCCTCCACAAGACTAGTGGGAGCAAATTAACACCTCCCTAGGAGAATTGAGTTCCAACATGGGACAACTAAGGGTGGAGCACCAAGACCATTCCATCCTCCTCCATGAAATTAGAGAAGATCAAAGAATCATGAGAGAGGAGCAACAAAGACAAGGAAGAGACATTGAGGAGCTCAAGCACTCCATAAGACCTTCAAGAGGAAGAACAAGCCGCCATCACTAAGGTGGACCCGTTCTTTAATCTCCTTGTTCTTTATTTTCCTGTTTTTCGAAATTTTCATGCTTATGTTTGTCTATGTTTGTGTCTTATGATCATTAGTGTCTTAGTGTCTATGCCTTAAAGTTATGAATGTCCTATGAATCCATCACCTTTCTTAAATGAAAACTGTTTTTAATCACAAAAGAACAAGAAGTACAGGATTTCGAATTCATCTTTAAAACTAGCTTAATTAGTTTGATGTGGTGACAATACTTTTTGTTTTTTGAATGTATGCTTGAACAGTGCATATGTCTTTTGAATTTGTTGTTCATGAATGTTAAAATTGTTGGCTCTTGAAAGAATGATGAAAAAGGAGACATGTTACTGAGGATCTGAAAAATCATAAAAATGATTCTTGAAGCAAGAAAAAGCAGTGAATACAAAAAAAAAAAGAAGGAGAAAAACGAAAAAGAAAAAAAAAAGGGGAGAAAGAAAAAGAAAAGAAAAAGAAAGAAATAAAGTTGTGATCCAAGGCAAAAAGAGTGTGCTTAAGAACCCTGGACACCTCTAATTGGGGACTCTAGCAAAGCTGAGTCACAATCTGAAAAGGTTCACCCAATTATGTGTCTGTGGCATGTATGTATCCGGTGGTAATACTGGAAGACAGAGTGCTTTGGGCCACGGCCAAGACTCAATAAGTAGCTGTGTTCAAGAATCATCATACTTAACTAGGAGAATCAATAACACTATCTGGATTCTGAGTTCCTAAAGAAGCCAATCATTCTGAATTTCAAAGGATAAAGTGAGATGCCAAAACTGTTCGGAGGCAAAAAGCTACTAGTCCCGCTCATCTAATTTGGAGCTAAGTTTCATTGATAATTTGGAGTCTATAGTATATTCTCTTCTTTTTATCTTATTTGATTTTCAGTTGCTTGAGGACAAGCAACAATTTAAGTTTGGTGTTGTGATGAGCGGATAATTTGTACCCTTTTTGGCATTGTTTTTAGTATGTTTTTAGTATGATCTAGTTAGTTTTTAGTATATTTTTATTAGTTTTTAGTTAAAATTCACTTTTCTGGACTTTACTATGAGTTTGTGTGTTTTTCTGTGATTTCAGGTATTTTCTGGCTGAAATTGAGGGACCTGAGCAAAAATCTGATCCAGAGACTGAAAAGGGCTGCAAATGCTGTTGGATTCTGACCTCCCTGCACTCGAAGTGGATTTTCTGGAGCTACAGAAGCCCAATTGGCGCGCTCTCAACGGCGTTGGAAAGTAGACATCCTGGGCTTTCCAGCAATATATGATAGTCCATACTTTGCCCAAGATTTGATGGCCCAAACCGGCATTCAAAGTCACCCTCAGGAATTCCAGCGTTAAACGCCGGAACTGGCACCTAAATGGGAGTTAAACGCCCAAACTGGCATAAAAGCTGGCGTTTAACTCCAAGAAAAGTCTCTACACGAAATTGCTTCATTGCTCAGCCCAAGCACACACCAAGTGGGCCCGGAAGTGGATTTTTATGTCATTTACTCATCTTTGTAAACCTTAGGCTACTAGTTTTCTATAAGTAGGACCTTTTGCTATTGTATTTTCATCTTTGGACATCTAGTTCTTAGATCATTGGGAGGCTGGCCTCACGGCCATGCCTAGACCTTGTTCTTATGTATTTTCAACGGTGGAGTTTCTACACACCATAGATTAAGGTGTGGAGCTCTGCTGTACCTCGAGTATTAATGCAATTACTATTGTTCTTCTATTCAATTCCGCTTGTTCTTTGTCCAAGATATCACTTGTTCTTCAACTTGATGAATGTGATGATCCGTGACACTCATCATCATTCTCACCTATGAACAAGGTGACTGACAACCACTTTTGTTCTACAAGCAACCAAGGCTCTAGTGAATATCTCTTGGATTCCTGATACACGATGCATGGTTGATCGCCTGACAACCGAGTGCTCGCCTGACAAACGAGCCAGCCATTCCGTGAGATCAGAGTCTTCGTGGTATAGGCGAGAACAGATGGCGGCATTCAAGAGAATCCGGAAGGTCTAACCTTGTCTGTGGTATTCTGAGTAGGATTCAATGATTGAATGACTGTGACGTGCTTCAAACTCCTAGCAGGCGGGGCGTTAGTGACAGACGCAAAAGAATCACTGGATTCTATTCTGGCCTGACCGAGAACCGACAGCTGATTAGCCATATGCTGTGACAGAGCATAGGAACATTTTCACTGAGAGGATGGGAGGTAGCCACTGACAACGGTGAAACCCTACATAAGCTTGCCATGGAAAGGAGTAAGAAGGATTGGATGAAGACAGTAGGAAAGCAGAGAGACGGAAGGGAAGGCATCTTCATACGCTTATCTGAAGTTCCTACCAATGAATTACATAAGTACCTCTATCTTTATCTTTATGCTTTATTCGTATATTACTATACCCATTTGAGTCCGCCTGACTAAGATTTACAAGGTGACCATAGCTTGCTTCATACCAACAATCTCCGTGGGATCGACCCTTACTCACGTAAGGTATTACTTGGACGACCCAGTGCACTTGCTGGTTAGTTGTGCAAAGTTGTGTAGTGATCACAATTTCGCGCACCAGTAGCCACTGACAATGGTGACACCCTACATACAGCTTGCCGTAGACGTGCTTTATAAACAATTGAGTTGAATATTACATTGCAGAAATTCAGAGGACAAAGCATCTCCAAAACTCTAACATATTTCTCATTACTGCACAACAAGTAACAATTTTATTCTCTTTTATATTTCCAATCTAATAATTCCAACTGATAATTTTAATTAATATCCTGACTAAGATTAATAAAATAAACATAGCTTGCTTCAAACCAATAATCTCCGTGGGATCGACCCTTACTCACGTAAGGTATTACTTGGACGACCCAGTGCACTTGCTGGTTAGTTGTACGGATTGCAAATTCGTGCACCAGTGGCCAAATCATGCAATTCAAAAAGAGTTACAGCTCGAAGGCAATTCTCATCACTTGGTATTTTTCAAAAGGTAAGCATGAAAAACTCAAAACCAAGTAGCAAAATATAACCTCAATCATAGAATCCTACAAAGATTATAAACATACTAATGTTAAGTTAACATCCCTTTTTAATACTCAGCAGCAATTAATGGTAAACAAGGATAACAATCCAACACTTATAATGAAAAAGAAAAAAATGAAATGAAAACTAACTAGAACTAACTAAGCAACTAACTAACTAACTAATTAACTAACTAACTAATAACTAATTAACTAACTAAAATAAATGGTTATCAATGGTGTTTGGAAGTGTTGGATGAAGGGTAGAAGGAGGGAAGAAGAAAGGAGAAGGAGAGAAATGGAAAGAGGAAAAGAAAAGAAGTGGATGGAAGAAAGGAAATATGGGTTTATCAATAACCCAAAATACGGTAATCCCAATCTTTGCTTGTTGAATGAATTCCAGACGCTTACTGAGGTGCCTCTCGTCCTACATTTGAAAAAACAACAATATTATATGGGATGAGAACTGGGGGTTTTCAGCATGGTAGCAGTGCCCACATCTCTAACATATAATGCCCCGGAAAAAAGTCGAAGGTGATTTTAGAACTTCGACAATCAGAATATAAAACTTAAAGATAATAAAATTGTAAACCACAAATAGGATAAGCCATCTATGGTTCTAAATCTTAACTAAACTCTCACTGAAACCCTCTGTCATCTACTTTCCTCCAAAACCTCCAACTCCGGTGGAACCACTGGTGCACGAAATTGTGATACACAATGGCACCAACAATTTGGTCGCATAATTGTAATCTCAACTCTTTTTCACAACTTCGCACAACTAACTAGCAAGTGCACTGGGTCGTCCAAGTAATAAACCTTACGTGAGTAAGGGTCGATCCCACGGAGATTGTCGGCTTAAAGCAAGCTATGGTCATCTTGTAAATCTCAGTCAGGCGGATTCAAATGGTTATGGAGTTTTACTAATTAAAAGATAAATAAAACGTAAAATAAAGATAGAGATACTTATGTAAATCATTGGTGGGAATTTCAGAGAAGTGTATGGAGATGCTTTATTCCTCTTGAATCTCTGCTTTCCCACTGCCTTCATCCAATCCTTCATACTCCTTTCTATGGCAAGCTGTATGTAGGGCATCACCGTTGTCAATGGCTACTTCCCATCCTCTCAGTGAAAAAGGTCCTCTACGGTTTCCCGCATGGCTAATCAGCTGTTGGTTCTTGATCATGTAAGAATAGGATTTACTATCCTTTTGCGTCTGTCACCACGCCCTATAGTCGTGAGTTTGAAGCTCGTCACAATCATCCGATCCCAGATCCTACTCGGAATACCACAGACAAGGTTTAGACTTTTCAGATCTCAAGAATACTGCCAATGGATTCTAGCTTATACCACGAAGACTCTGATCTCACGGAATGAAAGGCTCGGTTGTCAGGCGAGGCAACCATGCGTCGTGGACCAGGAATCCAAGAGATACGCACTCTAGCATTCGCAGGTAGAACGGAAGTGTTTGTCAGGCACGCGTTCA
Source organism: Arachis stenosperma (assembly GCF_014773155.1). Classification (NCBI taxonomy): domain Eukaryota; kingdom Viridiplantae; phylum Streptophyta; class Magnoliopsida; order Fabales; family Fabaceae; genus Arachis; species Arachis stenosperma. The sequence continues at coordinate 80,318,642 of NC_080383.1, forward strand.
TAAGTGAGAATGTTGATGAGTGTCACGGATCATCATATTCATCAGGTTGAAGTGCGAATGAATATCTTAGAACATGAATAAGCATGAATTGAATAGAAGATAGTAGTAATTGCATTAATACTCAAGGAACAGCAGAGCTCCACACCCTTAATCTATGGTGTGTAGAAACTCCACCGTTGAAAATACATAAGTGATGATGGTCCAGGCATGGCCGTGAGGCCAGCCTCCAATGGCATATGAATTTGAAAATAGGAAAAAGGACCTAGGTCTAAGGACTGGATGTCCAAAGATCTCTAATACAATAGTAAAAAGTTCTATTTATACTAGACTAGTTACTAGGGGTACAGAAATGAGTAAATGATGCAGAAATCCACTTCCAAGCCCACTTGATGTGTGCTTGGGTTGAGCATTGAAGCTTTCATGTGTAGAGGTCTTCCTTGGAGTTGAACACCAGTTTGTAACTTGTTTCTGGCGTTTGACTCTGCTTTGCAACTTGTTTCTGGCGTTTAACGCCAGAATAGGGCAGAAAGCTGGCATTAAACGCCAGTTTGCGTCATCTAAACTCGGGCAAAGTATAGACTATTATATATTTCTAGAAATCCCTAGATGTCTACTTTCCAACACAGTTAAGAGCGCGCCATTTGGACTTCTGTAGCTCCAAAAATTCCATTTCGAGTGCAGGGAGGTTAGAATCCAACAACATCAGCAGTCCTTTGTCAGCCTCTGAATCAGATTTTTGCTCAGGTCCCTCAATTTTAGCCAGAAAATACCTGAAATCACAGAAAAATACACAAACTCATAGTAAAGTCTAGAAATATGAATTTTGCTTAAAAACTAATAAAAATATACTAAAAAGTAAATAAAACATACTAAAAACTATATAAAAACAATGCCAAAAAGCGTATAAATTATCCGCTCATCACAACACCAAACTTAAGTTGTTGCTTATCCCCAAGCAACTGAAAACAAATCAGGATAAAAAGAAGAGAATATACAATGAATTCCACAATATCAATGAAACTTAGTCCCAATTAGATGAGAGGGGCTAGTAGCTTTTTTGCTTCTGAATAGTTTTGGCATCTCACTTTATCCTTTGAAATTCAGAATGATTGGCATCTATAGGAACTCAGAATTTTGGATAGTGTTATTGATTCTCCTAGTTTAGTATGTTGATTCTTGAACACAGCTACTTTATGAGTCTTGGCCGTGGCTCTAAGCACTTTGTCTTCCAGTATTACCACCGGATACATAAATGCCACAGACACATAATTGGGTGAACCTTTTCAGATTGTGACTCAGCTTTGCTAAAGTCTCCAATTAGAGGTATCCAGAGTTCTTAAGCACACTCTTTTTGCTTTGGATCACGACTTTAACCACTCAGTCTCAAGCTTCTCAGTTAGACCTTCATGACACAAGCACATGGTTAGGGACAGCTTGATTTAGCTGCTTAGGCCTGGATTGTATTTCCTTGGGCCCTCCTATCCATTAATGCTCAAAGCCTTGGATCCTTTTTACCCTTGCCTTTTGGTTTTAAGGGCTATTGGCTTTTTCTATTTGCTTTTTCTTTTTCTTTCTTTTTCTTTTTTGCCTCTCTTTTTTTCGCTATTTTTTTACTGCTTTTTCTTGCTTCAAGAATCAATTTCACGATTTTTCAGATTATCAACAATATTTTTCTTTGTTCATCATTCTTTCAAGAGCCATCATTCAGAAAACAAAAAGTATTGCCACCACATCAAAATAATTAAACTAATTTCAAGATAAAATTTGAAATCCAAGTACTTCTTGTTCTTTTGTAATTAGGAACATTTTTCATTTAAGAAAGGTGAAGATATATGGAATTATTCATAGCTTTAAGACATAGACACTAGACACTAATGATCATGTAATGAAGACACAAACATAGATAACACATAAGGCATAAAAATCGAAAAACAGAAAAATAAGAACAAGAAAATTAAAGAACGGGTCCACCTTAGTGATGGCGGCTAGTTCTTTCTCTTGAAGATCTAATGGAACGCCTGAGCTCCTCTATGTCTCTTCCTTGCCTTTGTTTCCCTCATGGCTATTTGATCCTCTCTAATTTCATGGAGAATAATGAAGTGCTCTTGGTGTTCCTATTCTTAGTTGCTCCCAATAGTTGTGTGGAAGAAAATATATCCCTTGAGGCATCTCAGGGATTTCTTGATGAGGAAATTCCTCATGCTTTTGTTGAGGTCCATGAGTGGGCTCTCTTGTTTGCTCCATCCTCTTTCTAGTGATGGGCTTTTGAGATGAATTTCTCCATCTCCCATGACTCGGAGGTGGAAGTTTTTACCTTCCCTTTCCTCTTTCTAGAGGTTTCTCTAGCCTTAGGTGCCATAAATGGTTATGGAAACACAAAAAGCAATGCTTTTTTCACACCAAACTTAAAAAGTTTGCTCGTCCTTGAGCAAAAGAAGAAAGAAGGACGGAGAAGAAGAAGAAGTGGAGGAGATGGAGAGGTGTGAGTGGTTCGGCCAAGGGGGAGAAAAGGTGTTTTTTATTTGTGAATTTGAAGGATGGATGAGGGGTTTATATAGGAGTGGAAAGAGAGGGTAGGGTTCGTGTATTAGGGGTTGGGTTTGGGAGGGAAAAGATTTGAATTTGGATGGTGAGGTAGGTGGAGTTTTTGGGGAAGAGTGGGTGGAGGTGATTGGTGAAGGATATTTGGGAAAGGGTGTTATTGGAATGTGCGAAGAAGAGAGTGAGTGAGTTGAGGTAGGTGGAGATCTTGTGGGGTCCACAGATCCTGAGATGTCAAGGATTTCTCATCCCTGCACTATTCTGGCGTGCAAACGTCCTCTGAGTGCTAATCCTGGCATTAAACGCCAGATTGTTGCCCATTTTTGGCGTTTAACGCCAGCTTTTCTTCCCTTTCTGGCGTTGAACGCCAACTTGGTGCCCTTTTCTGGCGTTAAACGTCAGTCTGGTGCCCTTTTCTAGCGTTAAAAGCCCAGAATGGTGCCAGACTGGGCGTTTAACGCCCATTCTGCTACCCTTACTGGCATTTAAATGCCAGTAAGCTCCTCCTCCAGGGTGTGTTATTTTTAATGCTATTTTTGGGTTTTCTTTGATTTTTGCAGTTGTTTTTGTGACTCCACATGATCATCAACCTAAAGAAAACATAAAATAACAATGGAAAATAGAAATTTAACATAGATAAATAAAAATTGGGTTGCATCTCAATAAGCGCTTCTTTAATGTCAATAGCTTGACAGTGAGCTCTCATGGAATCTCAAAGATACTCAGAGCATGATGATGGCCTCCCAACACCAAACTTAGAGTTTGAATGTAGGGGCTTGGTTTGACACTGAATTGAGAGAAGCTTTTCATGCTTCTTCTCCATGTGTACAGAAGGAGATCCTTGAGCCTTGAACACATGGTAGTCCTCATTCACTTGAAGGACCAACTCTCCTTTGTCAACATCAATCATAGCTTTTGCTGTGGCTAGGAAGGGTCTGCCAAGGATGATGGATTCATCCTCATCCTTTCCAATGTCTAGGATTATGAAGTCAGCAGGGATGTAAAGGCCTTCAACCTTTACCAAGACATCCTCTACAAGTCCATAAGCATGTTTCTTTGATTTGTCTGCCATCTCTATTGAGATTCTTGCAGCTTGTACCTCAAAGATTCTCAGTTTCTCCATTACAGAGAGGGACATGAGGTTTATGCCTGACCCCAGGTCACACAGAGTCTTCTCAAAGGTCATAGTGCCTATGGTGCAAGGTATTAAGAACCTTCCGGGATCTAGTTTCTTTTGAGGTATCTTCACCTGAGCCAAGGCATTTAGTTCATTTATTAGCAATGGAGGTTCATCCTCCCATGTCTCATTACTAAATAATTTGGCATTCAGCTTCATGATCGCTCTTCAGTAGTAACTTCATCTTCTTCAGAAGAAGAATATTCTTCAAAGCTCATGAATGGTAATAGGAAGTTCAGTGGAATCTCTATGGTCTCTAGATGAGCCTCAGATTCCTTTGGTTCCTCATGAGGGAACTCCTTTTCGTTTAGAGGATATCCCATGAGGTTTTTCTCACTGGGAATCACGTCCTCCTCACTCTCTCCAGGTTCGGCCATGTTGGTCATGGTTATGGCCTGGCACTCTCTCTTGGGATTTTCTTCTGTATTTCTTGGGAGAGTACTAGAAGGAGTTTCAGTAACTTTTTTACTCAGCTGACCCACTTGTGCCTCCAAATTTCTAATGGAGGATCTTGTTTCATTCATGAAACTCAGTGTGGTCATAGATAGATCAAAGACTATGGTTGTTAAGCCAGAATGATTCTGCTCAGAGTTCTCTGTCTGTTGCTGAGAAGATGATGGGAAAGGTTTGCTATTGCCAAACCTATTTCTCCCACCATTATTGTTATTGAAGCCTTGTTGAGGCTTCTGTTGATCCTTCTATAAGAAATTTGGGTGATTCTTCCATGAAGAATTGTAGGTGTTTCCATAGGATTCTCCCATGTAATTCACCTCTTCAATTGCAGGATTCTCAAGGTCATAAGCTTCTCCTTCAGAGGAGGCTTCTTTGCACTGCCGGATGCAGTTTGTAATCCAGTCAGATTATGAGAAATTATATTGACTTACTGAGTCAATATTTTGTTCTGAGCCAATATGGCATTTAGAGTATCAATCTCAAGAACTCTTTTCTTCTGAGTTGTCCCATTGTTGACAGGATTTCTTTCAGAAGTGTACATGAACTGGTTATTTGCAACCATTTCAATGAGTTCCTGGGCTTCTGCAGGCGTTTTCTTCAGATGAATAAATCCACCTGCAGAATGGTCCAATGACATCTTAGATAACTCAGACAGACCATTATAGAAGATACCTATAATGCTCCATTCTGAAAGCATATTAGTGGGATACCTTCTGATCAATTGCTTATATCTTTCCCAAGCTTCATAGAGGGATTCACCTTCCTTCTGTTTAAAGGTTTGAACTTTCACTCTAAGCTTACTCATCTTTTGAGGTGGAAAGAATTTAGCTAAGAAGGCATTGACCAGTTTTTCTCAAGAGTTCAGGCTATCTCTAGGTTGTGAGTTCAACCATATACTAGCTCTGTCTCTTACAGTAAAAGGGAAAAGATAAGTCTGTAGACCTCGGGATTAACTCCATTTGTCTTAACAGTGTCATAGATTTGCAAAAATTCAGCCAAGAACTGATGAGGACCTTCCAATGGAAGTCCATGAAACTTACAATTCTGTTGCATCAGAGAAACTAATTGAGGCTTAAGCTCAAAGTTGTTTGCTCCAATAGCAGGAATAGAGATGCTTCCCCCATAGAAGTCAGGAGTTGGTGTAGTAAAGTCACCAAGCACCTTCCTTGCATTGTTGGCATTGTTGTTATTTTTGGCTGCCATGTCTTCTTCTTTTTCGAAGATTTTTGTCAGGTCCTCTCCAGAGAGTTATGCTTTAGCTTCTCTTAGCTTCCTCTTCAAAGTCCTTTCAGGTTCAGGATCAACTTCAACAAGAATGCCTTTATCTTTGTTCCTACTCATATGAAAGAGAAGAAAACAAGAAAATATGAAATCCTCTATGTCACAGTATTGAGATTCCTTGATGTGTCAGAAGAAAAGAGGAATAGAAGGATGAGGTAGAGAGAAGAGTTCGAACTTATAGGGAGGGAGGGGGTCCGAATTATTAAGAGAGGAGGAGTGTTAGTGATTAAATAGAAATAGATGAAAGAGGGAATTTTCAAAAATTTTCAAATAAAATAAAATTAAAGTTTAAAATAATTAGTTAATTAAAAGGATTTTTGAAAAAGTTGTTAGTAATTTTCGAAAATTGGAGAGAGAAAAGTAGTTATGTGGTTTTGAAAAAGATAAGAAGTTAGAAAAAGATTTTGAAATTAAAATTTGAAAAAGATATTATTTGAAAAAGATTTGATTGAAAAAGATATGTTTGAAAAGATATGATTGAAAAACAACTAAAAAAAGATTTGATTTTTAAAATTGATGACTTGACTAACAAGAAATTAAAAGATATGATTCTAAAATTCAAATATTGAACCTTTCTTAACAAGAAAGTAACAAACATGAAATTTTTGAATCACAACATTAATTGTTAGCAAGGATTTTTGAAAATATTAAAAGAAAAAATTAAAAAGATTTGATTTTGAAAAAGATATAATTGATATGAGAGGATATGAAAAAGATAAGATTTTGAAAAATTAGTTTTAAAACTTGAAAAATTGAAAAAAATTTGAATTGAAAACAAAACTACCTCCTTGGTGCTATCCTTGCGTTAAACGCCCAGAATGGTATCCATTCTGGCGTTTAACGCCCACTTGTCTACCTCCTTGGGCATTAAACGCCCAGCCAGGTACTCTGGCTGGCGTTTAAACGCTAGAATTCCTTCTTCACTGGGCGTTTTGATCGCCCAGCTTTTTCCTTGTGATTCTTCTACTGTATGTTCTGAATCTTCAATTCTCTGTATTATTGGCTTGAGAAGACATAATTTTGAATTTTTTTTGAATTTTTAAGGATGAGAAAGAAAAACCACAGAATGAAATTAAACATGAAAAACTAAGATCAAAATAAGGTATGCATGCAAGAACACTTTGAATGTCAATATGAAAATTAAGAACATATTTTTGAAATTTTTTGAGAAAAAGAAGACATGCAAGACACCAAACTTAGAAATTTTCATACTAGACACACTAACAATTTGAGAATGCACATGAGAAACAACAAAAGACACAAAACAAGAGAATTTAAAGATCAAACAATAAAAATCATCAAGAACAACTTGAAGATCAATGAAGACACAATGCATATATTTTGGAAAAATGCATGAAAAATAGAAACATGCAATTGACACCAAACTTAAAATTTGACTCTAGACTCAAACAAGAAACACAAAAATATTTTTGATTTTATGATTTTATTATTTTTTTGTATTTTTTTCGAAAATTATTTTGAGAAAGAAAATAAGAAACTCATAATTTTTAATGCGAATTCCAAGAATCATGCAATGTTAGTCTAAAGCTTCAATCTAAAAAGATTAGACTTGGCTAACCAAGCTTCAGCAGGACATTACATACAACAGCCAAATTGATGGGAATCAACTAGCTCCTGTAATGATAAAAGCATCATTTGAAACTCTAGAATTCATTCTTAAAAATTCTGAAGAACAAAATAAAAAGAAAAATATCTAATCTATGCAACAAGATGAACTGTCAGTTGTCCAAACTCGAACAATCCCCGGCAATGGCGCCAAAAACATGGTACACAAAATCGTGATACACAACTTCGTGTAGCTGACCAGCAAGTGCACTGGGTCGTCCAAGTAATACCTTACGTGAGTAAGGGTCGATCCCACGGAGATTGTCGGCTTGAATCAAGCTATGGTCATCTTGTAAATCTCAGTTAGGCGGATTCAAATGGTTATGGGGCTTTAATAATTAAAAGAATGAGATAGAACATAAAATAGGATAGAAATACTTATGCAATTCATTGGTGGGAATTTCAGATAAGCGTATGAAGATGCTTTGTTCCCTCTAACCCTCTGCTTTCCTATTGCCTTCATCCAATCATTCATACTCCTTTCCATGGCAAACTGTATGTAGGTGGATCACCGTTGTCAATGGCTACCATCCATCCTCTCAGTGAAAATGGTCCTCTACGGTTTCCCGTATGGCTAATCAGCTGTCGGTTCTCGACCGTGTCGGAATAAGATCCATTGATCCTTTTGCGTACTGTCACTGTGCCCCACAGTCGCGAGTTTGAAGCTCGTCACAGTTATCCCATCCTAGATCCTACTCGGAATACCACAGACAAGGTTTAGACTTTCTGGATCTCAAGAATGCTGCCTATTTGATTCAAGCTTATACCATGAAGAGTCTGATTGCACGGAATGGAAGCTCTGTTTTCAGGAGAGGCAACCATGCATCGTGAACCAGGCAAACCTCTTTCCCTTCCTTAAAGTGGCGTAGAAGGGGAGAGATCTTATGGCCGATCCAGCTTGAAATCTGGACAAGGCTACCAATCTTCTGTTAAGTTGTTGTACCTCCTTAACGCAGGTCAGACTCTTCATGTCCAGTATGGCCCGGCATTTTTCTGAGTTCACCTCAATTCCTCATTGTGTTAACATGAAACCCAGGAATTTGCCAGCTTCTACTGCAAAGGTGCATTTTGCAGGGTTAAGTCGCATGCCATGCCTTCTTATGGTTCCGAACACTTGGGCGAGGTCGGCCAGTAATGTCTCCACACTTTGTGTTTTTACCAACATGTCGTCCACATATACCTCCGTGAGTTTCCCGATATGGTCTGTGAAGACTTTGTTCATTAATCTTTGGTAGGTAGCTCCTACGTTTTTGAGTCTGAATAGTATGACGACATAACAGTAATTTGCTTTTTGAGTTAGGAATGAGGTGTTTTCCTGATCAGGTGGATACATTGGGATTTGATTGTATCCTGAATAAGCGTCCATGAATGAGAGGTACTTGTATCCGGAGGAGGCATCCGCTAGAGTGTCGATATTTGGGAGTGGATAGGGATCTTTTGGGCAGACTTTGTTGAAATCAGTGTAGTCGATACACATCCGCCACTTTCCATTTGATTTTTTCACCAAGACGACATTAGCTAGCCATAATGGGTATTTGACTTCTCTTATGAATCCTGGTTCCAATAGAGCTTGTACCTGTTCTTCCATAGCTTGGGATCTTTCGGGTCCGAGTTTTCTACGTTTTTGTTGTACTGGTCGAGATCCTGGGTATACTGCCAGCTTGTGGCACATTAGTTTGGGGTCTATGCCCGGCATGTCTGCGGCCTTCCATGCAAAGAGGTCGACATTGTTCCTTAAGAACTGAATCAGAGGCTCCTTTACATCTCCATTTAAGGTTGCCCCAAATTTTGTTGTTTTGTCTAGGGTGTCTCCAATCTGAACTTCTTCGATCTCGCCCTCAAGTTACGGACGAAGTTCTTCCCGACCTCGAATTCCACCGAGCTCGATGGTGTGGATTTCTTCTCTTTTGTCCCTGAGGTTTAGACTTTCGTTATAACAGTGTCGCGCTATTTTCTGGTCTCCTTTTATCGTAGTGATCCCCTCTAGAGTTGGGAGCTTCATGCATAGATGTGGAGTTGAAACTATTACTGCGAGTTGATTCAATGTTGCCCGACCTATCAGGGCATTGTAGGCTGAGCTTACGTCGACTACAATGTAGTCTATATTGAGTGTCCTTGATTGGGTTCCTTTTTCGAAGGTTGTGTGTAGTGAGATGTATCCAAGCGGTTGGATTGGAGTGTCTCCTAGTCCAAACAAGCTGTTTGGATATGCTCTGAGCTCTTTCTCCTACGGGCCGAGTTTATCGAAGGCAGGTTTAAACAAGATATCCACCGAGCTTCCTTGGTCCACCAATGTGCGGTGGAGGTTAGCATTGGCCAATATGATATTGATGACCATAGGATCGTCGTGTCCCGGGATGATGCCTACCGCGTTTTCTTAGGTGAAAGTAATAGTAGGGAGGTCGGGTGATCCTTCTCCTCCCTCGAAATGATATACTTCTTTAAGGTGCCTTTTGCGAGATGATTTTGAACGTGTCTCTCCGAGGTGCGAGGTGTTCGTTCTCCTCGTCTAACCTCTTCGTCCCTTCTTTTTTTTCAAGGCTCATCTGATTTGTTGGCTAAATACCGATCTAGTCATCCTTCTCTTACCAATTTCTTAATAACATTTTTTAAGTCGAAGTACTCATTGGTAGGATGTCCATAGATTCGGTGATATTCATAGTATTCTGTTCGATTACCTCCTCTTTTCTTGCTTTTGAGTGGGCGAGGTGGTGGGATCTTCTCGGTATGGCATACTTCTCGGTAAACATCTACAAGAGACACCCGAAGGGGGGAGTTATTGTTGTAATTTTTAGGCTTTTCGCCGTATTGATCTTCCTTTTTCTTGGACTCCTTATCCCTATCCCGGGAGGAGTAGGAGAATCCGGATTTTGAGGTCTCTCCTAGTCGAGATTTTCCCTCCATGTTGATGTTCTTCTCAGCTCGTTCCTGTACTTCATTCAGAGATGTTTGATGTTTCTTTGATATGGAGTGACTAAAAGGTCATTCTCGCAGGCCATTGACATAATGACTGCTTCCGTTGGTAGGCTTTGTATGTCCAGGCATGATTTGTTGAACCTCTCCATGTAGTTACGAAGACTCTCCCGATCTCCTTGCTTGATCCCTAATAGGCTTGGGGCGTTTTTGGCTTTGTCCTTCTGGATGGAAAATCGGGCAAGAAATTTCTTGGCCAGGTCGTCGAAATTTGTAATGGATCTAGGGGGCAAAGTGTTGAACCACTTAATTGCTGTCTTTGTTAGGGTTGTTGGGAAGGCTTTGCATCGAATAGCGTCCGAGGCATCGGTGAGATACATTCTACTTCTGAAATTGCTGAGGTGATGGCTTGGATCTGATGTGCTGTTGTACGGGGTCATGTCGGGAGCTTTGAAGTCCTTTGGGACTTTGGCTTTCATTATCTCTTTAGTGAATGGATCTTGATCTTTGTGGGAGCTGTCTTCGAGATCAGGCTAGATGTTTTTTGTTTTAAGGTTGGCTTCGAGCTTTAGGAGCTTGTCCTCTAACTCTCAGTGTCACCTAATTTCCCTCTGAAGGTCCCTCTCGGCTTCCTATTGACGATCGGCCTCGTTTTCGAGCCGTTTGAGGCGATTTTGTTGAGCTTGAAGTGCCTCAATGATTTCTGTAGTTGGCAAATTCTTGTCTTTGTTTGGTTGAGAAGTATCGTTTGGTGTAGTGTTCGCGTTCTTATTCGGCGTCCTATTTTCTAGATCAGAGTCATGGTTGTTGTCAAGGTTGTCCGCCATGATGATGGGATGACTTCCAGGTTCCCCGGCAACGGCGCCAATGTTTCGAGGGTTACCTGAAACTGTAGGTCGATCTCGGACGAGATCATCCGTTGTGGTTGGAGCTGATGTGCCCGACTTTGTTGGACTTGATGGTGTGGCTGATCCTTCGTTACCGGAGGGTGGTGATACCTACAAGAGATTGCGATGCTTAAGTTAGCACGTGCTTTAGGTAGGTTTTTAGTAGAATCAGAGTATGAGTTATACCTAAGTGCTCCAGTGTATTTATAATAGTGTGGAGTGACCTTTCTGGAGATAAGATAGTTATCTTATCTTATCTTTAAGTGAAGTTATCTTATCTTTTTAGGGAATCGCCTTATCTTTCTAGGCTCTGGCTGCCTTTAGATTTGCGTCGTGTTCCTTTGTTTGGGCTCACTTGGGCCTTTGTAGTGATTTGACCGAACTCTTTGGGAAGAGGTCGGGTGATTCTGACCATAAGTGGTCGGTCAACTTCGTCTTCTATCAGCCCGGGTCCAACAACTCGACCCAGGGCATGAACAGCTACTATCTTCTCCCAACTTGTTTTGAAAGATTCACTTTGTTCCCGTCACCTTCTTCCCATTAGAGCTTGGAACTAGTGAATACACTTCATTTTTTGCAAATTGAATCAGCTCTTCTTCGAATGCTTTAACCTAAGATGGATCTTCAAGAGCTTCCTTTACTATTTATGGTTCGATTTGAGAAATGAAGGCAAGATTATTTTGTTCCATCCTCCTTCTATTTGAGGATCTACTAGTGACACCTTATGACGGATATCCAATAATGAACTCTTATGGATAATTCTTCAAGAATTTTCATTCTCTTGGTTTGGGAGACTTGGGATGAGATTCAAATAGAAATTGATTTGATTGGTTGTCTGGTGCACAAAATTATGATTCACATTTTTCACAACTCTGGTACAACTAACTAGCAAGTGCACTGGGTTGTCCAAGTAATACAACCTTACGCGAGTAAGGGTCGATCCCACGGAGATTGCCGGCTTGAAGCAAGCTATAGTCATCTTGTAAATCTTAGTCAGGCGGATTCAATTGGTTATGAGTTTTGATAATTGAAAGATAAATAAAACGTAAATTAAAATAAAGGTACTTATGTAATTCATTGGTGGGAATTTCAGATAAGCGTTTGGAGATTCTTTGTTGCTTCTAAACCTCTGCTTTCCTATTGTCTTCATCCAATCATGCGTTCTCCCTTCCATGGCAAGCTGTATGTTGGTGGATCACCATTGTCAATGGCTACCATCCGTCTTCTCAGTGAAAATGGTCCAGCTATGGTTTCTGTACGGCTAATCAACTGTCGGATTTCTCGTCTTGGATGAAAAATACCAGGCACAGCTACCGCACGGCTAATCATCTGTCGGTTCTCACTTGTGTCAGAATAGGATCTCTCTATTCTTTTGCACACTGTCACTGTGCCCAACATTCGTGAGTTTGAAACTCGTCATAGTCATCCGGTCCCAGATCCTACTCGGAATACCACAGACAAGGTTTAGACTTTTCGGATCTCCGGAATGCTGCCAATTAGTTCTAGCCTATTGATGAGCGGATAATTTATACACTTTTTGGCATTGTTTTTAGTATATTTTTAGTATGATCTAGTTAGTTTTTAGTATATTTTTATTAGCTTTTAGTTAAAATTCACTTTTCTGGACTTTACTATGAGTTTGTGTGTTTTTCTGTGATTTCAGGTATTTTCTGGCTGAAATTGAGGGACCTGAGCAAAAATCTGATCCAGAGACTCAAAAGGACTGCAGATGCTGTTGGATTCTGACCTCCCTACACTCGAAGTGGATTTTCTGGAGCTACAGAAGCCCAATTGGCGCGCTCTCAACGGCGTTGGAAAGTAGACATCCTGGGCTTTCCAGCAATATATAATAGTCCATACTTTGCCCAAGATTTGATGGCCCAAACCGGCGTTCAAAGTCACCTCAAGAAATTCCAGCGTTAAACGCCGGAACTGGCACCTAATTGGGAGTTAAACGCCCAAACTGGCACTAAAGCTGGCGTTTAACTCCAAGGAGAGTCTCTACACGAAATTCCTTCATTGCTCAGCCCAAGCACACACCAAGTGGGCCCGGAAGTGGATTTTTCTGTCATTTACTCATCTATGTACTAGTTTTCTATAAGTAGGACCTTTTACTATTGTATAGATACATCAAGGACTTTTGATAGCTATCTTTGTTTTATGCTATCTTAGACCTTTGGAGGCTGGCCATTCGGCCATGCCTAGACCTTATGCTTATGTATTTTCAACGGTGGAGTTTCTACACACCATAGATTAAGGTGTGGAGCTCTGCTGTACCTCGAGTATTAATGCAATTACTATTGTTCTTCCATTCAATTCTGCTTGTTCTTTGTCCAAGATATCACTTGTTCTTCAACATGATGAAGGTGATGATTGACGCCCATCACCATTCTCACCCATGAACAAGGTGACTGACAACCATTCTTGTTCTACAAGCATCTGAGGCTTAGTGAATATCTCTTGGATTCCTGATTGCACGATGCATGGTTGATCGCCTGACAAACGAGCCAACCATTCCGTGAGATCAGAGTCTTCGTGGTATAGGCAAGAACTGATGGCGACATTCAAGAGAATCCGGAAGGTCTAACCTTGTCTGTGGTATTCTGAGTAGGATTCAATGATTGAATGACTGTGACGTGCTTCAAACTTGTAACCTACTGGGCGTTAGTGACAGACGCAAAAGAGTGATTCTATTCCGGTAGGGGAGGGAACCAAACCGGTGATTGGCAGCACTGTGACAGAGTGCGTGCATTAGCTTTCACTGCGCGGATGGGAGGTAGCTGCTGACAACAGTGAAACCCTACACGAGCTTGCCATGGAAAGGAGTAAGAAAGGATTGGATGAAGGCAGTAGGAAAGCAGAGAGACGGAAGGGAAGGCATCTTCATATGATTGTCTGAAGCTCTTACACCAATGATATACATAAGTATCACTATCCTTATCTTCTATGTTATTTTCGTTCATCATCATATACATTTGAGTTTGCCTGACTAAGATTTACAAGATGACCATAGCTTGCTTCAATGCTAACAATCTCCGTGGGATCGACCCTTACTCACGTAAGGTATTACTTGGACGACCCAGTGCACTTGCTGGTTAGTTGTGCGAAGTTGTGTAATGCCATGGAATTGAACCACCAAGTTTTTGGAGTTCATGACCAGGGATTATGAGAGTTGTGAAAAGTATTGTTCACAATTTCGCGCACCAAGTTTTTGGCGCCGTTGCCGGGGATTGTTCAAGTTTTGAGCAAGCTTTTGGTAACAATGCCTGGGATTGTTCTAGTTTGGACAACTGACGGTTCATCTTGTTGCTTAGATTAGGTATTTATTTTTTTCGAAATTCTTGAAGATGAATTCTAGAGTTTCATGATGATTTGTTGAAATCTGGCTGGCTGAGAAGCCATGTCTAATCTGATTGGACCGAGGTTTCAACTTATCACCACAAGAGCTTGTTGATTTTCATCAATTTTGCTTTTGGAGCAGTGATCTGCTAAGGCTTGGCTGACCTTTGGTCATGTCTAGTGTTTTGGACCGAAGCTTTCTTTGAAAGCTTGGCTGGCTGTGAAGCCATGTCTAATTCCTGGACCGGAGTCTTAGACTAGCATTGCACTGATTCCTGGAATTCTCATTAAGAATTTTGATACCTTTTCCCACTTAATTTTCAGAAAAAAAAAATTTTACAAAATCATAAAAACCAAAAAAATATTTGCTGTTTCTTGCTTGAGTCTAGAGTCTCATCTTAAGTTTGGTGTCAAATGCATGTTTTTGTTACATTTTTCGAATCCATGCATATATTTCTTTGTTTTGATCTTTGAATTCTTTTGGCTTGAGTGTTATTGTGTCTCATATAGTGTCAGTAGTACACAAACTGCTAAGTTTGGTGTCTTGCATGCATTGTTATTTGATTCTTATTGCATTTTGATTATAAAAAAATCCAAAATTTTTTTTTATTTGTGTCTTTTCAAGTCAATGATACAAAGAATTGAAGATTCAGAACATACTGCAGAGGAATTATACAGAAAAAGCTGAGCATTCAAAAATGCCCAGTGAAGAAGGCAGACTGGCGTTTAAACGCCAGCCAGGGCACCTGGCTGGGCGTTTAACGCCCAAAGAGGTAGCATTTTGGGCGTTAAACGCCAGAATGTATACCATTCTGGGCGTTTAACGCCAGGATGGTGCTAGGGGGAAGATTTTGTTTTCAAAATCAATTTTTTTTCAAGTTTTCAAAGTTTTTCAAAACCAAATCTTGTTCAAATCATATCTTTTCAATCAAATGTTTTCAAAATCAATTTCTTTCCTTTTTCAAAGATACTTACTAACAATTAATGATTTGATTGAACATTTTTTGCCTTTTCTATTAAGAAAGGTTTTATGTTTGAATCGTATCTTTTCTTGTTAGGCAAGTCATTAATTTTCAAATCATATCTTTTCAAATTGTTTTCAAATCATATCTTCTCAATCACATCTTTTTAAAACCATAACTTTTCAATTAAATCTTTTTAACCTCATCTTTTTCAAAATAGTTTTCAATCAAATCTTTTTAATTTCTAATTTCAAAATCTTTTTCAAAAATCACTTGATTTCTTTTTCACTTTCAATTTTCGAAAATTATCAATCAAATTTTCAAAATGTTTTCAAAATCTTTTAATTGAATTTTCGAAAATTCTCTTCCCTCCTTCCCACATCCTACTATTTATGGAGTACCACTCCTTCTAAAAGCACAATTCGAACCTTATCTAATTAAAGTTCGAATTCGTCTTCTCCTTCTTCTTTCTATTTCTCTTTTCCTCTGACATTCCAAGGAATCTCTATACTGTGACATAGAGGATTCCACATTTTCTTTTTCTCTTCTCTTTCATATGAGCAGGAGCAGAGACAAAGGCATTCTTGTTGAAGCTGACCCTGAACCTGAGAGGACCCTGAAGAGAAAGCTAAGAGAAGCCAAAACACAACTCTCTTTAGAGGACCTGACCGAATTCTTCAAGGAAGAAGAACACATGGCAGCCGAAAACAACAACAATGCCAACAATGCAAGGAAGGTGCTAGGTGACTTCACTGCACCTACTCCTGATTTCTATGGGAGAAGCATCTCTATCCCTGCCATTGGAGCAAACAATTTTGAGCTTAAGCCTCAATTAGTTTCTCTAATGCAACAGAATTGCAAGTTCCATGGACTTCCAATGGAAGATCCTCATCAGTTTTTAGCTGAATTCTTGCAAATCTGTGACACAGTCAAGACTAATGGGGTTAACCCTGAGGTCTACAGGCTGATGCTATTCCCTTTTGCTGTAAGAGACAGAGCTAGAATATGGTTGGACTCTCAACCTAAAGAAAGCCTGGACTCTTGGGAAAAGCTAGTCAATGCCTTCTTGGCAAAGTTCTTTCCACCACAAAGATGGAGTAAGCTTAGAGTGGAAGTCCAAACCTTCAGACAGAAGGATGGAGAATCCCTCTATGAAGCTTGGGAAAGATACAAACAATTAATCAGAAGATGTCCTTCAGACATGCTTTCTGAATGGAGCATCATAGGTATTTTCTATGATGGTCTCTCTGAACTATCCAAGATGTCTTTGGATAGCTCTGCTGGAGGATCTCTTCATCTGAAGAAGACGCCTGCAGAAGCTCAAGAATTGATTGAAATGGTTGCAAATAACCAATTCATGTACACTTCTGAAAGAAATCCTGTGAACAATGGGACTAGTCA
This sequence comes from Arachis stenosperma, assembly GCF_014773155.1. Taxonomy (NCBI): domain Eukaryota; kingdom Viridiplantae; phylum Streptophyta; class Magnoliopsida; order Fabales; family Fabaceae; genus Arachis; species Arachis stenosperma. The sequence goes on from NC_080383.1 coordinate 80,335,222, forward strand.
GAAGAAAGGAGTTCTTGAGATTGACACTCTGAATGCCATATTGGCTCAGAACAAGATATTGACTCAACAAGTCAATTTGATTTCTCAAAGTCTGTCTGGAATGCAAAATGCACCAAACAGTACTAAGGATGCTTCATCTGAGGAAGAAGCTTATGATCCTGAGAACCCTTCCATGGAAGAGGTGAATTACCTAGGAGAACCCTATGGAAACACCTATAATTCTTCATGGAAAAATCACCCAAATCTCTCATGGAAGAATCAAGAGAGACCTCAACAAGGTTTCAATAACAATAATGGTGGAAGAAACAGGTTTAGCAATAGCAAGCCTTTTCCATCATCTTCTCAGCAACAGACAGAGAGTTCTAAGCAGAATACTTCTGACTTAGCAACAATAGTCTCTGATCTAACAAAGACCACTCAAAGTTTCATGAATGAAACAAGGTCCTCCATCAGAAATTTGGAAGGACAAGTGGGTCAGCTGAGCAAGAAAGTTACTGAACTCCCTCCTAGCACTCTCCCAAGTAATACAGAAGAAAATCCAAAAGGAGAGTGCAAAGCCATAGACATGGCCGAATATGGAGAGGAAAGAGAGGAGGAGGACGCCACTGAGGAGGACCTCAGTGGGCGTGTACCAATCTCCTCTGAGTTCCTCAATGAGGAACAATGGGAATCTGAGGCTCAAAATGAGACCATAGAGATTCCATTGGACTTACTTCTGCCATTCATGAGCTCTGATGAGTATTCTTCCTCTGAAGAGGATGAGTATGTCACTGAAGAGCAAGTTGCTAAATACCTTGGAGCAATCATGAAACTGAATGACAAGTTATTTGGAAATGAGACTTGGGAAGATGAACCTCCCTTGCTCACCAAAGAACTGGATGACTTGTCTAGGCAGAAACTGCCTCAAAAGAGGCAGGATCCTGGGAAGTTTTCTATACCTTGTACCATAGGCACCATGACCTTCAAGAAGGCCTTGTGTGACTTAGGATCAAGCGTAAACCTCATGCCCCTCTCTGTAATGGAGAAATTAGGGATCTTTGAGGTGCAAGCTGCAAGAATCTCATTAGAGATGGCAGACAATTCAAGAAAACAAGCTCATGGACTTGTAGAGAATGTTTTGGTGAAGATTGAAGACCATTACATCCCTACTGATTTCATAGTCCTAGAGACTGGGAAGTGCATGGATGAATCCATCATCCTTGGCAGACCCTTCCTAGCCACAACAAAGGCTGTGATTGATGTTGATAGAGGAGAGTTGATCATTCAAGTGAATGAAGAATCCTTGGTGTTTAAGGCCCAAGGACATCCCTCTATCATCATGGAGAGGAAGCATGAAGAGCTTCTCTCAAAACAGAGCCAAGCAGAGCCCCCACAGTCAAACTCTAAGTTTGGTGTTGGGAGGCCACAACCAAACTCTAAGTTTGGTGTTGAACCCCCACATTCAAACTCTAAGTTTGGTGTTGGGAGGTTCCAACACGGTTCTGAGTATTTCTGAGGCTCCATGAGAGTCCTCTGTCAAGCTAATGACATTAAAGAAGCGCTTGTTGGGAGGCAACCCAATGTTTTATAGTTAACTATTTTCTTTTGTTATTTTATCTTTTTTGTAGGTTGATGATCATAAGAAGTCACAAAAACAATGAAAAAAGCAAAAACAGAATGAAAAACAGGAAGAAAAAACAGCACACCCTGGAGGAGAAGAAGCTGGCGTTCAAACGCCAGTAATACTAGCTGTTGGGCGTTTAACGCCCAGTCTGGCACCATTCTGGGCGTTTAACGCCAGAAAGGGGCACCAGACTGGCGTTAAACGCCAGTAAAGGGCAACAACCTGGCGTTAAACGCCAGGAATGGGCACCAGCCCGGCGTTTAACGCCAGAAATAGCTCAAAATGTGATTTTGAGCAACATTTGGTGCAGGGATGACTTTTCCTTGACACCACAGGATCTGTGGACCCCACAGGACCCCACCATCACTCTCTCTCTTCTTCCCCCATTCACCAATCACCTCAATACTTCTTCCCCAAAAACCCTTCACCTATCAAATCCCATCTTTCTCTTCACCACTCACATCCTTCCTTCATAAAACCCCACCAACCTCACCCTTCAAATTCAAACCACTTTCCCTCCCACACCCCTTCTTTCCCTTCTTGGCCGAACACACCACCCTCCCCCTCTTCCTCATTTCTTCTTCTTCTACTCTCTTCTTTCTTCTTTTGCTCGAGGACGAGCAAACATTTTAAGTTTGGTGTGGTAAAAGCGTTGCTTTTTCATAACCATTTATGGCATCCAAGGCCGGAGAAACCTCTAGAAAGAGGAAAGGGAAGGCAAAAGCTTCCACCTCCGAGTCATGGGAGATGGATAGATTCCTCTCAAGGGTGCATCAAGACCACTTCTATGAAGTTGTGGCCTTGAAGAAGGTGATCCCCGAGGTCCCCTTTTCACTCAAAAAGGGTGAATATCCGGAGATCCGCCATGAGATCCGAAGAAGAGGTTGGGAAGTACTTACCAACCCCATTCAACAAGTCGGAATCTTGATGGTTCAAGAGTTCTATGCCAATGCATGGATCACCAAGAACCATGACCAAAGTGTGAACCCGAATCCAAAGAATTATCTCACTATGGTTCGGGGGAAATACTTGGATTTTAGTCCGGAGAGTGTGAGGGTGGCGTTCAACTTGCCTATGATGCAAGGAGATGAGCATCCTTACACTAGAAGGGTCAACTTTGATCAAAGGTTGGACCAAGTCCTCACAACCATATGTGAAGAGGGCGCACAATGGAAGCAAGATTCAAGAGGAAAGCCGGTTCAATTGAGAAGGCATGACCTCAAGCCCGTGGCTAGAGGATGGTTAGAGTTCATACAACGCTCAATCATTCCCACTAGCAACCGGTCCGAAGTTACCATAGACCGGGCTATCATGATCCATAGCATCATGATTGGAGAAGAAATAGAAGTTCATGAGGTTATAGCCCAAGAACTCTACAAGGTGGCGGACAAGACCTCCACTTTGGCAAGGTTAAGCTTTCCTCATCTCATCTGTCACCTCTGTTATTCAGTTGGAGTTGACATAGAGGGAGATACCCCCATTGATGAGGACAAGCCCATCACCAAGAAAAGGATGGAGTACACAAGAGACCCCTCTCATCAAGAGATCCCTGAGATGCCTCAAGGGATGCACTTTCCTCCACAAAATTATTGGGAGCAACTAAACACCTCCCTAGGAGAATTGAGTTCCAACATGGGACAACTAAGGGTGGAGCATCAAGAACACTCCATTCTCCTCCATGAAATTAGAGAAGACCAAAGAATCATGAGGGAGGAGCAACAAAGACAAGGAAGAGACATTGAGGAGCTCAAGCACTCCATAGGATCTTCAAGAGCAAGAAAGAGCCGCCATCACTAAGGTGGACCCGTTCCTTGATTTCCTTGTTCTTTATTCTTCTGTTTTTCGATTTTTATGCTTATGGTTATCCATGTTTGTGTCTTATGATCATTAGTGTCTTAGTGTCTATGCCCTAAAGTTATGAATGTCCTATGAATCCATCACCTTTCTTGAATAAAAACGTGCTTAATTGAAAAGGAAAGAATTGCATGAATTCTGAATTTTATAATAGTTTAATTATTTTGATGTGGTGGCAACACTTTTGTTCTTTGAATGTATGCTTGAACAGTGCATATGTCTTTTGAACTTGTGGTTCATGAATGTTGGCTCTTGAAAGAATGATGAAAAAGGAGACATGTTACTGAGGATCTGAAAAATCATTAAAAAAATGATTCTTGAAGCAAGAAAAAGCAGTGAATACAAAAAAAAAAAAGAGAAAGAAGGAAGCAAATGAAAAAAAAAAACCGAAAAGAAAAAAAAAAGAAAGAAAAAGAAAGAAATAAAGTTGTGATCCAAGGCAATAAGAGTGTGCTTAAGAACCCTGGACACCTCTAATTGGGGACTTTAGCAAAGCTGAGTCACAATCTGAAAAGGTTCACCCAATTATGTGTCTGTGGCATGTATGTATCCGGTGGTAATACTGGAAGACAGAGTGCTTTGGGCCACAGCCAAGACTCAAATAAGTAGCTGTGTTCAAGAATCATCATACTTAATTAGGAGAATCAATAACACTATCTGGATTTTGAGTTCCTAAAGAAGCCAATCATTCTGAATTACAAGGGATAGAGTGAGATGCCAAAACTATTCAGATGCAAAAAGATAAAAGCCCCGCTCATCTAATTAATACTGATCTTCATAGATGTTTTTGTAGTTCATTGCATATTCTCTTCTTTTTATCTTATTTGATTTTCAGTTGCTTGAGGACAAGCAACAATTTAAGTTTGGTGTTGTGATGAGCGGATAATTTATACACTTTTTGGCATTGTTTTTAGTATATTTTTAGTATGATCTAGTTAGTTTTTAGTATATTTTTATTAGCTTTTAGTTAAAATTCACTTTTCTGGACTTTACTATGAGTTTGTGTGTTTTTCTGTGATTTCAGGTATTTTCTGGCTGAAATTGAGGGACCTGAGCAAAAATCTGATCCAGAGACTCAAAAGGACTGCAGATGCTGTTGGATTCTGACCTCCCTGCACTCGAAGTGGATTTTCTGGAGCTACAGAAGCCCAATTGGCGCGCTCTCAACGGCGTTGGAAAGTAGACATCCTGGGCTTTCCAGCAATATATAATAGTCCATACTTTGCCCAAGATTTGATGGCCCAAACCGGCGTTCAAAGTCACCTCAAGAAATTCCAGCGTTAAACGCCGGAACTGGCACCTAATTGGGAGTTAAACGCCCAAACTGGCACTAAAGCTGGCGTTTAACTCCAAGGAGAGTCTCTACACGAAATTCCTTCATTGCTCAGCCCAAGCACACACCAAGTGGGCCCGGAAGTGGATTTTTCTGTCATTTACTCATCTATGTACTAGTTTTCTATAAGTAGGACCTTTTACTATTGTATAGATACATCAAGGACTTTTGATAGCTATCTTTGTTTTATGCTATCTTAGACCTTTGGAGGCTGGCCATTCGGCCATGCCTAGACCTTATGCTTATGTATTTTCAACGGTGGAGTTTCTACACACCATAGATTAAGGTGTGGAGCTCTGCTGTACCTCGAGTATTAATGCAATTACTATTGTTCTTCCATTCAATTCCGCTTGTTCTTTGTCCAAGATATCACTTGTTCTTCAACATGATGAAGGTGATGATTGACGCCCATCACCATTCTCACCCATGAACAAGGTGACTGACAACCATTCTTGTTCTACAAGCATCTGAGGCTTAGTGAATATCTCTTGGATTCCTGATTGCACGATGCATGGTTGATCGCCTGACAAACGAGCCAACCATTCCGTGAGATCAGAGTCTTCGTGGTATAGGCAAGAACTGATGGTGGCATTCAAGAGAATCCGAAAGGTCTAACCTTGTCTGTGGTATTCTGAGTAGGATTCAATGATTGAATGACTGTGACGTGCTTCAAACTTGTAACCTACTGGGCGTTAGTGACAGACGCAAAAGAGTGATTCTATTCCGGTAGGGGAGGGAACCAAACCGGTGATTGGCAGCACTGTGACAGAGTGCGTGCATTAGCTTTCACTGCGCGGATGGGAGGTAGCTGCTGACAACAGTGAAACCCTACACGAGCTTGCCATGGAAAGGAGTAAGAAAGGATTGGATGAAGGCAGTAGGAAAGCAGAGAGACGGAAGGGAAGGCATCTTCATATGATTGTCTGAAGCTCTTACACCAATGATATACATAAGTATCACTATCCTTATCTTCTATGTTATTTTCGTTCATCATCATATACATTTGAGTTTGCCTGACTAAGATTTACAAGATGACCATAGCTTGCTTCAATGCTAACAATCTCCGTGGGATCGACCCTTACTCACGTAAGGTATTACTTGGACGACCCAGTGCACTTGCTGGTTAGTTGTGCGAAGTTGTGTAATGCCATGGAATTGAACCACCAAGTTTTTGGAGTTCATGACCAGGGATTATGAGAGTTGTGAAAAGTATTGTTCACAATTTCGCGCACCACCTATACCACAAAGGTTCTAATCTCACAGATTCGAATGCTCTATTTTCAGGAGAGGCAAGTCAAATCCGGGGATCAGAGACCTAAGAGACTATACTCCGGCTATCGTCCATTGATTACGTTGAACATCATGTAGACCGCTTGTGGTTGTCAGGCACACGGATCTTGGCTAAGCGAGTAACGAAGATAGTGGGTGATTGTCACGGGTCACCCATTCATTCTGACTTAAATGAATTAAGTATGAGAGTATATCTTGGAGAAGAAGTAAGCGTGAATTGAAAGAGAAACAATAGTATGTGCATTAATTCATGAAAAATAGCAGAGCTCCGCACCTTAATCTATGAGGTGTAGAAACTCCACCGTTGGAAAATACATAAGAGAAAAAGGTCTAGGCATGGCCGAATGGCCAGCCTCCCCAAATGTGAAAAGTCGCATAAAAGTCTAAAAGAAGGATGAAATACAATAGTCAAAAGTGCTATTTATATTAAACTAGATACTAAGGATTACAGAAAATAAGTAACTATGTGCAGATAGTGCAGAAATCCACTTCCGGGGTCCACTTGGTGTGTACTTAGGCTGAGCATTAAGCTTTACACGTGCATAGACTTTTTCTGGAGTTAAACGCCAGCTTGGATGCCTGTTTGGGCGTTTAACTCCCGTTCTAGTGCCAGTTCCAGCGTTTTACGCCAGAAAATAGTCTCTGGTAGGCGTTTTAACGCCAGCTTGGGCCATCAAATCTCGGAAAAAGTATGAACTATTATATATTGCTGGAAAGCCCAAGATGTTAGCTTTCCATCCCAATTAAGAACGCGCAAATTTGACTTCTTTAGCTCCAGAAAAACGCGTTTGAGTGCAGGGAGGTCAGAATCCAACAGCATTTGGAGTCCTTTCTCAACCTCTGAATCAGAATTTTGCTCAGGTCCCTCAACTTCAGTCAAAAAATATGTGAAATTACAGAAAAACACACAAACTCATAGTAAAGTCCAGAAATATAATTTTTGCATAAAAACTAATAAAAATATAATAAAAAGTAACTAAAACATACTAAAAACTATGTAAAAACAATGCCAAAAATAGGATAAAAATAAGAGAACATACACTAAATTTCAAAATATCAATGAAGCTTAGTTTCAATTAGATGAGCGGGACTAGTAGTTTTTTGCTTCTGAACAGTTTTGGCATCTCACTTTATCCTTTGAAGTTCAGAATGATTGACATCCATAGGAACTCAGAATTTAGATAGTGTTATTGATTCTCCTAGTTTAGTATGTTGATTCTTGAGCACAGCTACTTTATGAGTCATGGCCGTGACCCTTAGCATTTTGTTTTCTAGTATTACCACCGGATACATAAATACCACGGACACATAACTGGGTAAACCTTTTCAGATTATGACTCAGCTTTGCTAGAGGTCCCAGTTAGAGGTGCCCAGAGTTCTTAAGCACACTCTTTTTGCTTTGGATAATGACTTTTACCACTCAGTCTCAAACTTTTCACTTGGACCTTCATGACACAAGCACATGGTTAGGGACAGCTTGATTTAGCCGCTTAGACCAGGATTTTATTCCTTTGGGCCCTCCTATCCACTAATGCTCAAAGCCTTGGATCCTCTTTACCATTGCCTTTTAGTTTAAAGGGTTACTGACTTTTTTCTCTTGCCTTTTCGTTTAAAGAGCTATTGGCTTTTTCTGCTTGCTTTTTCTTTTTCTTTTTTTTTTCTTTATTTTTCGCCAAAAATTATTTTTTTTCGCAAGCTTTGTGTTTTTCACTGCTTTTTCTTGCTTCAAGAATCAATTTTATGATTTTTCAGATTATCAATAACATTTCTCTTTTTTCATTATTCTTTCAAGAGCCAACAATTTTTACATTCATAAACTTCACTATAAAAAATATGCACTGTTTAAGCATTTATTCAGAAAACAAAAAGATAGAATTCAAAATTCATGTACTTCTTTTTCTTTTTTAGAAAATATTTTTCATTTAAGAAAGGTGAAAGAATCATGGAACATTCATAGCTTTAAGACATAGAAACTAAACACTAATGATCATGTAATGAAGACACAAACATAGTCAAAATATAAAGCATAAAAACCGAAAACAGAAAAGAAAATAGACAAGGAGATTAAAAAACGGGTCCACCTTAGTGATGGTGGCTTCTTCTTCCTCTTGAAGAACCAATGGAGTTCTTGAGCTCCTCTATGTCTCTTCCTTGCCTTTGTTGCTCCTCTCTCATAGCCTTTTGGTCCTTTCTGATTTCATGGAGGATGATGGAGTACTCTTGGTGCTCCACTCTTAGTTGCTCCATGTTGGAACTCAATTCTCCTAAAAAGGTGTTGAGTTGCTCCCAATAGTTGTGTGGAGGGAAATGCATCCCTTGAGGCATCTCAGGAATTTCTTGATGAGGGGCTTCCCATGCTCTTGTTGAGGTCCATGAGTGGGCTCTCTTGTTAGCTCCATCCTCTTTTTAGTTATGGGCTTGTCTGCTTCAATGAGGATGTCTTCCTCTATGACAATTCCAGCTGAATTGCATAGGTGATAGATGAGATGAGGGAAGGCTAACCTTGCCAAAGTGGAGGGCTTGTCAGCCACCTTGTATAGTTCTAGAGGTATGATCTCATGAACTTTCATTTCCTCTCTAATCATGATACTATAGATCATGATAGTCCGATCCACAGTTACTTCGGACCGGTTGCTAGTAGGAATGATAGAGTGTTGGATGAACTCCAACCATCCTCTAGCCACGGGTTTGAGGTTAGGCCTTCTCAGTTGAACCAACTTGCCTTTGGAGTCTCTTTTCCATTGGGCTCCTTCCACACAGATATCCATGAGGACTTGGTCCAACCTTTGATCAAAATTGACCCTTCTAGTGAAAGGATGAGGATCTCCTTGCATCATTGGCAAGTTGAATGCCAACCTCACAGTTTCTGGACTGAAATCTAAGTATTTCTCCCGAACCATTGTGAGCCAATTCTTTGGATTTGGGTTCACACTTTGATCATGGTCCTTAGTGATCCATGCATTAGCATAAAACTCTTGAACCATTAAGATTCTGACTTGTTGGATGGGATTGGTGAGAACTTCCCAACCTCTTCTCCGAACCTCACGTCGGATCTTCGGATATTCACTCTTTTTGAGCATGAAGGGGACCTCGGGGATCACCTTTTTCATGGCCACAACTTCATAGAAGTGGTCTTGATGGACCTTTGAGATGAATCTCTCTATCTCTCATGGCTCAGAGGTGGAAATAACTGCCTTTCCTTTCCTCTTTCTAGAGGTTTCTCCGGCCTTAGGTGCCATTAATGGTTATGGAAAAATAAAAAGCAGAGCTTTTCCCACACAAAACTTAAAAGGTTTGCTCGACCTCGAGCAAAAGAAGAAAAAAAGGAGGAGAAGAAGAAGAAATGGAGGATATAGAATGGTATGAATGGTTCGACCAAGGGGGTGATGAAGTATTTGTGATGTGTGAAAGTGGAGGAGTAAGGAGGGGTATTTATAGGGTAAGGGAGAGGGGGAATCCGTGTGAAAAGTGGTGGGTTTAGGAGGGAAATATTTTGAATTTGAATGGTGAGGTAGGTGGGGTTTTATGATGGTTTTTTTTGGAATAGTGGATGGATGTGAGTGGTGAAGAGATTATGAAGAAGAGGGTAGGATTTGATAGGTGAATGGTGTTTGGGGAAGAGTGTTATAAAAAGGTGTGAAGAGGAAAGAGAGTGAGTTGGGGTAGGTGGGGATCCTGTGGGGTCTACAGATCTTGAGGTGTCAAAGGTTTCTCATCCCTGCACCATTCTGGCGTGTAAACCCCCTGGACAGCCCTTTCTGGCATTTAAACACCAGTCTGCTGCCTTTCCTGGCTTTAAACACCAGGCTGATGCCTTCTTCTAGCGTTTAATGCCAGCCAGACATCAGACACACTTTTCTGCCATTAAACGCCAGTCTGTCTGTCAATTCTGGTATTTAACACCCAGAATGCTGCCAGACTGGGCATTAAACGCCCATTTTGCTATCCTTACTAGCGTTTAAATGCCAGTAAGTCTGTCCGCCAGGGTGTGCTATTTTTAATGCTATTTTTTATTCCGCTTTAATTCTGCAACTGTTTTTGTGACTCCACATGATCATCAACCTAAAGAAAACATAAACTAATAATAGAAATTGAAATGGAAAAGTAATTAACATAGATAAATAAAGTTGGGTTGCCTCCCAACACGTGCTTCTTTAATGTCAATAGCTTGACAGGATGCTCTTACAGAGCTTCACAGGTACTCAGAGCATGATTGTGGCCTCCTAACACCAAACTTAGAGTTTGAATGTGGGGGCTCTGCTTGACTCTGTATGGAGAGAATTGGATGAAGCTTTTCATGCTTCTTCTCCATGTTTACAGAGGAAGATCCTTGAGCCTTAAACACAAGGTAGTCCTCATTCAATTGAAGGACTAACTCTCCTCTGTCCATATCAAGCACAGCTCTTGCTGTGGTTAGGAAGGGTCTTCCAAGGATGATAGATTCATCATCATCCTTCCAGTGTCTAGGATTATGAAGTCAGCAGGGATGTAAAGGCCTTCAACCTTCACTAAGATGTCCTCTACAAGTCCGTAAGCCTGTTTCATTGATTTGTCTGCCATCTCTAGTGATATTCTTGCAGCTTGTACCTCAAAGATCCCTAGTTTCTCCATTACAGAGAGTGGCATAAGGTTTATACCTGACCCCAAGTCACACAGAGCCTTCTCAAAGGTCATGGTGCCTATGGTACAAGGTTTTAAGAACCTTCCGGGATCCGGTTTCTTCCAAGGTAATTTCTGCTGAACCAAGGCATTTAGTTCATTGATGAGCAATGGAGGTTCATCCTCCCAAGTCTTATTACCAATTAACTTGGCATTCAGCTTCATGATTGCTCCTAGATACCGAACAACTTGCTCTTCAAAAATATCTTCATCCTCTTCAGTGGAAGAATACTCATCAGAGCTTATGAATAGCAACAGTAAGTTTAGTGGAATCTCTATGGTCTCTGTATGAGCCTTAGATTCCTTTGGTTCCTCATTAGGGAACTCCTTAGTGGTCAGTGGACGTCCATTGAGGTCTTTCTCACTGGAAATCACTGTCTCTTCCTCCTCTATAGGTTCGGCCACTTTGGATATATTGATGGCCTTGCATTCTCTCTTTGGATTCTCTTCTTTATTGCTTGGGAGAGTAATATGAGGGATTTCAGTAACTCTTTTACTCAGCCGATCCACTTGTGTCTCCAAATTTCTGATGGAGGACCTTGTTTCAGTCATGAAACTGAGAGTGGTCTCTGATAGACTATGGTTGCTAAGCCAGAGAGGTTTTGCTCAGAATTCTCTGTCTGTTGCTGAAAAGATGATGGAAAAGGCTTGCTATTGCCAAACCTATTTCTCCCACCATTATTATTATTGAAGCCTTGTTGAGGCTTCTGTTGATCCTTCCATGAGAAATCTGGATGATTTCTCCATGAAGGATTATAGGTGTTTCCATAGGATTCTCCCATGTAATTCACCTCTTCCATTGTAGGATTCTTATGATCATAAGCTTCTCCTTCAAAGGAGGCTTCTTTAGTACTGCCGGATGCAACTTGCAATCCAGTCAGATTCTGAGAAATCATATTGACTTGCTGAGTTAATATTTTGTTCTGAGCCAATATGGCATTCGGAGTATTAATCTCAAGAACTCCTTTCTTCTGAGTCATCCCATTATTCACAGGATTTCTTTCAGAAGTGTACATGCACTGGTTATTTGCAACCATCTCAATGAATTCCTGGGCTTCTGTAGGGGTTTTCTTCAGATGAAGAGATCCACCAGCAGAGTGGTCCAATGACATCTTGGATAATTCAGACAGACCATCATAGAATATACATAAGATGCTCTATTCTGGAAGCATGTCAGAAGGACACCTTCTGATCAATTGCTTGTATCTTTCCCAAGCTTCATAGAGGGATTCACCTTCCTTCTATCTAAAGGTTTGGACTTCCACTCTAAGCTTGCTCATCCTTTGAGGTGAAAAGAATTTGGCCAAGAAAGCAGTGACCAACTTATCCCAAGAGTTCAGGCTTTTTCTAGGTTGTGAGTCCAACAATATCCTAGCTCTGTCTCTTACAGCAAAGGGGAAAAGCATAAGTCTATAGACCTCGGGATCAACTCCATTGGTCTTAACAGTATCACAGATCTGCAAGAATTCAGCTAAGAACTGATGAGGATCTTCCGATGGAAGTCCATGAAACTTACAATTATGCTGCATTAGAGAAACTAATTGAGGCTTAAGCTCAAAGTTGTTTGCTCTAATGGCAGGAATTGAGATACTTCTTCCATAGAAGTTGGAAGTTGGTGCAGTATAGTCACCAAGCATCTTTCTCGCATCTCTAGCATTGTTGTTGGGTTTGGCTGACATGTCTGCTTCTTTATCGAGATTTTCTGTAAGGTCCTCTCCGGAGTGTTGTGCTTTAGCTTCTCTTAGCTTCCTCTTCAGAGTCCTTTCAGGTTCAGGATCAGTTTCAACAAGAATGTCATTATCCTTGTTCCTACTCATATGAAAAAGAAGAGAACAAAGGGAGTAGTGGAATCCTCTATGTCACAGTATAAAGATTCCTTTATGTGAGTATAAGAATAGAAGAATAGAAGAAGGAGAAGAGAGAGGAGATGAGTAATTCGAACAGAGAGAAGAGAGAGGATTCGAATTATGAGTAGAAGAGAAGTGTTAGTGATTAAATAAGATAAATAGAAAGAGATGAGAGAGAGTGTGTTCAAATTTTAAAAGAGGGAAAAGCAAAATATTTTTATTTTTATTTAATTAATTAAGTTAGTTTCGAAAATATTAAGAGAAATAAAATAAAATTAGAATTTAAAACAATTAGTTAATTAAAAAGAATTTTAAAAAAGTGGTGGGTGATTTTCGAAAATTGGAAGTGGAAAAGTGGTTAGATGGTTTTGAAAAAGATAAGAAATAGTAATTAGTTGAAAAAGATTTAAAAATAATTTTGAAAAGATAAGAAGTTAGAAAAAGATTTTGAAATTAAAATTTTAAAAAGACATGATTGGAATTTATTTTGAAAAGGAATTGAAAAAGAAATTAAAAAGATTTAGTTTTTAAAATTAAAATTGATAACTTAACTAACAAGAAACTAAAAGATATGATTCTAGAATTCTAAAGATTGAACCTTTCTTAACAAGAAAGTAACAAACTTGAAATTTTTGAATCAAAACATTATTTGTTAGCAAGGACTTTCAAAAATATAACATAAAATTAAGAAAAAGATTTTGAAAAATTAGTTTTAAAATTTTCAAAAATATTAAAAGAAAAATGAAAAAGATTTTGAAAAAAATTTTAAGAAAGAAATTCGAAAATCATAAAAAAATAAAAAAGAATTGATTTTGAAAAAAATTTGAAAAGATAAAGTTTTTAAATTGAAATTTGACTTGACTAACAAGAAACAACCAAATTTTAAAAATTTTTGACCAAGTCAACTCAAAATTTCGAAAATTATGAGAAGAATAAGGAAAAGATTTTTTTTTACTTTTGAATTTTTAATGAGGAGAGAGAAAAACAACAAAATGAAACAAAACATAAAAATTTAAGATCAAAACAAAGAATGCTTGCAAGAACACTTTGAATGTCAAGATGAATACCAAGAACACTTTGAAGATCATGATGAACATCAAGATCATATTTTTGAAAATTTTTTTAGAAAAGAAAGACATGCAAGACACCAAACTTAAGAACTTTTGTACTAGGGACACTAACAATTCGAAAATGCACCAGAAAAACAAGAAAAGACACAAAACAAGAAAAATTAAAGATCAAACAAGGAAAATCTTCAAGAACAACTTGAAGATCAAAGAAGAACACAATGCATGAATTTTGGAAAATCTAAGAAAAACTAAAAACATGCAGTTGACACCAAACTTAAAATTTGACACTAGACTTTTGTTTTATGATTTTATTAAATTTTTTTTAAAAAAACTTTTTGAAAAGAAAATAAAGGTTGAAACAAGAAAGAAGGTTACCTAATCTAAGTAACAAGATGAACCGTCAGTTGTCCAAACTCGAACAATCTCCGACAACGGCGCCAAAAACTTGGTGCACAGAATTGTGATTCACACTTTTCACAACTCCGGTACAACTAACCAGCAAGTGCACTGGGTCGTCCAAGTAATAAAACCTTACACGAGTAAGGGTCGATCCCATGGAGTTTGCCAGCTTGAAGCAAGCTATGGTCATCCTGTAAATCTTAGTCAGGTGGATTCAATTGGTTATGAGTTTTGATAATTGAAAGATAAATAAAACGTAAATTAAAATAAAGGTACTTATGTAATTCATTGGTGGGAATTTCAGATAAGCGTTTGGAGATGCTTTGTTGCTTCTGAACCTCTGCTTTCCTATTGTCTTCATCAATCATGTGTGCTCCCCTCCATGGCAAGCTGTATGTTGGTAGATCACCCTTGTCAATGGCTACCATCCGTCCTCTCAGTGAAAATGGTCCAGCTACGGTTTCTGAACGGCTAATCAACTATCGAATTTCTCGTCTCGGATGAAAAATACCAGACACAGCTACCGTACGACTAATCATCTGTCGGTTCTCACTTGTGTCGGAATAGGATCTCTCTGTCCTTTTGCACACTGCCACTACGCCTAACATTTGTGAGTTTAAAGCTCATCACTGTCATCCCGTCCTATATCCTACTCGGAATACCACAGACAAGGTTTAGCCTTTCCAGATCTCAAGAATGCTGCCAATTGGTTCTAGCCTATACCACAAAGGTTTTAATCTCACGGATTCGAATGCTCTGTTGTCAAGAAAGGCAAGTCAAATCCGTGGATCAGAGACCCAAGAGACTATACTCCGGCTGTCGTCCAATGACTACGTTGATCATCATATAGACCACTTGTGGCTGTCAGGCACGCGGATCTTGGCTAAGCGAATAACGAAGATAGTGGGTGATTGTCACGGGTCACCCCTTCATTCTGACTTAACTGAATTAAGTACAAGAGTATATCTTGGAGAAGAAGTAAGTGTGAAGTGAAAGAGAAACAATAGTACTTGCATTAATTCATGAAGAACAGTAGAGCTCCGCACCTTAATCTACGAGGTGTAGAAACTCCACCGTTAGAAAATACGTAAGAGAAAAAGGTCTAGGCATGGCCGAATGGCCAGCCTCCTCAAATGTGAAAAATCACATAAAAGTCTGAAAGAAGGATGAAATACAATAGTCAAAAGTGCAATTTATACTAAACTAGTTACTAAGGATTACAGAAAATAAGTAATTAAGTACAGATAGTGCAGAAATCCACTTTCGGGGCCTACTTGGTGTGTACTTGGGCTGAGCATTGAGCTTTACACGTGCATAGTCTTTTTCTGGAGTTAAACGCCAGCTTGGAGGCCAGTTTGGGCGTTTAACTCCCGTTCTGGTGCTAGTTCCGGCGTTTTATGCCATAAAAGGGCCTTTGGTGGGCATTTTAATGCCAGTTTGGTCTATCAAATCTCGGAAAAAGTATAGACTATTAAACATTGCTAGAAAGCCCAAGATGTTAGCCTTCCAGCCCAATTGAGAACGTGCCAATTGGACTTCTGTAGCTGCAGAAAAACGCGTTTGAGTGCAGGGAGGTCAGAATCCAATAGCATTTGCAGTCCTTTCTCAGCCTCTGAATCAGATTTTTGCTCAAGTCCCTCAACTTCATCCAAAAAATACCTGAAATTACAGAAAAACACACAAACTCATAGTAAAGTCTAGAAATGTGAATTTTGTATAAAAACTAATAAAAATATAATAAAAAGTAACTAAAACATACTAAAAACTATGTAAAAACAATGTCAAAAAGCGTATAAATTATCTGCTCTTCACTATCTTTTTAGAATTTTTTGCAGAAGTGAGAGATAATACTAGTTTATCTCCTGCAGAATGATCTGTATTATCTAAATCCGGTACAACTTGCTTAAATTCTATTTTATCTTGAACTTGTGCTTCATTTTGGTTATTCTCAGCTAAGTTACCTGCATCAACATCTTCTACAATACTTGGGACAGAATTAAAATTGCAGAAAGTAACATGCTTGGTCTCTTCAATGGTACTAGATTCTTTGAGATACACTCTATAAGCCTTATTAGAGGTTGAATATCCTAAAAAAGTACATTCATATGACTTTGGATCAAAATTTTCAACATTGTATTTTGTATTCAAAACAAAGCATTTAAATTCAAAGACATGAAAGTATTTTAGGTTTGGAGGAGTTCCTTTTGATGCAAGAGCATCATAAGTATCTTTTCTTCATTATTCTTATGATGATTCATTGATTTTTTTTAGAGGAATTAGGTGATTTATATCTTAATCGATGCTACTTTAAGTTGTTGTGGTCTTTTAATGATTTCAGGTAGCATTGAATGAAGATTTGGCAAGAAGTGAGAAGGAGGAAAGCAAGAGTGGTAATCTGATGAGTCCATATTTGATGGTATATTTTGACTCTAAATGTGAAAACATGTAATTTTGTGCCTAAGTTGAGTAATTTAATCCCACTATTATGCCATTCGATGCCGTGATATATTTTGTGAGTGATTTCAGGTCAATTAGGTAAGAATGGATAGCCAAAAGTTGAAGAAAGCATGTACAAGGGAGAAAAAATGAAGAAAGCAAGGAAAAGCACACAAAGAGAAGTGTGCGTGCGCACAAGTAAGCGTGTGTACGCACAAGAAAGAATTTCGATGTGTGCGTGCGCACAACCACCTGTGCATACGCACAGGTCAACATTCAGCCTAGTGGGCGGACACACACATCTGTGCATCCGCACAGGTCTCTGCACGTGATTCCATTAATGAAGTGCGTGCCTTGCGATTTCTGAGGCCTCTTGGCCCATTTTTGGATGCTTGGATGCTAATTTTGGAGTGCTATATAAAGGGAATTCAACACATATGAAAAGGACGCTTTCATTAGATTAGATTAGGTAGAAAATGCATTAGGAGTAGGAGTAGGAGTAGGAGTAGAGTAGAAAATTCTCTCTTAGGGTTTAATTTCCATCTCCATTGTAGCATTTTATAGAAGCTTTGATTTTGGATTTTGCTTTTTTAATTGTAAGTTCTCTCAATTTTCTCTTCAATTATAGCACATTTACTTTCATTTGCTTTGGTTCAAGTTACTTGTTTATAATTGCAATTTTGAGTTTCTTGAAGTTTTGATTGATGAAGTTAATGTTTCATGCGTTCTTTATGTTTGTTTGGATGTTTATTGTTGATTTTGTGCATAGTTGGTTATAGCTTTCTAATTTTCCTAGCAATTTTCCATGTTTTGGTTTTATGCACACAAGGTGCTTGTGAAAATGCCAACCTTAGAGTTTGAGTAGATTTTCACACCTTGACTTGTGGTTTGAGTTCCTAGGATACTAGAGTCATAATGTCCGACATTTAGTGGTAATTCTTGGGGAGTTAGTTGACTCTTGTTTCCATTGACGCTAGCTTTTATTAAACTAGTTTGGTAAGTTAGCTAGGACTTATGGATTAAGGTGAATTATGCTTGCTTGACTTACTCCTCAATGGTTGGGGTTGACTAGGCGAGATCGACTCATCATAATTACCATAGTTGTGGTTATGGCGATGATAGGATTCCTTCGATCCTCATTCCCAAGTCAAGGCCCTTTTATTGCATTTATAGCATTTTCATTAAGTTTTGATCTTATTTCCCCTTTAATTGAATTAACTCCGATTTCGCTCATCTCTTAGTTCTTTGATTTCTTAGTTTCTTTAATCTCTCGTTCTTTAATTCAAAACCCCTTTCTATCCCCACAACCAAAAAGATAAACACTTCCAATTGCATCCTTGGGAGAACGACCCGAGGTTTAATTACTCTCAGTTTATATTTGATTTGAAAATTAAACTTTGTTTGAGAGGGTTGTTTGTTGGTCTAGGCTATACTTGCAAGAACATATTCTATTTTGAGAAATTCTAGATCAACAATAGTCCTCTCATCATACTCTCTGGAGCTGTAGAGCTAAATGCCACTCTTCCGACGTTTAGCGCCAAACCAAGGACCTCACTCTTTTGGCATTTAGTGTAACACCTTTACTATCAGAGCTTCACGCTTCCGGCTCCGCCACTCTGATAGATTTGGATATTACGACTACTCTAAACATATTTAATACTAAAATAGGAGCCTGTTTAAAACTTAAAATCGTATAACCTTTCATTTTCACTATTTCGTTGAAAACATATACATATATATACATACAGACCAGATACAATACTTTAAAATATATATATATATATATACACATAACAATAACTTACAAACATATATATCACAAATTCCTATCCTTCTTACAAAATTGGTAAAGATAAAGGCGAGGGAAAATAATCACTAAGGTAATACAAAAATATTGAATAAATGGAAAATGAAATAACTCTTCTGAAACTCCGTCGTCAATATCGTGAAAAGGAAAAACCTGTAGAGGAGTTAGAACATCGTCCTCACTGGTTCTCAGTATAGGGTTACAAAATTGCCATAATAAGATACGTAAAATAAAACTATTTTTAAAGTACAGTGATCACTGCTCGTCTTATGTATCTTCTCAAATACCAAGGTTCACATTCAAGAATCCAAAAAATCCTTTTTAAAGAGAACTTGATTAATTCCTCAAAATCAAAATCCTTTTTTCATTCCTGTAAAATCTTAAAAGTTTTTCCTAGCCAGTATGAATGACTAACATGTCCCAAGCATAGGTTCAATTAAGTCTATGCTGTAAGAGTTTGATTTTTCATACTTTACTAGACCATAACATGAAAGCAGTTACCTATGCGGTATAAATGATCATCCTGTTCCAAGCGTAGGTTCATTAAGTCTATGCTGAACCAATTAGATATTTTATACAGAACTAGAGCTCAAACATACTAACTACGGCCTCAGGCCCATCCAAATCCAACACGGCCCCTAGCCCAAACAACTCAATCAACATCCAATCACCTCAATCCAACTAATTTCAATCACAAACACATGTAAGGAGGTTCAAACACAATCAAAGCAGCTACATCAAGTATAGAAATTAGCAGTTAAACATGATTATTCACATAGGCGAACCACATATACAATAAACACACCCAATCAATGTCACATAGATGCAAATGATGCATGTCTATCCTGCTGGCCATGAGCTCACGCATCAATTATATTTCCAGATCCGACTCAGATAAGCAGGATTAAACCACCATCCTTGCTCGGAGCACGCAAGCGAGATTAAACCACCGTCCTTGCCTCCACAGTAAGCGGGATTAAACCACTATCCCTACTGGCCACACAAAATAATATGCAAGCGGGATCACACCACCGTCTTTGCTAAACACTTTATCAATACATGAGTGGGATACTCTGCGATCTATCCACATAAGCAGGACCAACCCGGCCCTTATGCTTACCATTCAGCATAAGTGGGAGAACCCGGCCCTTATGCCTACCAAACAATAACTCATCAATCTCGATAATATCCACAATCAATCAAGCTCAAAGTCTTATTTCAAAAAAATCATTCATTCTAAATCATGATTTGGATATAAAATTCTTTAGCAAACTTTCAAGACTTTAGGGAAGAATAACCTAACTCATTTCTTAAATTCAATAAAATCCTCTAAAACCTTAACTTCTTAATTTGAATAAATAAAATAGAATTTAAACCAAAACCAAGTCATGTATCCAAATATTCCGAACCAATTTCAAAACCAACTTACTTAAAACAAAACCAAACATTTAAACCAAAAATCAATTTCAAGTTCATTCTTAAATCTGTTTCCAAAGGCTCGGAAATTGTTCCGTTTTGCTAAATCAAAGTTTTAGAGAATACTTCAAACTTTTCCTAAAAGGTCGTCAAGTAAAATTAGTTAATCGAAATTCAAGTTTCTTTTAAATCCATTAAAACTTCTCCAATTCTGTTTACTTAAATCAAATTTCGAAACATAAGAATTTTCATCTTTAGATCAACTTTAAACCATTATTTTTTTCTTAAATAAATTACATTCAAAATATAATAATTTTCTTAATAAAATAAGTTCAAACATAATTCATTTGTCAATAATTTAATCCAAAGCTTAATTCATTGTTTTTAAAATAATATTTTAATCAAAGTCTCAGATTTTATAGAAATTTTGGCAGCATCTCCCCTAAAACTTGGACTTTGCTACCGTTTTTGGGTCCCAACCAAACCAGTCCTCAACTATTTCCAACAGGTTGAAGACCAAATCAGTTTTCAATAAAACCAAATCCAGACTTTTTAAATATTAAAATCATTTCAAATCAAACCAATCAGAAATCTCCATTTTAACAAAATAAAACCTTATTTCAATCAAGCAGACAACCATATTCCTCCAAGACAAATTTGAAAATTCATAAAACATACATAATCACCAGAAATACATTTTGCACATAATATCTATTTATAACAATTCTAATTTATATAAATTAATTTTTGATAAAAAAGCCCCTACCTCGACAAGTTGAAACCATAACCCAAAACGCGTCAACGAAACCTTTTCTCTCAACTCGAAACTAACAGCAACCACAAACTCAGTCTCTGATCACTTTCGCAGTACTCACAGCAACTTAAAAGCGATATGCAATGCTCAAAACACGACCCTACATTACGAAAACTTCGGAGTTTTTAACCAAACATAACAGAATACTAATGCAAGGGGTTTTCGAAAGATAAATACTTACTGTAATAAGAAAACAAAACAGTGACGATTGCTGAACCAGTTTAGTGGCAGCCCTGGTAGTCACCTTGAGCAGCTACGGTAACCAGAACTCCGGTGAAGACGACTGTAACAAACATGCAGCGATGATAAAGCTCCCGGAAACTCAAAGGAAATGAAAACTAACTTAAAACCCTTATCGGTAGTTGATCTCAGTGGTGGCAGTGGCGTTTCTTGGCTGTAGAAGTTCGGTCTCGGCAACGACAGGAACGACAGATCTGTCGGCGATGAGAAAGCAGTGCAAGCTCCCTCCCTCTCTCTCTCTCTCTCTCTCTCTCTCTGGCGACAAATCTGGCAGTGTAAAACGGTGGCGATGGTGGCTGGACTTGACGGCGACGACCCTTTTCGCGGCGGCTCTGAGCAGAACGGTGCGTTACGCCTCTGTTTGCGAACCTCCATGGACGGTGACGATGAAGGCCTCGACGGCGCGAGCTAGACGCGGGCTGGGCAGCAGCGGCGGCCTTCCTACTCCCTTGGATGGCGATGCAGCACAGCAGGGACGAGCTAGCACGATGGCAAGGTGCGGCTGGCCTGCAAGCTCCCCTTTCCCCTCTTACCTTCTTCTTCCTTGAGCTCCCCTCCCTGTTTCCGTTCCTTTTTTTCCTTTTTGTTTCAGTGTGTGTGTGCGTTTTGTAGAGGTTGTGTGTCTGTGGAGTGTATGAGCTGTGGGTGAGGAGGTTGGGTAGCTAGAGTTAGGGTTAGATCAAATTAGGATTAGGGTTAGATAAAAAATAGAGTTTAATTTAGGAATTTTTGGGTTTAATTTGAGAAGGATAATTTTAATAAAATTGGGGCATAGAGTATTAGTTTAAAATCTAAATTAAATTTCTAAAAGTTACTTTAGAATATTATTTGTTATATTAAAATACTAATTGACTCTCAATCAATTAATTTAATTGAAAATACATGGTAATAATATTAATTTTCTTTATCTTTAAAACTTAAAGTATTAAATGATATAAATATAAATTATCTAAAATCAAATCTTATAAAATTCTTATTAATTCATAACTACCAACTTATATTTTAAATATAGAAAATAACTCGATAATTTTAAAATTGGATAAAATTCTAAATTAAATAGCCAAACGTCGTTATTTTCGAATTTCTAAAAGTTTAAATCATAAATAGGAAAATAATCTATAATTATAGAGTTTGGATAAGAACCTTAATTTACTTCAAATCTAATTAATCAAAACTATTTTTAATTATTTTTAATAAAATAATTTCTGAAATTAAAATTATAAATAAATATATGATTTGATATTAGTTCAAAATAGGATTTTTCAAAAGTTTTGGGTCTTACATTTAGCGCTGGACCAAGGACCTCACTCATTCTTCTCTGGAGTTGTGGCACTAAACGTCACTCTTCCGGCATTTAACGTCGGACCAAGGACCTCACTCATTCTTCTCGGGAGTGTTGGCACAAAATGCCACCTTTCCAACGTTTAGCACTGTCTGTAGTGCATCAATGAAGATCACCTTTCTTGAATTAAACCTGAAGAAGCATTAGTTCACCCCACTCCTGTAAATGAAGTATTTTCTCATGAGCAACTCTTTTGAATACATGGAGTCCCTCGGTTTGTAGACATAGCCAATTATAAGGTCAGAAAGATCATTCCCAAGGAGTTCACTAAGCAGCAAATTAAAAAGTCACACCATGATGCAAAATACTTCCTATAGGAAGAACCTTACCTATTCAAAAAGTGCTCAGATGGGATCATCCAAAGATGCATTTTGGATCAAAAAGCCAAGGAAGTACTCTGGCACTGTCATGGCTCTAATTTGGTGGCCACTTTGGTGGAGAGAGGACTACAATAAAGTCTTTCAATGCGGTTTCTATTGGCCTACTCTCTTTAGAGATGTTAGGAAATTTGTAAAGAACCGTGACCAGTGCCAAAGAGTTGGAAATCTATCCAAGAAGAATGAAATGCCACAATAAGCTATATTGGAAGTGGAGTTGTTTGATGTGTGGGGCATAGACTTCACGGGACCATTCCTTCCCTCCTACTCCAACAACTACATTTTGGTGGCTGTGGATTATGTGTCCAAATAGATGAAGGCAATACCTTTGCCCACCAATGATGCCAAAGTTATGTTGAGCATTCTCAAGAAGTATATACTCAGCAGGATTGGTGTCCCAAGAACCTTAATCAGTGATGGAGGCAATCACTTTTGCAACAAACAGTTGGATTCTCTTCTACAAAGATATGGAGTCAGACACAAAGTGGTAACCCCGCATTGATGTGTGGAAAACGATCCAACACAAAACTCACCGGCAAGTGCACCGAGTCGCATCAAGTAATAAAACTCACGGGAGTGAGGTCGATCCTACAGGGATTGAAGGATTGAGCAACTTTAGCTTAGTGGTTGATTTAGTCAAGCAAACAAGAGTTGATTTGAGTAATTTGTAATTGACAGAAACTAAATTGCATGAATTGTAAAAGGGAATGGGTGAATTGCAGGAAATTAAAGAGAACGAAAGGAAAAAGAGCTGAATCTTAAAGTGCAAGTAATGTAAATTGCAGAAACTTAAATTGCAAGAAATGTAAATTGCAGAAACTTAAAGTGCAAGAAATCTAAATTGCTTAAATCTTAAATGGGTTAGGGATTTGGGATTGCAGAAATTAAACAAGGAAAGTAAAATTTAGCAAACATAAGAATAGAAGATAAATTCAATTGAACCGGATCTTAAACGAAAATGAAAAGAAGCTTGATGTAGCAATTAAACAAGGAAATTAAAATGTAAATTCCATATCTTAGGATTCAAGAGACTAGATAACCAAGTCTAGATCTCAATGCCTTCCTAGATCCAATTTCAGAAAACAATTGCAAGAGAATTAAAGATCAAACAGTAGAAGAAAAGAATTGAAATCTCAATTTCTCAATGGAGCAGTAAATCAAAACAGAGAGAGATCTCAAGGTGAGATTGAGACAGAATTTCCTCAATTCTCAACACTCAAGACTCAGGCAAGTATGTAGAAATGAAAACAAGAAAAACCCCAGAGGAAGAGAATTCAATTCTTCCTTCCGAAAACTCTCAATCTCAATAGCAACCGAAGACTCCAATCCAATTGAATTCTTTGCTCTTAGTCAAGTACAAGAAAATCTCCCCCGAAAGAAAAGCTCCCTAAAACTTCAAATCTTAAGCTATTTATACACTCTCTTCAAATGATCATGGAGCCTTGAATTTGGGCCTTGGCCTTGATAGAATTGGGTTGATAGTAGCCTCCGTTGATTGCTCTTGGTGTTGGGAAGAAGTCCACTTGTGAACCGGGCCATGAACCATTCACGTTTGAGCCAACGTTTGAGGCAAACGTTGACTCAAACGTCTTCGTGTGTGACATTATGCAGCTCGGACAAGTTGCTGTCATCCACATTTGAGCCAGCGTTTGAGGTCAAACGTGAGCTCAAACGTGGCTTCTCCCATGCTACTCCTTTGGCCAACGTTTGGCCTAACGTTTGAGGCAAACGTTGGCGCAAACATGGCTCATCCAATGCATCAAACAGAGGTGCTCTTCTTTGCTTTTATGGCGCCAACGTTTGACCTCACGTTTGAGGCAAACGTTGGCACAAACGTTAGCCCTTCCTGGAGTGGTGTTCAGGCGCCAGCGTTTGACCTCACGTTTGAGGCAAACGCTGGCGCAAACATTGGCCCCTTCCCCTGATTCATCTTCAGCCAACGTTTCCTCAACGTTTGAGGCAAACATTGGCGCAAATGTGGGCGACCTCCAGTGGTGATTCTTAGCTGCTACTCACGTTTGAGTTCACGTTTGAGGAAAACGTGAGCTCAAACGTGAATCCCTTCTTTCCAAGCCCATTCTTGCAACCTTCTTCCAAGCTTTATTCCACCTATCATCAATCAACAATTGCATCAAAGCTATGCTATAATCGTGAGAGTTATTCTTCTTCTTGTCATATAAGCAATTATGGCACAAAAACTCATGAAAATGCATCAATGCATCCATGGTTGATTGAATCTAAGGAAACATGAAATTCCACCCAATTGGCTTACTTGTGGCTCAAGAAAGTGCATAAAACCTAATGAAAATCAAAGAAAAGACTAGTAAAACTAGGCTAGGATGACTTGTCATCACAACACCAAACTTAAAGCTTGCTTGTCCCCAAGCAAGAAACGAATTATTAAGAAGAAAGAATGAAAAGGAAGAAAATGTTCATGCTAGCGTAGTATTATTGGTATCTCATGGGGTTTTATGCAGATATACAATAGCTCACTTCTTATTGACTTTTAGGCATAGAAGTCTTCTTCAAGCATCACTTAACACACTGTTATGACCTCTCATTATTTACTTGTCCTTGCTGGTTATTTTTCTTTAGTTTCTTTCTCTGTAACATTCAGCTTAGTGTCATGTGTGTAGCAATTCTTTTTCTTTTACTTTATTTGTGCTCGACACATTATTCACTGTAAACACTTGGCTTACATTTCTCTTAGAACATTGATGCCCAGCACCTCTTTGGGTCACTAAATGTCTTGTAACTAAGTTGCTTTTGATAGTGGATTTTCAGTTGATAATCCCGGGTTAGTTAACCCAAGTTACCAAGTTTTGATGCACTCCAAAGAACTTAATAATCCAAGCAGATCCTAATACAAAGACACCACAGGCATATATCCTAAGGTTCAAGCTATTGGTGTCTAGCTTTATTCTGTTTTCCCCTTTTGTTTTCTTTGCTGCCACTTTTGGCTTTTCTCATTCTACTTATTTTTTTCTTTTCAACCAAGGACTTTTATTTTTGAGATTCATAGACAGTGAGCTAGTTTACACTTAGAAAGAAGACAATATATTCCTGTTATTCACTATAAGTGAGCTACCACACAATCACACATAAATACCACCACTTACTCATATTTTTACTTCTAGCTAGCAATGAACCATCTTACTTCATGTTTCAAACATTTCTTTTATTGAATTGAAAATACTTAGGGATAGAGCATGCATTCAGTTAAGTGAAAGTAAACACACAAGCACACACTTAGACTAGCCTACTTGTTGCAAAGTTAAACAGGCAGGATGCACAATTATTAAAATAAACGACTATCAACTAGACAAGCATGATCTTTCTTTGTTGAATATGATAAACAAGGAGCAATTCCACCTTTCATTTGCCTCTCTTTTTCTTCTCACTTGCTTGTTCACTGGTTTCTTCCTTGCCTTTGCCTTTTAGTTTTTGCCAGAATCTAGCTTTCTTCATTGTCTCTTCTACTTTGTTTTCAAGGAGTATTGCCTTTGTTCGTCTTGTCCCCTCCATTGAATAGTGTCCTGACTACCTGACCATCACAACAAGACAAAAAGAGAATAAGCATTACCAAGTGCCAGCAGATAGATTGATTATCATTTCTTATGCCTATCTAATTGTGACTCCCTTTTTTCTTGGAGGACACCAAACTTAATGTTTGGTCATATAGTCTAAAATGTTGCTTCCTCCAACTATTGCTCTTGAAATCTCAATGTCACTCTTGGTTAAATATTTATAAGAAATACTTTTATTTTAAAATTTTTTTCATGAAGAATCAATTGTGTCCCTTAATTAGTGAATCAAGGTTTGATGAACACCAAACTTGTCTCTTGTTAAGGGGTAAATGTAGAATGCCAGCAATTTATCACAATTGATACCTTCATCACAAGATATGATTTCTTTTCGATCGTAAAGTCCTAGAAGGTAATAATGTATGATCCATCGGTGTATGATTTTGATTTCATGAACAAGAAATGATCTTCTGAAAACTCTACATATGCAGACACCAAACTTAATGTTTGGTCATATACTTCATCGGAATGACTAAGCATATGGTCTAAGAATGTTTGAAAAACTGATTTGGTGTGCTTGAAGGCACACCAAACTTAGAAGTCTTGGCATATGTTTCAAAACAGCGCATGCATTCATTAAGTATGTTCATGAGAAAAAAATATCATGCTAGGGTGATCATAGCTTATTGAATTTAAAACAACAGGAATCTTAAATCATGGGTTGCCTCCCATGGAGTGCTCTTTTATTATCACTAGCTTGACATTGGGGCCCCCATTAGGGTGGTTGACGGTTGCGATGTCTCAACTTGTCTCCCCTCACTGTGAGCTTCCTTTTTGTTCCTTGATGTTCAATTTCAGCATGCTCAAGTGAGAGTATTTTGCAAACTATGTAATAATCATTGGCATGTTGGCTTGTTCCTAACTGTTGATAGATCAACTGCACTTCATCACCCTTGGAGAACCCCTCAGTTAGGATTTTCTTATTCTTCCATCCCTTCTGAGCTTTCTTCTTGCCCTTTTTTCTTTTTCTTGCTACTCCTTCTTCTTTGACAGCAACCTTGGTTTTGGGATTCTCCTTCTCAGTTAGCGCTTTAATTCCTTCTTGATTTCCTTCTTCCCTTTGCACAGTCTCAGTCTTCTCTTGCTCTGCTATGTTGCTTGTTTCTTGTCTTGGAAGATGATTTTCAACTGTCTTGCTAGTTTCTTCCTTCCATTGCAAGTCTCCTTTGTCAATCTCATTGCAGTTGTTCTTTTCATTACTGGGCTGTGTCTCTGAAAATACATTCAGGGTGATGTTTTCCTCATGCATTCTAAGGGTTAGCTTTCCTTGTTCCACATCTATAATGGCCCTAGCAGTGGCCAAGAAAGGTCTCCCATGTATGATGGAATCACTTTCATCCTCATCTGAATCTAAAACCACAAAGTCTGCAGGATATATGAATTTATCCACCTTGACTAGAAGGTTTTCAATCACACCCCTGGGGTATACCACTGACTTGTCTACCAGTTCCAGAGACATTTGTATCGGCTTAACTTCCTCTATACATAGCTTTTTCACCAAAGAAGATGGTATTAAGTTGATACTTGCTCCTAGATCGTACATTGCCTTATTGATGGTCAATTCCCCAATGGTGCAGGGCAGAAAGAAACTTCCAGGGTCTTCAAGCTTAGGGGGAAGCCCTTTTTGAATCAAAGCCCTGCATTCCTCAGTAAGCAGTATAGTCTCTCTCTCATCCTAACTTCTTTTCTTGTTGATAAGCTCCTTCAAAAACTTGGAATACAGAGGCATTTGCTTCAACGCCTCAGCCAAGGGAATGTTGATTTCTAGCTTCTTAAAAGTCTCAAGGAACTTATGAAAGTGTTGATCCTTTGCTTCTTTGTGGAATCTTTGGGGATATGGCAGTGGAGGTGTAATGCTCTTCTCCACTTGCTGCTGTCCTTGAACTTCTTCCTTTGAACTGTGTGGCTGGTTGTTCTTCTCTTTGAGTTTCTCTAGGGCATTTTTGCTTGTCGTCATGTCCTTGTTGCTAGCTTCCCCTTTCTCTAATGGTTCTTTGTTGTTGTCCAAAGACTTCTTGGTTGCCTCCTTGTTGTTATTGTCCACTAGTGTTTTTCCACTCCTTAATTGTATAGCCTTGCACTCTTCTTTTGGATTAGGAATGGTATCACTTGGTAGTGAGCTTGATGGTCTCTCAATGGCAATTTGCTTGGAGAGTTGTCCAATTTGCCTCTCCATGTTCTTCATGGAAGCTTCCTGGTTTTTTGTTGTCATTTCTTGGTGCTTCATCATCTTCTCCATTAACATTTCCAGATTAGTGATCCTCTGAGAGTCTTGTGAAATTGGTTGGTTATGGGGTGTTGATGGTTGATGGTAAGTGTTTTGGTTGGTGGGTTGGTTATTGGATGGATAATGGTTGGAGTTAGGGTAGTTATTTTGGGGTTTTCTGTAAGGATTTTGGTTAGTTTGCTGCTGGTTGTGGTTTTGGTTGTTTCTTAAAGTGTTTTGATTTGAGTTCCTCTGCCATGGTTGTTGATTTTGGTTGTGATTGTCTCCCCACCTAAGGTTTGGGTGGTTCTTCCAGGATGGATTGTAGGTGTCACCATACACCTCATTTGATCCATTTGATCCTTGGTTGTGCATATACTGCACTTGCTCTTGTTGCTGTTCTTCTTGGTTCTCCTCATTCTGCCAAGGAGTTGTTGGTTGGCTTGTGGCACTCACTGATGCTACTTGTAGGCCATCAATTCTTTTGGCCATTTGCTCAAATTGTTGCTGAATCTGCTGCTGCATCACTTTGTGTTGGGCTAGGATTGTGTTTACTCCTTCCAATTCTAGCACTCCCTTCCTCTGTGATGGTTGGCGCTGCCTTTAGTGAGTAAAGAAGTATTGGTTGTTGGCCACCATATCAATGAGGTTTTGAGCCTTTTCTGCAGTTTTCATCAGTTGCAATGATCCTCCAGCTGAGTGATCAAGTGCCTCTTGAGCCTTTAGAGTGAGCCCTTCATAGAAGTTCTGCAGCTTGTCCCACTCAGTGAACATCTCTGGTGGACATTTCCTCAGCAGAGCCTTATATCTTTCCTATGCCTCATATAAATTTTCAGCATCCATTTGTGTGAATGTCTGCACCTCAGTCTTCAACCTAATCATCCTTTGAGGGGGGTAAAACTTGGCAAAAAACTTGCTCATCAAATCATCCCAAGTGTTGATGCTTTCCTTTGGGAATGTTTCTAGCCATTGAGTGGCCTTATCCCTGAGA
This sequence comes from Arachis stenosperma, assembly GCF_014773155.1. Classification (NCBI taxonomy): domain Eukaryota; kingdom Viridiplantae; phylum Streptophyta; class Magnoliopsida; order Fabales; family Fabaceae; genus Arachis; species Arachis stenosperma. The sequence continues at coordinate 80,364,490 of NC_080383.1, forward strand.
GAGAATGGGAATAACAACAGCTTGTATATGTCAGGGTGCACTCCATTGCTTTTAACTATGTCACAAATCCTCCAGAAAGTGGATAGATGTTGGTTCGGGTCCTCCAATGGCCCTCCTCCAAAAGAGCAGTTATTTTGGACCAATGTGATGAGTTGTGGCTTCAGTTTAAAGTTATTTGCATTGACATTAGGGGTAAGAATGCTACTCCCACAATGTCTAGCATTTGCAAATGTATAGGAGGCCAGTACTCTCCTCTGTTGTGGGTTATTGTTAGCCCCTTCTTCTGGATGATTGGGATTAGATGGATCTCCTTCCATCTCGTGATATTCCTCCTCAGATTTTTCCTCTCCAACAATAGCCTTTCCTTTGGCTTCCCTTCTTAACCTTCGAAGAGTTCTTTGGTCAGTTTCAGATAAAATAGGAGTAGCTCTCCCTGTACCTGACATATAAACACAACACAAGAAACACACAGAACCAGAAAACCAGTGGAACTTCAATCTATTGCTAGAATGAAGTTTTGGTTAGCTTAGGCAAATAGCCAAACAGTTAATGTGTTAGTTGAAAACAAAAGAAAAAAAATGCTTAATCTAGATCTCCACTTCACTTAATCATTGTCAATCTATTTCAATCCCCGGCAACGGCGCCAAAAACTTGATGTGTGGAAAACGATCCAACACAAAACTCACCGGCAAGTGCACCGGGTTGCATCAAGTAATAAAACTCCCGGGAGTGAGGTCGATCCCACAGGGATTGAAGGATTGAGCAACTTTAGCTTACTGGTTGATTTAGTCAAGCAAACAAGAGTTGATTTGAGTGATTTGTAATTGACAGAAACTAAATTGCATGAATTGTAAAAGGGAATGGGTGAATTGCAGGAAATTAAAGAGAACGAAAGAAAAAAGAGCTGAATCTTAAAGTGCAAGTAATGTAAATTGCAGAAACTTAAATTGCAAAAAATGTAAATTGCAGAAACTTAAAGTGCAAGAAATCTAAATTGTTTGAATCTTAAATGGGTTAGGGATGTGGGATTGCAGAAATTAAACAAGGAAAGTAGAATATAGCAAACAGAAGAATAGAAGATAAATTCAATTGAACTGGATCTTAAACGAAAATGAAAAGAAGCTTGATGTAGCAATTAAATAAGGAAATTAAAATGTAAATTCCAGATCTCAGGACTCAAGAGACTAGATAACTAAGTCTAGATCTCAATGCCTTCCTAGATCCAATTTCAGAAAACAATTGCAAGAGAATTAAAGATCAAATAGTAGAAGAAAAGAATTGAAATCTCAATTTCTCAATGGTGCAGTAAATCAAAACAGAGAGAGATTTCAAGGTGAGATTGAGACAGAATTTCCTCAATTCTCAACACTCAAGACTCAGGCAAGTATGTAGAAATGAAAACAAGAAAAACCCCAGAGGAAGAGAATTCAATTCTTCCTTCCGAAAACTCTCAATCTCAATAGCAACCAAAGACTCCAATCCAATTGAATTCTTTGCTCTCAGTCAAGTACAAGAAAATCTCCCTCGAAAGAAAAGCTCCCTAAAACTTCAAATCTTAAGCTATTTATACACTCTCTTCAAATGATCATGGAGCCTTGAATTTGGGCCTTGGCCTTGATGGAATTGGGTTGATAATAGCCTCCGTTGATTGCTCTTGGTGTTGGGAAGAAGTCCACCAGGCCATGAACCATTCACGTTTGAGCCAACGTTTAAGGCAAACGTTGACTCAAACGTCTTCGTGTGTGACATTATGCAGCTCGGCCAAGTTGCTGTCATCCATGTTTGAGCCAGCGTTTGAGGTCACACGTGAGCTCAAACGTGGCTTCTCCCATGCTACTCCTTTGGCCAAAGTTTGGCCTAACGTTTGAGGCAAACGTTGGCGCAAACGTGGCTCATCCAATGCATCAAACAGAGGTGCTCTTCTTTGCTTTTATGGCGCCAACGTTTGACTTCACGTATGAGGCAAACGTTGGTGCAAATGTTGGCCCTTCCTGGAGTGGTGTTCAGGCGCCAGCGTTTGACCTCACGTTTGAGGCAAACGCTGGCGCAAACGTTGGCCCCTTCCCCTGATTCATCTTCAGCCAACCTTTGCCTCAACGTTTGAGGCAAACGTTGGCGCAAACGTGGGCGACCTCCAGTGGTGATTCTCAGCTGCTACTCACGTTTGAGTTCACGTTTGAGGCAAACATGAGCTCAAACGTGAATCCCTTCTTTCCAAGCCCATTCTTGCAACCTTCTTCCAAGCTTTATTCCACCTATCATCAATCAACAATTGCATCAAAGCTATGCTATAATCATGAGAGTTATTCTTCTTCTTGTCATATAAGCAATTATGGCATAAAAACTCATGAAAATGCATCAATTCATCCATGGTTGATTGAATCTAAGGAAACATGAAATTCCACCCAATTGGCTTACTTGTGGCTCAAGAAAGTGCATAAAACCTAATGAAAATCAAAGAAAAAGACTAGTAAAACTAGGCTAGGATGACTTGTCATCACGCATCACCCTCAGACTAGTGGTTAGGTGGATGCCTCTAATAGAGAACTCAAGCAAATTTTAGAGAAGACGGTGGGTGCTTCAAGAAAAGACTGGGCTAAGAAGATAGAGGATACCCTCTGGGCTTATCGAACAGCCTTCAAGACACCTATTGGCATATTCCCATATCAATTGGTCAATAGCAAAGCCTGTCACTTGCTAGTGGAATTGGAATATAGAGCTTACTAGGTTGAGAATGGTGATGATTGTCACGGATCATCACATTCATCATGTTGAAGTGCGAACGAATATCTTAGAATAAACACTAGTGAGATTGAATAGAAAATAGAAATACTTGCATTAATTCATCGAGACGCTGCAGAGCTCCTTACCCCCAACCATGGGGTTTAGAGACTCATGCCGTCAAAGATACAAGTTCAGATGTAAAATGTCATGAGATGAAAATAAATCTCTAAAAGTAGTTTATATACTCAACTAGTAACCTACGTTTACAGAAAATGAGTAAACTAAGATAGATAGTGCAGAAATCCACTTCTTGGGCCCACTTGGTATGTGCTGGGGCTGAGCATTGAAACTTTCACGTGCATAGGCCATTCTTGGAGTTAAACGCCAGTTTGTAACCTGTTTCTGGCGTTTAACTCTGCTTTGCAACTTGTTTCTGGCGTTTGACGCCAGAATAGGGCAGAAAGCTGGCGTTAAACGCCAGTTTGCGTCGTCTAAACTTGGGCAAAGTATAGACTATTATATATTGCTGGAAAGCCCTGTCTACCTTCCAACGCAATTAAGAGCGCGCCATTTGGATATCTGTAGCTCCAAAAATTCCACTTCGAGTGCAGGGAGGTCAGAATCCAACAGCATCAGCAGTCCTTTATCAGCCTCTAAATCAGATTTTTGCTCAGGTCCTTCAATTTCAGACAGAAAATACCTGAAATCACAGAAAAATACACAAACTCATAGTAAAGTCCAGAAATGTGATTTTTGCATAAAAACTAATAAAAATATACTAAAAAGTAGCTAGATCCTACTGAAAACTATATTAAAACACCCCCAAAAAGCGTATAAAATATCCGCTCATCAAACATCATTCGAATTCTAGTTCTGTTATGATATTTGGCATTTCCAAGATTCTAAGGAGCAATGAAATACAAAGAATCACTCATGATCACAATATTACTAAACCCCACTAACAAGGTAGACAAGAGCTTTCAACAAGAATTCAAGTATTAATCAAACACATTTCAAATTCTTGTTGTTGGTTTGCTTGAGGACAAGTAACACTTTAAGTTTGGTATTGTGATGCATGAGCATTATAAATATCTTTTCATCATTATTCTTGTAATGATTCATTGATTTTTTTAGAGGAATTACGTGATTTATATCTTAATCGATGCTACTTTGAGTTGTTGTGATCTTTTAATGATTTTAGGTAGCATTGAATGAAGATTTGGCAAGAATTGAGAAGGAGGAAAGCAAGAGAGGTACTTTCTAGAGCTGTGGCACTAAACGCCACTCTTTCAGCATTTAGTGCCAGACTAAGGACCTCGCTCCTTCTTCTCGGGAGTGTTGACGTTAAACGCCATCTTTCCGACATTTAGCTCTGTCTGCAGTGCATCAATGAAGATCCGATTTCCTTGCAATTAATGCAGAGGATTTCATTTGAATTAAATGATACAAAAAAAAAGATATGTTTAGAGGACTTTAATTTCTGAATTGAATTTTGTGGATTCACTCTAAAAAGGGGAGGGGGCTCAGCACCAAGTTTCTTCTCTCTTCCTTCTCTTCGTTCAGTTTCGTTTGCACATAAATTAGGATTTTAATTTTTTTTGCACCATGAGCAACTAAACCTCCATTGTTAAGGTTATGATCTCTATTTATTTTGATGGTTTAATATTAGTGTTCCTCTATTTTGATTAATACACTGATATTTTATTCAAGAATTGAGTTTTGTTCTACATATTAAAGGTTAGAGTGTATTGAAAAATAACACTAATCTGAATTGAGTTCCTCTATTATCATGGAAAGGTTAATTGTTGGAATTAAGCTAGAAACTCTTTTTCATGATTCTTTATCTGTCCGCACTTAATTTGATAAGTGGCATAAAATCAATTAGGGTTGGTTCTTAAGGATTCTGTGGCCTTTAAACCATAATTCATATTTAATCTCTTAACACAAGTAATTGTTCAAGGAATTGAAGGTTGATTAGGCTAGCAGAAATTGAATTGCTAAGGGATTGGAATTTGATTACTTAGGGTTTACCATGAATTATATCTATACATGATCAAAGTAGATAATAATAATTGTTAATCTAGAAATTGAAATGTCTCCGACATCTTAATTTTTCTCTTATATTATCTCATCACGTGTTTACTGCTTGCTTTATTGAATTTACTGTTTTATGCTATTTGTCATTGGAACTCTAAATTTTGATTGCCGACTAGAATAATCATTTGGCTAGTGCTTGCATAATCCGTTAATCCTCATGGGAACGATAACCCACTCACATAGTATTACTTGGTACGACTCGGTATATTTGCCGATAGTAATTGTGGAAATTCTGCATCACCTTTCTATAGCTCATATAGAGTTTTCTTTAAAAAAAATTTTCTGGTAGTTCTATTTAGAATATAACAAGTTGTATTGATAGCTTCTTCTTGTTTTTTCTCATCTTGTTCTCCTTTCTTATCTTGGGATAGTCATACTTGAAGTGACTAGCTTTCTTGCAATGATGGAATATGTCCTTGCTAAAATCCTTCTTGTGTTCCTTTGAGCTTGAGCCTTTGTACTTTTCTTTGCTCCTCATGAGTCTTCTCAACCTCCTAGCAAAAAATACAATTTCGTCATCTAAAAAATTATCATCATAATTTTCTTCCAATGACTCAATATTAGATTTCAAGGCCACTCCTTTCTTTTTAGTGTCACGGTTCATATGGATGGTTTCACAAGAAAGTAGTTTTTCTCTTAACTTATCATATAACATTTGGTTCAGATTGCTACTCTTAGAGATGACAATTGCTTTTGTTTTCCACTCCTTGGTGAGGCTTCTAAGTATCTTCTCCACTAACACTTGTTAGGTGTGGGTCATTGGTACACAGAATCGTGATCTCACACACTTTTTTCACAACTCCGTGTAGCTGACCAGCAAATGCACTGGGTCGTCCAAGTAATACCTTACGTGAGTAAGGGTCGATCCCACGGAGATTGTCGGCTTGAAGCAAGCAATGGTCATCTTGTAAATCTCAGTCAGGCAGATTCAAATGGTTATGGGGTGTTGATAATTAAAAGACAGATAAAACATAAAATAGGATAGAGATACTTATGTAATTCATTGGTAGGAATTTCAGATAAGCATATGGAGATGCTTTGTTCCTTTTGAATCCCTGCTTTCCTACTACTTTCTTCCAGTCATGCGTACTCCTTTCCATGGCAAGCTGTATGTTGGGGGATCACCATTGTCAATGGCTACCATCCGTCCTCTTAGTGAAAATGGTCCGGCTACGGGTTACGTAGGGCTAATCATTTGTCCGTTCTCACTTGTGTTGGAATAAGATCCAATGATCCTTTTGCACACTATCACTGCGCCCAGCACTCGCAAGTTTGAAGCTTGTCACAGTCATCCCATCCCAAATCCTACTCGGAACACCACGGACAAGGTTTAGACTTTCCGGATCTCAAGAATGCTGCGAATTGATTCTAGCTTATACCACGAAGACTCTGATCTCACGGAATGGAAGGCTCTATTTTCAGGAGAGGCAACCATGCGTCGTGGACCAGGAGGCCAAGAGATATACATTCAAGCTTGTTTTCAGGTAGAACGGAAGTGGTTGTCAGGCACGCGTTCATAAGTGAGAATGGTGATGAGTGTCACTTGATCATCACATTCATCATGTTAAAGTGCGAATGAATATCTTAGAACAAGAATAAGCATGAATTGAATAGAAAACAGTGGTAATTGCATTAATTCATGAGGAACAGCAGAGCTCCACACCTTAATCTATGAGGTGTAGAAACTTCACCGTTGAAAAATACATAAGTGATGAAGGTCCAGGCATGGCCGAATGGCCAGCCCCCTAAGCGTGATCAAGAGATCAACAGTGATACAAAGATAGTCTTCAAAATGATCTAAAGATCTCCCGATGAAAATACAATAGTAAAAGGTCCTATTTATAATGAACTAGTAACCTAGGGTTTACAGAAATAAGTAAATGATGCAGAAATCCACTTTCGGAGCCCACTTGGTGTGTGCTTGGGCTGAGAATTAAAACTTTCACGTGCATAGGCTTTTCTTAGAGTTGAACGCCAGCTCTGGTGCCAGTTTGGACGCCAGTTTGGGCCATCAAATCTCAGGCAAAGTATAGACTATTATACATTGCTGGAAAGCCCAAGATGTCTACTTTCCAACACACTTGATCTTCTATAGCTCCAGAAAATCCATTTCGAGTGCAGGGAGGTCAGAATCCAACAGCATCTGTAGTCCTTTTTCAGCCTCTGAATCAGATTTTTGCTCAGGTCCCTCAATTTCAGACAGAAAATACCTGAAATCACAGAAAAATACACAAACTCTTAGTAAAATCCAGAAATGTGATTTTTGCAAAAAAAAATAATAAAAATATACTAAAAACTAACTAAATCATACTAAAAACTACCTAAAAATAATGCCAAAAAGTGTATAAATTATCCGCTCATCAGTCCTCCAGGTAGCATCCAAGCTATTGATGATGAGCGAGAATCTCTTAAATATCTCATCAATGGTTTTTTATTTCTTTATTGTGAAAATTTCATATTCTTTTCTTTGCATATCGATTCTTATTTCTTGACTTGTTCAGTGCCCTCATGAGTGACTTGGAGTTTATGCCAAATCCCTTTTACTGTTTTGCACCTTGATACCTTTCAGTATTCTTGAAAGCTAATTGAGCAATGCATCATGTTGATTGCCTTTGTGTTCAACTCCACCTTCTTCTTATCTTCGTTATTCCATTCGGCTTCATCTTTTGGAGTCACCACTCCTTCTACACTTATTTTTTTTGGAACTTGTAGACCATTCATAATGATCTTTCAAATATTGTAATCAATGGACTGCACAAATATCCTCATTCTCTCCTTCCAATACGTGTAGTTTCTTCCATTGAAGAAGGGAAGTCCGTTGTTAGACTAACCTTCAGTGAGTGTATAAGCCACGATATTGAACCCATGTTGTTGGCCATTGGATCTTTGCTCCAGGTTGTGAAGCTTGATTTCTTGAGACCAAGCTCTGATACAAATTTAAGGTTCTCTATGGCCTAAAGAAGGGGGATGAATCTATGGCCTCTTTTAAACTTATGCTCTTTCACTTTAAACTTGATTTTTCTCAATGTTGCTGTTGAGTCTGAATGTTGATAATGTAAGAGACGATTTTATTTTTTCTCTTAACGATTAAATAGGAACAGAGCAAACACGTTTCTTTTAAGTGAACTGAGATGATGTGCCTTCTGTTGGATTGATTATGCAAAAGACAATTTGATTTTGTCTCTTATTGAATAAAACCAGAAATAGAACAGAGAAAAAAAGATCACACAGCCATATATATCCTAGTTCAATCACCAAGTGCAATGTGGTTTACATCCAGTATCCACCACAATTGTGGTATAATTTTCACTATCTTTTACAAAGATTATAATCACTAATTCTTCTAGGGTACTATCCAATTCTATCTAGGACAACCCAAACTTCTACCCAAACTTGATTTGCCTAGGTTTACTCCTTAGACTTTTAACTACTAAGTGCTCATCCAACTTAGTAAGGAAATCCCCTCATGATCATGAATACAAAACAGAAATACAAACAAAAGAGTTTGACATAATTTTTTGACTTTTTCAAGATCACTCTATTTGCCTTTTCTCTCAATGACTTTTACTGATACCTCACTTAATACCTTTTTTCCATTGAAAATAAACAAAGAAAGATGAAAGCTAAATAACAAAAAATTTAATGTAAAACCATGAAGGAGAATAAGGGATAGCTTATAAGCTATGAAGACCCAAACTATGTGCTTACTCCTTGCCTCAATTTTTTGCAGTTTACCCTTTTTAAAGAGGAGTAAAGCTTTCAAAACTTGAGTTTGGTTAAACAAGTTTAACTTGGACTTTTTCTCCAAATATCAAAGTGGTAACATAGAGAAAAGATGGGACAGTAGAAATGATTAAAGTTGGCATGCATCCTTACCTATCTTCTTCTCTTTCTTTTTTTTTTATTTAACTTCAAGAATCTGAGCCATTTATCAATTCTTTGGCTCTCAGTTTTGTTTTTTACCTTTGATTTGTAGCTGTAATTCATAACCTCCATTTTCTCCATCTTACCCGAATGGTCCATGCTGGAGGAAGGCATCTTCAACAAGCTATAATAGAAGCACAAAGATAAAAAAATTGTTCTGATTCAATCTTTGATTTGATTTTTACTTTTGTGTTCTAGCCTCTGACTTTTCTTCTTCTTTCTTCCTTGTTATTTGGATTTGGTAATCACCTTTTTTTTTTATTTGAACTCTAATCTAAGCTTCCTTTTCTTACTTGCTTTTGGAACAAATCATGTGGGTTGCAAAGAGAAGAGAGAATGTGAGTTCAATTACTTGATTTTGGATCAAAGAGAGAATTTCTTTCTTCCTTATTATGAAAAGATTTTACCATGGTGGGGTGTCTCCCACCTAACACTTTTGTTTATTGTCCTTAAATTGGACTTATGGGGAGCTCTTCATCAGGGTGGCTTGTGCTTGAATCCATCCTTGAACATCCACCAATGCTTGGACTTCCAATAAGCTCCATCACTCAAAATTAATAGCTCCAAACTTTGATGGAGTTCTTCACAAACCATGAGCTCCCAAAATTGATCCTCTTCTAGTAATCCGGGATCCCACACTTTGTTTTCACACCCATCTTCAAGTTGATTATAGTGATTCTATCCGGGTGGTAAGAAGGTCAAATTCTAACTAAGGCACCAAACTACCCTCCTAGTCCCATTCATTTGAGCACTAGTCCAACCTTTGCTCCTCAATCTTGAGCTTCCAACCAGAATGAGCCTAGATTTAAAACTCTGACCACTAAACATCCTCCTCTTACGCGTAATTTCACAAAGCGTCCTAAGTTGGCCATCCATCTCAAGCAAACCAAATTCAAGTGGGATAATAAAGCTAAGAGTTAGAAGTGTTACCCACTCAAATGAAGAATTAGATGGCAACTTAGGTAGAGGAGTTTCCAATGGTCTTGATAAAGTGCGTTCCACTCCCGTCCATCCTCTTCTAGGGGCTTCTACCACTTGACAAGATGCTTCATGCTCTACCTCTTGCCAAGCTTCCTCAAGTTCAAGTTCTTCCTCACCAAATTTTTCAAATTCTTCCCCATCACTCAAGTCATAAATAGGAGGTTTAGTGAAATCTACCGCATCATCAATTCCAAGTCTAATGGGGAAGGATTCATCAAACTCAAAAGGATCATATGTTGATGCGGAATCATTATAGATGGGAAAACTTGGTGCTTGGCCCACTTCTTCCAATTCTTTAATCACATTGTGCCTTAGAGGTTGTGCACTATCCTCCTTAATATTAATTTCACACTTCATGGAAGAAAGCTCTTCAACTTGAGATTCCTCCTTGCATTCAACATCTCTTAAATCTTCAACCACTTATTTTGGTCCAATTATCTCTACTTCCTCCTCTTGTTGCACTTCTTGTCTCAACTCCTCTTCTTCACCTTAAAACTTCAAGTTCACTCCCTCAGTAATCTATTTGATTGCTTCTCCACATTCAACAATGGGAGTGCCTTGATCGTATAGGTGGTGCACGAAATTGTGATTCATATGTTATTGCATTTTGTAAAATTCATTGCTTTTTCTTTCCCTGGCAATGGCGCCAAAAACTTGGTGTCAATACCATGGTTCACAACTTCGCACAACTAACCAGCAAGTGCACTGGGTCGTCCAAGTAATACCTTACGTGAGTAAGGGTCGATCCCACGGAGATTGTTGGTATGAAGCAAGCTATGGTCATCTTGTAAATCCCAGTTAAGTGGAATCATAAAGTCAAATGTGATTAGATTGGATAAATAAAGATAAATAAAATAAAAAGGGACAGAAATACTTATGTAAATCAATAGTGGGAATTTCAGATAGGCATATGGAGATGCTGTACTCCTCTTAGATCTTTACTTTCTTATTGCATTCATCCAATCCTTCTTACTCCTTTCCATGGCAAGCTGTATGTAGGGCATCACCGTTGTCAATGGCTACATCCCATCCTCTCAGTAAAAATGGTCCTATGCTCTGTCACAGCACGGCTAATCATCTGTCGGTTCTCAATCAGGTTGGAATAGAATCCCTTGATTCTTTTGCGTTTGTCATCACGTCCAGCCTTCAGGAGTTTGAAGCTCGTCACAGTCATTCAATCCCAGAATCCTACTCGGAATACCATAGACAAGGTTTAGACTTTCCGGATCCTCATGAATGCCGCCATCTATCTAACTTATACCACGAAGATTCTGTTGGGGAATCTAAGAGATATGCGCCCGGCCTAAGGTAGAACGGAAGTGGTTGTCAATCACGCGCGTTCATAGGTGAGAATGATGATGAGTGTCACGGATCATCACATTCATCAAAGTGTTGTGTAACGTATATCTTGGAATAAGAATAAAAGAGAATTGAATAGAAAGTAATAATAATTGTATTGAAACTTGAGGTACAGCAGAGCTCCACACCCTTAATCTATGGTGTGCAGAAACTCCACCGTTGAAAATACATAAGTGAAAGGTTCAGGCATGGCCGAATGGCCAGCCCCCAAAACATGATCACAGGATTCAAAATCCAATCCCGGATATGAATATGATAGTAAAAAGTTCTATTTATAATAAACTAGCTCCTAGGGTTTACATGGGTAAGTAATTGATGCATAAATCCACTTCCGGGGCCCACTTGGTGTATGCTTGGGCTGAGCTTGATCTATCCACGAGCTGAGGCTTTTCTTGGAGTTGAACTCCAAGTTATAACGTGTTTTGGGCGTTCAACTCCGGATCATGACGTGTTTATGGCGTTTAACTCCAGACAGCAGCATGTACTTGGCGTTCAATGCCAAGTTACGTCGTCAATTTCCGAATAAAGTATGGACTATTATATATTGCTGGAAAGCTTTGGATGTCTACTTTCCAACGCCGTTGAGAGCGCGCCAATTGGAGTTCTGTAGCTCCGGAAAATCCATTTTGAGTGCAGGGAGGTCAGATTCCAACAGCATCAGCAGTCCTTTTGTCAGCCTTTTTCAGAGTTTTGCTCAAGTCCCTCAATTTCAGTCAGAATTTACCTGAAATCACAGAAAAACACACAAACTCATAGTAAAGTCCAGAAATGTGAATTTAACATAAAAACTAAGGAAAACATCCCTAAAAGTAGCTTGAACTTACTAAAAACTACCTAAAAACAATGCCAAAAAGCGTATAAATTATCCGCTCATCACAACACCAAACTTAAATTGTTGCTTGTCCCCAAGCAACTGAAAATCAAATAGGATAAAAGAAGAGAATATACTATAAATTCCAGAATATCAATGAATATTAATTATAATTAGATGAGCGGGACTTGTAGCTTTTTGCTTCTGAACAGTTTTGGCATCTCACTTTTTCCTTTGAAGTTTAGAATGATTGGCTTCTCTAGGAACTTAGAATTTTGGATAGTGTTATTGACTTTTCTAGTTAAGCATGTTGATTCTTGAACACAGCTACTTATGAGTCTTGGCCGTGGCCCTAAGCATTTTGTTTTCCAGTATTACCACCGGATACATAAATGCCACAGACACATGACTGGGTGAACCTTTTTAGATTGTGACTCAGCTTTGCTAGAGTCCCCAGTTAGTGGTGTCCAGAGCTCTTAAGCACACTCTTTTTGCTTTGGATCACGACTTTAACCATTCAGTCTCAAGCTTTTCACTTGGACCTTCATGACACAAGCACATGGTTAGGGACAGCTTTGATTTAGCCGCTTAGGCCTGGATTTAATTTCCTTGGGCCCTCCTATCCATTGATGCTCAAAGCCTTGGATCCTTTTTACCCTTGCCTTTTGGTTTTAAGGGCTCGTGGCTTTTTCTATTGCTCCTTCTCTTTTTTTTTTCGCCATTCACTGCTTTTTCTTGCTTCAAGAATCAATTTCATGATTTTTCAGATCATCAATAACATTTCTCTTTGTTCATCATTCTTTCAAGAGCCAACAATTTTAACATTCATAAACAACAAGATCAAAAAGACATATGCACTGTTCAAGCATTCATTCAGAAAACAAAAAGTATTGTCACCACATCAATATAATTAAATTAAATTCAAGGATAAATTCGAAATTCATGTACTTCTTGTTCTTTTGAATTAAAACATTTTTCATTTAAGAGAGGTGAAGGATTAATGGAATTTATTCATAGCTTTAAGACATAGTTACTAACTACTAATGATCATGTAATAAAGACACAAACATTAGATAGACATGAAGCATAAAAACCGAAAAAGCAGAGAAAATAAGAACAAGGAATGAGTCCACCTGAGTGAGGGTGGCGCCTTCTTGAAGATCCAATGGTGCTTTTTGAGCTCCTTTATGTCTTTTCCTTGCTTCTGTTGCATGATCCCTAGTGATTTTGGTGTTTTTATCCTTATTTGCTCCCAATAGTTGTGTGGAGGATAATTTATCCCCTGAGGTATCTTAGGGATCTCTTGATTTGCAGTTAAATATTCTACCACTGAGCTATAAACCCTTTAGATGAGTCTTTCCATCTCCCATGACTCGGAGGTGGAAGCTTTTTGTCTTTCCTTTTTCTTTTTTCTTTTTTTTTTCTTTTTTTTTTTTTTTGAGGTTTCTCTGAATTGTTGATTTTTAGTTTCTCTTGACTTCCTCTTCAGAGTCCTTTCAGGTTCATGATCTGCTTCAATAAGAATGTTCTTGTCCTTGTTCCTGCTCATATAGGGAAGAAGAGAACAAGAAAAGGAAGAGGAATCTTCTATGTTACAGTATAGAGATTCTTTTATGTTAGTAGAAAAAGAAAGGGGATAAGGAAAGGAGAATGGTTCGGATTTTTAGATGAAGAGAAGTGAAGAGAAGTGTTAGTAAATAATTAATTAAATAAAATAAGAAAAGAGAGGGAGAATTTTCGAAAATAATTTTGAAAAAGGGGTTAGTAATTTTTGAAAATTAAAGATAAGATAAGATTAAAATTAAAATTTAAAACAAAAAGAATTTTTGAAAAAGAGGTGAGATATTTTCAAAAATTAGAGAGGGAAAAGTAGTTAGGTGGTTTTGAAAAAGATAAGAAACAAACAACAAGTTAGTTAGTTGATTGAAAAAGATTTGAAATCAAATTTGAAAAGATAAGAAGATAAGAAGTTTAGATAAGATATTTTGAAATCAAAAAAAGATAAGATAAAAAGATAAAAAAAAAATTTATTTTTTTATTATTTTTTTTTTTTGGAAAAGATAAGATAAGAGATAAAAAAGATTTAATTTAAAAATTTGAAATTATTTACTTCACTAACAAGAAACTACAAGATAAGATTCTAGAACTTAAACATTGAACCTTTCTTAGCAAGAAAGTAACAAACTTCAAATTTTTGAATCAAAACATTAATTATTGATTATATTTTCGAAAATATGATGTAAAAGATAAGAAAAAGATTTTGAAAAATATTTTAAAAAAAATTTCGAAAATAATAAAAAAAATGAAAAAGATGTGATTTTTGAAAAAGATTTTGAAAAGATAAGATTTTTAAAATTGAAAATTTGACTTGACTTGTAAGAAACAACTAATTTTTAAAATTTTTTTTGACCAAGTCAACCCAAAATTTCGAAAATTTGGAGAAAATTAAGGAAAAGATATTTTTTTGAATTTTTAATGATGAGAGAGAAAAACATAAAAATGACCCAAAACATGAAAATTTTGGATCAAAACACATGATGCATGCAAGAACACTATGAATGTCAAGATGAACATCAAGAACACTTTGAAGATCATGATGAACATCAAGAACATATTTTTGAAAAATTTTTAATGCAAAGAAAACATGCAAGACACCAAACTTAGAAATCTTTAATGCATGGACTCTAACAAACGAAAAATGCATATGAAAAACAACATAAGACACAAAACAAGAAATCATCAAGATCAAACAAGAAGACTTATCAAGAACAACTTGAAGATCATGAAGAACAATATGAATGCATGAAATTTTCGAAAACAATGCAAGAAAAAAATTTTAAAGCATGCAATTGACACCAAACTTAAAAGTTGACTCAAGACTCAAACAAGAAACATAAAATATTTTTTTTATTTTTATGATTTTATGATTTTTTTTGGATTTTTATTAAATTTTTTTCGAAAATATATTTTAGAAAAATGAAAAAGAAAAGAAAAATTTTGAAAAAGATTTTTGAAAAGAAAATTACCTAATCTGAGCAACAAGATGAACCGTCAGTTGTTCATACTCGAACAATCCCCGGCAATGGCGCCAAAAACTTGGTGCACGAAATTGTGATTCATATGTTATTGCATTTTGTAAAATTCATTGCTTTTTCTTTCCCTGGCAATGGCGCCAAAAACTTGGTGTCAATACCATGGTTCACAACTTCGCACAACTAACCAGCAAGTGCACTGGGTCGTCCAAGTAATACCTTACGTGAGTAAGGGTCGATCCCACGGAGATTGTTGGTATGAAGCAAGCTATGGTCATCTTGTAAATCCCAGTTAAGTGGAATCATAAAGTCAAATGTGATTAGATTGGATAAATAAAGATAAATAAAATAAAAAGGGATAGAAATACTTATGTAAATCAATAGTGGGAATTTCAGATAGGCATATGGAGATGCTGTACTCCTCTTGGATCTTTACTTTCTTATTGCATTCATTCAATCCTTCTTACTCCTTTCCATGGCAAGCTATATGTAGGGCATCACCGTTGTCAATGGCTACATCCCATCCTCTCAGTGAAAATGGTCCTATGCTCTGTCACAGCACGGCTAATCATCTGTCGGTTCTCAATCAGGTTGGAATAGAATCCCTTGATTCTTTTGCGTTTGTCATCACGCCCAGCCTTCAGGAGTTTGAAGCTCGTCACAGTCATTCAATCCCAGAATCCTACTCGGAATACCATAGACAAGGTTTAGACTTTCCGGATCCTCATGAATGCCGCCATCTATCTAACTTATACCACGAAGATTCTGTTGGGGAATCTAAGAGATATGCGCCCGGCCTAAGGTAGAACGGAAGTGGTTGTCAATCACGCGCGTTCATAGGTGAGAATGATGATGAGTGTCACGGATCATCACATTCATCAAAGTGTTGTGTAACGTATATCTTGGAATAAGAATAAAAGAGAATTGAATAGAAAGTAATAATAATTGTATTGAAACTTGAGGTACAGCAGAGCTCCACACCCTTAATCTATGGTGTGCAGAAACTCCACCGTTGAAAATACATAAGTGAAAGGTTTCAAGCATGGCCGAATGGCCAGCCCCCAAAACATGATCACAGGATTCAAAATCCAATCCCGGATATGAATATGATAGTAAAAAGTTCTATTTATAATAAACTAGCTCCTAGGGTTTACATGGGTAAGTAATTGATGCATAAATCCACTTCCGGGGCCCACTTGGTGTATGCTTGGGCTGAGCTTGATCTATCCACGAGCTGAGGCTTTTCTTGGAGTTGAACTCCAAGTTATAACGTGTTTTGGGCGTTCAACTCCGGATCATGACGTGTTTATGGCGTTTAACTCCAGACAGCAGCATGTACTTGGCGTTCAATGCCAAGTTACGTCGTCAATTTCCGAATAAAGTATGGACTATTATATATTGCTGGAAAGCTTTGGATGTCTACTTTCTAACTCCGTTTAGAGCGCGCCAATTGGAGTTCTGTAGCTCCGGAAAATCCATTTTGAGTGCAGGGAGGTCAGATTCCAACAGCATTAGCAGTCCTTTTGTCAGCCTTTTTCAGAGTTTTGCTCAAGTCCCTCAATTTCAGTCAGAATTTACCTGAAATCACGGAAAAACACACAAACTCATAGTAAAGTCCAGAAATGTGAATTTAACATAAAAACTAAGGAAAACATCCCTAAAAGTAGCTTGAACTTACTAAAAACTACCTAAAAACAATGCCAAAAAGCGTATAAATTATCCGCTCATCAATAGGCTTAGGCAGGAAGAGACCATGTTGCCAACGGCTTTCGCCACGGTAGCAATCTTGGCTTCTAGCTCCTTAAACTCCTTTTTCATCTCCTCTTGTTGCCTTAGGATATAAGATCTAAGATCTCTTTGTTCTAGCATGAGGGCATGGAGACCTTTGTCCATTGGGGGTGGTGGTGGAAGAGAGGGTTCACTGTTTGAAGGAAAGGTATTATAGTTAGAAGGTGGTTTATATTGGTGAAAGTCTTGAGGTGGTGTATATGAAATTTGTGGTTCATGGAAGTATTGGTGTTGGAATGGTGGTGGCTCTAGATATGGTTTATATGGTGGTTGGTATGGTGGATATGAGTTAGGGTTATATGGAGGTAAATGGTGGTATGGGACTTGTGAGTAAGGTTGTTGGGGACTATGTTGAGAGTTTGGTTCATAATTGTGTACATTATAGGGTGGATTGTAGCCATTAGAGATTGAAGGAGGTTGTTGCCATGAAGATTGGCCATAAACATGTGGCTCCTCCCTAATTTAATTTGATGTCCATTCCCACAATGTGGTTCTTCATTGAAGCTTTCATTCCCTACAACATAATTGTAACCAAAGTCATAGCCAAAGTGGTGAGAATTCATAGTGACAAGAGAAAATAAAAATGAATACTAACAAGAAACAAAGAAAGCAAAGTCCTACAACTAGAAACAACTAACAAAGAACCAAAAGAAAAACATATTCACAATATTCACATATATACAATAGCCAATAACATAACACCATTGCAATTCTCAGGTAACGGCGCCAAAAATTTGATGTAAGTATTTTCGTATGGTTAGGAATTTCACACAAAATAATTCCCATTGATAGTATAGTTCCCAACCAACTAACAATACTCAAATCAAATTTAAATTGTTTGGTTGCCACAAGTACAAACCCCAATGAAAAATAACTGAAGTATTCAAACCTCGGGTCGTCTCACAAGGAATTGTAATGAAGTGGTCAATTATTGGCTATGAAGGAACAAGGGGGGTTTGATTTGATAAAAGGGGCAAGAAAATAAATGACAAAAAAAGTAAACAATTAAAGGAAGCAAGTAATAAAGAGAGATATTCATGGCAAGGTTGAGAATATAGGCTTTCTATCCTAGTCACTAATCATAACAATAACTAACAAGAATTTATCTTATTTCGTCATCTCCAACAAGGGAAGAAAGTACAATGTTATCTTCATACGAGAGAAAGTCAAATAAGACTAGTTAATCTCAATCTAAAATTCCTAATCAACTCACTAATTGAATTAGCAAGAGATTAGATTCAATGGAAATAATATTAACTAACAACTCTAGATTACCAATATAAATTGGGTATTAATGACTCAAGATTGCCTAATTTCTCTTTCCAAGCCAAGAATGCTTAAGAAGCTACTCTAACATCCAACCAAGCATTTTGTCAAACACTTGGAAGGTACAAAAGGAAAGCATAATAAATTGCAAGGAAGAATAAAATCTACAACTACCCAATGCAAGAAAAGTAAGATCAACAACTCAATTCAACAATAAAAGGACCATAAAACATCAATTGCATTAAAGAAAACCAAATCCAACATGAGTACTCATAAACATAAAGAGGCATAAAAAGGGGAATTAAGACTACAAATAAGAGGATGAAGATGTAGGAACAAAAAATCATAAAGAAAACAAGATGAAAACAAAAAAATTCAACCTAAATCTAAGATGCAATTAACCCTAAGAACCCTAATTCTAGAGAGAAGAGGGAGCTTCTCTCTAGAAAACTAACCTACATGATGCTAACCTAAAATTAATTGCTCCCCTTTTATTCCCTCTTGAATTCTGCATCAAATAGCTTCAGAAAATGAGATGGATTGGGCTTCAGCAGGTCCAGAAATTGCCCCCAACGTTTTCTATTAAGTTGGTCACGTGCTGCTTGTCACGCGTACGCATGGGTCACGCGTACGCGTCGCCTGACAGATTTTCTTTCCACACGTACGCGTGGTCCATGTATACCCGTCATTTGGCAGATGTCCCTTCCACGCGTAAGCATGGGCCACGTATACACGTCACTTGGCAGACTTCTACAACTCCTCATTTCTTCATGAATTCTCCATTTTGCATGCTTTTCTCTTCACTTCTTCCATCCAATACTTGTCTTCTGAACCTGAAATCACTCAACAAACACATCAAAGCATCGAATGGAATTAAAGTGAATTAAAATTAGTAATTTTAAGGTCCAAAAAGCATGTTTTTACACTTAAGCACAAATTAAGGGAGAATTACAAAACTATACTATTTCATTGAATAAATATAAGATAAATTGATAAAATTTTCTAAATTCAACACAAGATAAACCACAAAATTAAGATTTTTCAATTATCAAATTATTGTTTTTTTTTCAAACTCAACACAAGCATATGAAGCGTTTGGAATGGAAGCAAAGAGAAGCTTATGAAGCATCTAAAGGAGCGAATGCATCCCTAGAAAGCTTTATGGTCCGCAATAACTTAACCAAATATAAATATATATATATATATATATATATATATATATATAATGTAATTTACCATATATAAATTCTTGATTTCATTTAGTATAAGTAGCTAATTGGAGTATTTCAAAACAAAGATGTTAAATGTAATTACTAATTTAGTTTAAAGAAATAAAAAATTAAATATGTAATTATTCAAAAATATTGTATGTAAATTAAAGCCTAGTAAAAATATTATAATTATTATTGTATATGCCACATATATCATATAATACATAAATTATTTAGATCATAATATTAATAATATATCTCAGAATTATTATCTTTAAAATTATATATCTAATTATTAAATGTATTTTATTTTTACTATTGATAAAATTAAAAATTATCCTAAAAATTATTTACTTGTTGTCATAATAAATAATATTTTTTAATTTGAATAATTTATTAATTCATTTATATTTATTGTACCATACCTTCAAAATTTTACTGAAAAAAAAAGATATTAATATAACAAATATTATAACAATAAAATTTAATTTAAAAAGAATATTGTATAAAATACTTTTAGAATAAATAGGTCACTGACAAATAGACTTCTAACCAATTTGACGTCAAAACGATATTGATGGATAGGATTTGCGCCGGTTCGGAGTTTATCAAAACTAGAATCACTTCATCGGTAGCATAGTCCAAACCGGCAGTTAAATCCTATCAATCAAAGCTTAATTTTCAAATACAAATAACCAAGAGTAATCGAACCTCGGGTCGTCTTCCCTAGGAACTAGTGACAATAAACGCACAATTTTGGTTGTGAAAGGAAAAAGGGATTTTCAATGATTGAAGCAAATAATTAAAGGAATTAAAGAACGATCAAAATTGTAATTAATAAACTAATAAAAAAATAAAAGAACTATCTATGTAATATGGACAAGTAAAGCTTTAAAGTGAGTGAAGAGTGGTTCAAAACATAAATGGAACCACAACTATGATCATTTTGATGGATTGATCTCACCTAGTCAACCCTTAACATCGAAGAGTAAGTCAAGTGAGCATAACTAACTAATTACCTTAGTGAAAAGCTAGCATTAGTGAAAACAAAAACAACTAACAACCAAGAATTATCACTAAATGTCCGACATTATGACTCTAATATTCCATATACTCATTTCTCCAAATCAAGGAGTGAAAATCTACTCCATAATCAAAATTGACATTTCATCAAACACATGGTAGGTATATTCACAAAACATGACAAAATTGTAAATTTACTTGAAACTATGAACAACCAATGATCAAAATCAACAAAGACAACTCAATAAACCTATAATAAGCATCAAACATCAAATTCATTAACTAAAACTCAAAATTACAAGAAGCATATATGTATTGATAAAGAAAATTAAAATAAAAGAAAATATAGAATAAGTAGTGTAATAAAAGAGAAAATTAAGAATACTTACAATATAAATTGCTAAAATCCATGATCAAAATTGGTAAATGAAAACTTGTAGCATAAACTCTAAGAAAAATTGAGAGAAAACCTAACTTAAAACTACCCTAAAACTAATTAAAACTATGCCTAAGTGTGTTGTATGGTGTATGGTATGAGTGGTTATGTTGTATGGTTGCTAGTCCTTCCTTTATAAGCTTCAAACTCTTTAGAAATGGGCCAAAAAGCCTCCCAAAACGTGAGCCACGTGACTTTTCAATGAAGTCACCCGCAGGGACTTGTGCATACGCACAGATGTACATACACTTGCTAAATTTTCCTCTTGTGTGTACGCACAGAATGTTGTGCGTACGCACACTTGGCTGTGTGCTTCTCCTTTGTTTTTTTCATATTTTCTCCCAATTGCATGCTTCTCTTCCACTCTTATCAAGTCATTCCAACCTATTACACCTGAAATCACTCATCAAAAATATCAAGGTATCGAATGAAATAAAAGTGGAACAAAATTGATCAAATTAAGCATAAAATAGCATGTTTTAATAATTAGGCATAAGTTAGGGAGAGAACACCAAAGTATGCTATTTGGATGAATAAATGTGAGTTTATATGATGAAATCTACTCAAATCAATCGAAAATTTATCGTCAAATATGGATTCATCAGATATCTTTTTGTTGGGTTGGTGAGTGATTTTGTCACTAGTCCACTTAAACAAGTGTTGAAGGTTCGAATCCTACCTTGTGAATGCAGTAACTCATTGGCTAGTGGTAAAGCCTTAAATGGGGCTTTAATCCATGACAGATTAGTCCTTGACCTATCAAGTTAGAGGATACTATGGGAAACTAAACTAAAAATGAATAAGGAAAAGTAAGTTCCTTAACAATTTTGGTTTAGGGACAAATTGTTCCTTATCCATTCTAGATCGGTACTTAACGTCCAACTCAACATATGTTAACGTGACATGATAAACCACAATTTTATGATTTATTTTAGATTGAGTTTAGTGGATTTTGTCAAGTCTTTTCACACTTATGCTCCAAATTGTATGCTTTTATGATCTTTTCCTAAATCATGTTTAAGAGTTGAAAACATGCTTCCTAGGCCTAAAAAATGTTAATTTTTAATTCTCTTCTATTACCATTCGATGTCGTGATGTCTTTGTTTAGTGATTTTAGGATCTATAGGGTAAAAATGGTTTAGAATATGGAATGGAAGTATGCAAAAGTGAAAGTATCATGAAGAATTGAAGATTTGAGGATTTAGCGTTCGCGCGTACACATGACCCATGCGTACACATGACATAAAGCGCGTAATTTTATTAGAATTGCACGTGCCAGCAATTTATAAACTATTCTTAGGCCCAAATCAACTTAATTCTGAATGGAGAAAGGCCAAAAATTGAATGGGGGATGGGAATACACAAGAATACACACAATTACATCATTTTTTTAGCTACTTTTTGTTCTTAGATTTTTAGAGAGAGAAATTCTTCCATCTCTCTAGATTTTAGTGCTCTTTGGTTATATTTTGTTCCAATTTCTGAATTGGATCTTGTTAAATTTCTATTTTGTTACTTTAATTGTAGTTTTTCTAGTTTAATTTCACCTAGAAACATTGTTAGTTACTTTCTCTTATTTTGCTAGTTTATGGATCTTGTTACTCTTGAATTTCTATTAATGCATTGAAATTTTCATGGTTCATATGTGTTATTTGAGTTGTTATCATTGATAATTAGTAGTGGGTAGATTTAATTGTGCTTAATTTTTTTCAATTACATAATGTTCCTTTTTCTTGCTCACCAAGTATTTGATAGAATGTTTTCTTTGAGTATGGAGTAGATTTTTTTTCTTGACTTGGGGGTTGAGTAATTGAGTATTCTTGAGTTGTTAATATCTAATTTTGATTGATAATTTAGAGTTGTTAATTATTTTGGTTTTCACTAACGCTAGTCTTTCACTAAGTCAAATTAGTGAGTTTGTTAGGACTTGTGAATTAAAATCAATTATGCCTACTTGACTTTCCTTCAATATTAGAGAATGACGAAGTAAGAATACTCTTGCTAATTATCATGTTTGTGGTTAACAAGGATAGAAAGCCTAGTTCTCACCCTTAGCCAAGGTCTTTAGATTAAATAATTGTCATCCCTTTTTGTTGACTTTACTTTTCTAATTCTCTTATCTTAATTTCATGTCTCTTAGTTACATGCCTTTTTATTGCTATCATCTTAGTTGTATGCATGTTAGATAGTCATTTACATGTTTGGTGTTTCTAATTCTTACCATTTAATTGTCAATTGCTAATTGCTTTTGAATTTAAGTTGCTTTATTTTTCCCGCAAGCAATTCAAAACTCTCGTATTTTTTAATCAATGATGTGCACTCAATCGCAAGTCCTAGGAAAAACGACCCGGGATCCTACTCCCGGTAATTGATTTGATTCTTGTGACATTCTTCTAAACTCTTATTGAGGGTTACTTGTCGGTTTAGGCTATATTTGTGACATTCGAGTTTGAAAACCTTTGAATTTTCTAGACCGGCATTAATATTCCCTCAAGTTTTTGATGCCGTTATCGGAGAATTGCATATGTGTGCCATATTATTGGTTGGTGTGAATATGTGTATATGTTAATACTTGCTTTTTGATTTTTTTTGTCTTTGGTTATTAGTTAGGATTTATAATTAGTAGTAATTAGTAGTTACTTTTTCTTAGTATTCTTTTTTGTCACTATAATTGCATGAACTCTATATTTCCTGTGTTGAATGACGCATTCATCACCGGATCCGAATTTAGCCCCATTTGATCCTGAGATTGAAAGAACTTTATTACACATTAGGCAAGCTCGACATCGATTGGCCTTTGGGGGTAGTGAAGTGTCTCCTGCCGATTCACCAACCTTTTTTAAGGGTGATTCTGAGGCGTCACTCGCCGAAAGAACTCTTTATTCCTCTGTTTACTCTTTTGATGTTGCTTCTACTGAATCAGGTACAAAGACTATGGCTACTCTAAGGAGAGTTACTCTCAAAGAAGCGGATGCACCTGATATCACCCTTCAACTGCTCCAAGTCTGCTATCCTGACTTGGATTCCATCTTAGAGTTGAAACTAGTTTGATATAATTGCTTCCTAAGTTTTATGGCTTGCCTGCTGAAGATCCCATCAAGCATCTTAAGGACTTTCAAGTGGTGTATTCAACCACTAGGAGACATGAGTCAGATGAGATTGCTATCTTAGTTTTTGTTTTCTCTTTTTCTATTGAGAAAAGAGCAAAAGAATGGTTTTACAATCAATTGGATGAAGTGGTTACAAATTGGGACTTACTCCAAAGAAAGTTCTTGGATAATGACACGTCAGCGATTTTCATTAACAGATGATTGATGACAAGTCATCTTAGCCTAGTTTTACTAGTCTTTTTCTTTTGTTTTCACTTGAATTATGCACTTTCTTAAGCTACAAGCAAGCCAATTTAGGTAGATTTTCATGTTTCCTTTGATTGAATCAACCATAGATAAATTAATGCAATTTCATGAGGTTTGATGCCATAATTGGTGCATATTAGGATAGAATGATCATCTCATGATTTCAAGCATAGCTTTGATGTGTTTGGTTGATTTATGATAGGTGAAGAAAGCTTGGAAAAGGATTGAAGTGAGAAGGAATGGCTAGAAGCTAAGAGAAGACAATGAAACAAGTGAAATTGAACCAGGAAGAATGAAGTTGGAGTTGAAGTTAGCCCTCAAACGTTGGCACAAACTTTTGGACTTGAAGTTAGCCCCAACGTTAGCCCCCTAACTTGGAGGCTAACGTTGGAGATTTGAAATTCCTCCCAGGGCTTCCAACGTTAGCGCCAACGTTAGCCCCCTAACTTGGAGGCTAACGTTGGCATGAGGATTTGCTCCCAGGGTGTTCCAACGTTAGCGCCAACGTTAGCCCCCTAACTTGGAGGCTAACGTTGGCATGAAGATTTGCTTCCCAGGGTGCCAACGTTTGCGCCAACGTTAGCCCCCTAACTTGGAGGCTAACGTTGGCGCCACTCCAACACAAAGCAAGGCCAACGTTAGGGTCAAAGTTAGCCCCCTAACGTTGGCTCCAACGTGAAGTGCAGCAGAATGTGTTTGCTGCTAGAAAAAGTTGGCCTCAAAGTTAGCCCCCTAACTTTGAGGCTAACTTTAAAACCAACTTTGCAAAACTCAAATCCGGTTCAATTGATTCACTTGGGTTTCTCTCCAAACTTCAAGAGCAATCAACCAAGGCCTCTTTCAACCCAATTCCACCAAGAGCAAAGGCCCAACTCAAGGCTTGAAGATCAATTGGAGAAAGTGTATAAATAGGCTAGAATTCAATTTATTCAGAGTTCCCTTTTTAGAATTTTACATAGAGCTTCCCTTTGAGAGTTTTTAGGGAATTTTCATTTCTGTTTTGGGGAACCGGAGTGATTTTTATTTCCTTAGTTTAATTGCTTTCACTTTCAATTACTCTTGTCTTGGATCTTGGGTAGGAGAATTGAAGGAATTCTGTTTCAATCTCACCCTGGATCTTGTTTACTTTCACTGCAAATTGAATTTCCATTTCTGCTACTTGCTTTCTCATTTAATTCCCTGCAATTTACAATTCCTTTTCGATTGTTCTTGTTGGATCTAGGAAGGCATTGAGATCTAGACTCAGTTTTCTAGTCTCTGGGACCTGAGATCTAAATTTACCATTTAAATTTTCTGTTTCTTACTTTAATTGTTCATTTACTTGTCTGTTTGAATTTAATACAATTCCAATTCCCATTTACTCTTCTGTTTGATGCAATTTACTTTTTCTTTGTTCAATTCCTGCAAATCCAAGTCCCAATCCCCTTTACACTTCAAGCCATTTACAATTTATTGTCATTTAAGATTCTTGCAATTTACATTTCTTGCAATCTAAGTTTCTGCCATTTAATTTCTTGTTCTTTAAGATTCGGCACTTTAATTCTTGTTCTCTTTACTTTTAATGCAAATTTAAATTCTGCAACTCAATCAACCAAATATTGATTCGCTTGACTAATTCAACCACTAAACTAAAATTGCTCAATCCTTCAATCCCTGTGGGATCGACCTCACACCCGTGAGTTTTATTACTTGATGCGACCCGGTGCACTTGCCGGTGAGATTTGTGTGTTTTTGGGAGAAATTCATTTTTCCGCAAAAATACCATCAATGATGGTGATACTAACAGAAAGATCGCATTGTCTCAAGAAAATTAGTGAAGTTAAAATGGAACTTGTTTGCGTTAAAGGTTGCGTTGTCATTCGGAGAAAAGAATAAGATTGAATTGATACATTACTCTCTAAAG
Source organism: Arachis stenosperma (assembly GCF_014773155.1). Lineage (NCBI taxonomy): Eukaryota > Viridiplantae > Streptophyta > Magnoliopsida > Fabales > Fabaceae > Arachis > Arachis stenosperma. The sequence goes on from NC_080383.1 coordinate 80,390,401, forward strand.
TCTAAATCGTAGCTAACGATTTTTATTATTTAATTAGAAATTGATCCATTAATTTTTTATTTAACTTTTAAAAAATTAGAAATTTCACTCACTGATTTTTTTTCTAATTTCTTTTTAAAAATTTCAGAAAATTTTAGGTTTTTTAAACAAAAATCGGAAATTGCACCAAACGATTTTCCTAACTCGTCCCAACAAATTTTTTTTTACATGGGCTCTGATATTTTCATAAATTTCTAAAAAATTTTAATATTTTTTATTTTTATATAAAAAGTTCTCATATTTTAAAAAAATTTCCTTAAATATCTTTTTATTATTCTCTTAAAATTCGCCGTTTAATTAATATAGTCGTTAATTAGCATGGCTCATAATCTCTAATTCAAGAGGAGTATTGAAAGCACCACTCATGTAAAGCAACGCATCGATATACGTATTCAAAAAATTGACCCAAAACAGAAGCGAAAAGACGCGCATTCTCTATGAAGGTTTACAATAAATATTGTTTTAAATGTCATTAAAAGTAATTAAGATGTCACTTTAATGTATAAATGGACCGGATTCTAATAAATGTTAATAATGGTTACTTTCAAATTCAACTACCAAAATTTAGAAGTAAAGCTTAGCAACAGGGAAATAGAAAGACCAAGGGATACCTGATTGCATAGCAATAACTCATCTGCAGAGTTCAGATTTATTCATTGATGCAAGGTCACATAATAAGTATTTAGTAGCAAATTTGACTGAAAGGTTAATCGGTTTATATATATGTAGTAGTACACTAGTACTACCCTTTAGACTATAATATATGTTGTCAATTATATTAGGTATAAATTAAAATTAATTATTAAAATTAGTTATTAATATAAAATATATATTAAAAATTAATTAAATTATATTTATTTATATATAAATATAGAATAACTAATTTAATAACTAATTTTTTATGTTTATATAATGTTTTTGATATATTAATAAGTGATTTTTACTTGGAAATTAAAGAATTGCTTGAGAAATGCTTTTTCTATACTTGTGGGTGTCCGAAAGTTTTTTAACTAGTATGTAGTATATAATTCCATTATCGTTTTTACTTCTTTGCAAAAAGAAGAGAACTATTAGTCATGTAAGATGCTTTTCTATTTCTTATATAAAAGGTGTTATCGACTATTTTGTAAAATAAACACACAATTCGATTTCTGTTCATTTACGCAAAGAATAATACATTCTTAAAAAAGGTAATAAATCCCTATAATTTTAATGTTTAATCAAGCACTATCATAACTTAATTTAGTAGTAATTTTATTTATAATATGTGAAGATTTTAAATCTTATATAAAGTAAGATTCTGAAAATCAAATCAATTATCGAATTAATAAAATTAAAAATTTAAAAATTTAAAAGTTCAACCATAATTTAATTGAAGTAAAATTTGATATAATATAATAATATATTTATGTTTATAATTTATATTTTTAAATTTATATTTATCATTTAAATTAATTAATGACTAAAAAACTTATTCGATTCAATCGATTATCAATTTTTTTGGATTTTGACTAGCTTTTTGACAATAGATTTTTATTTTGAACTAGATTGGTCTATTTGCCAACTTATTATGCTTAATTTGATTGAATTGATCGATTCGATCCAATTTTTAAAGCTATGCATATGCTATAAAATCGTTAATAAGTCATTGGTTATGGATGTAATAGGCAAAGAAAAAAGAATGAAAAAATAATTTAATTAAGCTAATTTTAGTGGCAATAATAAAGATACTAATAAAGATTATGATTAAGTACGATTTTAGTTCTTAAAGTATAGGCCGAAAAAAATTTTTTGTTCTTAATCTTTTTTTGCATATAAAATTATCCCTAAAATTTAATTTGATTTTAAAATTGTTCTTTTTACTTAAATCTTAAATTTCATTACCAAATTACTCCAATCAAAAAATTATAAAATAAAAAAAAAAGAAAAAAGAAAAAAGAGAAAAAGAGTCCTGGGGTTGAGAGAGAGAAGCAAAAAGACGGACGGAAGGAAGGGGAGAAGAAGAAGAGGGAAGTGTCATTTCTGCTACTCCTCGTCGCTAGCTAGCCGATCGCTGCTGTTCCTCGCCGTTCACTACTGCTTCTCACATATCGCCACTGCTTCTCGCATGTCGCCACTGCTTCTCGCATGTCGCCACTGCTTCTCGTCTTCATCACTACTTCGGGTCTGCGCCGCTGCTTTGAGAGAGGAATTGATGGAATTTGGAAACAATGTCGATGGAAGGATGAGGGAGGTTCAATCACATGTCCTAGATTTAGAGCAGGAGATACTATTATTGCAAGAAGAATTTTGGAAATACAAGACTTACCATGAATTGAACTACGGGTAAGGAAGAAGAAGAAGAAGAAGAAAGGGGAAGTACTGTTCCTCGCCGTTGTTCCTCGAGTCACTGCTGTTTCTCGCTTGCCGCTGTTGCTTCACGTCCTCGCCACTACTCCTTCCTAGGGTTCTAATTCTACTTCTTATTTGTTGATTTTGTTAATTTCATTGTTGATTTTTCAGCTTCTATTTTTTTTGGTTAATTACATTGTTGATTTGTTGATTTTATTAATTATACTTATTCTAATTTTGATTCTATTGTTGTTGTTGATTTTGATTTTATTCTGATTTCATTGTTCTTCTACTTCTGTTTCATCTATTTCTTTTAATTCTGGATAGAGAAAAAGAAAATAGGAAAAGAAAATAAAAATGCTGAGAGAAAATGTTATTGAAAATTTCTTTTTTTGTTGTTGTTTTTTGGAGTTGAGAGAAATAATGATGATTTTTTTTTCTTTTCTTTTTTTTTGTTATTGTTGCTAGTTAAAATAAATTATTTTTTTTTCTTTATTTCTATTTAATTGTTGTTGTTGATTCTGACAAAAAAAAAAAGAAAAAGAAATACTACTGTAATGGATAAGAGAAAGAAAAATAAAAATTGAGTATTTTAGTGAGAAAGAAGAAAGATATTTTAATCCTAATGATAATTTTAAAATTTAGTTGAATTTTAAATACACTTTTGTATGTAAAAAAATTTTTAAAAATTTGTTTAATTTATATCTTAAAAACCAAAATCATATTTAACTCGATTAAGTATAAGTGACCACTTTAAAAATAAAGGAATGAGTTAGTAATGGTGGTTAATCTTATTATATATAAAAACCTTTTTGACCGCCTTAAACAAATTCCCATAAATTATAAATAAAATTATCATTAAATTTTTGTTAGGACTTGACGAACTAGTTGCTGGAAAAGTTGCGTAATGTCCAAATAATAAGTTGAGGGTCATGTTGTCCTCTTATTTTTTAAAGTCGTGTGTGTTTAGATAAGGATTGGTTCGAGAGTTTATTCTTCAAAAATTTTCTATCAATAATAAAAATTAGTTACCACATATTTGTATATATTTATAATTTTTGTAATAAATTAATCTATCACACAAACAATCAAATTTCTTACAGTGAAATATTAAATAATTTGTAATAGAATAATCAATTATTATTATTATAACAGAATAATACTTTTTTATGAATTTACTAAAATTTAACCACAATAAGTCATTGTTGTTCTTTTATTCGTATTTATATTATAAATATTAATCTAATTTAATTATATTATTTATAAAATTTGAGTATAAATATAAATCACATTTGATTATATTATTTATAAAATTTAGTTATTAATGTCAACCTAATTTGATTTTAAATAATTGTCATAGTATTCTATAAAATTACGGAATATTAGTATCCATATGATGTGTGGTTGAGAAATTTCAAATTTCACGTGGCTTATCAACTAAAGTTAATTCTTAAATTTTAAAAATATATGTTCAGTATTTATAAAAAAAAAAGATTATGTAGCGGAACAAAAATAATTATTTTACTATGATAAGTTTAATTATTTTACTAGGTTAAATTTGATTATTTTAACAGTTAATTATGTTATTATAAAATGTGTAAAGCAAAGTATATAAATAAGGTGAAATATATGGTAAAGATGTTGTTTTAAAGATGTGCTTACGTGGCAAAATCTAAACCACATATTCTAAAATCATACTTTTAACTTAAAACCGTAACTCTTCACAAAGAAAAGCCTCACCCAATGGAAAAAAGTAAATTAGAAGATTTAAGAGAAGAAATAATTAAATTATCAAAACTAATAGATCAAAAATTAATGATTTTAACCAATGTTAATTGTAATGACACTGAATTCTTAAAATCAATACAAAATGATTTTTCTCAAAATCTTTATTTTACTATAAGTTTTATTGAAGGACTTCAAACACCTGAAAAAACTTATTTTTCATATGGAATTTCTAAAAAATGCTACCATGGAAATGATTTCCCACATCTTCATCATACTTTTAACCCACAATTAAATTCTATAGTAGACATGCTTGAAGAAATTTTAGTATCTATAAAATTTCAAAGAAATAAGGAAAAAGAGAATCCCAAAGAAGAAAAATTTCAAAATATAATCAGCATAACAGACTTAAAAGTAAAACCACCATTGAAATTATGAATATTGAAGAAAAATTAGAAGAAGTTACAATGCTTTTTAAACAATTAAAAATGGCTCAAGAAAATAATATTATGGAACATGGTTTTCAAATAGAAGAAGAATTAGTAAATGCTGAAAATATAGAAAATGAAGAACACATTCTAGATTATTCAAGTGACAAAGAACCAGCAATTCCAATACAAGTAAAAAATGAAGCTGGAACATCTAAGGATAATCAATCTCAATTTAAATGGGAAACAGGTTTTGATAATTATGCTTTTAAAAAAGGATTTATAAATAAAGATTCAAAATATACAAAAATACCATCAAAATACGTTCCTAAAATTCAGGAAATGGAAGGAGAAAGAATGCTCGATTTAGACTGCAAAAAGAACGAAAAAGAAATTTTCGAAAACTGGTTGAATTCCTTCTTATTAGAAGCCTTTACTAATCTAAAACTTAGTGAATTGTCTGGAAGAGACATTTAGAATTACATAGGATTTCATACTAAAGGAACTATAAGAGATTATATGACATCAATAGAAAACCAAATAATAGAAGAATTAGAAACAAAAACAACAGCTTATGATAAAATATTATATATAATGATGATTCTATATAAAGAATTTTTTTGAAAAAATATTATAGATCATAGACAAGAAGTCTATAATAAAGAATATCAAGAAGCAAAAAACCATTTAGCTAATATTCAGATATATGATTTATGTAATGTGGAGTCTTATATATGTGAATATAGAATACATTATTACAAATTAAAAGAAGAAGATAAAAATCATTATCTCAGTATGTATATAACAAAACTTCCATATCCTGCTAATGAATTTATAATGGGAAGATTTATAAGAGAAATAAATAGAGGAACAATTGAAAATAATTTTGGTGGAGCAACCTCTGCAATAAGAGAGGAAATAAAAGAACGTTGTATGCAAGAAGCAACTCAAAAAGATTTGCAAATATAATTAGAATTTGCTGTCAGGATAATGAAGAGATACCTCAAAATATGGTCTTAATAAAAATTTTCAAAGAAAAAGAAAATATCAATTTAGAAGAAGAAAATACTATCCAAACTGGAGAAAAAAGAGATATTTTAGGAAAGAAAATAACAATAAAAACAAAAGACAAAGAAATAACTATTACCCGAATAAAAAAGAAAATTGTAAATGTTGGTATTGCCAAGAAGAAGGACACTACGCAAATGAATGCCCAAAAAAGAAGGATAAAAAGGATCTTATTAAACAAATAGAAATTGCTAAGTCTTGTTTCATGGAACCATTAGAAGAATCTGATGATAACTTAGACTATATTTTTGAATATGTCTCAGAAACAGACTCAGAGACTGAGTAATAATGCTACATTTATTACTATAAAAATAACAGAAAAATTTATAAATGCTTTCATAGATTCTGGAGCAACACAATGCTTTGCTAGTTCAAATATAAAACTTGATTGAAAAAAATTAAAGAAACCATTAAGAGTTAGAATAGCTGACAAATCAATACATAAAATTGACCAAAAAGCAGAGATGGTTGAAATTTTTATTCAAAATTATAGGTTCATTGTTCCATCTATATATATGTTAGATTATGGAATGGATTTTATCATAGGAAATAACTTTTTAAAGCTATATCATCCATTCATTCAAGAATTAACATACATAGTTTTAAAAGCTCCACACGATTCTTCAATAAATCAAAAATCAAAACGCATAAAAATACCAACTACTACTATAGATAAGATCTTAAAATTTAAAATATTTTTTATATTAGAAACATGTTATTTAAATCTATACTTTCAGATAAATATTCCAAAAAATAATCTTGAAATAAAGATAGAAGAACTTTTGGATGAAATTTGTGCTGAAAATCCTTTAGATATTAAAAATACAAATAACGAATTAGTAAGCATTAAATTAAAAGATCCCACAAAAGAGATAAATGTTCCAAATAAAATTCCTTATTCCGCAAGAGATAGAGAAGAGTTCTCACTAGAATGTAAAGATCTTTTGGAAAAAGGAATTATAAGATTAAGTAAAAGTCCTCATGCGCCTCCAGCTTTTTACGTTGAAAACAATAATGAAATTAAAAGGGGAAAACGAAGAATGGTAATAAACTATAAGAAAATGAATGAAGCAACTATTGGTGATGCTCATAAACTTCCAAGAAAAGATTCTATTTTAGAAAAAATTAAAGGAGCAACTTGATTTTCATCTCTTGATGCAAAATCAGGATATTGGCAACTTCGTTTAGACGAAGAAACAAAGAAATTAACTGCTTTTACTTGCCCAACAAAAGAATCAACAAGTGTGTTGCTCTATGAATGGAATGTATTACCATTCGGATTAAAACAAGCCCCAGGTATTTATCAAAGATTTATGGAAGAAAATCTAAAGGAGTTAAATGAATTTGTTTTAGTGTACATTGATGATATACTAATTTTTACAAAACAGGATAAAGAAGATCATCTTCAAAAATTGTTAATAGTTTTAGAAAGATGTAAAGAAAAAGGATTAGTTCTTAGCAAAAAGAAAGCAAGAATAGCAAAACAAGAAATAGAGTTTCTTGGATTAATTCTATCCACTCAAGGAAAGCTAAAACTTCAACCAAATGTTCTAGAAAAAGTAAATTTATTTCCTAATAAAATAGAAGATAGAAAATAATTACAAAGATTTTTAGGGTGTATAAATTATATTTCTGATCAAGGATTTTTAAAGAATATAACAGAATACACTAAAAGCTTATTTCCAAAAATAAGTACTAAAAAAGAATGGAAATGGGATGAAAAAGATAGTATGCAAATTCAAAGAATTAAAGAATTATGTGAAAAACTTCCAGAACTTTATATTCCAGAAGAAAATGACTACTTAATAGTAGAAACAGATGCCTCAGACATAACCTGGTCAGGATGTCTAAAAGCTAAGAAAGCTATAAAAAGCTTGGAACAAGAAAAAGAATCACTAGATTCTAAATATCCCCCAAAGGAATTACTTTGCAGGTATATTTCAGGAACTTTTACTCCAATAGAACAGAGATATACCACTCATGAAAAGGAAACTCTGGCAGGAATTAAATCTCTTAAGAAATGGAAAATTGATTTACTACCCAAAGAATTTACATTAAGGACAGATTCAAGTTACCTAACAGGTTTTATACGATATAATTTAAAAGTTGATTATAATCATGGACGATTGGTAAGATGGCAATTATTTTTGTTACAATATCCAATAAAAATTGAATATATTAAGGGTGACAAAAATGTTATTGCAGATACATTAACAAGAGAATGGAGTTCGTCTACAACGCATTAGATCAAGAAATTCAAAAATACGAACAAGAACTCGAAAAATGCAAGCATTGTCAGCAAATAAGGATACAGATCCAATCCCTCAAGAAGGCCATCGAAGCAATGAAATCAACACAACAACCAAAACCATCAGAGTTCAGCCAGCTAAGCGTGGTGGACAAATCAGGTGAAGAAAAAATTCCAGAAAATAAAACAATTGCTGAAATTATCAAAAAATCCACCCAAGATAAAAAATATTATGTAATTTATAATGGCCCAATGAAAGGAGTATATGATGCCTGGGAAAAACCAGCACCATTTACACATCAATCAAGGATAATTCATAAAGGAGGGTTTTTAACACTGGAAGAAGCAAAAGAATCCTTCAGGGAATATGAAGCTCTTCATCCAGAGCAAACCCTAAAAAGAGCAGATAAAGCTCCAATTCAAACCCAGAGAACAGGGATAATAAGAAACATTCCTACAAGGGCTGAAATCAAGGAAAAGAAAAGGGTCTGTAGATCAAATCTCAGAGAAACCCTTAACATAGTCCTGAATTGGACTGAAGAAAAAAGGGCAATCTTGGGATATTATCCTATTGCCAAAGAACAGCTCACAAAGCTGGTTATATTTCTAGATGCTTCCCCATCTGACACCTATCAGTTTTTCCAGTATGGATTAATTGATACAATTTTAATTTTTAATGATTTAAAAATTATTAGTGAGTTTCCTGCAGGATTCGTTGATGCAGTAAAAAGATTTAAAAATATGATTGACAACGTAAATCCAAGGGATATATCCCTAAAATTTACGAATAGTCAACCTATTTTTAATGAAGAAGAAGAATGCTTGGTTCCAGCACATCAAGTAATCTTCATGTCCGTCTTTCCAGGAAATTTTCAACCAATTGATCAAGTTCAAGATTTAACAATCTACAGTCATGAAGGAAGACTAGCCAGCACACTAGCAAGGGTCTTCAAAAGAACTCAAAAGATAACAAGGGAATCTCACACAAGAATCAATTATAAAAGCAAAAATACTTTGCTTGTGTCCAGTAAAATGAATGAAATTGAAGAAAGAGAGATGAGACTCTTAGTGGAATTTGAATCAGCATTCTACAACTTATCTGGACTCTTAGAAAAGCTCCCCGAAGGGATAAAGAGGAATCTCTGCTATTTGATAAAAGACAGAGAAGACCACAAGTGCCAGCTATGTGTCTCAGAGTTATCTGAAGAAAGCAATAATGAAACGGAATCAACCCACATGATAAAGGAAGGAGACAACGCATCTGAAGGCCACATAATAAAAGAGAAGGACAGCACATCTGAAGCATCTCTCAACATTATTGCATAATGACGTAAGCGCTTAGGTCATAGAGCACCAACAATGTAGCTGGTGCAAGATAATAAACAATGACGTAAGCAATGACGTCATAAGAAGGGTAAGGATGTGAATTGTCCATCAGATCCAACCATTATAAATAGGTTGCTTAGGCAATTGTAGAAATCATCAAACCATAGAAAGCAGGAGGCTAAGAGTACTCATATGCTAGGAGAGCAAAGAGGAAGCTGCCGAGGCGATTCTATAGTTTGAAGAAGAATTTCCTTAGGAAAAAACCAATTCTAAACTCCCCCCTGGAGTTAGTATTTACAATCTCCCCTCTGGAGATAAAAACATCTTATGTAAAATATTCTAAATAAAGGAAGTTTTTCTCCAGAAAGGTACGCCTTTAACATAATCTCTTAGTTATGAATTATTTAGAAAGATTAGAATTAACGGAAGAATCTGACTATTATAGATTATCTGCATTATTAGATAATGAAAAACAGGCTGTTCTAAAAACAGAATTAAATCTCAAATCAAATGAAAATTTTAATAAACAAAATCTTTTAAAAGAAGTTTTTAATAGAAAAAATATAATATACTATAGAAAAATTCAACTTGAAGCCCCTATAAAGATAAAATCTGCCAATGGAGAACTTGAAATAGCTTTGATAAATGATGAAGAATTGAGTAAACAGATTGAGAAAATTAAGGATCAACAAAAAAGATCTAAAATTGGATGAATCCATATTAGTACTATACAAGTCTTAATCAAATCTACATATATGAAAGGAATTAATTCACCAATAAGCTTAGCAATCTGTGACAAAAGAATTACCGATGACCCAATAGATCAAATAATTGGAATTGTTCATGGAAACTTGGCAAACGTAAATGTTAAATTCAATGCCCATCTTGGATATGCTATACCTTTGTCAACTGAAAACCTTGGAAGATCTATAAGTTTGGCTTATAAATTTCACAGAAAGAATCTAATGGAACAAGATGATGAACCATTTTCAATTACATATGCAATAAATTATGCTTTAACAAATAGCCATCATAGTATAATATTTAAAAATAGAGAAAGAATTTATGTTGATGAATTATTTCAGAAAATTGTAAAGACAGAAATACCAAAATATAAAGCTATTGAAAACCCAGTTCTTTTACTAAAAGAACCATCAGGAAAATTAGTTTCATCGAATTTTCAAATAAGAGAATCCAAAATTAATAGCCCTTTAAGTTTATCTAAGTTAAAGATTAAAGAAGAAAATTCTGAAATAAAAGAATTAACAAAAAAGGTCGAAAAATTAAATGAAACCCTAAACACTAAGTTATGACAATAAATAAAGAAAAAATATATGTAACCTATCAAGACAAGAAACAAGAGCTCTTTGAAAGAGAAAATCGGTTGAATTATTTACAGTTTTCTGAAATAAATCAAAGAGCATTTAAAGCTCTAAAAATAATCTATGACAAATTGAAAGGAGAAGTTGAAAAGTTAGAAAAAATAATAGAATCTCTAGAAAATAGTGATGAATCGATGATAGAAATTGCAGAAATTCTAAGATAAATAATGAAGTTTACAAAGATTGAAAGACCAGAAAACAAAATAAAAAGAAAAAGGGCGAAAAAATTAAAAAGTAAAATAAAGGAGTATAAAAGAGAATTAAATAATCTTCAGTTCAAAATTAATGACCTTATAATAAAAATGATAGAAATAAGAACAAATATAAACAAGTTGGAGCTAAACTTAAAATATTTATAAATGCCTGGAAAACTATATTATGATTTAAAAGAATTAAAGCTGTTGAAATAAAAAATGGAAAATGAAGTTGAAAAATTAAAAAGATATTTAGAAACAACAGAAAGTGTAGAAATAAAAGAAGTTTTTGAGGATTTGAAAAATTATATTAAAGAAAAAGACAAACAGATAAAAGATTTTATATACAATAATCCATGCAAAAAAGAATATTATAAACTAAAACAAGATTGAAAAACTATAAAAATAAAATCAGAATTAGTAATAGTAAAAATGGTCAATACTTTTGATTATGAAACTACAAATTATAAAGTGCCACCAACCAAATCCATACAAATTATAATAGCAAAATACGAAGAGTTAATAGAAATTTTGAAAAAGAAATTACATTTAAAAAATTTACGAAGAGTTAATAGAAATTACATTTAAAAAATTGGTATCAGAGCCAAGTTAACGATTAAGGGTAACACTTTCTCTTTAAACAACACTTTTAGTGATACGCTTTTAAAATCAATAAATAACCATAAAAGACAAAAATCTTTACAAATGCATCTGTACACTAGATGCCCCTGTAAATAAACAAATACATAGTGTATGATTTTTAGTTTTTATACAATATTTTTGACATGAATGATTGACATTATAAAAATTTGACATCGTTAATTAGTAAATTAAACCTAAATTCTTATAATAAAATTGAATGGTAGAATTATCATTTTAAAATATTGTTTGATTTCACATACTTCATTGATTTTCAATCTAATTTGAATAGAAAAATAGGGGAATTACAGAAATTGCATGATATTATGTGATATTAATCATTTCCTTGGTTTATAGAAATACTTAATATCACATCTACAAAATACAAAGTAATAAAAAAAAGTGTAATATGCTTAAGTTAACATAGTTAAATATATTTCAAAAAAACGAAAGAAAGAAATTGATATAGAATATGTAATTGTTTGAGACACATGTCTAATCCGTGTTTTTTTTTAATAATCAATATCTTTTATTATAATGTATCCCTCTTTTCTTAAATAACAAATCAACTTTTAAAAGCAATCACTTTTCTGACTTGTATTAAAATTCAAATTGTACTGATGAATAGTTGAAAGAAGCAGAGCCCGAAATTTTTATTTGACTTTATGAGAGATAGAGCATATATGATTTTTCTTGAATTTTGTCACAAAATTGTTTGTTTACAAATTTAACCTAATAAGAAAATTAATATAAATTATTATATCCCTAGCCAACTTTTTCATGGATTTTATTTCTGAAAGTCTGAAAAAATCAAATTCTAAGATTTATAACTATAAATGTTATAAGGATGTAGATGTTTATAAGCAGAGATGCTGAAAAAAAAAAATATAAAGGCACAATTATGTTCAACAGATGAAACATAAACACAGTTATTGTATTTGAAAATATTAAATTAGTGTATTTTGTATTCTTGTTATTAGAAAAGACAATAAATATTAATAAGAGATAAAATTTAGTTTTTATTTTTTTATTATTTTTATTAATTTTTCAAAAATATATTTTTATTATAATATTTTTCTTTTTAAATTTTTTGTATGAAAAAAAGAGTAAATTAAATTTTTATAATCTTTTATATTTAATTTATTATTAAATAAAATACAAAAACACTAACTTTTATGTCTCTATTTTGAGTGTTTTATTTTCAATGTGTCTCTCATCCTAAACTCATAACAAAACACAATCTAATATATCTCATAATACCATAAATCTAAATAAAAACCAATAAAAATATAAACATTGAATGTTATATAACTAAGAAAGTTAAATAAAACTTAGCCTACTTGATTATCACTAAAAAAATAAGATGTCTATTCTAATAAAAATTTTATAATTGTTATCATGTAAAAAAAAATTATTTTGATCATTGGATAATAAATTATAAGACTTAATTTTTATATATTATAAAAATATTATCTTTATTTAAGGTGTAGAACTGGAAGCACAAAAAACATATGTTTAATCTTTTTAAATATCATAATTTCTTGTTTAGCTAACTTTTTTACCTCTAAATGCCAACATGATTTTAAATTTGAACTCGCGTTCAACTTAAACAACAAATTGTAGCTTTTACATTTAACCTTTGTGCTCAATTGATAATTTAAAAAATTAATTGAATAATTTATTTTTTTCTATTAATTTTACCATTTAATCTCATTTACAATAAAAAATACCAAAAAATAATTATTAGAGTTCTTGAATTTTTTTTTTCGATGGCTAAGCTTTACAAATATATTTTTTTAATATTATTGTTAGTACTCTTTGTTATGTTTTGATCTTTTATCAATTTTTTATGTTTTTCTTGAATTTTTTTCGATGGCTAAAAATTTTTATGTTTACGATGTATATTGTTATATTTTTTAATAGAATTTTTAGTATTTATTGTTCATAAAAAAATTTTGAATTACTTTTTTATAGAATTTTTTATTTTTTTATTTGACTTTATATATTTTTTAATAAAATTTTTAGTACTCATTGTTGATAACTTGATAAGATATTTTTGGCATTTTTATGGAATAGTTGCAAAAAAAACAATATATAAACATACCCGAACGTAACGATATTTTCCATTCAAGCGCACATATGTTAGCCAAAAAGATTAAAAGAATGACTCAATTGCAGATCCATAGATAGTATCTATACTTATAAAAATATTAATAAATTCTTAAATGCACAGCCGAATAGGTGAGCATTAATTCAAAATTTATAGAAAATATTACATTTTAACCTTATAAAAAAAATTAAAAGTATGTTACTAAAAGAATAGCATTGATGAGAAAAAGAGTAAGACCGCAGAACAGAACGAGGGAGAGAGAGAGACAACAACAGAGAGAAATTGGATAATTTTCTATTAGCTTTGCTACTGAAATCGCGTTAAGTTTCCAATATACATATAAAGAGAAAAGGGCTAATAATATTACTCTGAACAAATTATCCTATCCTTAAAATCCTTAAGAACCACCCTAAATTTTATCTATCATCACATTTACAAAAACTTAAAAAAATCATATAATAAAATAATAAATTAATACCCCAAATTATGATCATAATCATAATAATCTTAAATTGAAATATTAAGGTCAATCCTAGGTTTCTTAACTGATGGCATGGGAACAATAGTGTTACACCTAGGACACTTTGGATTGTTCTTCAAGATCAAAACATAAGACAAGCATCCAGGGCACCCTGCAGCAATTGGTGATGACAGCGTCGATGATGATCCCATCATCATCATCATCATCTTGTTATCATCACTCTCTTCCTCTTGCATCTCCCGAATTGAGGATGAGGATGACGAGTACGATGATGGTGATGATACCGATTTCAAGAATGATGTTCTTTTTCTTAGTATTGGCTCCTTCTCTGCCCTCTCTAGTGCTGATTTCACTTTGTCAAGAGTGCACACACTTTGGTAATTGTTGTTGTTATTTGAGGGTAATGAAATTGAAGATGATGAGACAAGTTTTAGGTCTAGGTTTGTGTCATCAAAGAGGTTCAAAGGAACTTTGGACGATGGTTGTGTTGTTGAAGATGGGAAATTAAGGTCTTGAAGTTTTGGTCCTAATGTTGTTGATTTCACTTGATTTAGCTTTTGTTCATTCACTTGTAGTGAACCTAATGTGTTGTTGCACCTTTGGATATAAACTTTCCCTGACTGAAGTATCACAGAAGGAAAACAAAAATCCATATTAACTAATAATACTCATACAAATACTCATCACATATATGTAGATGATCCAATTAATTTATTGATTATTAAACATTAAGAATATATACTTATATTCTTAAGCTTTTTTTTTTTAAGTGTCTATTCAACGTTTTATTGTAAAAAATTTACTGCTCTTAAAACCTTAATAAATGCCTTTAGAACATACTAGCAAAATCTTTCAATTAAAAAATTCATTGATGAATTCGCGTGGAATCAGTTAAGGAAATTATCAATCAATTAATTAGTACTGTAAGTTACAATGGAAATTAATTGAACGTAGTCAATGGACTTTTCGTTATAAGATTGAAATCAAGAAGAAAACTAAACAAGATTTTAGAATATGAAGAGAATCTGAAAGGGTTTAAAATCGGAATTTATGTGTAATAAATAAGTAAATACAAAGGTACAAAGGAACGAAAAATTGATTAAAAGGCAGGCCTGCTGTTACATTTAAAGCCAAAAGTTGAAAATACACAAATACAATCACTGATCAGATACAATCCACTAATAATCATTAGCCACGAAAAAGAGAAATCTTTTAAAAAAAACACTCAATCAATTCATACGGCAAAACACAAAATAATAAAAAAAAGCGTTTGAAAATAATAATAAAAAATAAAATAAAATATAAAGCTCCAAATTGATAAAATAAAAATTACATTCAACAATAAAATAAAATTTCAATAAATTAAAAATCAAAGAGAATTTCCAAAATTCTCAGGAAACAAAAGTTTTACAGAGAATTAGAACGAAAAAAAAAAGACAAAAGAGAAAAAAGGAAGGAAAAAAATTTTTCCGGGAAAAGAACGGAAAAGAGAAAATTGAAGAGAAAAGGGAACCTGAAGGTCAAGGCGTTTCTCCCAACCGGTGGGAACCTGCAAGTCGAGGTCGAGTTCCTGTGATTCGACGGAGGAGCCACCTAACAGGTCCCGTGTGATCAGAGCCGTTGATTTCTCTGCCTCATTCCCCACCGTCCGATGCTGTTCTCCCATCACCCTTACCAAGGAGCTTACCTCTGCTGCCATTTCTCTCCTCTTTCTCACAATCGCAAGGACAAGTATATGAGATTCTACTTTATAGAGAGAGAAGCTAGAGAGAGAAAGTGAAAGATGAGAGAGTTTGATGTATGTGACTATGTGTTATGTTCCTCCTTCGTGTGTGTGACTGTGAAGGATTTATATATGCCAATAAAGATAGACTGTGCGTTATTATTAATGTTGGTATTAATACTCCATAATTATTTTTATTTTTCATTTTTTTTATTGTGTGTTTAGTAGACTTTGTATTTATAGTGATTTATTACTAACTGATTTTTATGCACAATTCACTACTGTTCATATGTAAAATATAAGAGTTTTATATAGATAAACGGTGAATCTCTTTGTTTGATAATGTTAAGGGTAGATTATTATCATTGGAAAAATAATTACAGAAATTCGTAGAGTGAAAAAAAATTAATTACTGCTGATTTTGTAATTAATATTATGTTTGAGTCTTGTTTCCTTAATTCACTGAGCGGTTAGACTTTGATTTTTCAATTTACAAAGTTTTTCACTCTAAAGAAACATTTTTAATTCTTATCATTAATAATTAATTTTGAAAATAATATTCTAAAATAAAATATTAATAAAATAATTTACCGTTCTATTTTTTATTTTTACTGAAAGTAGGGTTTTTTCAGTATTTTACCAATTTATTTACTTTATACAAGTTTAGTCCATTAATTTTATACCTTTTTACAGACTTTTGCTATAGTCAATAATATATTTTTTTTACTGAAAATTATGTATTAAGATATTATCAAAAGTAATTTTTTAATACTAAATAGTAATTTATTTTCATGTGTATTAGTATTACCCAAAATTCTTCATCACTAAATTACTATTGATTTTACCTTTATATTAATATATATTAATTAATAAGAGTCATCAGGTTAAAAATAAATTTAATTGGACAATATAATAAAAAATACAAAATAATATAATATATTTTATATTTATTACTTTTATTTAGTACCATGGTAAAATTAAAAAAATATTAAAACATAGAAAAGAGGAAATTGAAAGATATGTTATTAAATTAATTTAATTAAATCGAGTTTCAATGGTTTTCGTTATCATAAGGGAGTTTGAATTTTAAATAAATTTCATTAATTTTGATTAATTGTTTCATTTATTGGGGGTATTAATTAATGAGAGGGTGTAGTAGTGGAGGAGTGGGAAGAGAATTCAAGAAAGAGGGTGGCATGTAAGTAAATGCGTGCATTTAATGCAGGGAATAGTGAGTAGACAAATTTTGGTACCTTAATTGGGTAATTTTCAATTTAAACCATTCACTTATCTTCTTTCAATTTTGGGTTGCATAATTATCACAAGAATTAATTAAAGAATGGTCATAATAATGGCATTATAGTTTTGTATTTATTCTGAAAAATTGAAAATTTATTTTATCTTTGTTTTCGATCTTTTAACTTTCAAAGGTTTCAACCTCATTAATGAACATTGGACCCTGTGGGTGCATAACGTTAGATTTGTATTATCAAACCCCCTCATTAAATTTTGGTAGAATACAGTTTTGACACGTACCAGATCTTGAAAGCCAAAGTTGGGCTTAAGGCTCCACCAAATTGTTTGGTCCACTTGTTGCAGTTTCTTTTTTCTTGCTTCTTGTTAAATTCTCACCAAATTTTAGACCAAATGAAATTTTACCTTGGAATGGAAATCATATATGATTTACTATTTTTTATTCGGGGTAAAAACATATGAATCATTCCACGTATACATTCAAGTTTAGTCAATAAATCAGTCATATATATAATATATATTAAAATAAATAAAATACATAGTTTTATAATAAATACATAATAATTAATATAGTGAATACTGAATAACTTTTAATATGCACATTTTTTAAAAACATATTATGCAAATTATTTAAGGATCAAACACAAAGATGACTTTGAACATTTGCAAATAATTATAGTGGTTTAAAAATTAAGATCTAGGAACAAAACTTACTCGTTTTGCGAGTATTAGGTTTACGTGCATCAAAATTTTTATTTTGTCAGCAATGAAAAAAATAATTTTTGCAATAATAAAAATGGAATAAAATAAATAAAAACTGACTTTACTTGAATAATACAAAAAATACTTTATAGAATTTCAAAATGTTTAAACATACAAGGAAAAGAACGTTTACAAAATTTCAAAGGATTTGAAAATAATTAAAAAGAACATAGCTTGACGAAACACAAAAAATTACAGTATTTTACCATTTTAGAGAGATTTATATTCTGGAAGATCGATCCTTGTTTATGGGATTTTTTAAGTAAGGAACTGTTTCATACCATCATTTGTTTATTTTAGGATTTGGAGGTATGCCTTTTTTCTTATGTAATGATTGTAATTGCTATTTTGGATGCGTTGGTCATTCATCAATGTTATTAGACGTGAGACTTCAGTGAGAAGAGAGATCTAGATATGAGGATTTTTATATATAATGTAGTATCCAATATTCAATATATATAAATATGCAACATAAATGTATTTGGTTGGATTTAGCAATCGTATGTGTCTAATTTTAAATTTCTAAAACTTCCACTATTTTTTTATAGTTTGTAGGTGTTATATCGAAAAATAATAATTTCGATCAAGATGTTATTGAATTCTTTGATAAGTCAATGTTCGATAAGTTTAGACTTCGATTATTGTCAAGTGCCAAAATAATATTTCGATCAATTTCTAAATACATGTTCACTTAACTTTTGATTGGAGTCAATTAGGTGTTCCATATGTACTCTCTATTAGTTAGTTGACTTAAGTGTGGAAATCGAAGAGGCAGACTCGACGAATGTCAACAATGTCGAAAAAGAGGTCAGCAGCGCAATTTGTTAGTCGAAAAAGACAAACAAGTTATAAACTTCGAGGTGGAGAATAACTGTATTGGATTCCTTGAAGATGGTCAATCGATGAAGAAGAGGATTCTGATCGATTAGGACTCATCGAAAGTGTGAAGCAATCGAAGAAGTGAAAAATTAGTAAGTGAAGATGGTTAATGGCAGTTACAAATGGCACTCAAAAAGAGCAGGAATGGTTATTCAATGATTGACGCACGTGAAAGTTATCTCTGAATTTGATTGGTCAAAGACTTCCATAAATACGTGAAAGATTGAAGAAACAAATGTTGAAATCTTTTCGGAGAAAACACTCACATTCACTTACATCCCCAGTGACTTTCTGAATCAATCAAGAGTCTTTTTCTTCCTTCCATGTCTTTACTTTTCATTTGAATTTAATCTTCCTTACAATGTCCTTTCCTTTCCTTTAAATTGAGCAACTTTTACCCTTTTCAGTCTTTCCCTTTTAATTTGCCATTTATTTTTTCAAACATTTTTCTTTTTTGTAATTTAATTCCCATTTTATTGAAGCCATTTAAGTTTTATTGTTCATTTCGAATTTCTGTAAAGTTTGGTTCTTTCTTCTTCGTCATTGTCAAAGGCATAGATTTTGATGCAAATAAAACTGGTACCCGTAAAAGAGGAGTTTGTTTCGCTCCCAGACCATTAGAATCGAACCACCATCGAGTTGCTAAAAATCGACAAAATAAATTGGCGTGCTGGTGGGACAGTTTTAAAATTTAATTGTATCAAAATTTGTTGCTTTCAACTGTTGCATTGTACATGCAGTGTTGATATTTGGTGCATGCGATTAAGAAGTGGTAAAATTGTTACCAAGTCTGATGAAGTTAATCGAGATTACCAAGTGGGCTCCTCGTCGAATAATCCAGGATCGATGGCTGAGTTTCGACAATATATTAACGAAAGCCATCATGATTTAGTCAACCTGTTGACTTACTAGATGACTACTATTTTGAATCCTATCCTGGCTGACAATGAGTCAAAATATGATTGACTGGATAAACAAGTCGAGAGAATGGCTCGAATTGTCGATTATGATGAGGAGAATGTATTTAACAATCCTGAAAGGGAAGAAAATATCCCTTATCTCGTTGACGTGATCAAAATGCTGATGAAGTTTTGAATAGACTTCACACACAGTATGGATATCATTACCAGGTGACAAAGATTGTCGAGGACGTCTTCAATGGAATGGGTATCTAGGGGTGGCAACGGGGCGGGTAGGGGCATGTTTTTGCTCTACCCGACCCCGTCCCGCTCAACAAAAACCCGCATCGAACCCGCCCCACTTCTACCCGCGGGTAGTAAAATGTTAACTCTAACCCGCCCCGTCTCTACCCGCCCCAATAATTATTAAATCCAAAAAATAAAATAAAATTTTAAAAATTATATAACCATTATTTACATTCATAACATAAATTAAAGTAAAAATTTAAATATGATACAATATTATTAATCATTTTACTAATTATTTTATATATATTACATATATTATATATTAAATATATATATATATATTTATATATCTATTATATATACCGGAGCGGGTAGGGGCGGGTTTAACCTAAACCCGACCTCGCCCCGCCCCGCCCAAGAACCCGCCCCGCTAAAATCCGCCTCGGTGCAGGTGCAGGTAATTACCGCCCCGAACGGGTAGGGGCGGGGTGGGTACCCGCGAGTTCCGGTAGTGTTGCCACCCGTATGGGTATCAACGTGGGTCTCATGCATCGACCATATTTTGTTTCTGCTTTTCCTTCTGCAGTGCAAATGATAGAAGTGCCAACGGGTGTAAAAAGTCCCAAAATAATTACAAAATTTGCAGGAGAGGCTGGAGAGTCAACTGTCGAGCATATAACTCACTATTTGGTCGAATTAGGAAATTTGGCAGATAATGAAAACATGAGAATGAAGTTTTTTCCTGCTTCATTAACAAAAAATGTTTTCACTTGGTTTTCAAATCTGAGACCCAGTTCGATTTTAACATGGGCACAATTAAAAAATGTTTTTCATGCTCAATTTTATAGAGCAGAATTGAATGTCTCGTTGACAAATTTGCTTGCAATAGAACGAGATGATGGAGAATCGATAGATGACTATATAATTCGATTCAAAAATGGTCGCAATCGATGTTATGTGTCGGTCCCAGAAAGCGAGATCGTCAAAATAGCCATCAAAGGTCTTGGCTTGTATATGTGTCGAAAGTTACTCAATATGCATATTCTCGATTTAGCCTATTTGGCTGAGAGAGTTCGACAAGTTGAAAAAATAAAAGAAGAAAAGAAGAAAGAAAGAGAAATGGTTGAATATGAGTTTGTCGAAAATAATATTCAATGATGATAAGTATTTTTGCTTTTGTCCATCTAGCAAAAAAAAATCATCAAAAATAATATTTTCGACAAGATATTGTTGAATTCTTTGACAAGTCAATGTTCGACAAATTCAAACTTACCAAGTTATAGGTGCATATTGGAACACTTTGGAAGGAGTGGCTACTCTATAAAGGTATGTACAAATATGTCTGTAAAAAGAAGTTCTTGAGAAGCGGTTATTGGCAGTTGTTAGAAATAATGGTGGAAAAAAATCTTTATTCAACTTTGAAACTCTATAAAGTTGATCAAATTTTAGATAAGAAAAAGTTTCTCTGTTCACTTTGAAAATTGTGAAGTTGAAAATTTGGAAAAAAAAAATTCTTGATTATGATATTTTCGAATTATCAAATATGACAACTCTCTGACCATAATGATCCGAGAAGGAAAATGAAAATTACCATGATTTGGGTAATATGTTGTCATAAAAAAATTCGATGAGGTATCGAAAATGAATAGGCTGAAAATATTCAACAAAATATCGACGATCCAAGAGTTCAACAAATAGCCACTTTGCCTCAAGAGTTTGAAAACAAATACTTGGGGCATTTCTTATATCGAAGATAATTTTTCTTCGATAAATTGAAAAAATAAATATTTTATTCTGGGCTCTTCAAGAATGGCATGATATTTCACTAATATTTTGTCATGCACTACGTGAAAATATTTGTGAAAATTTGTACAATATATGAAATTGATCAAACAATTATTTGGGGTCAGTTTCAAATTAGTCAAGCCATCGAAGACCAATTTCGACAAAGAAGAGTAAACTGACACTTAGGCTCAATTTGTTCAGAGTCCACAAGATAATTATTCACCTTCGTTTCGTCGATCCCATGCTATTGGGGTTGGATAGATCAAGAATTGGCAAGAGTTTGGTGAATGAGAAAACGAGAGAATACTGACCGCAATAGGCTCGATGTAGTTATTTTTTTTTATCGAGGCTGTGGAAGAGATACCATTTTTCAAGATCGAATTGGTGGTAACTAAAGTGTTCGAAAGTTGCGTCGTGTTCCTTCTACTTCGGCCAATCAAAGTAAAGCAGTTGAAACTCCATTTCTAGAACTGGATTAACTATGTCGAGAAAAATTTTGAGGAAGAAGGTGAAGAAATGACTGGTACCATCATCGAAAATATTAAATAGTAGTAAGTATTTATACTTTTTTCTTTCTAGTCAAAAAAATAAATACTTAGGGGCATTTGTTATATCGAAAAATAATATTTTTGATCAAGATGTTATTGAATTCTTTGATAAACCAATATTCGACAAGTTTAGACTTCGATCATTGCCAAGTGCCAAAATAATATTTCAATCAATCTCCAAATACATGTTCACTTAACTTTGGATTGGAGTCAATTAGGTACTCCATATGTACTCTACATTAGTCGGTTGACTTAAGTGTGAAAATCGAAGAGGCAGACTTGACGGATGTCAACTATGTCGAAAGAACAGGTTAACAGTGCAATTTGTTAGTTGAAAAAGACAAACAAGTTATAAACTTCAAAGTGGAGAATAACTGTATTGGATTCCTTGAAGATGGTCAATCGATGAAGAAGAGGATTCTGATCGATTAGGAGTCATCGAAAGAGTGAAGCAATAGAAGAAGTGAAAAAGTTAATAAGTGAAGATGGTTAATGGCAGTTACATATGGCACTCAAAGAGAGCAGAAACAATTATTCAAGGATTGACGCACGTGGAAGTTATATCTGAATTTGATTGGTCGAAAACTTCCAAAAATATATAAAAGATCGAAGAAACAAAGGTTGAAATCTTTTCAGAGAAAACACTCACACTCATTTACATCCCCAGCAACTTTCTGAGTCAGTCAAGAGTCTTTTTCTTTGAAGGGTTCCTTCCATATCTTTACTTTTCATTTAAATTCCCTACAACTTTCCTTTCATGCAATTTATCTTCCTTGCAATGTCCTTTCCTTTCCTTTAAATTCAGCAACTTTTACCCTTTCCAGTCTTTCCCTTTTAATTTACCATTTATTTTTTCAAACACTTTTCTTTTCTGTAATTTAATTCCCATTTTATTCAAGCCATCGAATTTCTGCAAAGCTTAGTTCTTTTTTCTTTGTTATTATCAAAGGCATAGATTTAGATGCAAATAAAACTGGTACCGCAAAAGAGGAGTTAGTTTCACTCTCACACCATTAGAATCGAACCACCATCGATTTGCTAAAAATCGATAAAACAGTAAGTTAAAAGAATAAATTAATATAATATATTTAAAAAATTATTATTACAATATGCAATGTTAGAAAATGTCAGTCATTTGAAAACTATAATAATTATTATATTTTATTCTATTCTATAACAAAAATAAGATTTTTTTTTCACGCAAAGGTAAATAAGTTAAATATTTTGGGTTGAATGCCAAATCCATCATTATATCTTCTATATTAATAAAATAAATAACTATTTCTAACCATTAAACATTCAGATGCATGATACTAGATACTAACAAAATTAATTATAAAAAATTAAAATTAATATTGTATTTATAAAAAATTAATTTTATTTGACAAAAATAACTAATCATTGATTTTTTGTTGACTTTATTAAAATGTTAATTAAAATATTTAAATTATTTTTGTCTTATATCTTTTGCCTCTTTTACCTTTATATTTGACACTACTATTGTTAACTTTAATCTCTTCATCTTCGTCTTCGATTAGCTTTCTTTTCAATACTTACTACTATTGTTAACTTTAATCTCTTCATCCTCGTCTTCGATTAGCTTTCTTTTCAATACTTTCGAATTGCTATTGCTTCAAAAATCAACGAATAATTTAAAAAAAATTCTTTTTACAACAAATAAAAATCATGAATTAAGTTAAAAAAAACATACAAGTAAAAAAATATGGTTCGAAGAAATAATTAAATGTAAACATAAAAGAAAAGAGAGTGAATGGAAAATGTTGGAGAGAGAGAGAGAGAATGTTGGAGAGAGAGAGAGAGAGAGAGAGAGAGAGAGAGAGCCAACATAACAGCACGGTGGCTCTCGCAAGCTCGATGGCTTTCTCGACATCAATAGTATCAAAAGAGAACCCTTTTCTCTTGCGCACACTGCCTTGTAACCTCTTTCTCTCTTATCTTGTCGGACCCAACAGCGAACTTCCTCACTGTCGCACCCTCTTTTTTCTTTATCTTCTTTATTCTTCTTCTCTTATTTGGTTGCCTCAGTTTTTATCTTTTTCTCTCTTATCTCTCTCTCCTTCTTTTAGTGTTTCTCTCTTTGGTTTACCTTTGAGCATTGGCAGCATGACGACTCTGTCTTCATCAGCTACGCTTTCTTTTCTCTTCCTCCTTTACAATTTTTCCTTTTTTATTCTTTTCCCTCTTTGTTGCTTTCCTTTTCTCCCTCCTTCCCTCTTAGTCTCTTTATCAGTTTCTTGTGTGCGTGTATTAATGAATTTAGTTCATCTTTATTATTATTTGTTGTTGTATTATTTTCATAGTGGTGTTAGTTTTGGTGGTGGTGGTCTCAGTATAATAGTGGTGATATAAGGTAGTGATGTTCATAATTTTTAAAAAAATAACAAGTGATTTGAAAAGTTGAAAATGATAGAATAGATTGGAATAGTTTGAGTATTTTAATTAATTTTTTAATGGAGTCTACAAAAAATTAATAATTGGTTATTTTTGTTAAATGAAACTAATTTTTTATGGTACAATAATAGTTTTAATTTTTTATAATCAATTTTATCAGCATCGGTCCAAATATTTTATAGTCAGAGATGGTTATTTCTTCATATTAACATAAGCATAACTTAAAAAAAATCTCTAAAAGGTATTAATTAATTGATTAAGAGATTAAGAAATGAAAAGATTTGGTTCATTCATTGCTTAAACTGTATAGAAAATATAAAAATTTATGTTCAAGTTACACTTTCTTTAATTTTGCTTTTTAAATTTCCTTAACAATTGTCTTTAGTTACAAAGTGTGTGTTTATCCTTTGTATCCTGGTATTCTTCCGTGAGTCAATACTTCCTGAGCTACACAAGGATGTAATAAAAAATACAATTATTCGGAACACCCTTGTTAAGAATATATGCAACATCTCAAGGAGTTATTTTGCTATCCTGGCCAGCTAAGCATTATTGTACATCTTTCGGTCTATATCGTGACAAAACTTGAAATGTTGGTGCAATATACAACAACAATGAAAAGTATGAGAATTACTTTATAAAAAATTTGTATATTTAATATTATGAAGTTATAAATAAACAACACTTATATTATACAAGATCCATTAAAAGTCTTAGACACGATCAGAGATATGTAAACCTCGAGTGAACCTTTGATAATGGTTCTTAAAAACTTATGTAACTCTTTTTGTGCCTTTGTATGGTGAATACCACACTACAAAAAAAATCTACGGTTACGATTTTTGATCTATTGTCATAATTTTTTATTGTGGTATATTCTATCGTGGCCATAGATATATGATTACAGTTGTAATGTTCAAATTTCGGCACTTTAAACCACGTTTTTTTATCGCGACCATAAGTTAATCTATGGTCACGCGTAAAAACTGTAATCATTGATTGCTCTATGGTCACCCCTAGTCACGGTTTTTACTGTGACCATAACTTCTATGGTCACCCCACCTTAAAACCGTGACCATAGCCTCTATGGTCATCCCACTTAAAACTGTGACCGTAGCTTTATCTTCACCGTGACTATAGCCTCTATGGTCACCCCACCTTAAAATCGTGACCATAGCCTTATATTACCAAGACCATAGCCTTTATAGTCACCCCACCTTAAAACCGTGACCATAGCTTTATCTATGGTCACGGTTTAGCCTATTTTGTTTTATGAGATTTAATTTTTTTTAAAGCATAATCACATCCCAAAATGATGATAATCACAAAATAAATCTAAAAATAAAAAATGATAATCAACAATTAAGATAAGTTGTGATTAAAGTAGCTAACTAACATATCAATATAGTTGAGTGAATACACTTGTCTCAATCTCAGTTTTATACAGTGATATATACACTAATATTAAGTAGACTCTATTAACAGAATTGTTCCACAAGCGTGAGAGCAATACAATTCAGACTCTATTAGGATAGATTATTTCTGGTGTTGTTATTCTTCATTCTCAATGCTCGAGAACTTTTGTTTCAGCCACTTTACCATATGAAAGCTTAGCACCTGCTTCATTGACCTGCAAAGCAAAGTCACATTAGACATAAACACCTACATTTATTCTTCTTCAACTCAGGAAAGAAAATATATCATCAAAACATATATACATCACACATATACTAGCTAGTACACACTATACAACACACATCCACATCATAGTATGCACAACTCATCACACATATCCTTTTTGTAAAACCCAGTTAATTAATGATTAATTAACCCATAAATTAAAATTTATTCTAGAAAATTAGAAATGTGATTTTTAGGGCTTAATATGATAGAGAAAATTAAAACGAGAATTTTGACACCAATTTTAAAGAAATCGGGCCAAGATTGGGCCGAACGGGTCAAATCGGTCCAACCGGACCCATATTAGGCCCTTGGCCCAACCAAGATCAACCTAAAACCCTTAAATAGCACTCTCTCACCTCTCTTAAACTCCCAAACACGCTGAATATGCAAGGAAAGGGGAAAGAACACCCTTCCAAAGTTCTAACCCTTACTTGATCTTCAAATCACCGTATCTTTTGATTCGGAGCTCCGATTACCGCACCATTTGCGCCCATGCATTCATCGCGTTGAGATCTAGAAAACTCACAACTTTTTGTTCTTGAGGTAAGTCACGATTTCCTCTCTAAAATTCCAGCCTTAATTTCGAATTTTTGGGTGAATAATGTTGAGATTTGTGAGCTTTTGATATTATAGGATCCAAAACGCTTGAAGGAGAGATTTAATCTTGGCTTCTTGATCCTTGAGAGTGGTAAGATTATCAACCCTAGTAGAATTTATTGGTTTATGATGTTTGGGTATTGAGTGGGTATGTTTGAATGTGATATTGTGGTTTAGGTAGTGTATATATGTATGTTGGGGCTTGATTGAAGTCTTGAAAAGCTTGAAAAAAGGGCTTTTGTGTGCTAAAAATCTGTTCTTGGAGGTGTTGAAGCCTTGAGAGCTTGTGAAAAAGTGATTTGGAGGTGTTCCGGGTTGAGCGGAGAATCGGCCAAGGTATGGTTTTGGTTTTCTGTATCTAAAATGTAATGTGGTGTGAAAACTTAGGGTAGAAACCCTAAGATAGGATTTGGAATATTGATGTTGTTGATTGGTTGAGATGAATTGTGTTGTTATGTATGTGATTAGTGGATTTTGGATGTTTTGATGGTATGATGTATGTGAGACATGCATGTTTTGATATATGCTTAATGATTGGTTGAGATTGAATTATGGGTGAAACCATGTTGATGGTGAGGATGATATTGATTGTATGTATTGATGGTTGATGGAATTGGTATTGTTGAAAATTGGGATGAGGAAAGATATATGACATGATATTATGTTTAAAATTGAGTTATTTGATTGAGATTGGTTAAAATGGTAAATCGGTGGATTGTGGATTTAATAAAAATGTTAACATATGAGTTTAGGAGGCTTGAGGTTAATTTTTGATAAGTTTTGGTAGGTTTTGAAAAGGGTTAAAATTGGTTTGTTTTGAAAATGGAATTTTGTGGGTTTGTATGAAAATGTGGTTTTTGGGTCTACTTTAACGGAGCATAACTTGGTCTCCGAATCTTCAATTTGTGTCAAACTTATTTAAAAATAAAATTGGATCCGAGGTGTTTATGCCATTCGAAAAACGGATGGAAAATGATTTGAAACGAAGAAGTTATGCCCGTCGGAAGTTTGGGGTTTGAAAATGTAATTCTGCAGCCTTTCAAACTTAGTAAATTTTTTGGCAAATTGTGCTCCCACGCGCACACGTGGCTGGTGCGCACGCGTCCCTCACAATTTTATTTTCCCCCATGCGTGCGCCTAGCCGACGCGTATGCGGCGCTGTATTGATGCAGGTGCCCAGTAGAAAATCCAGAGAGTTGGGCTGGTACTGTGCCAGTTTTGTACGAGGAGCACAAAATGTACCCACGTGTACGCGTGACTGACGTACATGCGTCACGAGACCTCTTTGCTTCCCATGCGTGCGCATGGGCGACACTCACGCATCACCCTACTTTTTCCTCCTTCTACGCGTGCGCATGGGCGACGCGCACGCGTGACCCCATTTACCAAAAACTGATTTTTGAGTTTTCAAAGCCGAATTTTAGATTTCTAAGCCTCCGTTCTTACCCTTTATGTCCTAAATCCTTATAGTATGCCTAGCGATGTGAAGAAGCTAGGAAATGTGGTAACTTGTGGATGAAGTAAGAGGAGAATTAATGATGAATTATGATTAAAGATAATTTTATGGGGTGTTGATGATGATGATGGAAGTGCTTTATATGCCATGAGCCAAAGGGCTGTAATTGTTAACAAATTGTGGCTGGTTATGGATTGTATTATGAGATGAATGACTGGGTTGTTGCTGAATTATGGCTAAGCTATTATTGAATTATGGCTGAATATGCTTGCATATATGCTTATTGAATGAAATTAAATGTTGCACTTCCACTATCTGAGATACGAGTTTTCCTGAGTGAAAGCAGTGGCTAGCCACCACGTGCTCCAGGTGGAGACTTGATACTCTGCTGACCTTATGTCATAAGTGTGGCCAGACACTGTGAAAGTTTCGGCTGAGCTCGCCCCCGTGGATAAACACTAGTGTGGGTGTTGTGTATATGTATTGATAATTATGATTGAGAATAACTCGAGTTGGGAATGCATGACAGAGGGACAGTCAAATGGTTAGCTACCAGGACTTGTTGGGTTGGCTTCATAACTGACAGATGAGACTCATCAGCCACTAGGATAGGCATACATCATATGCATTATATGTGAATTGTTTGGAGTGCCTAATTGATTGCATATTACTTGCTAATTGTCTAATTACTTCCTATTTGTGCATTTCCTTGTTGATATAATTGTGTTTGAGATAACAAATTACTGATGGCGATTGGGAGGTTCGAAGGATTTAGAAAAGGGGAGTGTTAGTTAGACTGAAGATCTTTAGCCAGTTGCCTATTTCATTTATGGTTTAGTCTGTTTATAAGCTTTGATTATTTGTTGGAAATTCTAGGATTGACTTCGGCTTTCTCAGGACATTACATGTTAGATATATAGGCACTATTACCATACTAAGAACCTCTGATTCTCACCCATGCGGATTTTGTAATTTTCAGATGCAGGACGTGAGGCTCCTAGCTGAGGCATGCTGGAGACTTCTGGATTAGCGAAGATCCTTAGCTCTCGAGACTTATTTTGGTTTTATGTACTTACTTAGATACATATTATCTCCACTATAAACATATATAATGTATTGACTCCTCTTAGAGGTTATTTTGGAGAACAGGTTCCGTAACTTGTCTTTTGGGTTTCCTTGAGGTTCCTTACTTATATATATAAGGTATTGCTATGGTAAATATTAAGGTATTGATAGCATCGGGGATAGGTTCTCCGTCGTCACCAATGATGGGTTCGTTCTGGTCATTGACTTTTATGGCAGAAAAGATCGAGTGTTTTTGGTTATCAGAGAGGTAGTTATCCCACCATCCCTTCAGTTGGCCACTAAACCCTTCAATTTACAAACACATAGAAAGAAGTTAGTGAGAGAAGCTCTGAGAGTTCCCTTGTAAGCTCTCCAGCTCTTCTTCCCTCTTCTTTCTTTTTCAATCATTTAATAAAACTTTCATATTCAGTTCTTTATTTTCGTGATTCCATATTTACATTTCTGCAACTGCATATGTGTGCGGACTACCGCCAACTTCATAACTAACCTGCATATGCGTGCAGACTACCGCCGCATCTAACTTCATATTTACTTTCTTGCTCTTGCATTTATCATATTGCATTCATACTGATGTTTTCTTTTTGTCCTTCTTCCCCTTTCCCTTCTTGATCCGTTCCGGGACATTTTGTATCAGAGCCTGGTTTTGTTCAAGGCTGTTAGTCTAAAATAGAATCCTGGTGGAAAGACTTTAGGGATAACTTTAAAAGGTGATTTTTCCCAAAACTCGGATTCCATTAGGAGGACAGATGAGAACTTGTTTTTTGAAATGTATGTGGATGGCTGTTTTGATTGAGTGTTGATGGGCTGGGTTTGGATTGGTTGAGGTGGTGTTGCTTGGGCAATTGTTTTTCCTTTTGGATCATTGCAAATGGTTTTTTGAGTTGCCATTTGTGAGATAAGTTTGGTAAGGTCTATTTTAGAGATTAAACTAAGATATGAGTATACAATAGTTGTTAATTAAACCTTATATATGATTGAAACCATGCCTGAAATTGTTTTATATTTTGTCATTAATTGAGAAGTAGAAAGGTTTCTACAACAATTCTAACACGAGGTAAAATCTCTAGGCGT
This sequence comes from Arachis stenosperma, assembly GCF_014773155.1. Taxonomy (NCBI): domain Eukaryota; kingdom Viridiplantae; phylum Streptophyta; class Magnoliopsida; order Fabales; family Fabaceae; genus Arachis; species Arachis stenosperma. The sequence continues at coordinate 80,420,776 of NC_080383.1, forward strand.
CAGGATTATTTTCTTCTTCCTCTTCTACTTGGGTGGGTTGTTAAAATATGTTTACCACAATCACTTTGTACCTAGTAACATTATTGTCCAAAGTCATAATAACCCCCAACTTCTTTATCATACTCCTCTACTTTAACTTTTAAACCCTTTTTTGTGTTGAACCCTAACCCAATAGTTATTCATATACTCTTTTATTATGAGATCATACTTAACATCATTGGTGGTTTTAAACCTGGTACATTTCTCACCCTTGTACAATTCGCACACAAGAACCTGACCTTTCTTACATTTAAGAAATCGTCTATTTCTTACAAGCATTTATAAATTCATTAAGGCCATTCCACTACAAAAAAATCTAACTTCAAAGGAGTTTTATAACAGAAGTTTAAAAAAAATCCAACAAATAAAATTAAGGAACCAAGTTTTCTCTTCCATGTTTGACGGGATTTAGTAGCGGCGATTTTAATTTTAATTAGTAGAGTTTCTAAAACCCTCTTCAAATTGAATTCCTAATACCAAAAATCTCTAACGCGCCAAATAAATTCACTAAATTCTCATCCCCCCCCGAACCCTCTCTAAAATATTCTCTTGGCTCGGGCTCATTGCTTAGTACTCAAACTGTCTTTTCTTCTTCGACAATTCTTTTGAATTCACTTGCATTTTTCGAGTTTTTTGCTATCGTTGTTGCTGGCCATTTGCATTGTAGTTACTTGGATTCGCACCGACTACTTCACTGTTCGCGTATTGTCTTCACCCTTCTTTGTTCCTCAGTCATTTTCCAAAGGTATATATGTGTCAAGTGTTCTTGGACTTTTCGATTTTTTACTATTGGCTACATTTTGGTATTTAAGAAGTGTGTGATTTATTGATTCTTTTTGTTGGAAATTAATTTGTCTACGTTTAATCTCGAAATACTATTATGATTGCTACATGATTTGTTCAGTTATTTAATCTTGTGTTCCCCGAACTTAGTTTCTACAGGCTGTATTAGGATATAAAACAAGAAAATAACATTCATTGCTCAACTGTAGAACTAGCTTCTCTGAGTAACTAGCTTGAACGTGTAACTTGTATTAGACTTACAATAACAGATATTGGCCTTGTTGGTATCCATGGATTAATATCTCCAAGGTCATCCTTGTAAGTGAACCTATTTTTGAAGTGTAGAAATCGGTTAGTTCTTTTGCATTATTACTTTAATGAGCATGATTTGATGCACAATTGTTTTTGGAGTTGACTTCGTATATGTGCATAATGTAAAACATAAATAGATTACTAGAAGTGTCTTTTAGATTTAGGCTTGTAGCCTGACAATTGAGTGATCATATGACCTTTTAACAATTTTTAATATTATAATTTAATTTTCTTTTAATATTTACTTGTAAATTTGTGGGGTTTCAAACTCCCACAATATGTTTTAAAAATTTTTCCTTTCAAAATTGCGGGAAATTTTAAAATGCCCCAAATAAAAAAACCGACGCAATTTACAGCAGGCATAAAACCATCTCAATTTGTTTGACTACCGGTAGTTTCTCAAAAAATGAGGTAAACCAATTGCAGGACACCTAACTACAGGAGTTTTTGAAATCACCGCAAATTAGAAAAAAAATTACCGCAATAAAGCATTTTTTGTAGGGTCCATATTTGATTTTGAGTCATTGGTGTCACAATTTTTACATACCTACATTTGGAAAAAGGTTTTGCTTTTTACTTATTTATTGTGTTTTAATAACTAAGTTTTTTAAAACTATGTGTAGGTAACTTTCCACATTACATCAAATAATTTAAACAAGTATCATACAATGTGTAACTACTTTTGTTATTCCTAACCATTCTAATTGTCTTATTCCCCACAACAAAAATTGAACAAATACAAACAATCTCCTTAGCCTTCTACACAAGATTATTTCACTTTTCCAATCATGCAACTCTATCGTCTTGGGTTCAAATCTCTATCCTAAATATGCAATAAAAACATTTTGAAAACTAAATTGGTCATCGAACAAATCTAGCTACTTTTTGTCTATTGATTTAGAGTTTTAAATAACCGAATTATGATAAAATAATATATAAAATTATAAATAAACCTACAAGAACATAAATATATTCTAATGTAAATTTAAAAAAAAAACACATAAATTTAAAGTTCAACATCAACTAAAGTTTTATAATCCCATGCAAGTTGATAGCAAAAATGGTGTTGGTTAGGAATTTCTCTTGTAGAAATAAGAACTTCGTTGTAAGCATAGCTCCAAACCAACAAACAACTCTCACATCAAATTAAAATATGGTTTTGTCACAAGTACAAACCCCAAATAAGAATTAACTGGAGTATTTGAACTCCGGGTCGTCTCACAAGGAAGTGCAATGAAGTGCTCAATTATTGGCTATGAAGATGCAATGGGGTTTGATTTTATATTTTTGGCAAGAAAATAAATGAAAAGAAAGTAAATGAACAATTCACTAATAAAATAAAGGAAAGATACTCTTGGCTAGACATAGGTAATTGAGATCATCATCCTTGTCTACAAACCATATATTGACAATTATGAGGAATCAAGCTCATTAAGTCTACTTCCAAAAGCCTTAAGTATGTAATATTTACTCCTAGGCTTGAAGTAAGTCAAATAGCTTGATCAACATCAACCCATAAGTTCCAACGTATCTACTAATTAGATTAGTAGTGAGTTAGTGTCAATGGATGTCAAATTAATCACCAAGGGCTCTCAAATCACCAATTCAATGAGACCCAATGACTCAAGGTCACTCAATTCTCTTAGCCTAGGTCAAGAGTAAAGAAAACTACTCAAAAAATAGAGAAAATATTTCATCAAATACCTAGTGTGCAATAAAAGTAAACATCATAAAATGCAAAAATTAATGAAACCCATAACTAATACAAGCAAGAGATCAATAATAGCAATTAAGGTAAACATAAAAAGACATAGAAACATGAAACTGCATTAAAGGAAAATTAAAATCAACAAGAGTTCATAACCATAAAAATGGCAAAATAGGAAAATTAACAACAAGAACTAGAAGAACAAAGGTGTAACAACAAGAAATTCAAAGAGAAAACTAAATCAAAACAAGAATTGAAAGATGAATTTGAGAGAATTAAACCTAAACTATCCTAAATTCTAGAGAGAAGGGAGAGCTTCTCTCTCTAGAATTCTAGCCTAAAACATGATAAAAACTAAACTATGATTACTTGGTTCATTCCCCCCTCAATCCTTGGGTTCAATAGCATTAGAAATGAGTTGAATTGGGCCCAAAATGAGCTAGAAATCGCTGGCCAAGAGTTGCTTAAAGTGGACCCACGCTGATCTATCGACGTGTGCGTGTCATGTGCATGTACGCATCCCTAGACGCCAGGAAACTATGGCAAATTTTTATCATTTTGAAGCCCCGGATGTTAGCTTTCCAACACAACTAAAACCGCCTCATTTGGACTTCTGTAGCTTAAGTTATGAACGATTGAGTGCGAAGAGGTCAGGATTGACAACTTTGCGGTTCCTTCATTTCTTCATGAGTTCTCCCACTTTGCATGCTTTTCCTTCATTCCTTCAATCTAATCTTTGCCTTCCAAACCTGAAATCACTTAACAAACATATCAAGGCATCGAATGGAATTAAAGTTAATTAAATTTAGCTATTTTAAGGCCTAAAAAATATGTTTTCACACTTAAGCACAAATTTAGGGAGAATTACAAAACCATGCTATTTCATTGAATAAATTTGAGAAAAGTTGATAAAACCTTCCAAATTAAGCACAAGATAAACCAAAAAGTTGAGGTTTATCACAAGTACATATAAAGGTAGCACAATAGCAGTATTAAATAAATTAATAATTCAATTAACAGCCACAACACTAATTATTACAATTATAGAATTTACAAAAGAAGTAACAAAAATAAGTTAATTCCACAAATAGGTATAATAATAATTAGTTAACAATTAAACATCTTAACTAACAAAACAATAACTTCAAAAAACTCAACAATAGTAAAAGGGAAAAGAGAGGCACAAGAAATATTTGTCTAAAAAAGAGAGAGAAATGGACTAAAGAAAGACCCAAAAAGGGCTAAAGATGGACAAGGAACAAGAATTAAGGCAATGAGTCAACAATAACGAAGACAATGATTGGAATGCAAGATATAAGAAGGGACAACAACTTGAAGGTGGGATGCAAGAAGAGACAACTATACTGATTGGAACCTTGACTGGAGGACAAAACAACAACGTGCGACAAGAGGACACGACAAATGCGATGACCAAAACAATGACAAACTTAATAGGAGAAAAGGCTAAAATTGAAAGAGTGAAAAACCAAGAAATAATATTAGGATTTGTTCATACTTCATTAGATTTTTCTTCTTTTTTCCCTTGAATTTACTTAGTTAAAATTAATTCATTTTAGGTTGGGTTTAACTAACCAATTTTTGGTTGTTTTTTTTATTTTCCCCAAGATAGTTTTGTTTAAGAATCAAACAGACATGTGTTTTGTTCTCGATTCGGTTCAATTTTTAGGCAACCCAAGGGTATCATCTTCAGAAATATCGCTAAGGGAGGTCGTATTTAAAGATTCAATTACAATATTTGATATATCCATATCAACTTCCATGTCTCCTCTATTTAATAAAATAAAATAATAAGTCAAGAAGAAATTAAAGTTAACAAAATGTATTTTTATTGAATAAAACAAGTTTTATTATTTCACTCACCATTAAAATATGAAGGCATAGCATTATCTGTGTGGATATTAAACTTTTAAGACCTTCAATGTCTCCATTAGTAAAGTTAGGATCATCTTCATCTACTATTACTAAAAATTCTATCACAATGCTTTGAATTGGACTATGATTCTTCTTCTTTCAATACGGCCTAGATTGAAAGTATAGATTATAGGTCACATAGACAATATCACTTACTCTTTGATGCTCTAGTCTATTTCTTCTCCTACGAAGGATTTTTTCAAAAAGGTTCTAGTTCTTCTCACATCTAGATGAAGAAGACGCTTGATGAAAAAGACAAATTGTCAATTTTTGCAAATTAGAAGAACTCCTGTAACACCCTACCACACAGAGTCTTACGCTTAAGTCGTAAAACAGAGGTGGTGAGGTATTATGACCTCTAAAATAATATATATATATATATATATATATATATATATATATATGTATATATATATAATAGTTGAAGAAATTTAATAATCGACGAGCCTTGAAGGAAGGTTTAAGCAAAACGTGAAAGATAAAAGCACAAGTCTCGAGATAGTGTTTACTTGCGTATAATGAAAGGTATATATATATATATATATATATATATATATATATATATATAAGAGCCGAGTGTCAAGGATATAAGTATTCAAACTCCAGACTCAACATGCGAAGCTAAGGGCCGGAGGATATATATATATATATATATATATAACCCAGTCAACCCAAAATACATTGATATACACTTAGTTCTCCATCCAAAAGACTCTAAAGGATCAGATTCATAATATATAAAAATATACATGGAGAATTGTCTAGACATATATACACATAGCAAAATATCAAAACTACCACCCTACTTCGCTTGCTCAGAACTCCAGACGCTTGGCGAGGTGCCTCTCGACCTGCATCTGAAAATCACAAATATATATATGGAATGAGAATCGGAGGTTCTCAACATGGTAATGGTGCCCACATATATAATATATAAGCTCCCAAGAAAGTCGGAGGCGATCCTAGAACTCCGACACTCAGATATAAAGCTTAGAGTTAAAGTTTAAAACCATCATACAAGGTGAGTTATCTGAGGTTCCTAAGTCTAACTCAATTCTACTTATTCTCTTAGCTTCTCGCCTTCCTCTAATCCTCCAAAACTATGGTGCACAGACAAGCAATACAGTCCAAGAAAACACAGGTAGGATACAGATACAGTAGGTAGCAAATATAGCAAGTAAGCATAATAATCACATAGGCAAGCCCAATTAATGCAGAATCAAATAAAACACACATACGCATATGATGTATGCATGCCCTATGGCTAATGAGTCTCATCTATCGGTTATATAGCCAACCCGACATATCTAGTAGCTAACCCGGGCATCATTCTCTTGAAAACTAGTGAGCGGTACAGTACCATGATCCTCACCTAGTGAGTGATAAATCACCTCGATTCCTACCATCTTCGAGCAGTAAACCACCTTGATCCCGACAAATGTTTTCAATTGGAAAATAGCACACATGTGGGCGGTAAATAACCACGATCTGGTGGAACATCTCAAACATAAATAAAATTAATATCAATACAATTCATTCATAAATCATAATTAAATCAAATCTTATGATTCTTCATTTTCATAGCCAACCTCCTCCTTCTCAAACCGTCTAACTATCATCATCACTTTCTTAAGCCTTTACTCAGAGCAAGTGGACCACGCCACTGCATCTTACCTGGAGCCTCAATTTAATCAATGCCAATCTCACTTATTCATCAATCATATCTCATCAATAATTTATCATTCTCAATCAATCAACATAGTTTTAGTTCTCATTCACGTCATATTTCACTTTATTTATACTCCGTAATTCAAATTCTGTTCTTTTCAATCCTCCTCTACAGGCTCACTATCCTTCCTAAGCTCAAAACTAGGTATCGAACCCTAATGGGTAATTAAAAGAGGTTGGAAAATTAGAAAATTGATAAGACTTCAACAAATCACTTATGCTGCCGAAACAAAGTTTCAGGTACGCGACATGGTGTCTGCGTACGTGAGCTTCTAGAAATCAATGGTCCATGTACGCAGAACATCCTCCGCGTACGCGAGATGTTTGGGAAGTGTCCTCTGTCCGTGTTGCGTTTGATGGTCCACGTACGCATGCCTCATTTTTTTTCCAGAAATAGAAAATTTGCAGATTTCACTTTTCGCACACCAAACTTCAAACACACATAACTCTTTCGTTTTAAAATATTTTTCCTCCATTGTTCGAACGGCGTAAACTTAACGGACCCAATTTTCTTTTGTAAACAAGTTTGAAAAAAATTGAGGGTTTGAAAATTGAGTTATGGCTCCCCGAAATTCGGCCAAAAATGAGTTTTTTACTAAATTTTGTAAACAATTTTCTTTCTTGGCTTTCTTTTTTGTAGTTTCTTTTTTGGCTTTCTTCAATCTATCCGAAAAATTTAAGGGCTTTAGCAGAATATTTTAGATTTTCACAACAACAAAATAGCTTATCTTTTGGAGAAGGTATTTAAATTTTTTGCCTTGCCTATTCTTTAAGCAAACAAAACAAAATAGGTACTACCTTGCCTCTTCTCACATTGGTATTTATTATTTATTGCTATTTCCACTTTGCACATTGGTAGATGACAACACCAAGCTGGTCTATTATTACACTTGAAGGAAACAGAGATCACAACTTCTTATTTTATGGACTTTTCTTTATGGCAATAATAGTTCACTTGATTAGAGATTTTTCTCAATTTTCCTATAATAATATAAAATTCAGGATAAAACAGAAATGTAAGATAGTTTTCTATGTTGTATATTGATATTTGTTGCTAATTTATTTTTCTTCTTTGAAAAGTTAAATAAATAGGTACTGCCTTGCATCTTCTTTAAGTAAACAAAACAACATAGGTAATTAAATGCTAGCTTTGAATATAGTAGAGAGAGAGAGAGAGAGAGAGAGAGAGAGAGAGAGAGAGAGAGAGAGGTTCTAATAAGTTGATAATAAGGTAGATTAAAATAATGTATGTGATGCGCACACACACACATATCAATTAAATAATATTAGCTGAATACTTTCTTTACTCTAAAGCAAAGGAATATGGTAAAAATATATGGTTGGTTCTGAAATTAGTTTGTGAATTTCACATAATTAAACTGACTCAAATTTAATTCTTTAATTCAATCACAACTTGATCGATCAATAACTTACGTGGTAAGTAGCCTATCTACTTATTAGTTCCTCCCTTAAACACTACAAATTGATCATACATAAGTTATATATAACAAAAGGAATCGATAAAGTCATAACTAGTTAATGATTAATACAATAATACAGGCACACATATTTAATTTCTCACAATCTCTCATTATACAATGATGATCAATATAGAAGCCAGCCACATATGACATCATTGGTATTAAATGATATTACAGTCCTCAGTGGAGACATACATATTGATTAGAAGTGCAAGAAAAGAAAAGAAAGAGTGGAGCCAGTTTAAGTCATTGCTTCTTTTCCCAATTTTTCTATAATAATAGTTCACTTGTTTTATGGACTTTTTTCCAGTTTTCTAAGTGTTTATGACCTTTTTCTTTTATTTTGTGATGGGACAGATTTGACAAGATTATCAATAAGGAAATTCATTCTACTATGGTTTATGAGGATGATAAGGTACTCTTTGAGCCTTTAATCAAAGAGTGAAATCTGATAGTGCTGCAAATGAATGCAGATAGAGGTGAAAAGAGTGAAATAAAGATTTAAAGATGTATTGGAATTTTGTCTTTTGATCTCTGTTGTTTTTTCTCTGACTCTTCTATATGGATTTTAAAATCTTATTAACATCTATATACACGTTTTACTTTATATTTTTTTGACCAGGTAGACATCTAAATTAGTTCGGTGTACATTCAATGTTAAAATATATAGGTTGTTATGATAGGATCTTTAAATTGGTTAAAAGAAACTAGTTTTACTTTTACTTGCAAGATTGCCCGTTATATATAAGCTTCTTAATTGTGCACTGGGAAATAAAGTTTCATGTGTCTCTGGGGAATGCAAGTAATATATATATTGGTTGGGCTGGGTGTGTTGTTGTGTAGTAGGCTTAAAGTGAGAATTGAAATTAATATGTATAGAGGGTTTACCTAGCTAGGTTGTTACACACTCAAAATTCAAAATGATGTTATCTTATCATGATTACGAAATTCAAAATGACTGATGAGCGGTTACGATTTTGTTTATCTGATCTCAGCTATATCTATCATATTCTTTTTTAAGTTTTTGTTTATCTCTATCCTATTCAAAAAGGTTGTTACTATTTCTGTTGACTTGGAATCTTATATCCATATTACTAAGTTTTAGAAATCATTATCATTTAACTATCCTTCCTTGTTTTACTCACTTTTTTATCTAACCCTGACACATCGTTCCAAATATCTTTATAGTAAAATTCTTAATCTTTTTTCAAAAGCGGGAAAAAGATTAATCAATCTTCTCATTTTTTTCAATGTCAAAGATGACTACATTATTTTGGTAACTCATAAGAAAAAGTTTATACTCATGTAGAATGTTCCTTACTTAACAAGTTTCACAGGTACAAATACAATTTATGTTCTAATACTTTAAATTTATGCCATAGGGATGTTTGTTGAAGGCTTAAACTAACTTAAACTAAATGCCGCCCTGAATTCTTTGGTTAAACTAAGTGCTTTCAGAAAAATTTAAGAGTTGAATACTGTGTGGATTAAGAAAGAATAGTGATAGAATGACCTTCTTTCTTTTGCTAAAACTAAAAGATGAAACTTGTATTATGAATAAATTACATATACCGATTAATGAGCTCATGCAACTTACTTTTTATTATCGACAATAATGGTGCTGTGTAAAGCTCCTTTACAATCAGGAAAGACTTGGCCACTTAGAGCTAGAGAGTGAGTGGAGAACATCACTTCATTTTTCGTAATATATTTTTGGACCACACGCACTACAAGAAAAAAAAATTTTTAGCGACAAATTTTTAGCGGTAATAATATTATTGACGTAAATTCTCTTCTCAAACCCATTTTTTAGTGGCAATTATATATTTGCTATTAATACTATAGATTATAATGGCTATTTCAACTATTGCCACTAAAAAAAGCTAAAATTATAAAAATAAAAAACCTAAATCGTAAAACGTAAAATCAACACTCCGTGCCTCGCCACTCTTTCTCACACAAACAACTCTTTCAGTGCCTTATTCTCTCTGAGAAATGATAACCATGCACCAATCTTCTTCTCGCTCTCGCTCTCGCTCTCACATCTCTATCATTTCATATTCTTCATCGATCAAATCTCTTTCCAGTTTTTATCTCAATCTTAATCGTGCTCTGATTACTTTTCTCGGACAAGCCTGTGTTGATTTCAATTGAAATCTCAATCGCGCTCTAGTAATTAGGTATATGTTCCTTAATTCTCTCTCAATTCTGATTATTGTGCTCCCAATTTGTGTTCTATTGCATCCTATTCCCATATCTCTTATCAATTTTTAAATTTATGTGAGTTAACTTTTCTCCCACATTAGATTCTACTATTCTTAGTTTCGATCCCTATCACATGCACTTATTACAGGTTGAACTCATGGCCAAGAGGCGGTGCAGGAAGAAGCTTAGGTTGTACATGCTTAGGTCTGTTGTGCCAAAGATTAGCAAGGTTTGTGATTTGTGAAGCCTTTTGATATTTGGACTATTGAGTGAGAACAATAGTTATAATTGTTGATTTGATGAAGTGTTATATCAATTAGCTGATGTTGATGCCTTGGTGTCTTGTTGAATTACTGGTCACATGTTCATGACAAGTTCTAGCTCAGATTATGCTGTTAATTTCTTTTGATGTGCTAAGGATTTAGGGATTACATTCTAATGTATTTCGTTGTTCAAAGATGGATAGGGCTTCGATACTTGGGGATGCAATCGACTACTTGAGGGAGTTACTGCAGCGAATTAATGATCTTCACAATGAACGGGAGTCAACTCCACCTGGCTCTTCGCTGCAATTTTCCACCACAAGTCTTCAACCTTTGACACCCACACCGCAAACCCTCCGTGTCGGGTGAAGGAGGAACTGTATCCTGGTGTCTTGCCAACCCTCAAAAACCAACCTGCAAAGGTAAATCTTTTATCACCTCGTTGCAAGATACTTGGTGGACAGTATAGCTTGTTGATTGCAGAATTGTTACAATTGAAACTGCGTTTATCTGGAGCTCATAGGGACCAAAAGTTGCTCATGGATGTAAATTTTGTGATGATTTAGAGCATGGAACTTGAATGAATATTATTTTTTCTACATGAATTGCATCTTGTAGTGACCCACCTGCCAAAAATATTGAATTGATAAATTTGCATAAACATGTCATTTCAAAATTTCTGCTAATGTGTTATACATATGAATTGTAATATAAAATTTCACATGCCTAGCTGCAATAAGTGTTTCTAAATGTTGTGATGTATTTCCTAAAAGTGTTGTTGTACTATCTATGAATGCATGATTTAAAGAGTTAGTGTAATTTGATGATGCATGATTTAAATCATTATCACCCTCTAAACTACATGCGGGAGTACTAGTTGCAACATGAGAATTGTAAGTAGGTGACAATGATTGTGTATGGATAGTGGCTTGATCAAAGAGCCTGAAATTATTCGAACTAATAGCATGATGGTGATTTATTAAAATTCATTTTGACATTATATAAGTTCTTATAGAAAATTTACTGTATATTATATAAGTTCTTAAAATTCTGCATGGGTTTGTCCTTTTGGCAATTTATCAGTATGAATATTGTAGATTTTGCCAATTTGTGTACATTATTTTTAATTTGAATTGATGATGATTATGTTGATGATGATGTTGAAGCTTGTCAACTATGTACCAGAAGAGCGTATGCCAGATGGTTAGTTAAATTGAATTCTTCTCTTGAAAGGTTAGCTCATGAGGCATGCACTGATTTTGAATTCTTCTCTCAAGAAAGATGTATTGCTTAAGCATGGCCTAACATTAATTAAGTTATTTTTGTGTCTTTCTAAGAACCCCAAACATAGGATTTCTCCAATTATATCACTTTCCAAGTCCGTAGTTACTAGTTATAGCATTTGATGATGTTAGTGTGGAAAACCCTGACTTTAGATCTATTTAAGGTAAAAACTGTCAGAACTTTACTTCCTATGAAATTTATTTTTCTTACCTGTAGAAGTTTGAATATTTCCTTTTTAGTTTAAGGTTAAAGCCTTAGCAGAAGCTGGTGTAGTTCCCAGCAAATTGTATTCAAAGGATAATTCTGGTTCTGGTAGATCGAACATCAAAGATAACAGACCCCTGCTCTTTTCAGCCTTTGGTTTATGATTTTCAACCAAAACACCCTGAAAATCCATATGCTGCACTAGCAGTTCTATCTGGTAGATTAGTGCCAGGTCAGATTTTTACAACTTTATATTTGATTGTGTTTTTATTCCATCACATGTTAATGCTATCATACAAGATTGTGATCAGTGTTGAACATAAACTGTCACAATGTAAAGAGTCTTATCCATACTCTTAGGATCTGTCTTGGTGAGGAAGCTGAAAAAATTGCCAAGAAACAAATGCTGGTTGGTTGGATATTCAAAAGAAGATGCTGAAAAAGTAGCAACTGAATTCAATAAAACATGGAAAACAAGTTTGAGAGTTGGTGTTAATGATTGCCGTCACTATACCAATGGTAGCACTACATATCTTTCTAGAAGTAGTTCATTTAGATGAGTTAAACATCATTATTTAATCTTGTCTTATTTTTTTTCTATTAAGGTGAAAGAACGTATAAGAAATATTTGTTGAATTGATTTTATGTAGAGTTGAATAATTAATTTGACCATGAAGTATATAATATTTTGGTAGGTTTAGTGACGCAACTGACCTAGGAAAAATATGTGCTAAAATGTTTGAAGAACATCGTCACTTAAATTGGCACGGTTAAGGAGGTGCATCAGTTGGGCTTCAGTGTATTAATTAGCATGTGCTTTGAACATTGAAAACTCAAAAGTATGAAAGGAATGAAGCTGATGGCGCTTGCCATAATTAATATCTTGGGAATGTCACTAATTAAGTTCAGTCAACGAGAAGCAATAATGGTTATAAGCAATGGCTCTGAAAGAGAAGCAATGGCTCTAAGCTTAGACAACATTTACTATAATACCAACACCGACACCAGCTTAAACAACTCTTGGCTACAGCAATGATGGTTCTACTAACATTCTACCATTTGTTGAAGTAGAAGAAGAAACAACAAAAGAACCTCATCATGATCAAATTCATCAAGAACAAGAGAATAAAAATTGCTTCATCAAAAACTAGGTTAATGGAAATAATAATAATAATAATGGAATGGTGGAAGTGGGAATTTGAAGACAGTCCTGGTTGTTCATCTACTTCTCAATCATCATCATTAGATCTCAGCAGGTTCTTCTTCTTCAAATTCTTGCAAGGCCATGGTGACAGTTGTAGGTTTGTAGTATTTTTTGTTGCGTAGATTTGTAACATGATTTATTACTTTTCAAGAGAAATTTGTGTAACAATATTTTGAGTTTAATGAAATATCGCATTTTGTAGTAATTAATTTCAATATATTTATATTATCCATAATAACTATTATTGGAAAAAAAGATAGTTCGTTGTTTCTAAGAAAATGAGTATAATATAACTAAAAAAGGTCTTAAGATTTTAGCGGCAATAGTAATGACAACTAAAAGTGAATAGCATTACAATTTTAAAATTATTTTTAGTGGCTATATAAATTGCCGATAAAATGGGTTTTAGCGGCAATAGTAATGACCACTAAAAGTGAATAATATCGCAATCTTAGAATTACTTTTGGTGGCCATATAAATTGCCAACAAAATGGCCGCCAAAAGTAATATACTTTTTGCAGCCATTAAACCGGTCTTTACCGGTAAATGTTATAATTGCCGCTAAAACCTTTTAGCGACAAAGCATAAGATACCTAATGTCTAATTGCCGATAAATGTATTAACGGCTATTTTTATTGCCACTAAAAGTAAAATAAATGGCCGCTAAAAATTATTTTTTTGTAGTGATGTTATATGCATTGCTCTTTTATTTCATTAAAACAATATTACTTATTATGGTTGGTTGATCCACTTTTCAAAATTTCTGTTTGGACAAATAAAAGTTATATAGGAGAGTATATTTTTATCTGAATTTTTTTTTTACTTTTGAAAAGCTAATTTAAGGTAGCATAATCATTTCTTTGAATGAATGAATGTGACAAAGCAAACACTACTCTCTTATGCACATATATGTAATTCTATATATATATGCAAATAAAAAGCACAAACACCCAATAGTTTTGTAGTTAGCTTTAGCCCCATAGAATCATGGAGCATGAGTTGTCAATTGATATATGAAATTATTACGAGATGTCAATTGATTCAATTTTCTATCTTTTTTTATTGTGCTCATAATTATATTTTTGTTGTAGGGATTGGATCAAGAGAGTAAGATTCCATCACCAAATGAGTTAGGAAGTAGATCTTCTGGAGCGACCAACAAGGAAGCATAGTCTTGCATGATAAAGATTTTATGTATTAAGGATCATATATACGTGTGTGTGTGTGTGTGTGTGTGTGTGTGTGTGTGTGTGTGTGTGTGTGTGTGTGTGTTAAGACGAATTATTGAAAAATGTTATCTTTGATACTTTATTTTTGGATTATAACTTTTCATTTTCGGAGACTATGTATGAATAAAAAATCTTATTATGATGATTGATTTAACGCTATGCCTTTTGGTTGTTGTGAGATTTTAAAGTTTGTGTTCCAAAAATGTCACTTCTAAAAGATAGTTTCAATCTCATTTTGAAAAGCATAAAATTACCATCATACATAGGTAAAAATGGCGGTTAGAAACGACCATTTTAAATGAAAACAATGCCATTTTAAACGAAAGCGATGCCATTATATCCTGGTAAAAAAGGCGGTTAGAAAGTGCCATTTTAAACAAAAATATGCCATTAAACCCAGGTAAAAAAGGCGGTTAGAAAGCGCCATTTTAAATGAAAATGACGCCATTATATCCTAGTAAAAACGGTGGTTAGCAACTGCCATTTTAAACGACAATATGTCATTCAACCCAGGTAAAAACGGCGGTTAGAAGCTGCTATTTTAAATGAAAATGATGCCATTATAACCTGGTAAAAAACGGCAATTAGCAACCGCCATTTTAAATGAAAATATGACATTAAATCCAGTTAAAAATGGCGGTTTGAAACCGTTATTTTAAATAACAACAAACCACCGTTTTATTTGGTTGCCATTTTAGCCGTAAAAAAACCAACGTATTATCCACTCGTAATTGTGACAGTTTTCTAAAAACCGACGTAATAACTAGAATGGTGCCCAGAATACCGGCATTTCTTAGAGGTGCCGTTTTTGGTAATAATGGTGGTTCAAATTGCCGTAATTTCTAAAAAACCGCAATTTATCCTATTTTTTAGGGGGATTTCAATTTCTAACATTGTGTTGATAGAAATTTTTGCTCTATGCATACCTTCATCTATGTATCCCCAAAAAATGTTTCTCATCATTATCAACAATCATTAACAACTTAATTTGAGGACTAACAATTTTCACAAACTTTCCAAAACTTGCTATCTAACATATTTGAACTAACAATCTTCCCATTAGCACTTTTTGACAAATTATGACAAGTAAAGATTTGTCCACCATCATTGCTTGCAAATCTTCCTTGTGGTTATATATATATTTTTTTGAAGTAATGAAAACAATTGCAAAAGGTATGGCTCTTGGTCGAAAAATTTATTTTAACGTTTTTTTTTCTACGCAAGATAAGATCATATGGTTGTAAATAAATATATTCACTTTTGAAGTGTGGGAGGTAAGGTTAGCTATGTGAGGCATGCTTCCTATATCTTTCAAAATACGATTATTGCAATAAGTAACACAACGATACCAAAAGATATTTGAATACTGTTATGAATGAGTTTCTAGCTAATACATGACTAACATCATTATTAGTGACCACACGCATAATGGTATTAGGCCCAACCTACTTAATGACATCAGCAAACAAGTTAACTAGGGTGTCACCATTTTAATCAAATCAGAAGCATCAACAGATTTAACAAAAGACATACTAGAAGAACAATAACCTATAAAGTTAGTTAAAATTTATTGCCTTCGATCAGTCTAACTATCTATTATTAGAATACAACAAGTCGTTTCCATGAGCTCCTATAGCTTTCAACAAACAATTAACACTTTTTCTTAAGATAAGCTATTAAATAAACTCTCAATTCATCATATGATGGTCCTTCGAAATCAGGTCCAATTGGAGCAATACTATCTAAGACATGTTAAAAGTAAGGTGAATGGATTGCATTAAATGAAATACATGCATTGACCATTCATTTTGCAAGTCCCAACTTAATCTTGTGTATAACCTGTTTATTAGCCAACACACTTTTCATGGTTGGCTGAGATCCTAGAGAAGTCATTTCCTTGAAATAACTGCCAATCTAGGAAGCAACAACAATTCTTCTCTTTCCTTTGTCTCCTGTTCATGCAAGATGAAGAGGAGGTAATGCAAGGTAAGGTACATTGGACTCCTCTTGTTATTGTGTTTTTGTTTATCATAATTTCTAGCAAACATTTTTTTCATCTTTTTTTTATTGTGGTCCAAAAATCTTTTGAATTGAAGTTAAACTTCTTTTATCACTTTGTTACATACTTTAATTGTCTAGGAATTTTTGCAAGGTGCATCTTCATTATATATATCCCCCTCCATTAAGTATTCAAACAAAATATGCATGTGTACTGTGTCTTGTGATCTTTACCATACTTCACATTATAATATTACTAAGTTTATTCAATTTTTTTCATGAAAGAAACCTGTTGTGGATTCCTAGCCTGCACTATCTTCTGATGGTTGATCATTGTTTGCATCCATCTTCAAAATAATACAAGAATCAGCCATAAAGAAAAACTCAAAATTCAAAAACATCACAACATCATATTACTAATCTTATTTTATCAACATTCAACAACAAACAATCAATACTCGTATTACTAATATTTATTTTATTTTAGCATATAATTTAAAAAGAGCAACATAAATTAAATCATAAAAAACCTGAAAAATAAGAAATGTTGTGAAACGCAACTCAAAAGAAAGCACAATGAGAGTCAGTGAAATGCTTATTGTAGAGGTGAGCGACATTGACATGAGTGATCACGAGCAAAGACAGTAGAGGGGAGCAGCGATAGCAGCGATTTGGTGGAACAAAGATGACGACCACATTGCGAAGCGCCAATGCGAGCAAGGTGAGCAACACCGGCAATGACGACGGTTTTTGGGTGAGTGGTCTGCCAAAGCTAGGTGTTTCTAGCGTTTCTATGGCTGCAGAGGTTGAGCTTTGGATGGGTATGAGTGGATTGTGGGTAATCAATTCTAAAATTAGTTTGTTTTCTTTTTTAAAACAATCTCGCTTGGCTTAAAAAATTAAGGGCAAACTACCAAAAATATACTTGAATAATTTTATGGCTGATAAAAATGCACCCAAAATTTATTATCGACAAAAACAACACAACTTTTGTATTTGAACAACCGCTTATGCATTTGATCCAAAATTTTATAAAAATATTTAGATACTTGTTTAAAAAATATACAAAAAAGGAGATAAAAACTTGAACCTCTATATTTTTATTTTTATTTTAAAAGTATTATTGGTTGTTGGCAAAACAAATTACCAAAATTATATACTTTGCGAAAAATCACCAAATATTAAGGATAAAAATATCTCATTTTTCTAATCATGTTTGTAAAAAATCGTATCAAAATTTAATCTCTAAAGCATTTTTTGAGAATACGTATTTAATGTTGGGCATTGTTGTTGCGTTTTAAAATTATTTTAGGGCATTTTTGTCGATAACAAAATTTGAGTGCATTTTTGTTAGCGACAAAATTATTTAGGTCCATTTTTGGTGGTTTACCCTAAAACTAAAAAAAAGTTCCACTCTGGAAAACTGCTGCTGATTCACCCATTAACCACTGGTTTATCTATTTTTTTCAGTCGTTCACTACTAACAGCTTTTATTTAATCGATTGGAGGGATGGTTTTTTATTAACTCGGTCGAATTGGTCGATCCTATTCAATTTTTAGAACTATGATTATATTAGATACATACCTAAATCTAGAAATATTTACAGAACTCTTTCAATGGCGTCGACAATCACAATAACACCAACAACAACAGTCCCAACAACATTAACGCTTCCAAAAATCTACAGTCAAAGCGTTGTATTTTTATAACTAAACAAAAAGTGCACAAAGATAAGGATACTCAAAATGATAGGAAAAATTTCAATAAAAAAACTAAACCGATTTAATGGAAGATAAACTCACCTCGAGTAAAATGATAGTCTCTGAATGTTAAATGAAGATATAATAAAAGAGAATTTAGTGACAAAATTTTCAATTAAAGAGACTGAGTGTGGATTAAAGTGATAAAGAGAATTTTGAAAGTTGGAGGATGGGAGAAATACTACAAGGAATTTGGCTATTTGTGGCAGTTTTTATGCCAATCAGTGGCAGTTTATAACCCCTACCAAATGGTTTTTGGAAGTTTCTAAAACTCCCAAAATTTGAGGTGCCACGAGCTCTTTTGTGGAGGTTTTTAAAAACCCCCCACGATCTATTTAGTGGGGGGGGGGGGGTTTATGTGTGTTTAATGGAGGTTTTATATTGGACTTTTGTGGAGATTTCAAATACTTTTGTGGCAATTTAAAGCCCCATAAATTGATTTTCCATTTAAACAAAAATAATTTTTTTGTGGGATTTTCAAACCTCCACAAATCCTATCATTATTTATTTATTTTTAATTTCTAAACATTCATTAATCTTATCTCATTTACAAACTACTCAAATTAGAAATTTATTTTTTAATATGAAAATGTAAAACTAAATCTGTTATAATACAATTTCTCAATATAAGACATAACTCTCTATATATAAAAAATTCTCAATGTCAATAGTTCCAAACATAATTGTATATGGTATTGTTCTACATAACTATTACTATTTTTCTTTAAAAAGTAAAATAAAATAACTTCAATATTTCAATATCATCTAACTATATAAATGTCTCAAATATTTGTTTTTGAATGTCCGTTGCTATCACCAGATGATCTCCTAGCATCAAAGGGAGTAGTAGGCTCGCTTTCAGCATCATTAGCCTATATGTAAACATAAACATTATTAGTAATTTTAGTAAAACTAAGCATCAAGATGATTCACTGTAAGCCTAACAACTTAATTTTGAAGAGCATCTAAACCTATATTCGATATTGATGAGTATTACTCCCATCTAAACTTATATTCCTAACAGATGCATTTACTATGAAGTTATTTCTCGAGTAGAAGAAAAGCCAACAAGCGCTTTAAAAATTCCTCCTTCCTTTATCATCAGGTACTCTTTCATCATATAAAATGATTGTTACAACTTAGATTCTAAACTAGTGACTTTTTCCTATGAATTATGTAAGTCAGACTCCAAATTATTAATCTTTTCTTGTAAAATTGCAGTAGTAGTAGGCGAAGAAGATCTAGCTGAATTAGTGGAGATGGTCATCCCATTAAGCCAACTTCTAACATTCCTAAAGGTATTTGTAGGCGCCACTCCCATGCCCATGCAACAAACTCTCCCAGTAGAGCGTTCAGGCCCCAAAACTTTAACAACAACATCATTAGGGGACAAATCAAATTGTGCATTTGACGGTGTCATATTCAGCTCATTTTTTTCTTATTTAAAAGTAGTAGATATTTGATAAACTCCAATTTTGTGGTTTATCTTGTGCTTAATTTAAGAGATTTTATCAACTTATCTCACATTTATTCAATGAAATAGCATGGTTTGTGAATTTCTCCCAATTTGTGCTTAAGAGTGAAAACATGCTTTTTAGGCCTGTAAATTGCCAATTTTAATCCACTTCAATCCCATTTGATGCCTTGATATGTTTGATGAGTAATTTCAGGTTCATAAGGCAAGTATTGGATGGAAAAAGTGAAGAGAAAAGCATGTAAAGTGGAGAATTCATAAAGAAATGAGGATTTGCTGAATTGAAGGCCATGCGCACCCGTCACCCACCCGTACGCGTGAGGAAGAGATCTGCCAGCGACGCGCATGCGTCATCCACGCATACGCGTGAAAGAGAACTTTGCCAATCAACACACAAGCGTGATGCTGATCACGTAACCTCATTAAGGTGAAAATGCTGGAGGCAATTTTTGAGCTTTCCAGACCCAAATCCAACTCATTTTTTAGGCTAGTTGACACAGAATTCAAGATTGGACAAAGGAGGAAGCAATTAATTAGTGTAGGAAGCATGCCTTAGGTTAGTTCTAGAGAGAGAAGCTTCCTCTTCTCTTTAGAAATTAGGGTTTTTAGTTTATTTTCATCTTAGATTTAGGTTTAATTACTTGTTTTGATTTAGTTTCCTTTACTTTTCCTTGTTAATTTGCTTTAATTTCCTTAGTTCCTCTTGTTAATTTCTCTTTTGGGTCTCTTTTATGTTTATGAACTATTGTTGGATTTGGATTTTTTCTTTAATGCAATTTCATATTTTATGTTCTTTTGATGTTTAGTTGAGTTATTGTTGATTCCTTGCATTGAGTAGTGGTAGAATTTATTATTTCTTGCAATTTACCATGCATTTCTTTTATGCCTTCCAAGTGTTTGACAAAATGCTTGGTTGGATGTTAGAGCAGATTTTGTACATTCTTGGCTTGGAAAGAAAAATTGGGCAATCTTGAGTCATTAATACCCAATTTAGATTGGTGATCTAGAGTGATTAGTTAATATTATTTCTATTGACTCTAATCTCTTGCTAATTCAATTAGTAAGTTGATTAGGACTTATGGATTGAGATTAACTAGTCCTATTTGACTTTCTCTCAATATGAAGATAACATTATACCTTCTTCCTATGATGAAAATGAAAAAAATAGGATTAGCTCTTGTTAATTATTGAATGATGACTAATGAATATGATAGAAAGCCTTGATTCTCAATCCTTGCCATGAATGCCTCTTTTTAGAATTTGCTATCTTTAGTTGTTCTCTTTATTTTCTTGTCATTTAGATTATTGTCTCCTTATTTGCAAACCACCCTTGGACCTCATAACCAATAACACGCATACCTCACTGCAATTCTTTTGAGAGACTACCTAAGATCTAATACTCTCAGTTATTAATATTGGTTTGCACTTGTGACAAAAAAATTAAACTTTGATGGAGGATTGTTTGTTGGTTGGGAACTATACTTCAACGAGATTATTTTTTGAAATTCCTAATCGACGATAATCTCCTTTCAATATTAAAGATACTTATTGATAATTAGGACAATGTATGTGCTGAATAGAGAAATTAAAATTCATAAACAAAAACACGTTCCAATAAGGACAAAGACAAGGAAAAAAGTCCTAATAATAATCACATTCTACTCTAGCCATTTCCTTCAAACAAGCTATAGCTCTAGGATACAAAATATACATGCAACAGATGAAGAAAGATGCAACATTATTAACCTCTGCTTTGTCGAAAAGAAAATGAATACTTGTGACTGATGGGATTGGCAATCATCTTTTACTTTTGGATCTAGGAGCACTTGAATTATTTGGTATTGTCTCTTTCTACTTTTAACAATGTCATGAAAATTATTCATGCATTTATAATGACTATCAAGGTTTAATAATAATATTTGTTGTTTGATCAAGTGATGGTAATTGTCTGTTCATATAACACTGATCTGACTTATTTAAGCTTTATCATTTCTGGTTTCTAAATATTTTTGTGTTACTTGCAGGCTTTTCAAATACTGAACTCAAACCTTATTTTCATGGTAATTAATTAATCAAATCCCGTTTCAGATGATCACATACAAATAAAATAAGATAAGATAGCAAAGATGTTAGCTAACTAACAAATCTGCAATAGAAAGGTTTACAAAACACTGACCACTATAGTTAATGCCTCATTATTTACAAAAGACCTATCATTTCTCTTATATGTTTCAATATACATCATTTCTCTACTAGATTTCTTTCCTGTTACCAAATACTAAAAAAGAAGGAATAAAGGGGTAAACAATTAATTAACATATATAATGCAAGTAAAATTACACATGTACCAAGTTTGTGTGTGTGTGTATGTCTATATATATATATATATATATATATATATATATATATATATATATATATGATTTAGATTCAAAAGTGTAAGGAATTGTTTGCTTGCTTTGATTTTCCATATTTTTCATGGAAAGCTCCTAAAATAAATACAATAACTTCAATTAATAGTTTTTTGTTTTTTATTAAAGTACAACAATAATTGAAAGGATTATTTAGTGTCTTACAACTGTAGACGGTTTTAGTCGCTAATTACAAAGCGAGTCTACTGATCTCTTAGAACATTATCAGGTACGTTATTCACCAATACTTCTCTTCTCGTGGTTGAATCATAGAATTTATTTCATAATCTTTGTCTATATGTTTCCCATTTCTTTGCAATACTTTAAAGGCAATACCTACACGCAATATTTTCTATGCTTGTAAAATCGAAGTGGGGCTTCAAATAAAAGATAAATAAATAAATAAGTACTTGAACTAATAGAAGTTTTAAATAGAATGAATTTTACCTTTATCATTACATCAAAGCACTCATCCTTAAAAGACTTAGGCATGCCAGCATTTTCTTGTCCTGACCACTTTTCAAATCTAATTGAAAAGATACATGCATTAGTTGCTAATATACCATAATAGGAAGTAAATAAACCTTGTGCTTCACCATATGCCGTATCCTCTTCATCAACCTCTACAGTTACACGGTCTCTCTTAAGTATGTTGCAAACATCTTTGACATTGATCTTAGCCTTCTTTTATGTATTTGTAGAGTCTTAAAGAAAATAAAATACACTGCATTATTAAAAACATTCATAAATAATGTATGTCTATCCAATTTTTTAAACTTCATTGTTACAATTATCCTCAAAAGTCAAATATAAAATATTAAGAGTTACAAATTTTTTAAGCTAGCGACACGCTTTGATTATAGATCAGGACATGTTCAACTTAATAGCATAAATGATTTAAACTACCCTTCAATCACATTAATTAATTATGTAATATAAATTTATACCAATTATCTCCACATTCCAAACAGATGAAGACTTTGAGTTAGATCAACGTGTGACTTCATGAAATGCTACTGGTGCTTGAGATTAAAGTGAACGAGAAGCATTGTTGTTATTCCTCTCATCTACAAACTTCAATGGATTTTTTATGTATTTGCTCCTTGGAATGACTGCATATCAACAAACACAAAATTGTTAAGTACACAAAAAATAATTAGACATTATACTAATAATTAAACATAATACTGTCAAGCACATAATAAATTAAAAAACTTAAAATATTACCTTTGGTAAAATTTTGTACAAATTTTCATGCAAACATATCTCTTGCCAAGATTAATCCTTTATTTGGAAATACAAAGGTCCTTTAGAAACACAGCTCTTCATTTGGATTGAGAAATTCAATGAAATTATCACTATAAGAACTAAGAGTTGTACTAGTTGTCTAATGGTAAAACTTTTGCCCCAGATTTTTTAGACATTTTCAATTGTATTTTAGATTGAGTTTTTAATCAAATAATGAAACTATCAAAAGAAATTGATTCAGTAAATAGGGATTCATATGAATTCTTGAAGGTAATCAAATAATTAAACTTACTTCTCTGAAAGTGGTAATGTTGGATACAAATATGGTATATTAGACTCTTAAAGAGTTGATAATAGAATATTAATGCACAAAAAGACTATACCAATTAGAATGAACCAAAGGAACCACCTTAGAATTCCTTAAGAAGTCTAAAAAGTAATCATATTTCTCATCAAAATTCTTATTATAAATTCAGTCGATCCAAAAGTTAAACCATAAATTAAAAAACAAATCACATATCAGAACTTCATAACTAAAATCAGTCTAACTTTGAAACATACCACATATGATTCCAACCTTCAGGATGAATTACAATGATAGCAAGACACAAAAATATTAAATCAAAACCAGAATCTCATAATGTAAATTGACTTGTGCTATATCAGATAAAAGAACTTATAATCACTCATAGATAAACAAATATTTTTCTGCATCAAGAACTGTCCATTAGGTTGTAGTCATGCTACGATATAGAAACCACACAATGACTCAATAACATAAGAATTGACAAGCATACAGTAGAAAGAAGGATCACCTGATTCCAGGATGCTTATATGGGTATTCCGGAGGAGACTTTATTTTTCCGTAGTAATATCTGCCTAACAAGAGAAAAACATAACTAAGAATTGAAACCAATACATAAGCTTGGACTTTTTGAGATAACAAATCTCAATAGAACTAAAAAAGTGAAGTGATGAAATGCAATAATCACAACTTATTAAATTTTTTCATCAAAACCTACAACATACAGAGCATTTAGCATTTAACATCATCATTCTTAATTAGCATACCAGAGCTTGCAAATTGTACTTTGTACTAAGTGCTCAAAACAACAAAATAAAAGGAACAAATTAATAAACTACCATCACTCTAGCATGTGTACTGTAATGACCCAATTTTCAGTACATCATGATCATACTGAAAATCAAGCATCACTAATTTACTTTCCTAAAAATTAACTAAGTATTTATTATTAAGCCTGTAATCGTACTAGCGCACATTCGAATTTTTGGAAAAAAACTAAAATAATTAAATAAGTACGATGAAATAACACAAACATCAAAAATAGAGATAATATACATCATGTATACTATTTACACACACACACACACACACACACACACACACACACACACACACACACACACACACACACACACACACACACACACACACACACACACACACACACACACACACACACACACATATATATATATATATATATATATATATATATATATATATACTGTCACACGGGTCATAAGTTAGAATACAATAATTCACATCTCATTACTATATACATAATCAACACTCCGAGCCCTGGTCTATATAGGATGCTCCCAAGCTGGCACCTGAAAACTAGCCTAGTCAACTATGAACATCCTACTCTCTCAGTGAGTCTAATCAAAAGTGGGAGACTAAACACGAAAGTCGGGCGAACACAAAAAACTCCTAAAAGCCTCATTCTCAGCTCCCAAGCATCAAATGTCATCGTCAGAGAAAATCTTAGTCACATCTGATAGGGAAGGAAGGAAGGGGTAAGAACAGGAGGTTCTTAATAAGGTCGGGTGTTATCAGTTAAGTCAAGATTGTCTCAGTTCAATTAATTCATAGTCAAATATACAATAATTACAGAGAAATAACCAGTCACAACATTTCAGAATAGCATTAAAGAATACACAAACAGAAGAAGGCAAACACAAACAATTTCACATTATCAAGTAAAATGTAAATGCACAAACAAGGATTATGCATGCCTAGTCCTATCGCAGGTAATGAGCTCATTTGTCGGTTTTGACCCGCACCCGACGCAATCTAACTCGCAAGTTGGATAAGCATTCCAATGACATAACCTCTGCAAGTTTCTACTTCTTGCAGGCGCTGATTCTCCATGTAACACCCTACCACACAGAGTTTTATGCTTAAGTCATAAAACAGAGGTGGCGAGGTATTATGACCTCTAAAAATAAAATTTAGTACTTGTAGTATTGCAAAATTGGTTATAACGAGGAGCCTTTGAAGAAAAAGGGATAAATCAAAACCGTTAAATCAAAAAGTGCAACACTCCGCTCGATAACGTAAACGAAACAGATATAGGATAATCTAACATGAAAAGATATACAGAAGGGTGCCAATAATACATATATCAAGGCTCCGGACTCGATTTGCGAAGTTAACCGGTCAGAGCATAACAGTATATATATATATATATATATATATATATATATATATATATATATATATATATATATATATATATAAGAACTATCCAGAAATAAAACCCCAAAAGACAAAATACAGGACCTAATTTTCCAAAATAACCTCTAAGAGGAGTCAATACAAAATACATATGAATAGTGGAGAATATAAGTATCTAAACAAGTATACAAGATCAAAATAAAATCCAAAGATACTAAGGATCTCTACCAAAAGGAAGTCTCCAGCATGCCTCAGCGAGGAACCTCACGTCCTTTATCTGAAAATCACAAAATCCGCATGGGTGAGAACCAGAGGTTCTCAACATGGTAACAATGTCCAAATATCTAACATGTAATGTCCTGGGAAAGCCGAAGGCAATCCTAAAACTTCCATTTATAATTAAAGCGTCTAAATACAACTAAACCATAAAAAAAGTGAAAACAGGCGACTGACTTAAGGATCTTCAGGCTAACTAAATATTCCCTTTCTAAATCCTGCAAATCTCCCAACCACCAACAGTAATTGAGATGCAAACACAAGTACATCAAACAAAGAAATGCACAAGTAGGAAGCAGATAAGACAATTAGGCAATTAGTAGGTAATAATGCAATCAATTAGGCAATCCAGACAAATCACATATAATGCATGTGATGCATGCTTGTCCTAGTGGCTGATGAATCTCATTTGTCGGTTATAAAGCCAACTTGACAAGTCCTGGTAGCTAACCATTGGACTGTCCCTCTGTCATGCATCCCCAACTCGAGTTATCCACAACATAAACATCATATATACATATATATCCAACACCCTCACTGGCGTATATTTATGGGGGCGAGCTCATCCGAAACTTTCACAGTGTCCGACCACACCTACGACATAGGGTCAGCAGAGTATCAAGTCTTCACTTGGAGCACGTGGTGGCTAGCCACTGCTTTCACCCAGGAAAACTCGTATCTCAGATAGGTGGAGTGCAACAATCACAATAATCAACAATTCAGCATATATGCATTTAAATCATAACCATATATTAACATTCATCTCAACCATTCAGCTCACAATTCACAATTCATAATCAGCCATAATCATTATCACACAGAGCCATTTGGCTCATCTCATAGTCAGCCATTTAGCTCATGACATATACATCACTCCACCATCCTCCTTAACAACTCATATCATCATCATTCATTATACTCATCCTAACATCCCCTTTCTTCATCCACAAGTTACCCTCTCCCATAGCTTACTCTCATTTGCAAGGTGTTCTATATCAATTTAACATTTAAGGGATGAAATTGGGGGTTTATAAGTGTGAAATAGCATCTCGAAAGGTTACGAGCTTGTTGGGAATGTGAAAGACTTGAAAACAAAAGCTTTAGAAAAGAACAAGGTTGCGTGCATTGATGAGCGGATAATTTATGCGCTTTTTGGCATTATTTTTAGGTAATTTTTAGTAGGATCTAGCTACTTTTAGGGATGTTTTCATTAATTTTTATGCTAAATTCATATTTCTGGACTTTACTATGAGTCTGTGTGTTTTTCTGTAATTTCAGGTATTTTCTGGCTGAAATTAAGGGACCTGAGCAAAACTCTGATAAGAAGGCTAACAAAGGACTGTTGATGCTGTTGGATTCTGACCTCCCTTCACTCGAAATGGATTTTCTGGAGCTGCAGAACTCCAAATAGCACGCTCTCAATGGCGTTGGAAAGTAGACATCCAGAGCTTTCCAGAAATATGTAATAGTCCATACTTTATTTGAGATTAGATGACGTAAACTGGCGCTCAACGCCAGTTTCATGCTGCATTCTAGAGTCAAACGCCAGAAACACGTCACAAATCAGAGTTGAACGCCAAAAACACGTTACAACTTGGCGTTCAACTCCAAAAGAAGCCTCTGCACGTGTAAAGCTCAAGCTTAGCCCAAGCACACACCAAGTGAGCCCCGGAAGTGGATTTCTGAATCAATTACTTACTTCTGTAAATCCTAGTAGCTAGTATAGTATAAATAGGATATTTTATTATTGTATTAGACATCTTGGATTGTATTTTTGATCCTGTGATCATGTTTTGGGGGCTGGCCATTCGGCCATGCCTGGACCACCATCACTTATGTATTTTCAACGGTGGAGTTTCTACACACCATAGATTAAGGGTGTGGAGCTCTGCTGTACCTCGAGTTTTAATGCAATTATTACTATTTTCTATTCAATTCAGTTTATTTCTGTTCTAAGATATTCGTTGCACTTCACCATGACGAATGTGATGATCCGTGACACTCATAATCATTCTCACCTATGAACGCGTGACTGACAACCACTTTCGTTCTACCTCAGACCGAACACATATCTCTTAGATTCCTTAATCAGAATCTTCGTGGTATAAGTAGAATTGATGGCGGCATTCATGAGAGTCCGGAAAGTCTAAACCTTGTCTGTGGTATTCCGAGTAGGATTCAGGGATTGAATGATTGTGACGAGCTTCAAACTCGCGATTGTTGGGCATGATGACAAACACAAAAGAATCAATGGATTCTATTTCGGCATGATCGAGAACTGACAGATGATTAGCCGTGCTGTGACAGAGCATTTGGACCATTTTCACTGAGAGGATGGGATGTAGCCATTGACAATGGTGATGCCCTACATACAGCTTGCCATGGAAAGGAATAAGAAGGATTGGATGATGATAGTAGGAAAGCAAAGATTCAGAAGGAGCACAGCATCTTCGTACGCCTATCTGAAATTCTCATCAATGATTTGCATAAGTATTTCTATCTTTATTTTCTGTTTATTTATTATTATTATTTGAAAACTCCATAACCATATATTATTGTGAATGCAGTAGCTCAACCAAGTTGCTTTCTAACTATTGGCAGCTTCTGCTGAGTTGTTTTGCTGGTTTTGGCACTTATTTTTCCTTGAGATAATTGGAGATACTTGCCTTTCTTGTTAAGTTTCTGCATTCTGTCAATTATGAAAGCAAATGATAATCTTAGCTTTCCATTTGGATTTTTATTTTTGTTCATAATAGACCAATTTTGTTTATTTTTCTCTTCCGTGCATATTTGGAGGATTTGGGTTTGACATGCTTATTCATCAGGATAGTGCTTTTGGCATCCAAGAAGCAGAATACCTCTAGTGAAAAGTCAGATACTAAGTGAAAGGTTGCAAGCAAAAAACAAATAGAGAATCTGTTAAAATCTTCAGTGAAGGATCAAGGTTAATTGATTGTATTTTTCCCAATTTACATATGATGTTATCTGTAGTGCTTGATCTATTTCTGTTAGCATTATATTGTTTGCGCGAAATAGTTTTAGAACTTATTAACTTTGATTAAGTAGTCTTGTCAAACTGTTTCTGGAAACTTCCCTTCTCAGGTGTTTGGTTGGGGGAAAAAATGGGACATAAGTTAGGAAAAGGAAAAAGTAGTAAGAAATCCAAGAAGGAACCTAGTAGGGAGGACATGCATGCAGTTGTAGTCGATATTCTGAAGGATGTTGATAAAATACTTTAAGTAATGACTTCTATGGAAATAAATCTTTTATCCAAACGTTGAGTTCTGATTTAATAAACATTTGATTTTGGGTTTTTTGCTTGATGTATTTCTGGTTAGCTATGAGGATAATAATTCAGCTTCAAATGCCAATTCTGCTTCTAAAAATATTGTGATTGATGAAGCTGTTATATTTCTGAGCCTTTCTGCATTTATTATTTTTTAAGTTGTTAATGCATGTTAATTGAGTGCCAACCATAACCTGTGATGATTCAACCTAACTATTTGAGGTGTTGTGGAGCCAAGACCCTGTTTACAGGGAGAACTTACTTGGTGAAGCTGCATTCATTTGAATTATGATTTAATGAATTGACAATTGATAGTGATTGTTTACAATTGATACTTATGTAAATTCAATGAATTGAAGTATGATTAATTAGCCTGAGTTTATATATTGAATTGTTAATTCTTGATAATTTACATTTTTAATTGGCTATTTTTAAACTTTAAGAATAGATTTTTAAAGAATTAGTTAATTTTAACTTGTAAGTTCTAACTTAATTTTTACTTTGATGAAGATAGTGTTATGTGTTATTTTTTAATTTTGGTTTTCATTGTTCATATTTTCAGGGGTACAAAATTGATGCCAACTTGACTGAAATATGCTAGAAGAGTCAAGAATTATAAATTTGATATGATACAATTTTATGTTAGGAAAAGTTGTGTTTAGTTGAATTTCTAGAACTTATTTTATTGTAAAAGAATCTTAATGACATGTAAGATATTCTAATTATCTATATGATTATATATTATATAAATGTTAAGTTAGCATGTTTAAAAAATTAATTGATATATCAATTATTTACTTAAATGTTTTAAAATGAACTTTTTATTTTTGTAACTAAGAATAAAAAATGTTACAAAAGTAAGTAGTATTTTGTAACAAAATATTATGACACAAAAATTTAAATTGTTACGAAAAATATTTTAAAGGTCAAATATTGTTATCACTTTTGTAATGACTTTTGGTATTTTGTATTAGAAAAATTTGTTACAAAATATTATTTTGAATTGTAACGGTTCCTTTTTTTGTTACAAAAACTTTTTATAACAGGACATATTGCAACGGCCCATTTTTTTGTTACAAAATCCTTTTATTTTAAAATTCTGATTTTTTGCAACAATTTTTTTTGTTACAAATATTGCTTTTTCTTGTAGTGATAATATAGTGGCTAAGTGTTAAGTTCTGGAACTGTTGAATAAGGGGTTTAAGTTATAAATATCTTAAACGAATAATTATGAAAATCGAATATATTAGAACACAAGTAATAATATATATAGGGTTAAATATATATGAGTTACTAATATAAATACTATTAGTAACTTAAGAATAAAAAATATTTGATAAAGTATTAGCAACTCTAAACTCATCAAAAAATATTAATAATTATTTATATCGACAAAAATCGGACTTGATAATAATAATAATATTATTATTATCTTGGCTCGATTATAATTATAGCATGTAAAATAAATTAATAACATAATAATAAATTTATATTATCATTTATTTACTTCAAAATTTGAAATTGTCTCATTAAAATAAAGTTAATTATTAAAAATAACATTTTTTAAAAAATATCGTGTCAGCATAAAAATTCAGATTGTTACATGTACATGAATTCACTTAGAAAACATATAGCAAGTAGATACCAAAGTCTAGAATTAAAGCATAATAATCGCTAATAATATATAACTCTAAAATTGAAGCACAATGGCCATTAATTTGCAATACAACAGTACTACTAGGCGATCAAGAATAATAAAGAATAAAATTGGTAATCAAAACAACAATAAAATACAATCAAACCAAAAGATAAACTACATAAACAGTTAAACATGACTGATCACTAGTAGATAGTAAGCAGTATAAATTCTTTGAACACAATAATTAATGAAGCATAATAAATCAATAAGAGAGAAACAAATATTTCTTAGAAAATATCTTTCCCAGCATATATTACTTATATAATCAACCATTAAAATATTTTAAGAGATTATAACAATTTTCACAATTATTTCAATATTTTTTTCAATTAAAATCAAACAGAATTGAGGAGGCGAGATAGAAAAGAAATTTATTGTTAATAGAAAAAAAATATCAGTAAATTAATAGGGAAGAAGAAGAAAAAAAAAGTACTAGCGACAGTTCGAAAGAAAAATTAAAGTAAGAGAAGGTGGCATTGAAGCGAAAATTTGGAAGTGAATAGATATAAAAACACGTTCATAGAGGAGGTGGCTTGATCCAAAAGTTTTCTACTGCGGCAATTACGGTGCCAACGATGGCAAAAACTATAGTGGCAACATCAGTAAAAACTGCGATGACAACAACAACAGCAATGACAGTATAGAGCAAACAGATATGAAAGCGTGTTGATAGAAGAAGTGGCTCGTTCTAAAAGCTTTTTACTGTGATGAAAATAGCAGTGGTAACAGTGGCAAAAATGACAGCAACAACGGCGACAAAAATAATGGTAGAAAACTTAGGATTTTTATCACTATTCTCTTCTCAACTGACTTAATCTCTCATTTTTACAAAAAAAGAAAAGTAGATATTAAGAGAGAATTTTAAATTTTAATCATAAATTAATTATCAGTAAAAGTTTCATAAATTACCGTAAATAAAATATACTGTGAAGATTTTTAAAACCTTTCACCCAAAAATTCCTTCAACTAAACATAAATCAACCCAAAATACAATATTTTTATCATTAATCAGATTTTAGTGATAGGGTAAGGTGTAATGATTTAGACGTATTGATAGTCGAACGTAAAATACAATATTTTCATTAATCAGATTTTAGTGATAGTTTGCTTGTTGATAAATTAATTACGTGTGAAATTTAGAATTTTAATTTAAAATTCTTAATTACAATTTTGCTATTTTGTGTCTTAAGTGCATAAGTTAAGTATACTATAAAAAAATATTTTAATATTATTTATTATTTTTATCAATTAAAAATATAAAAAAATTATTTTTATAATAAATAATATTAAAATATTTTTTTATAATATACTTAACCTATATTTTTAAGGCACACGATACCAAAATCTAATTAGTTATTCCCAAACACGGTAGTTGTTGTTAAATTTATTTTAAATTAAAGAAATAAAAATAAATTAAATATTTTTCCGACGGTCATGACGTTGGAAAACTTATTTATAAAATTTAACTTTAATTAATCAATTAACATCGATGACCTAGTTCTCGTTAAGTTTATTTTAAAATAAAAAAATAAGGTAAAAACTAGCATCAATAACTTATTTACGAAATTTAAAATTTAATTGGTTAATTATTATCGATGACCCATCAATGGATAAAGCGATCGGTAAAGGAGCAATGAAGAATTAGATCTTGTAGGTTCGGGCAGAGGTCGATCTCGTCAGGAACTGGGAGCTGGGAGGCAATGAAGTTCTCATGATTTTGGTCGTTGTTGTCATTTTCATGCACGTTCTGACGCTCAATGTGAGTTTTGATTGACGCTACGAGAAAACCATGCAAACCACGGCGGAAGGAAGAAGGGAACAAACCCTTCGCCTTCACGTGGCGACTATGTACGTTTTTGCAATTATGAGTTTTATTTATTGTATTCTTCTTCTTTCATGACTCCTCATACAGTTTGGTATGCTATAGTATAGTACTAATCTTGTTTACACTATTTTTAATGTCTTTAATTGTATTTTTCTTCCCTGTAGACAATCATCGATCTGTTTCCTATCATCATTAATGAAATCAGCCTTATCTTTAATATGTGGGGGGAAAACTTGACGATTTATTTTATAGTTCCTCAGATAAGCTAATATATTTTTAGGCAATAAATCTTTCATGAGAAAAAATCTTCTATGAGTAAGTGGACAGCTATATTTTCATGTTTTTCTTTTATACTTTGATAGTAAGGATGTGTTTCGTTTGTATCTCATTAATTTTACAGAAAAAAAATTTCTATTTTCATCTCTTAATTTTTTACAAAATTTCTAAAATAAAAATAATATTAAAAATAAAAATACAAACTAAACGCATTCTAAATTTTTTACCTGTAAGTTTTATTTTTAGTGACTTATAACTTTTTTATTATTTTTCTTTTGTCTAACTCTAATTTTTAGTGTTACTTATAAATTTTATGTGACCCTTACGTACTTGAGTCATATACCATTTTCTTTTGTTTTAATAATAATTACCTCCTTATTTTTTTAAAAATTTATAAGAAAATCAACACATGATCACATCATAATAAATATTTTACATAAGATGAATTTTACTTAATTAAATTGCTAACGATAGGTTTTAAATTCTTGAAAAAAAACCGTCTCGTTAGCAAAGAGATAAATAATTTTTTAATTTGTAATTAAAAGATATATTCTGAGAAATCAAATAATTTAAATGTATGTCATGTAATCAATCCAAAAAATATCTTGATTTAAATTTATATAGATGCATTATGAGAAGTAATTTAACTTTTTTCATCATATGGAATCAATTCATAGAGTAACTTGTTTGGAAGTACGTTTCTAATAAAATACAATTCCTTTCTAAAATATCCGAACTATATTGATACTCAAATTTTTATCTAATTTTTCGATGTATGAGTGTATAAAAAAGTAAAATTATTTAATAATACGGAATGACTATTGACTACTATTAAATAGCTCCTAGAAGAATGGTCTTGCTCTTTATTAAAAAAGATAAAATGACTCTATGGTAGCACAGGCTGCACAGCTACATACAGAGAAATCAAAGGTATACAATTAATAGAATTAATATCTTTGAAACTAAGAATTTACTCTTGAACCGTATATATTAATTAATAAAAAATAAAAAATTTTTATTAACGAGTATTCTATGTGAACTTATTAGAAATGTAAGGAAAATTCTTTTAATAAGAATTTGTATTTTATATGTTTTATAGTATATTATATAGATAATTTTCTTAAAAAAATATTTTATTAGTACTTTCTTTGAAACTTCTCCTAGGACAATATTTGTTAGATAGATAAACACAATATATATATATATAAAATACTGTTTTCATGCATCTGATGCCTTCATGGTTCATGCCCAGGAAGGTGCAAGTATTTAAGATGAGCCATCAAGTTTTAAATGCAACATTTAATATCACGAAAAATAAAAATTGCAGTTGGGATAGAGGAAATGAGGAGAACAAAGATAGGAAGAAAAAATTTAAAGGGTCTTAATGTGGTTGGGTAACATTTATGTTACAAACTTAATGCTTTCCTTCTTTCTTTGGTAAACATTAAATCATCAAATTTAATGCATTTTATTGATTTTATGTGTACGTTAAAATAAAAAAGAAAAAAAAAATTAAATTAAAAGCAATGGATAGGCCTTTTTCTGGGTGTACCTTGCCTTTCATATATAGGAGTGTGGTGAGGTATTTAAGATGAACCATAGAATTCAGAACTTCACATTTAATAGCATAATAAAATGCTCCCATTCATCCCTTGTCAGTCTTTCAAATGTACTTATCTAATTTCATGATTAATTTTGTGTAAAATAATACTATTCATTGTCTTTTATCAAAACGTACATACCAAACCATCTATCTATCTATCTATATTGGCTTATCCAACCACTATAAAAAAATTCTTTAAAATAATATTTATATTATGGCAATTTTGAACAATCGTCATAATATTTAAATATTAGAACGTGTTTGGTCATTGTCGTAATATTTGGTGACGGTTTTAGTTATGATGACGGTTTTGAACCGTCGTTATCACTTATATATAAAAACTCCAAATTAACAAACCCTAATCTTAGAAATACTCTGGTTAAAAGTTGAAACACGTGTATAACGATTTTCGATCTTCAATTTTTAATCTTTGACGATCTTCGATCCTCTTGCGTTCTACAACGATTTCCTCCAACTGACGTTCTTCTCTAGTGACATCATCTCCAGCAGCGATCTCCTCCAGTAACGTCTCCTCCGACTACCTCTCCTTTCCATCTTCTGTGTCTTCTCCGCCAAAATCTCAGTGCCTCCCTTTCGTTCTGGATCATGTAGGTCGAATTGCTCATTTTAGATCGTTTGCGAGGAGTCATTGCGAGTGGTTCCACTGTTTTAGTAAGATCAACAACACCAAGAATAAGAAGAGGTGTGGTTGAATCTAATTTATGTCCTATTGTAAACTTGTAATTGCAATTTTAGATTACAATTGATGTGATTATAATTACGATTGAGTCACTGTTATTGCACTTGAAATAAGAACACAAGGTTGTAGGCAAGCATTTGCACCTAATTTTGATTAGACAATACGTGATTGAATGAGAATGCATTTGAATGTTAGGAGTTCTGATTTCTAGGAATTTATGTGCTGTATTTATGCATTTCATTTACATTTGATTGAAGAACAAGGATTTTTGTAAGGATGTTAAAACTTGAAACATGAAAATGGACCCCTAACTCATTAAGATTTTGAAGAACAAGGATTCTGGTAAACATGCTTTCAATTGATATTTATTGTGATTCTTACTGCTTGAAACATTGACACTACCACTCATCTCCTAGCATGACTAAGGAGACCTAACCTGTGATGTTGCATTTGAGATTTTTGAAATAGGTGCAATTGCAACAGGTGCAGGAGTAATGACTTCTATTAAAACACTAGTAATTAGTTGATTTATCTTATTAAATTTTAGATAATTAGTTTGTTAATTAGCTGATTTAGTAGTTGGTTTTAAATTTGAGTTTTTAATTGACTGCTTTTGAAACACTAATAATTGACTGATTGTTGGTTACGTTTCTAATATCTATGGTGCAAACCTCTAAAATAAGTAAA
Source organism: Arachis stenosperma (assembly GCF_014773155.1). NCBI lineage: Eukaryota > Viridiplantae > Streptophyta > Magnoliopsida > Fabales > Fabaceae > Arachis > Arachis stenosperma. The sequence goes on from NC_080383.1 coordinate 80,456,874, forward strand.
TAACACAAACCTGATTGAAATAACCGGTTTGGTTTTGTCTTGTTTTTAAACTGATTCCATAATTGGCTTGCTCTTCCTCTCACGGTTTGCTACTTTTAAACTCTGTCTCTTTCTCTCAATGAGTTCTAATGCTCAATCTTTGATCAGAATTGAAATGATTTCTCTAGTGATTTTTCTCATTAGTTGTGAGTTTGAAAATGTTTCTTGCAATTTCTTGTCCATAAAGTGTTTGTGTTATTATCTCTGAGTCTAATATTTTTTTCGAGGAGCTTATACTTTATGTATTTCTTATGATTAGGTCGTCATTCATTCACTTTAGTCTAATATATATTGCTGTCAATTAAACATTGTCTAGATGTATCAATTCTATTTTCATAAAGAATAGGAGAAAGCTTGTGGATGGTCAGTGCAAGAATGTAGATAAATGTGGCATTGACCAGGGAGATTGTTTTCATTCTATACTTTTTTGATTATAGGTTATTAAAACCAAGTGATTTTGAAAATGCAGGTCCAAAATTGTGACAATATAAGATACAATGGAACAATTCAAGGCTTAAAATATATATGGAGAACAGAGGGTTTTAAAGGGATGTTTAAAGGAAATGGAACTAATTGTGTCCGTATTGTCCTAAATTTGCCAGTGAAGTGTTGGGTGTTTTGGACTCCTTTCCTATGTGGAGAAAAAGCCCAAATGTTAGTATCCAAACCCATGAATAGTTGAAGTGTCTGAGGTGAATTAGGGTTGAGTGAGAGAGGTCTCATTTACAAGGAAAACACCAAACACTAAAGAGAAGAGAAGAGAGAAAGTCATTTTCGCACATATACAAAACTGTCTCCGTAAATTGGTCGTTGTAGATTCGTTAATCGTTGGATTGAGCTCAAATTTGGACAGTGTGTTCCACAGGATTGAGTGAGAGAGGTCTCATTTGCAAGGAAAATACCAAACACTAAAGAGAAGAGAAGAGATAAAGTCATTTTCGCACATATACAAAACCGTCTTCGTAAATTGGTCGTTGTAGATTCGTTAATCATTGGATTGAGCTCAAATTTGGACAGTGTATTCCACAGATCTGGTTCTTTGTTTTTATTGTTTGGATCTTTGATTCGATATCTGTAGCTAGAGATATTGGCCACGCACAGCAGCTCTATTTTTGTGGTATTTTCATCTTCTTGTTCTTGTTTTGAAAGTTTTGAAGCTTGGGTTATTTGGCTTGTTCTATGCACATTTTGTGCAGTAATTTGTGACTCTCTTGTACCCTATTTTTCATCATAGTGAAGCTATTTCTTGGTCTTGGTGACTCGCGGTTTTTACTTCTCTCATTGAAGAGGTTTTTCATGCTAAAAATCTTGGTGTGTTAGCTTGTCTCTTATTTCTCGTTTATGTGATTTTTCCACTGCTATTGGGTATTATTATGCTGGTGTTAATACTTGTTGTGAGTGAATATTGTTGCTCCTCTAATTCTTGCAAGTAGGGAACTGTGTTTTATTCCTATCAATTGGCATCAGAGCTCAGTTTTGGGTATTTGGTTATAACTTGCTTGAAAGATGGAGGCAAATAATTCTACTAGGATGATAAGTTTGAATGGCACTAATTACCATCTATGGAAGGGTGGTGCACGAAATTGTGATCATCAATGGCGCCATCAACATGGTACGCTCAATTGAAATCTCAACTCTTTATCACAACTTCGCACAACTAACTAGCAAGTGCACTGGGTCGTCCAAGTAATAAACCTTACACGAGTAAGGGTCGATCCCACGGAGATTGTTGGTATGAAGCAAGCTATGGTCATCTTGTAAATCTCAGTCAGGCAGATTCAAATGGTTATGGATGATTTATGAATAAAGCATAAAATAAAGATAGAGATACTTATGTAATTCATTGGTGAGAATTTCAGATAAGCGTATGGAGATCCTTCGTCCCTTCCGTCTCTCTGCTTTCCTACTGTCTTCATCCAATCCTTCTTACTACTTTCCATGGCAAGCTGTATGTTGGGCATCACCGTTGTCAATGACTACAGTCCCGTCCTCTCAGTGAAAATGTTCAACGCGCTCTGTCATAGCACGGCTAATCATCTGTCGGTTCTCAATCAGGTTGGAATAGAATCCAGTGATTCTTTTGCGTCTGTCACTAACGCCCAGCCTTCAGGAGTTTGAAGCTCGTCACAGTCATTCAATCCTTGAATCCTACTCAGAATACCACAGACAAGGTTTAGACCTTCCGGATTCTCTTGAATGCCGCCATCAATTCTAGCTTATACCACGAAGATTCCGATTAAGGAATCCAAGAGATAAACATTCAAGCCTTGTTTGCTTGTAGAACGAAAGTGGTTGTCAGGCACGCGTTCATAAGTGAGAATGATGATGAGCGTCACATAATCATCACATTCATCATGTTCTTGGGTGCGAATGAATATCTTAGAACAAGAATAAGCTGAATTGAATAGAAGAACAATAGTAATTGCATTAATACTCGAGGTACAGCAGAGCTTCACACCTTAATCTATGGTGTGTAGAAACTCCACCATTGAAAATTGGTGGACGAAATTGTGATCACATCAATGTAGTAATCTTTGTTATTGTATGGAATCATTATTATGGCTCTTGGCTATGTGTGGACACAACTCCGTTCAACTTAACCAGCAAGTGTACTGGGTCATCCAAGTAATACCTTACGTGAGTAAGGGTCGATCCCACAGAGATTGTTGGTATGAAGCAAGCTATGGTCACCTTGTAAATCTCAGTTAGGTAGATTAAATTGGTTATAGGTTCGAAAATTAATAATAAATGGAAAATAGAAAGGGATAGGAATACTTATGTAAATCAATAGTGGGAATTTCAGATAGGCGTATGAAGATGTTGTGCTCCTCTCGTATCTCTACTTTTTTTATTTCATTCATCCAATCCTTCTTACTCCTTTCCATGGCAAGCTGTATGTAGGGCATCACCATCATCAATGGCTACTTTTAATCCTCTCGGAAAAATGGTCCTATGCGCTGTCACTGCACGGCTAATCGTCTGGAGGCATCACCCTTGTTGATAGCTACATCCCATCCTCTCAGTGAAAATGGTCCAAATGCTCTGTCACAGCACGGCTAATCATCTGTCGGTTCTCAATCAGGTTGGAGTAGAATCCATTGATTCTTTTGCGTTTGTCATCACGCCCAGCCTTCAGGAGTTTGAAGCTCGTCACAGTCATTCAATACAGGAATCCTACTCGGAATACCACAGACAAGGTTAGACTTTCCGGATTCCCAGGATCCTACTCGGAATACCACAGACAATGTTAGACTTTCTGGATCCCCATGAATGCCGCCATCCATCTAGCTTATACCACGAAGATTCTGTTGGGGAATCTAAGAGATATGCGCCCGGCCTAAGGTAGAACGGAAGTGGTTGTCAGTCACGTGCGTTCATAGGTGAGAATGATGATGAGTGTCACGGATCATCACATTCATCAAAGTGTTGTGCAACGTATATCTTGGAATAAGAATAAAAGATAATTGAATAAAAAGTAATAGTAATTGTATTGAAACTTGAGGTACAGCAGAGCTCCACACCCTTAATCTATGGTGTGCAGAAACTCCACCGTTGAAAATACATAAGTGAAAGGTTCAGGCATGGCCGAATGGCCAGCCCCCTAAAACGTGCTCAATGGCCTCCTAAGATGAAGAATAAAACAAAACTGAGACCAAAGATGAAACGTGGTCAAAGACGACTAATACATTAGTAAAAAGTCTTATTTATACTAAACTAGCTACTAGGGTTTACATGAGTAAGTAATTGATGCATAAATCCACTTCCGGGGCCCACTTGGTGTATGCTTGGGCCGAGCTTGATCTATCCACGAGCTGAGGCTTTTCTTGGAGTTGAACTCCAAGTTATAACGTGTTTTGGGCGTTCAACTCCGAATCATGACGTGTTTCTGGCGTTTAACTCCAGACAGCAGCATGTACTTGGCGTTCAACGCCAAGTTACGTCGTCAATTTCCGAATAAAGTATAGACTATTATATATTGCTGGAAAGCTCTGGATGTCTACTTTCCAACACCGTTGAGAGCGCCATTTGGAGTTCTGTAGCTCTAGAAAATCCATTTTGAGTGCAGGGAGGTCAGATTCCAACAGCATCAGCAGTCCTTTTGTCAGCCTTTTTCAGAGTTTTGCTCAAGTCCCTCAATTTCAGCCAGAAATTACCTGAAATTACAGAAAAACACACAAACTCATAGTAAAGTCCAGAAATGTGAATTTAACATAAAAAATAATGAAAACATCCCTAAAAGTAGCTTGAACTTACTAAAAACTACCTAAAAACAATGCCAAAAAGCGTATAAATTATCCGCTCATCACAACACCAAACTTAAATTGTTGCTTGTCCCCAAGTAACTGAAAATCAATTAGGATAAAAAGAAGAGAATATACTATAAATTCCAGAATATCAATGAATATTAATTATAATTAGATGAGCGGGACTTATAGCTTTTTGCTTCTGAACAGTTTTGGCATCTCACTTTTTCCTTTGAAGTTCAGAATGATTGGCTTCTCTTAGGAACTTAGAATTTTGGATAGTGTTATTGACTTTCCTAGTTAAGCATGTTGATTCTTGAACACAGCTACTTATGAGTCTTGGCCGTGGCCCTAAGCACTTTGTTTTCCAATATTACCACCGGATACATAAATGCCACAGACACATAACTGGGTGAACCTTTTCAGATTGTGACTCAGCTTTGCTAGAGTCCCCAGTTAGAGGTGTCCAGAGCTCTTAAGCACACTCTTTTTGCTTTGGATCATGACTTTAACCACTCAGTCTCAAGCTTTTCACTTGGACCTTCATGACACAAGCACATGGTTAGGGACAGCTTGATTTAGCCGCTTAGGCCTGGATTTTATTTCCTTGGGCCCTCCTATCCATTGATGCTCAAAGCCTTGGATCCTTTTTACCCTTGCCTTTTGGTTTTAAGGGCTATTGGCTTTTTCTGCTTGCTTTTTCTTTTTTTTCTATTTTTTTTCGCCATTTTTTTCGCAAGCTTTTTACTTTTCACTGCTTTTTCTTGCTTCAAGAATCGATTTCATGATTTTTCAGATCATCAATAACATTTTTTCTTGTTCATCATTCTTTCAAGAGCCAACAGTTTTAACATTCATAAACAACAAAATCAAAAATATGCACTGTTCAAGCATTCATTCAGAAAACAAAAAGTATTGTCACCACATCAATATAATTAAATTAAATTCAAGGATAAATTCGAAATTCATGTACTTGTTGTTCTTTTGAATTAAAACATTTTTCATTTAAGAGAGGTGAAGGATTAATGGAATTTATTCATAACTTTAAGACATAGTTACTACATACTAATGATCATGAAGTAGAGACACAAAACATAGATAAACTCAACATAAAAAAAACGAAAAGCAGAAAGAAATAAGAACAAGGAATGAATCCACCTTTAGTGGCGTCTTCTTCTAGAAGGACCAACAATGTTCTTTAGCTCTTCTATGTCCCTTCCTTGCCTTTGTTGCTCCTCCCTCATTGCTCTTTGATCTTCTCTTATTTCATAGAGAATGATGGAGTGCTCATGATGTTCCACCCTTAATTGTTCAACATTGTGGTTCAAATCTTCTAAGGAGGTGTTGAGTTGTTTCCAATAGTTGTTGGGAGGAAAGTGCATCCCTTGAGGCATCTCAGGGATTTCTTGATGATGAACTTCCTCATGCATCTCTTGAGAACCGTGAAGGGTCTCTCTTGCTTGCTCCATCCTCTTATTGGTGATGGGCTTATCCTCTTCAATGAGGATGTCTCCTTCTATGATAACTCCAGCTGAGTAACATAGATGGCAAATAAGGTGAGGAAAAGCTAGCCTTGCCATGGTGGAGGGCTTGTCGGCTATTTTGTAGATTTCATTGGAGATGACCTCATGAACTTCTACTTCCTCTCCAATCATGATGCTATGAATCATGATGGCCCGATCCACAGTAACTTCAGATCGGTTGCTAGTGGGAATGATAGAGCGTTGAATGAACTCCAACCATTCTCTAGCCACAAGCTTGAGGTCCAGTCTTCTTAGTTGGACTGGCTTGCCTTTGGAGTCTCTCTTCCATTGAGCTCCTTCCATACATATGTCCATAAGGACTTGGTCCAACCTTTGATTAAAGTTGACCCTTCTAGTGTAGGGGCGTTCATCTCCTTGCATCATGGGCAAGTGGAATGCCAACCTCACATTTTCCGGACTAAAATCTAAGTATTTCCCCCGAACCATTGTGAGATAATTCTTTGGACTCGGGTTCATACTTTGATCATGGTTCCTAGTGATCCATGAATTGGCATAGAACTCTTGAACCATTAAGATTCCGACTTGTTGCATGGGGTTCGTTAGGACTTTCCAACCTCTTCTTCGAATTTCATGTCGGATCTCCGGATACTCATTTTTCTTGAGCTTGAAAGGGACCTCAGGGATCACCTTCTTCTTTGCCACAACATCATAGAAGTGGTCTTGATGGCTCTTGGAGATGAATCTTTCCATCTCCCATGACTCGGAGGTGGAAGCTTTTGTCTTCCCTTTTCCTTTTCTAGAGGATTCTCCGGCCTTAGGTGCCATTGATGGTAATGGAAAAACAAAAAAAAAGCTTATGCTTTTACCACACCAAACTTAAAATATTGCTCGCCCTCGAGCAAGAGAAGAAAGAAGAGAAGAAGAAGAAGAAGAAGAAAATAGAGGAGAGTGAGGGGAGATGGTTTCGGCCAAGGTATAGTAGAGGGGGTAGTGTTGCGTGAAAATGAAGTGGAATGGAATGGTATATATAGGGAGAGGGGAGAGGGTAGGTTCGGCTATTTAGGGTGGGATTGGGTGGGAAAAAGTTTTTGAATTTTGAAGGTAGGTAGGGTTTATGGGGAAGAGTAAACTAGGATTAGGAGGTAAGGTGGGAATATGTTAGGTGGGGATTCTGTGGGGTCCACAAATCCTGAGGTGATCCTGTGGGGTCCACAGATCCTGAGGTGTCAACGAATTCCATCCCTGCACCAAATAGGCATGTAAAATGCCTTTGCACACCATTCTGGCGTTTAAACGCCGAGTGGTGCACGTTCTGGGTGTTCAACGCCCATGTAAAGCATGTTTCTGGCGTTGAACGCCAGTTTCATGCTTGTTACTGGCGTTCAGCGCCAGCTTTTCTCCTAGGCACATTCCTGGCGTTCAGCGCCAGAATGTTGCTTGTTTCTGGCATTCAGCGCCAGTTTCATGCTCTGTTCTGGCATTGAACGCCAGACAGATGCTCCTTACTGGCGTTGAACGCTAGCCTATACTTCCTCCAGGGTGTGATTTTTCTTCTGCTGTTTTTGATTCTGTTTTTAATTTTTATATTTTTTTCGTGACTCCACATGATCATGTACCTAATAAAACACAAAATAACAATAAAATAAAATAAAATAAAAATTAGATAAATAAAATTGGGTTGCCTCCCAACAAGCGCTTCTTTAATGTCAATAGCTTGACAGTGGCTCTCATGGAGCCACAAAGGTGATCAGGTCAATGTTGTATAGTCCCAACACCAAACTTAGAGTTTGGATATGGGGCCTTAACGCCAAACTTAGAGTTTGGTTGTGGCCTCCCAACACCAAACTTAGAGTTTGACTGTGGGGGCTCTTCTTGACTCTGAACTGAGAGAAGCTCTTCATGCCTACTCTCTTTTGTCACAGAGGGATGGCCCTGTGCTTTAAACACAAGGTAGTCCCCATTCAATTGAAGGACTAATTCTCCTCTGTTGACATCTATCACAGCTCCTGCTGTGGCTAGGAAAGGTCTTCCAAGGATGATGCATTCATCCTCTTCCTTCCTAGTGTCTAAGATTATGAAATCAGCAGGGATGTAAAGGCCTTCAACCTTTACTAACACGTCCTCTACTATTCCATAAGCTTGTCTCAATGACTTGTCTACCAATTGTAATGAGAACAAGGCAGGTTGTACCTCAATGATCCCCAGCTTCTCCATTACAGAGAGTGGCATAAGATTTATCCCTGACCCCAGATCACATAGAGCTTTTTCAAAGGTCATGGTGCCTATGGTACAAGGTATTAAGAACTTACCAGGATCTTGTCTCTTTTGAGGTAAAATTTTCTAAATCCAGGTGTCTAGTTCACCAATGAGCAAGGGAGGTTCACTTTCCCAAGTCTCATTGCCAAACAACTTGGCATTCAGCTTCATGATAGCTCCTAAATATTGAGTAAATTACTCTCCAGTCACATCTTCATCCTCTTCACAGGAAGAATAGTCTTCAGAGCTCATGAATGGCAGAAGGAGATTTAATGGAATCTCTATGGTCTCTATATGAGCCTCAGATTCCCTTGGATCCTTAATAGGAAACTCCTTCTTACTTGAGGGACGTCCCAGGAGGTCTTCCTCACTAGGATTTTCGTCCTCCTCCTCCCTTGTGCATTCGGCCATATTGATTATATCAATGGCCTTGCACTCTCCTTTTGGAATCTCTTCTGTATTGCTTGGGAGAGTACTGGGAGGAGTTTCAATGACTTTCTTACTCAGCTGGCCCACTTGTGCCTCCAGATTTCTAATGGAGGATCTTGTTTCACTCATAAAACTGAATGTGGCCTTTGACAGATCAGAGACTAGATTAGCTAAATGAGAAGTGCTTTGTTCAGAATTCTCTGTCTGTTGCTGAGAAGATGATGGAAAAGGCTTGCCATTGCTCAGCCAATTGCGTCCACCATTGTTAAAGCCTGTTGAGGCTTTTGTTGATCCTTCCATGAGAAATTTGGATGATTTTTCCATGATGAGTTATAGGTGTTTCCATAAGGTTTACCCATGTAATTAACCTCTGCCATGACAGGGTTCTCAGGATCATAAGCTTCTTCAGAAGCTGCCTCTTTAATACTGTTGGATGCATGTTGCCATCCATTCAGATTTTGAGAGATCATGTTGACCTGTTGAGTCAACACTTTGTTCTGAGCCAATATGGCATTCAGAGCATCAATTTCAAGAACTCCTTTCTTCTGTGGTATCCCATTATTCACGGAATTCCTCTCAGAAGTGTACATGAATTGGTTGTTTGCAACCATATCAATGAGTTCTTGAGCCTCTTCAGGCGTTTTCTTTAGGTGAATAGATCCACCTGCAGAATGGTCCAATGACATTTTCGAAAATTCAGAGAGACCATAATAGAATATATCTAATATGATCCATTCTGAAAACATGTCAGATGGACATCCTTTGGTCAGCTGCTTGTATCTTTCCCAAGCTTCATAGAGGGATTCACCATCTTTTTGTTTGAAGGTTTGAACATCCACTCTCAGCTTGCTCAGCTTTTGAGGAGGAAAAAATTTATCCAAGAAGGCAGTGACCAGCTTATCCCAGGAGTCCAGGCTTTCCTTAGGTTGTGAATCCAACCATATTCTAGCTCTGTCTCTTACAGTAAAAGGGAAAAGCATGAGTCTGTAGACTTCAGGATCAACTCCATTCGTCTTTACAGTCTCACAGATCTGCAAGAACTCAGTTAAAAACTGATAAGGATCTTCAGATGGAAGTCCATAAAACTTGCAGTTTTGTTGCATTAAAGTAACTAGTTGAGGCTTAAGCTCAAAGTTATTGGCTCCAATGGCAGGAATGGATATGCTTCTTCCATCAAATTTGGACGTTGGCTTTGTGAAGTCACCAAGCATTCTCTTTGCATTATTATTATTTTCGGCTGCCATCTCCTTCTCTTGTTCGAAAATTTCTGAAAGGTTGTTTCTGGATTGTTGTAATTTAGTTTCTCTTAGTTTCTTTTTCAGAGTCCTTTCAGGTTCAGGATCAATTTCAACAAGAGTGCCTTTTTCCCTGTTTCTACTCATATGAAAGAGAAGAAAACAAGAAAAGAAGAGGAATCCTCTATGTCACAGTATAGAGATTCCTTTATGTTAGTAGAAAAAGAAAGGAAAGAAGAATGTAGAAGAGGGGATTTGGATTTTTAGATGAAGAGAGGTGAAGAGAAGTGTTAGTAAATAAATAAGTAAATAGAATAAGAAAAGAGAGGGAGGATTTCGAAAATAATTTTAAAAAAAGGGGTTAGTAATTTTCGAAAATTAGAGATAAGATGTAATTAAAATTAAAACATGAAACAATTAATTAATTAAAAAGAATTTTTTGAAAAAGGGGTGAGATATTTTTGAAAATTAGAGAGGGAAAAGTAGTTAGGTGGTTTTGATAAGAAACAAACAAAAAGTTAATTAGTTAGTTGAAAAAGATTTTAAAATTAAATTTTAAAAAGATAAGAAGATAAGAAGTTAGATAAGATATAAAAGATAAAATAAAAATTTTAAGAAAAAGATATTTTGAAAAAGATTTAATTTTTAAAATGACTTAACTAACAAGAAACTACAAGATAAGATTCTAGAATTTAAAGATTGAACGTTTCTTAACAAGAAAGTAACAAACTTCAAATTTTTGAATCAATCACATTAATTATTAGCTAATTTTCGAAAATATGATATAAAGATAAGAAAAAGATTTTGAAAATATTTTGAAAAAGATTTTTGAAATTTTTCGAAAATAATAAAAAATGAAAAAGATATGATTTTTGAAAAAGATTTTGAAAAGATAAGATTTTTAAAATTGAAATTTTGACTTGACTTGTAAGAAACAACTAATTTTTAAAAATTTTTTGACCAAGTCAACCCAAAATTTCGAAAATTTGGAGGGAAATAAGAAAAAGATCTTTTTTTTATTTTTGAATTTTTAATGAGGAGAGAGAAAAACACCAACATGACCCAAAATATAAAAATTTTGGATCAAAACACAAGATACATGCAAGAACACTATGAATGTCAAGATGAACACCAAGAACACTTTGAAGATCATGATGAACATCAAGAACATATTTTTGAAAAATTTTTGATGCAAAGGAAACATGCAAGACACCAAACTTAGAAATCTTTAATGCATAGACACTAACAAACAAAAAATGCATATGAAAAACAACAAACAACACAAAACAAGAAAACATCAAGATCAAACAAGAGGACTTATCAAGAACAACTTGAAGATCATGAAGAACACTATGAATTCATGGAGTTTTCGAAAAATGCAAGAAAAATTTTTAAAGCATGCAATTGACACCAAACTTAAAAATTGACTCAAGACTCAAACAAGAAACACAAAATATTTTTTATTTTTATGATTTTCTAATTTTTTTGGATTTTTATTATTTTTTTCGAAAATATTTTTGGAAAAACGAAAAATAAAAGAAAAATTTTTGAAAAGAAAATTACCTAATCTGAGCAACAAGATGAACCGTCAGTTGTCCATACTCGAACAATCCCCGGCAACGGCGCCAAAAACATGGTGGACGAAATTGTGATCACATCAATGTAGTACTCTTTGTTATTGTATGGAATCATTATTATGGCTCTTGGCTATGTGTGGACACAACTCCGTTCAACTTAACCAGCAAGTGTACTGGGTCATCCAAGTAATACCTTACGTGAGTAAGGGTCGATCCCACAGAGATTGTTGGTATGAAGCAAGCTATGGTCACCTTGTAAATCTCAGTTAGGCAGATTAAATTGGTTATAGGTTCGAAAATTAATAATAAATGGAAAATAGAAAGGGATAGGAATACTTATGTAAATCAATAGTGGGAATTTCAGATAGGCGTATGGAGATACTGTGCTCCTCTCGTATCTCTACTTTTTTTATTTCATTCATCCAATCCTTCTTACTCCTTTCCATGGCAAGCTGTATGTAGGGCATCACCATCATCAATGGCTACTTTTAATCCTCTCGGAAAAATGGTCCTATGCGTTGTCACTGCACGGCTAATCGTCTGGAGGCATCACCCTTGTTGATAGCTACATCCCATCCTCTAAGTGAAAATGATCCAAATGCTCTGTCACAGCACGGCTAATCATCTGTCGGTTCTCAATCAGGTTGGAGTAGAATCCATTGATTCCTTTGCGTTTGTCATCACGCCCAGCCTTCAGGAGTTTGAAGCTCGTCACAGTCATTCAATACCGGAATCCTACTCGGAATACCACAGACAAGGTTAGACTTTTCGGATTACCAGGATCCTACTCGGAATACCACAGACAAGGTTAGACTTTCCGGATCCCCATGAATGCCGCCATCTATCTAGCTTATACCACGAAGATTTTGTTGGGGAATCTAAGAGATATGCGCCCGGCCTAAGGTAGAACGGAAGTGGTTGTCAGTCACGCGCGTTCATAGGTAAGAATGATGATGAGTGTCACGGATCATCACATTCATCAAAGTGTTGTGCAACGTATATCTTGGAATAAGAATAAAAGATAATTGAATAAAAAGTAATAGTAATTGTATTGAAACTTGAGGTACAGCAGAGCTCCACACCCTTAATCTATGGTGTGCAGAAACTCCACCATTGAAAATACATAAGTGAAAGGTTCAGGCATGGCCGAATGGCCAGCCCCCTAAAACGTGCTCAATGGCCTCCTAAGATGAAGAATAAAACAAAACTGAGACCAAAGATGAAACGTGGTCAAAGACGACTAATACATTAGTAAAAAGTCTTATTTATACTAAACTAGCTACTAGGGTTTACATGAGTAAGTAATTGATGCATAAATCCACTTCCGGGGCCCACTTGGTGTATGCTTGGGCTGAGCTTGATCTATCCACGAGCTGAGGCTTTTCTTGGAGTTGAACTCCAAGTTATAACGTGTTTTGGGCGTTCAACTCCGAATCATGACGTGTTTCTGGCGTTTAACTCCAGACAGCAGCATGTACTTGGCGTTCAACGCCAAGTTACGTCGTCAATTTCCGAATAAAGTATAGACTATTATATATTGCTGGAAAGCTCTGGATGTCTACTTTCCAACACCGTTGAGAGCGCCATTTGGAGTTCTGTAGCTCTAGAAAATCCATTTTGAGTGCAGGGAGGTCAGATTCCAACAGCATCAGCAGTCCTTTTGTCAGCCTTTTTCAGAGTTTTGCTCAACTCCCTCAATTTCAGCCAGAAATTACCTGAAATTATAGAAAAACACACAAACTCATAGTAAAGTCTAGAAATGTGAATTTAACATAAAAAATAATGAAAACATCCCTAAAAGTAGCTTGAACTTACTAAAAACTACCTAAAAACAATGCCAAAAAGCGTATAAATTATCCGCTCATCAAAAATACATAAGAACAAAAGTGATCATTGGCTTCGGCCCCAGAGAGGGAACCTGAAGAACCAAGATGAAAATACAATAGCAAAAGGTCTTATTTGTAGAGAACTAGTAGTCTAGGGTTTACAGAAATGAGTAAATGACATAAAAATTCACTTCCGGGCCCACTTGGTGTGTGCTTGGACTGAGCATTGAAGCTTTCATGTGTAGAGACTTTTCTTGGAGTTAAACGCCAGCTTTTGTGCCAGTTTGGGCGTTTAACTCCCATTCTTGTGCCAGTTCCGGCGTTTAACGCCGGGCAGTTTTGAGCTGATTTGGAACGCCGGTTTGGGCCATCAAATCTCGGACAAAGTATGGACTATTATACATTGCTGGAAAGCCCAAAATGTCTACTTTCCAACGCAATTGAGAGTGAGCCAATTAGGCTTCTGTAGCTCCAGAAAATCCACTTCGAATGCAGGGAGGTCAGAGTCCAACAGCATTTGCAGTCCTTTTTAGCCTCTGAATCAGATTTTTGCTCAGGTTCCTAAATTTCAGCCAGAAAATACCTGAAATCACAGAAAAATACACAAACTCATAGTAAAGTCCAGAAAAGTGAATTTTAACTAAAAACTAATAAAAATATAATAAAATCTAATTAAAACAAACTAAAAACATACTAAAAACAATGCCAAAAAGCGTATAAATTATCCGCTCATCACAACACCAAACTTAAATTATTGCTTGTCCCCAAGCAACTGAAAATCAAATAAGATAGAAAGAAGAGAATATGCAATGAATTCCAAAAACATCTATGAAGATCAGTATTAATTAGATGAGCAGGGCTTTTAGCTTTTTGCCTCTGAACAGTTTTGGCATCTCACTCTATCCTTTGAAATTCAGAATGATTGGCTTCTATAGGAACTCAAAATCTAGATAGTGTTATTGACTCTCCTAGTTAAGTATGATGATTCTTGAACACAGCTACTTTATGAGTCTTGGCCGTGGCCCAAAGCACTCTGTCTACCAGTATTACCACCGTACATACATGCCACAGACACATAACTGGGTGAACCTTTTCAGATTGTGACTTAGCTTTGCTAGAGTCCCCAATTAGAGGTGTCCAGGGTTCTTAAGCACACTCTTTTTGCCTTGGATCACGACTTTATTATTTTTTTCTTTTTCTTTTTCTCTTTTTTTCGTTTTTCTCTCTTTTTTTTGTATACACTGCTTTTTCTTGCTTCAAGAATCATTTTTATGATTTTTCATATCCTCAGTAACATGTCTCCTTTTTCATCATTCTTTCAAGAGCCAACATTCATGAATAACAAATTCAAAAGACATATACACTGTTCAAGCATACATTCAGAAATCAAAGGTATTGCCACCACATCAAAATAATTAATCTGTTATAAAATTCAAAATTAATGCAATTCTTCTCCTTTTCAATTAAGAACATTTTTTTTATTTAAGAAAGGTGATGGATTCATAGGACATTCATAACTTTAAGGCATAGACACTAAGACACTAATGATCATGTAATAAGACACAAACATAGATAAACATAAGCATAAAAATTCGAAAAATAGGAAAATAAGGAACAAGGAAATTAAAGAACGGGTCCACCTTAGTGATGGCGGCTTGTTCTTCCTCTTGAAGATCTTATGGAGTGCTTGAGCTCCTCAATGTCTCTTCCTTGCCTTTGTTGCTCCTCTCTCATGATTCTTTGATCTTCTCTAATTTCATGGAGGAGGATGGAATGTTCTTGGTGCTCCACCCTTAGTTGTCCCATGTTGGAACTCAATTCTCCTAGGGAGGTGTTGATTTACTCCCAATAGTTTTGTGGAAGAAAGTGCATCCCTTGAGGTATCTCAGGGATTTCATGATGAGGAATTTCCTCATGTCCATGAGTGGGATCTCTTGTTTGCTCCACTCTTTTCTTGGTGATGGGCTTGAGGTCATGCCTTCTTAGTTGAACTGTCTTCCCTCTCTCTTCCATTGAGCGCCCTTTTCATAGATGTCTATGAGAACTTGGTCCAACCTTTGATCAAAGTTGACCCTTTTTGAGCTTGAAGGGGACCTCGGGGATCACCTTCTTCATGGCCACAACTTCATAGAAGTGGTCTTGATGCACCCTTGAGATGAATCTCTCCATCTCCTATGACTCGGAGGTGGAAGCTTTTGCCTTCCCTTTCCTCTTTCTAGAGGTTTCTTCGGCCTTAAATGCCATAAATAGTTATGGAAAAACAAAAAGCAATGCTTTTACCACACCAAACTTAGAAGGTTTGCTCGTCCTCGAGCAAAAGAAGAAAGAAGAGAGTAGAAGAAGAAAAATAGAGGAGATGGAGATGGCTTTGTGGTTCGGCCAATGGGGAGAAGTAGTGTTAGGTTGTGTGAAAATGAAGGAGTGAAGATGGGTTTGGGAGGGAAAGTGGTTTGAATTTGAATGGTGAGGTAGGTGGGGTTTTATGAAGGATGGATGTGAGTGGTGAAGAGAATAGTGGGATTTGATAGGTGAGGGGTTTTTGGGGAAGAGGTGTTGAGGTGATTGGTGAATGGGTGAAGAAGAGAGAGAGTGGTAAGGTAGGCGGGGATCCTGTGGGGTCCACAGATCCTGAGGTGTCAAGGATAATTCATCCCTGCACCAAGTGGCGAGCAAAAATGCTCTTTATGCCAATTCTGGCGTCAAACGCCGGGCTGGTGCCCATTTCTGGTGTTTAACGCCAGCTTCTTGCCCTTTCATGGCGTTTAACGCCAGTCTGGTGCCCCTTTCTGGCGTTAAACGCCCATTTGCTGCCCTTACTGGCGTTTAAACGCCAGCAAGGTTTTCCTCCAGGGTGTGCTATTTTTCTTTCTGTTTTTCATTCTGTTTTTGCTTTTTCAATTGATTTTGTGACTTTTCATGATCATCAAACATAAAATAACAAAGGAAATTAGATAAATATAACATTGGGTTGCCTCCCAACAAGCGCTTCTTTAATGTCAGTAGCTTGACAGTGGGCTCTCATGGAGCCTCACAGATACTCAGAGCAATGTTGGAACCTCCCAACACCAAACTTAGAGTTTGAATGTAGGGGTTCAACACCAAACTTAGAAGTTGGTTGTGGCCTCCCAACACCAAACTTAAAGTTTGACTGTGGGGGCTCTGTTTGACTCTGTTTTGAGAGAAGCTCTTCATGCTTCCTCTCCATGGTAACAGAGGGATATCCTTGAGCCTTAAACACAAAGGATTCTTCATTCACTTGAATGATCAATTCTCCTCTGTCAACATCAATCACAACCTTTGCTGTGGCTAGGAAGGGTCTGCCAAGGATGATGGATTCATCCATGCACTTCTCAGTCTCTAGGACTATGAAATCAGCAGGGATATAATGGTTTTCAATCTTTACCAAAACATCCTCTACAAGTCCATAAGCTTGTTTTCTTGAATTATCTGCCATCTCTAGTGAGATTCTTGTAGCTTGTACCTCAAAGATCTCTAGCTTCTCCATTACAGAGAGAGGCATGAGGTTTATACTTGACCCTAGGTCACACAGAGCCTTCTTAAAGGTCATGGTGCCTATGGTACAAGATATTGAGAACTTTCCAGGGTCCTTTCTCTTTTGAGGTAATCTCTGCCTAGACAAGTCATCCAGTTCTTTGGTGAGCAAAGGGGGTTCATCCTCCCAAGTCTCATTACCAAATAACTTGTCATTTAGCTTCATGATTGCTCCAAGGTATTTAGCAACTTGCTCTTCAGTGACATCTTCATCCTCTTCAGAGGAAGAATACTCATCAGAGCTCATGAATGGCAGAAGTAAATCCAATGGAATCTCTATGGTCTCATTATGAGCCTCAGATTCCCATGGTTCCTCATTAGGGAACTCATTGGAGGCCAGTGGACGTCCATTGAGGTCTTCCTCAGTGGCGCTCACTGCCTCTTCCTCCTCTCCAAATTCGGCCATATGGGTCATGTTAATGGCCTTGCATTCTCCTTTTTTGGATTCTCTTCTGTATTGCTTGGAAGAGTGCTAGGAGGGAGTTCAGTAACTTTCTTACTCAGCTGACCCACTTGTGCCTCCAAATTCCTAATGGAGGACCTTGTTTCAGTCATGAAACTTTGAGTAGTTTTGATTAGATCAGAGACCATGGTTGCTAAGTCAGAGTGGCTCTGCTTAGAATTCTTTATCTGTTGCTGAGAAAATGATGGAAAAGGCTTGCCATTGCTAAACCTGTTTCTTCCACCACTATTGTTGTTGAAACCTTGTTGAGGTCTCTGTTGATCCTTCCATGAGAGATTTGGATGATTTCTCCATGAAGGATTATAGGTGTTTCCATAGGGTTTTCCTATGTAATTCACCTCTTCCATTGAAGGGTTCTCATGATCATAAGCTTCTTCTTCAGATGAAGCATTCTTAGTGCTACCTGGTGCAGCTTGCATTCCAGACAGACTTTGAGAAATCATATTGACTTGCTGAGTCAATATTTTGTTCTGAGCCAATATGGCATTTAGAGTATCAATCTTAAGAACTCCTTTCTTCTGATTCGTCCAATTGTTCATAGGATTCCTTTCAGAAGTGTACATGAATTGGTTATTTGCAACCATTTCAATGAGTTCTTGAGCTTCTGTAGGCGTCTTCTTCAGATGAAGAGATCCTCCAGTAGAGCTATCCAATGACATCTTGGACAGTTCAGACAGACCATCATAGAAGATACCTATGATGCTCCATTCAGAAAGCATGTCAGAGGGACACTTTCTGATCAATTGTTTGTATCTTTCCCAAGCTTCATAGAGGGATTCACCTTCCTTTTGTCTGAAGGTTTGGACTTCCACTCTAAGCTTACTCAATTTTTGAGGTGAAAAGAACTTTGCCAAGAAGGCATTGACTAGCTTTTTCCAAGAGTTCAAGCTTTCTTTAGGTTGTGAGTCCAACCATATCCTAGCTCTGTCTCTTACAGCAAAAGGGAATAGCATAAGTCTGTAGACCTCAGGGTCAACCCCATTAGTCTTGACAGTGTCACAGATTTGCAAGAATTCAGCTAAAAACTGATGAGGATCTTCCAATGGAAGTCCATGGAACTTGCAATTCTGTTGCATTAGAGAAACTAATTGAGGCTTAAGCTCAAAGTTGTTTGCTCCAATGGCAGGGATAGAGATGCTTCTCCCATAGAAGTCGAGAGTAGGTGCAGTAAAGTCACCAAGCACCTTCCTTGCATTGTTGGCATTGTTGTTGTGTTCAGCTGCCATGGGTTTCTCTTCTTGTTTGAAGATTTCTGTTAGGTCCTCTACAGAGAGTGGTGCTTTAGCTTCTCTTAGCTTTCGCTTCAAGGTCCTTTCAGGTTCAGGGTCAGCCTCAACAAGAATGCTTTTGTCTTTGCTCCTGCTCATATGAAAGAGAAGAAAACAAGAAAATATGGAATCCTCTATGTCACAGTATAGAGATTCCTTGAGGTGTCAGAGGAATAGAAGGAAGAGGTAGAAGAATTCGAACTTATCAAGAAAGATGGAGTTCGAATTGTGCATTGAGGAGGAGTGTTAATCCATAAATAGAAGGATGTTAGAAGAGGGGAAGAAATTTTCGAAAATAAATTAAAAAGATTTTAAAAACATTTTGAAAAAAATACTAATTAATTTTCAAAAACTAAGAGTGGAAAAGAAATCAAGTAATTTTTGAAAAAGATTTTGAAATTAAAAATTAAAAAGATATGATTAAAAACTATTTTGAAAATGTGATTAAAGAGATATGATTTGAAAAGTTATGATTTTAAAAAGATATGATTGAGAAGATATGATTTGAAAAACAATTTAAAAAGATTTGATTTTTAAAATCAATGACTTGGCTAACAAGAAAAGATATGATTCAGACATTAAACCTTTCTCAACAGAAAAGGCAACATACTTGAAATGTTGAATCAAATCATTAATTGTTAGCAAGTATCTTTGAAAATGGAAAAAGATTGATTTTGAAAATATATGATTGAAAATATTTGATTTGAAAAAGATTTGATTTTGAAAAATTTTGAAAACTTAAAAAAATTTGAGTTAAAAACAAAATCTTCCCTCTTGTGCCATCCTGGCGTTAAACGCCCAAAATGGTATCCATTCTGGCGTTTAACGCCCAAATTGCTACCCTTTTGGGCGTTAAACGCCTAGCCAGGCACCCTGGCTGGCGTTTAAACGCCAGTTTTCCTTCCTCACTGGGCGTTTTGAACGCCCAGCTTTTTCTGTATAATTCCTCTGCTGTATGTTTTAAATCTTCAATTCTCTGTATCATTGACTTGAAAAGACACAAATTAAAATTTTTTTTGGATTTTTAATGATGAGGAATAATTAAAATGCAACTAAAATCAAATAAACAATGCATGCAAGACACCAAACTTAGAAGTTTGTATACTACTGACACTAACAAAATGAGAATGCATATGAGAAACAACAAAACACTCAAGACAAGAGAATTTAAAGATCAGAACAAGGAAATCATCAAGAACAACTTGAAGATCAATGAAGACACATGAATTCGAAAAATTCAAGAAGAACAGAAACATGCAATTGACACCAAACTTAAAATGAGACACTAGACTCAACAAGGAACATAAAATATTTTTGGTTTTTATGATTTTGTAATTTTTTTTTTGGATTTTTCGAAAATTGAGTGGAAAAGAAAATAAAGATATCAAAATTCTTAATGAGAATTCCAGGAATCATGCAATGTTAGTCTAAAGCTTCAGTCTAAAGAAATTAAACATGGCTAGCCAAGATTCAGTAGGACATTACATTCAAGAGCTAAATTGATGAGAATCAATCAGCTTTGGTGATGATAAGAACATCACCTTGAAACACTAGAATTCATTCTTAAGAACTCTAAAGAAAAATACCTAATCTAAGCAACAAGATGAACCGTCAGTTGTCCAAACTCGAACAATCCCCAGCAACGGCGCCAAAAACTTGGTGCACGAAATTGTGATCATCAATGGCGCCATCAACATGGTACGCTCAATTGAAATCTCAACTCTTTATCACAACTTCGCACAACTAACCAGCAAGTGCACTGGGTCGTCCAAGTAATAAACCTTACGCGAGTAAGGGTCGATCCCACGGAGCTTGTTGGTATGAAGCAAGCTATGGTCATCTTGTAAATCTCAGTAAGGCAGATTCAAATGGTTATGGATGATTTATGAATAAAGCATAAAATAAAGATAGAGATACTTATGTAATTCATTGGTGAGAATTTCAGATAAGCGTATGGAGATGCTTTGTCCCTTCCGTCTCTCTGCTTTCCTACTGTCTTCATCCAATCCTTCTTACTCCTTTCCATGGCAAGTTGTATGTTGGGCATCACCGTTGTCAATGGCTACAGTCCCGTCCTCTCAGTGAAAATGTTCAACGCGCTCTGTCACAGCACGGCTAATCATCTGTCGGTTCTCAATCAGGTTGGAATAGAATCCAGTGATTCTTTTGCGTCTGTCACTAACGCCCAGCCTTCAGGAGTTTGAAGCTCGTCACAATCATTCAATCCTTGAATCCTACTCAGAATACCACAGACAAGTTTTAGACCTTCCGGATTCTCTTGAATGCTGCCATCAATTCTAGCTTATACCACGAATATTCCGATTAAGGAATCCAAGAGATAAACATTCAAGCCTTGTTTGCTTGTAGAACGAAAGTGGTTGTCAGGCACGCGTTCATAAGTGAGAATGATGATGAGCGTCACATAATCATCACATTCATCATGTTCTTGGGTGCGAATGAATATCTTAGAACAAGAATAAGCTGAATTGAATAGAAGAACAATAGTAATTGCATTAATACTCGAGGTACAGCAGAGCTCCACACCTTAATCTATGGTGTGTAGAAACTCCACCGTTGAAAATACATAAGAACAAAAGTGATCATTGGCTTCGGCCCCAGAGAGGGAACCTAAAGAACCAAGATGAAAATACAATAGCAAAAGGTCTTATTTGTAGAGAACTAGTAGCCTAGGGTTTACAGAAATGAGTAAATGACATAAAAATCCACTTTCGGGCCCACTTGGTGTGTGCTTGGGCTGAGCATTGAAGCTTTCATGTGTAGAGACTTTTCTTGGAGTTAAACGCCAGCTTTTGTGCCAGTTTGGGCGTTTAACTCCCATTCTTGTGCCAGTTTCGGCGTTTAACGTCGGGCAGTTTTGAGCTGATTTGGAACGCCGGTTTGGGCCATTAAATCTCGGGCAAAGTACGGACTATTAATATTGCTTGAAAGCCCAGGATGTCTACTTTCCAACACAATTGAGAGCGTGCCAATTGGGCTTCTGTAGCTCCAGAAAATCCACTTCGAGTGCAGAGAGGTCAGAATCTAACAGCATCTGCAGTCCTTTTCAGCCTCTGAATCAGATTTTTGCTCAGGTCCCTCAATTTCAGCCAGAAAATACCAGAAATCATAGAAAAACACACAAATTCATAGTAAAGTCCAAAAAAGTGAATTTTAACTAAAAACTAATAAAAATATAATAAAATCTAATTAAAATAAACTAAAAACATACTAAAAACAATGCCAAAAAGCGTATAAATTATCCGCCCATCAAAGGGCAAAATGAAAGATTTGTTATTTGTCAAAAATCTACATTTACCCGTATTTTCTACACAAAAATTAGAATCTAAAACAGATGAAGAATGGGAGTTTGAACACCAACAAGTTTGTGGTTTTAATAAGCAATGGGTGGATGATAATGTTTACAATCACATTGCTAATGAGACTCATGCTAGGGCTTTGTGGAATCAAATTGAATCCTTGTATGCTTCCAAGTCTGACAATAATAAATTGTACTTGTTGAATATGTTGATGAATTGGAGATACAAGGAGGGGTCACAAGTATTAGATCACTTGAATGAATTTCAAGGAGTTCTGGATCAGTTGTCAAGCATGGGAACCAAGTTTGAAGATGAGGTTTAAGGATTGTGGTTGTTAAATACTCTACCAGATTCTTATGAGACATTTCGTATCTCTCTTACTAATTCTGCTCTAAATGGTAAAGTGAGCATGCAATTTGTTAAAGGTGGCATTTTAAATGAAGAGATCAGAAGGAAGACGCAGAATTCTTCGTCACACTCTGAAATGTTAGTGATGAGCGGATAATTTGTATGCTTTTTGGCATTGTTTTTAGTATGTTTTTAGTATCTTTTAGTTAGTTTTTAGTATATTTTTATTAGTTTTTAATTAAAATTCACTTTTCTGGACTTTACTATGAGTTTGTGTATTTTTCTGTGATTTCAGGTATTTTCTGGCTGAAATTGAGGGATCTGAGCAAAAATCTGATCCAGAGACTCAAAAGGACTGCAGATACTGTTGGATTCTGACCTCCCTGCACTCGAAGTGGATTTTCTGGAGCTACAGAAGCCCAATTGGCGCGCTCTCAACGGCGTTGGAAAGTAGACATCTTGGGCTTTCCAGCAATATATAATAGTCCATACTTTGCCCAAGATTTGATGGCCCAAACCGGCGTTCAAATTCACCTCAAGAAATTCCAGCGTTAAACGCCGGAACTGGCACCTGATTGGGAGTTAAACGCCCAAACTGGCACTAAAGCTGGCGTTTAACTCCAAGGAGAGTCTCTACACGAAAATGCTTCATTGCTCAGCCCAAGCACACACCAAGTGGGCCCGGAAGTAGATTTTTATGTTATTTACTCATCTTTGTACACCTTAGGCTACTAGTTATCTATAAGTAGGACCTTTTACTATTGTATTAGGGAGACTTTGGTAGCTATCTTCGTTTTATGCTATCTTAGATCATTGGGAGGCTGGCCATTCGGCCATGCCTAGACCTTATGCTTATGTATTTTTCAACGGTGGAGTTTCTACACACCATAGATTAAGGTGTGGAGCTCTGCTGTACCTCGAGTATTAATGCAATTACTATTGTTCTTCTATTCAATTCCGCTTGTTCTTTGTCCAAGATATCACTTGTTCTTCAACTTGATGAAGGTGATGATTGACGCCCATCATCCTTCTCACCCATGAACAAGGTGACTGACAACCATTCTTGTTCTACAAGCATCTGAGGCTTAGTGAATATCTCTTGGATTCCTGATAACACGATGCATGGTTGATCGCCTGACAACCGAGTGCTCGCCTGACAAACGAGCCAGCCATTCCGTGAGATCAGAGTCTTCGTGGTATAGGCAAGAACTGATGGTGGCATTCAAGAGAATCCGGAAGGTCTAACCTTGTCTGTGGTATTCTGAGTAGGATTCAATGACTGAATGACTGTGACGTGCTTCAGACTCTAACCTGCTGGGCGTTAGTGACAGACGCAAAAGAGGGATTCTATTCCAGTAGGAGCGGGAACCGAACCGGTGATTGGCCGTACTGTGACAGAGTGCGTGAGCATTAGCTTTCACTGCGAGGATGGGAGGTAGCTGCTGACAACAGTGAAACCCTACACGAGCTTGCCATGGAAAGGAGTAAGAAGGATTGGATGAAGGCAGTAGGAAAGCAGAGAGACGGAAGGGAAGGCATCTTCATACGCTTGTCTGAAGCTCTTACACTAATGATATACATAAGTATCACTATCTTTATCTTTTATGTTATTTTCGTTCATCACCATATACATTTGAGTCTGCCTGACTAAGATTTACAAGATGACCATAGCTTGCTTCAATGCTAACAATCTCCGTGGGATCGACCCTTACTCACGTAAGGTATTACTTGGACGACCCAGTGCACTTGCTGGTTAGTTGTGCGAAGTTGTGTAATGCCATGGTATTGAGCACCAAGTTCTTGGGGCTCATGACCGGGGATTATGAGAGTTGTGAAAAAGTATTGTTCACAATTTCGCGCACCAAGTTTTTGGCGCCGTTGCCGGGGATTGTTCAAGTTTTGAGCAAGCTTTTGGTAACAATGCCTGGGATTGTTCTAGTTTGGACAACTGACGGTTCATCTTGTTGCTTAGATTAGGTATTTATTTTTTTTTCGAAATTCTTGAAGATGAATTCTAGAGTTTCATGATGATTTGTTGAAATCTGGCTGGCTGAGAAGCCATGTCTAATCTGATTGGACCGAGGTTTCAACTTATCACCACAAGAGCTTGTTGATTTTCATCAATTTTGCTTTTGGAGCAGTGATCCGCTAAGGCTTGGCTGACCTTTGGTCATGTCTAGTGTTTTGGACCGAAGCTTTCTTTGAAAGCTTGGCTGGCTGTGAAGCCATGTCTAATTCCTGGACCGGAGTCTTAGACTAGCATTGCACTGATTCCTGGAATTCTCATTAAGAATTTTGATATCTTTTCTCACTTAATTTTCGAAAAAAAAAATTTATAAAATCATAAAATCTAAAAATATTCCTTGTTTGAGTCTAGAGTCTCATCTTAAGTCTAGTGTCAAATGCATGTTTTTGTTATATTTTTCGAGTCCATGCATATATTTCTTTGTTCTGATCTTTGAATTCTTTTGGCTTGAGTGTTTATGTGTCTCATATAGTGTTAGTAGTGTACAAACTGCTAAGTTTGGTGTCTTGCATGCATTGTTATTTGATTCTTATTGCATTTTGATTATTAAAAAAAATCCAAAAATACTTTTAATTTGTGTCTTTTCAAGTCAATGATACAAAGAATTGAAGATTCAGAACATGCTGCAGAGGAATTATACAGAAAAAGCTGAGCATTCAAAAATGCCCAGTGAAGAAGGCAGACTGGCGTTTAAACGCCAGCCAGGGTACCTGGTTGGGCGTTTAACGCCCAAAGAGGTAGCATTTTGGGCGTTAAACGCCAGAATGTATACCATTCTGGGCGTTTAACGCCAGGATGGTGCTAGGGGGAAGATTTTGTTTTCAAATCAATTTTTTTTCAAGTTTTCAAAGTTTTTCAAAATCAAATCTTTTTCAAATCATATCTTTTCAATCAAATGTTTTCAAAATCAATTTCTTTCCTTTTTCAAAGATACTTACTAACAATTAATGATTTGATTGAACATTTTTTTTTGCCTTTTCTGTTAAGGAAGGTTTTATGTTTGATTCATATCTTTTCTTGTTAGGCAAGTCACTAATTTTCAAAATCAAATCTTTTAAAATTGTTTTCAAAACATATCTTTTAAAATTGTTTTCAAATCATATCTTCTCAATCACATCTTTTTAAAACCATAACTTTTCAATCAAATCTTTTTAACCACATCTTTTTCAAAAATAGTTTCAATCAAATCCTTCTAATTTCTAATTTCAAATCTTTTTCAAAAAAATCACTTGATTTCTTTTCCACTCTTATTTTCGAAAATCAATAAAGTGTTTTTCAAAAATGTTTTCAAAATCTTCTAATTAATTTTCGAAAATTACTCCCCTCCTTCTCACATCCTTCTATTTATGGAGTACCACTCCTTCTCAATGCACAATTCGAACCTTATCTAATTAAAGTTCGAATTCTTCTTCTCCTTCTTCTTTCTATTTCTCTTTTCCTCTGACACCTTAAGGAATCTCTATACTGTGACATAGAGGATTCCACATTTTCTTGTTCTCTTCTCTTTCATATGAGCAGGAGCAGAGACAAAGGCATTCTTGTTGAAGCTGATCCTGAACCCGAAAGGACCTTGAAGAGAAAGCTAAGAGAAGCCAAAGCACAACTCTCTTTAGAGGACCTGACCGAATTCTTCAAAGAAAAAGAAGACATGGCAGCCGAAAACAACAACAATGCCAACAATGCAAGGAAGGTGCTGGGTGACTTTACTGCACCTACTCCCGACTTCTATGGGAGAAGCATCTCTATCCCTGCCATTGGAGCAAACAACTTTGAGCTTAAGCCTCAATTAGTTTCTCTAATACAACAGAATTGCAAGTTCCATGGACTTCCAATGGAAGATCCTCATCAGTTCTTAGCTGAATTCTTGCAAATCTGTGACACAGTCAAGACTAATGGGGTAGACCCTGAGGTCTATAGACTGATGCTATTCCCTTTTGCTGTAAGAGACAGAGCTAGAATATGGTTGGACTCTCAACCTAAAGAAAGCCTGGACTCTTGGGAAAAGCTAGTCAATGCCTTCTTGGTAAAGTTCTTTCCACCACAAAGATGGAGTAAGCTTAGAGTGGAAGTCCAAACCTTCAGACAGAAGGATGGAGAATCCCTCTATGAAGCTTGGGAAAGATACAAACAATTAATCAGAAGATGTCCCTCAGACATGCTTTCTGAATGGAGCATCATAGGTATCTTCTATGATGGTCTCTCTGAACTATCCAAGATGTCTTTGGATAGCTCTGCTGGAGGATCTCTTCATTTGAAGAAGACGCCTACAGAGGCTCAAGAGCTAATTGAAATGGTTGCAAATAACCAATTCATGTACACTTCTGAAAGGAATCCTGTGAATAATGGGACTAGTCAGAAGAAAGGAGTTCTTGAGATTGACACTCTGAATGCCATACTGGCTCAGAATAAAATATTGACTCAACAAGTCAATTTGATTTCTCAAAGTCTGTCTGGAATGTAAAATGCACCAAGCAGTACTAAGGATGCTTCATCTGAGGAAGAAGCTTATGATCCTGAGAACCCTTCAATGGAAGAGGTGAATTACCTAGGAGAACCCTATGGAAACACCTATAATTCTTCATGGAGAAATCACCCAAATTTCTCATGGAAGAATCAAGAGAGACCTCTACAAGGTTTTAATAACAATAATGGTGGAAGAAACAGGCTTGGCACCAACAAGCCTTTTCCATCATCTTCTCAGCAACAGACAGAGAGTTCTAAGCAGAATACCTCTGACTTAGCAACAATGGTCTCTGATCTAATCAAAACCACTCAAAGTTTCATGAATGAAACAAGGTCCTCCATCAGAAATTTGGAAGGACAAGTGGGACAGCTGAGCAAGAAAATTACTGAACTCCCTCCTAGTACTCTCCCAAGTAATACAGAAGAAAATCCAAAAGGAGAGTGCAAAGCCATAACCATGGCCGAATATGGAGAGGAAAGAGAGGAGGTGGACGCCACTGAGGAAGACCCCAATGGGCGTGCACCAATCTCCTCTGAGTTCCTCAATGAGGAACAATGGGAATCTGAGGCTCAAAATGAGACCATAGAGATTCCATTGGACTTATTTCTGCCATTCATGAGCTCTGATGAGTATTCTTCCTCTGAAGAGGATGAGTATGTCACTGAAGAGCAAGTTGCTAAATACCTTGGAGCAATCATGAAGCTAAATGACAAGTTATTTGGAAATGAGACTTGGGAGGATGAACCACCTTTGCTCACCAAAGAACTGGATGACTTGTCTAGGCAGAAACTGCCTCAAAAGAGGCAGGATCCTGGGAAGTTTTCTATACCTTGTACCATAGACACCATGACCTTCAAGAAGGCCTTGTGTGACTTAGGGTCAAGTGTAAACCTCATGCCCCTCTCTGTAATGGAGAAATTAGGGATCTTTGAGGTGCAAGCTGCAAAAATCTCACTAGAGATGGCAGACAACTCAAGAAAACAAGCCTATGGACTTGTAGAGGATGTTCTGGTAAAAGTTGAAGACCATTACATCCCTACTGACTTCATAGTCCTAGAGACTGGGAAGTGCATGGATGAATCCATCATCCTTGGCAGACCCTTCCTAGCCACAGCAAAGGCTGTGATTGATGTTGATAGAGGAGAGTTGATCATCCAAGTGAATGAAGAATCCTTGGTGTTTAAGGCTCAAGGATATCCCTCTGTCACCATGGAGAGGAAGCTTGAAGAGCTTCCCTCAAATCAGAGACAAACAGAGCCCCCACAGTCAAACTCTAAGTTTGGTGTTGGGAGGCCACAACCAAACTCTAAGTTTGGTGTTGAACCCCCACATTCAAACTCTAAGTTTGGTGTTGGGAAGTTCCAACATTACTCTGATCATTTGTGAGGCTCCATGAGAGCCATATGTCAAGCTACTGACATTAAAGAAGCGCTTGTTGGGAGGCAACCCAATGTTTTATAGTTAACTATTTTCTTTTGTTATTTTATCTTTTTTGTAGGTTGATGATCATAAGAAGTCACAAAAACAATGAAAAAAGCAAAAACAGAATGAAAAACAGGAAGAAAAACAGCACACCCTGGAGGAGAAGAAGCTGGCGTTCAAACGCCAGTAATGCTAGCTGTTGGGCGTTTAACGCCCAGTCTGGCACCATTCTGGGCGTTTAACGCCAGAAAGGGGCACCAGACTGGCGTTAAACGCCAGTAAAGGGCAACAACCTGGCGTTAAACGCCAGGAATGGGCACTAGCCCGGCGTTTAACGCCAGAAATGGCTCAAAACGTGAATTTTGATGCCACTTGGTGCAGGGATGACTTTTCCTTGACACAACAGGATCTGTGGACCCCACAGGACCCCACCACCACTCTCTCTCTTCTTCCCCCACTCACCAATCACCTCAAAACCTCTTCCCCAAAAACCCTTCACCTATCAAATCCCATCTTTCTCTTCACCACTCACATCCATCTTTCATAAATCCCCACCAACCTCACCCTTCAAATTCAAACCACTTTACCTCCCAAACCCACCCATAATGGCCGAACCCTTACTCCCCCTCTCTCCTATATATACCCTTCTTCAACCCTTCATTTTCACACAACCTAAACACCCCTTCTTTCCCTTCTTGGCCGAACACACCACCTTCTCCCTCTTCCTCATTTCTTCTTCTTCTACTCTCTTCTTTCTTCTTTTGCTCGAGGACGAGCAAACATTTTAAGTTTGGTGTGGTAAAAGCGTTGCTTTTTCATTTTTCCATAACCATTTATGGCATCCAAGGCCGGAGAAACCTCTAAAAAGAGGAAAGGGAAGGCAAAAGCTTCCACCTCCGAGTCATGGGAGATGGATAGATTCCTCTCAAGGGTGCATCAAGACCACTTCTATGAAGTTGTGGCCTTGAAGAAGGTGATCCCCGAGGTCCCTTTTTCACTCAAAAAGGGTGAATATCCGGAGATCCGCCATGAGATCCGGAGAAGAGGTTGGGAAGTACTCACCAACCCCATTCAACAAGTCGGAATCTTGATGGTTCAAGAGTTCTATGCCAATGCATAGATCACCAAGAACCATGACCAAAGTGTGAACCCGAATCCAAAGAATTATCTCACTATGGTTCGGGGGAAATACTTGGATTTTAGTCCGGAAAGTGTGAGGGTGGCGTTCAACTTGCCTATGATGCAAGGAGATGAGCATCCTTATACAAGAAGGGTCAACTTTGATCAAAGGTTGGACCAAGTCCTCACAATCATATGTGAAGAGGGCGCACAATGGAAGCAAGATTCAAGAGGAAAGCCGGTTCAATTGAGAAGGCATGACCTCAAGCCCGTGGCTAGAGGATGGTTAGAGTTCATACAACGCTCAATCATTCCCACTAGCAACCGGTCCGAAGTTACCATAGACCGGGCCATCATGATTCATAGCATCATGATTGGAGAAGAAGTGGAAGTTCATGAGGTTATAGCCCAAGAACTCTACAAAGTGGCGGACAAGTCTTCCACCTTGGCAAGGCTAGCCATTCCTCATCTCATTTGTCACCTCTGTTATTCAGTTGGAGTTGACATAGAAGGAGATACCCCCATTGATGAGGACAAGCCCATCACCAAGAAAAGGATGGAGTACACAAGAGACCCCTCTCATCAAGAGATCCCTGAGATGCCTCAAGGGATGCACTTTCCTCCACAAAATTATTGGGAGCAACTAAACACCTCCCTAGGAGAGTTGAGTTCCAACATGGGACAACTAAGGGTGGAGCATCAAGAACACTCCATCATCCTTCATGAAATTAGAGAAGACCAAAGAATCATGAGGGAGGAGCAACAAAGACAAGGAAGAGACATTGAGGAGCTCAAGCACTCCATAGGATCTTCAAGAGGAAGAAAGAGCCGCCATCACTAAGGTGGACCCGTTCCTTGATTTCCTTGTTCTTTATTCTTCTGTTTTTCGAATTTTATGCTTATGTTTATCCATGTTTGTGTCTTGTGATCATTAGTGTCTTAGTTTCTATGCCTTAAAGTTATGAATGTCCTATGAATCCATCACCTTTCTTGAATAAAAACGTGCTTAATTGAAAAAGAAAAGAATTGCATGAATTCTGAATTTTATAGTAGTTTAATTAATTTGATGTGGTGGCAACACTTTTGTTCTCTAAATGTATGCTTGAACAGTGCATATGTCTTTTGAATTTGTGGTTCATGAATATTGGCTCTTGAAAGAATGATGAAAAAGGAGACATGTTACTGAGGATCTGAAAAATCATTAAAAATGATTCTTGAAGCAAGAAAAAGAAGGAAGCAAACGAAAAAAAAAACCGAAAAAAAGAAAAAAAAAAGAGAAGAAAGAAAAAGAAAGAAATAAAGTTGTGATCCAAGGCAATAAGAGTGTGCTTAAGAACCCTGGACACCTCTAATTGGGGACTTTAGCAAAGCTGAGTCACAATCTGAAAAGGTTCACCCAATTATGTGTCTGTGGCATGTATGTATCCGGTGGTAATACTGGAAGACAGAGTGCTTTGGGCCACAGCCAATACTCAATAAATAGCTATGTTCAAAAATCATCATACTTTACTAGGAGAATCATTAACACTATCTGGATTCTAAGTTCCTAAAGAAGCCAATCATTCTGAATTACAAAGGATAGAGTGAGATGCCAAAACTATTCAGAGACAAAAAGCTAAAAGCCCCGCTCATCTAATTAATACTGATCTTCATAGATGTTTTTGGAGTTCATTGCATATTCTCTTCTTTTTATCTTATTTGATTTTTAGTTGCTTGGGGACAAGCAACAATTTAAGTTTGGTGTTGTGATGAGCGGATAATTTGTATGCTTTTTGGCATTGTTTTTAGTATGTTTTTAGTATCTTTTAGTTAGTTTTTAGTATATTTTTATTAGTTTTTAATTAAAATTCACTTTTCTGGACTTTACTATGAGTTTGTGTATTTTTCTGTGATTTCAGGTATTTTCTGGCTGAAATTGAGGGATCTGAGCAAAAATCTGATCCAGAGACTCAAAAGGACTGCAGATGCTGTTGGATTCTGACCTCCCTGCACTCGAAGTGGATTTTCTAGAGCTACAGAAGCCCAATTGGCGCGCTCTCAACGGCGTTGGAAAGTAGACATCCTGGGCTTTCCAGCAATATATAATAGTCCATACTTTTCCCAAGATTTGATGGCCCAAACCGGCGTTCAAAGTCACCTCAAGAAATTCCAGCGTTAAACGCCGGAACTGGCACCTGATTGGGAGTTAAACGCCCAAACTGGCACTAAAGCTGGCGTTTAACTCCAAGGAGAGTCTCTACACGAAAATGCTTCATTGCTCAGCCCAAGCACACACCAAGTGGGCCCGGAAGTGGATTTTTATGTCATTTACTCATCTTTGTACACCTTAGGCTACTAGTTATCTATAAGTAGGACCTTTTACTATTGTATTAGGGAGACTTTGGTAGCTATCTTCGTTTTATGCTATCTTAGATCATTGGGAGGCTGGCCATTCGGCCATGCCTAGACCTTATGCTTATGTATTTTTCAACGGTGGAGTTTCTACACACCATAGATTAAGGTGTGGAGCTCTGCTGTACCT
Source organism: Arachis stenosperma (assembly GCF_014773155.1). Taxonomy (NCBI): domain Eukaryota; kingdom Viridiplantae; phylum Streptophyta; class Magnoliopsida; order Fabales; family Fabaceae; genus Arachis; species Arachis stenosperma. The sequence continues at coordinate 80,488,464 of NC_080383.1, forward strand.
CGAGTATTAATGCAATTACTATTGTTCTTCTATTCAATTCTGCTTGTTCTTTGTCCAAGATATCACTTGTTCTTCAACTTGATGAAGGTGATGATTGACGCCCATCATCTTTCTCACCCATGAACAAGGTGACTGACAACCATTCTTGTTCTACAAGCATCTGAGGCTTAGTGAATATCTCTTGGATTCCTGATAACACGATGCATGGTTGATCGCCTGACAACCGAGTGCTCGCCTGACAAACGAGCCAGCCATTCCGTGAGATCAGAGTCTTCGTGGTATAGGCAAGAACTGATGGCGGCATTCAAGAGAATCCGGAAGGTCTAACCTTGTCTGTGGTATTCTGAGTAGGATTCAATGACTGAATGACTGTGACGTGCTTCAGACTCTAACCTGCTGGGCGTTAGTGACAGACGCAAAAGAGGGATTCTATTCCAGTAGGAGCGGGAACCGAACCGGTGATTGGCCGTACTGTGACAGAGTGCGTGAGCATTAGCTTTCACTGCGAGGATGGGAGGTAGCTGCTGACAACAGTGAAACCCTACACGAGCTTGCCATGGAAAGGAGTAAGAAGGATTGGATGAAGGCAGTAGGAAAGCAGAGAGACGGAAGGGAAGGCATCTTCATACGCTTGTCTGAAGCTCTTACACTAATGATATACATAAGTATCACTATCTTTATCTTTTATGTTATTTTCGTTCATCACCATATACATTTGAGTCTGCCTGACTAAGATTTACAAGATGACCATAGCTTGCTTCAATGCTAACAATCTCCGTGGGATCGACCCTTACTCACGTAAGGTATTACTTGGACGACCCAGTGCACTTGCTGGTTAGTTGTGCGAAGTTGTGTAATGCCATGGTATTGAGCACCAAGTTCTTGGGGCTCATGACCGGGGATTATGAGAGTTGTGAAAAAGTATTGTTCACAATTTTGCGCACCAGTTAGTCATTGAAACTAGGAGAAGAAATCAGAATAGAGTTCAAAAGGGTAAAGGTAAAAGCAGGAGCGAATCCAAGGGAAGATACAATAATGTTGAGCGTCACTACTGTCACAAAATGGGTCACGTTAAAAAATATTGCTATCTTTAGAAAAAGGAAAACAAAGGTAAGCAAGAAAAGAAGGATGATAGTGGTAATGGTCGTGTATCTTCTATTTCAGATGATCTTCTTACTATTGATATTGCTGATTATGAGTACAAGGTCAATCTTGTTTCTGATGATGAGTTCAGCTGGATAATTGATAGTGGCGCCTCAATACATGTTACACCGAAGAAGGAGTTCTTCACTTCTTATACTCCAGGTAATTTTTGAGTGTTTAAGATAGGTAATGATGGTTTGGCCAAGGTTATTGGTGTAGGAGATATTTGTCTTGAGACTAATATGGGAATGAAGTTGCTACTCAAAGATGTTAGACACGCTCCAGATGTTCACTTGAATTTGGTTTCAGTTAAAAGGCTTGATAATGAAGGCTTTGTAAACAGTTTTGGCTTTGGACAATGGAAGCTTACTAAAGGTAACTTAGTAGTGGCTTGAAAAAAAGGTACTTCAAGTTTGTATGTGATGCATGCCATAATTGCAAAAGGTAGTGTAAATGCGATTGAAAGTAAAGAAGTTTGTAGCTTGTGGCACAGACGACTTGGTCATATTAGTAAAAAAAGACATAATTTTCTTGCTCGAAAGGATGCTCTTTCAGGTTTGAAGAATGTAGAGTTGGAGAAATGTTCTCATTGCATGGCTGGCAAACAAAGAAGATTATCCTTCAAGAAGCATCAACTTTCAAGAAAATCAGACTTCTTGGACTTGGTGCACTCCGATATTTGTTGTCCTTTTAAGGTACGGTCTTTTAGTGGAGCTATTTACTTTATTACTTTTATTGATGATCATTCAAGAAAGATTTGAACTTATGCTTTGAAAACAAAGAACCAAGCTTTGGAAAAGTTTAAACAATTTCAAGCTTTGGTTGAGAGGCAAACATGTAGAAAGCTTAAATATATTCGCACTGATAATGGTGGTGAGTATTGTGGACCATTTGATGAGTATTGCAAGCAGCAAGGCATTAGGCATGGAAAGACACCTCCTAAAACACCCCAGTTGAATGGTTGGTAGAAAGGATGAATAGAAAATTGATTGAAAGAGTTAGATGTATGCTTACTGAAGCTAAGCTACCTAAAGACTTTTGGGGTGAAGCGCTACTTACAGCGGCTCATGTGATTAATCTGAGTCCTACAATTGTTTTGGACAATGATGTTCCAGATCATGTTTGGTCGGGCAAAGATGTCTCATATGGTTACTTGAGAGTCTTTGGATGCAAAGCATTTGTTCTTGTTCCAAAGGATGAGAGGTCCAAGTTGGATGTGAAGACAAGGCAGTGCATTTTTATTGGGTATGATCAAGGTGAGTTTGGTTACAAGTTTTTGATCCAGTTGAAAAGAAGGTTGTAAAAAGCCGTGATGTAGAGTTTATTAAAGACCAGTGGTGGGAGCCGGTAGTGGGTATAGGAATTTTCCTTAAAAATAGAGTTAGCGTTGCAAGTATAGACCCAAACCCGCAATCGACTCTCGACCAAAGTTTGAATTCAAAAAATGTCACAATTCAAAATTGGGAGTGTTTAATTCCTGGGTTATCTCCCAAGGACACTTGAGATCAATGAGTGTACAATTCCGGATGTAGTGATCAAGGGGTTTTCAATAAAGAGTTGAACATATAAAGCAATAAAAGAACATGCAAATTTGTAATGATTGAACTAATGAAGAAATTAAAGAACCGACTATGCACTATAAACAAGTAAAGTATAAAAGAGATTAACATAGATGTGTATGAAGAATTGAAAGCATAAAAAGAGGTCTTGACTTGGAGTGAGCTAAGGGTCCTTTCCTTGTTGGAACCACAACTATGAAAATTATAATGGATTAATCTCACTTGATCAACCCTCACATCGGAGAGTAAGTTAAATGAGCATAAGTGTTCTTAACCCACAAATCCTAAATTGCTTGCTAATTACCTTAGCAACAAATTAGCGTTAGTGGAAACAAGAACAATTAACAATCCAAGAATTGACACTAAATGTTGGACATTCCAACTCTAGGAACCCAATTGCTCACTGTCCCCAAGCCAAGAGCTAGAAATTCAGCCTAAAATCATGGTTGACATTTTGTCAAACACTTGGTGGGCAAAAACATTAAACATGAGAAAAATGAGAAAATACTTGAAACCAAAAGTAACAAATGATCTCAATCAACAAGAATAACACAAGAAATCATGTAACAACCATCAAACATCAAATTCATCAACAAGAAATTGAAATTGCAAAAGAGAAGGAAAATTGAACTATAACTTGAATTATAAGAAAGAGTAAGAACAATGTAACTATAAAGAGTAATAACAAAGAGATACTTAAAATGGAAGCTAGCAAAATCCAAGATCAAAAATGGAAATGGCACTTGAATGTAAAACCCTAATATAAACCCTAATAGAGATGATGAAAAACTTAGAGAAAAACTATACTAAAGCTTCCTACTACTACTCCTAAGTTATCCTAATGATATGCTATGTTATGGTCTTCATTTTTCCTTCAATATGAGCTAAATGGCTTCAAAAATGGGCCTCCAATCCACCAAAATCGTGAGTCACGTGCCATTTTAATGAATGCATGTGCGGACACCTGTGCGTACGCACAGACTTGTGCGTCCGCACACTTGCGAAAATCTCTTCCTGTGCGTACGCACAAGTAGCTGTGCGTCCGCGCACTAGGCGATACTCTGAGGAAATGCGTGACGCGCTCGAAGCGGTCCACGTGAACGTGCGGCTCTGATCTGGCAACTGTGCGTACATACGAAGGTCTGTGCGTACGCACACGTCTCTGTGCTCCTCTCCTTTGATTCTTCATGCTTCCTCCACTTTGCATGCTCTTCTTCCATTTTCTCCAAGCCATTCCTACTTTATACATACATCTGAAATCACTCACAAACAACATCAAGGCATCGAATGGAAGGCAAATAATATAAAATAGGCTTAATTAGGCACAAAAGAGCATGTTTTCAAAATCAAGCACAAATTAGGAGGAAAGTTCAAAAGCATGCTATTCAAAGGAATAAGTGCAAGTTTATATGACGAAATCCATTCAATTTCAACCAAAAATCATCATCAAATATGGATTCATCAATTCCCCCACACTTAAATACTAGCATGTCCTCATGCTAAACACATTCAAAGGAGATAGATGAAAAAGGAAAATGACTTATTCTATACACTACTTAAATGCATGCAACTATCCTAAGGCTATTTACCAATATATACTATGATAAGAGTTGGTAGAAACAAACCATAAAATTGCATTCCATCACAAGAAAGCTTTAGGGCCAACGCAAAGAGTTCATGCACGAAGATCAATATCCAAAGAATTGAATTGAAATTTTCAAAACTATCCAATCCAACAACTTGCAAGAAGATACAATATGAGACGTAAGAACATAGAATTTAGCGATTGAGCCCCTCACTGGATATGTGTTCACTCAATTCACTCAGTGTTTAGGGTTTAACCACTCAATTCTCCTTTTATCATGCTTTTCAAAGATTTGCAAGTCATCTAACAATCAACTAGTATTTGATGCATGAATAACAAATATCATGAGGTCTTTGGAGGGTTGTAATGGGGCTAGGGTTCAGGTAGGATGAATATGTGATAAACCCCATTTTTAGGGTTTATCTTGTGTTGAATTTAGAGGGTTTTGTCAACTTGTCTCCCATTTATTCACTTAAATAGCATGGTTTTGTAAATTCTCCTTTAATTGTACTTAAGAGTGAAAATATGCTTTTTAGGTCTTAAAATAGCTAAATTTGATTCACCTTGATTCCATTAGATGCCTTGATATGTTTGTTAAGTGATTTTAGGTTTATGAGGCAAAGATTAGAATTGAGGGAATGAAGAAAAAACATGTAGAAATGGAGAACTCATGAAGGAATGAAGGAATCGCAAAGCTGTCAAGCCCGACCTCTTCGCACTTAATCGATCATAACTTGAGCTACAGAGGTCCAAATGAGGCGGTTTCAGTTGCGTTGGAAAGCTAACATCTGGGAATTCAAAATGATATAAGATTTGCCATAGTTGCCTTGCGTCTAGGGGCATGTACATGCACTATACGTGTACGTACTGATGCTGCACGTGACTCACTAAAGTGCAACTCTTGGCCAGCGATTTCTGAAGCATTTTGGGTCTAATCCAACTCATTTCTGATGCTATTTAACCCAAGGATTGAAGAGGGATGAGATACTTAGTTACCATTAGTTTAGTTTAGTTTAGTTTTGGGAGAGAAAGTTAGTTTCTAGAGAGAGAAGCTCTTTCTTCTCTCTAGGATTAGGATTAGGTTAGATCTAGATTAGGATCTCTTAGATCTAGGTTAGTTTCATGCTTTGATTTACTTTTCCTTTTGTAATTCTTCTTCTTCTACATCTCCTCTCTCTAGTTTAGCATTTAATTCTTGTAATTCTCTACTTTTATGTTGATGCATTTTTGTTCTTCCATTTTCCTTTAATGCAATTTACGTTTTCATGTTTCTTTATTGTTCATTTGATTTGTTGTTGTTTAATTCCCTGCAATTGAATAGTGTAGATTTACTTTCCTTGAAATTTTACTATGCTTTCCTTTTATGCCTTCCAAGTGTTTGATAAAATGCTTGGTTGGATTTTAGAGTTGAATTTTATGTTCTTGGCTTGGGAAGGTAACTTAGGAATTCTTGAGTTACTAATGTCCAAGTAATTGATGATTGGGAGCCATTGGTGCGCGAAATTGTGATCTCTACACAACTCCGCACAACTAACCAGCAAGTGTACTGGGTCGTCCAAGTAATAAACCTTACGCGAGTAAGGGTCGATCCCACGGAGATTGTTGGTATGAAGCAAGCTATGGTCACCTTGTAAATCTTAGTCAGGCAGACTCAAATGGGTATAGATGATGAATAAAACATAAAGATAAAGATAGAGATACTTATGTATATCATTGGTGAGAGCTTCAGATAAGCGTATGAAGATACTTTCCCTTCCGTCTCTCTGCTTTCCTACTGTCTTCATCCAATCCTTCTTACTCCTTTCCATGGCAAGCTTATGAAAGGGTTTCACCGTTGTCAGTGGCTACCTCCCATCCTCTCATTGGAAATGTTCAACGCACCCTGTCACGGCACGGCTATCCATCTGTCGGTTCTTAATCAGGCCGGAATAGAATCCAGTGATTCTTTTGCGTCTGTCACTAACGCCCCGCCTTCAGGAGTTTGAAGCACGTCACAGTCATTCAATCATTGAATCCTACTCAGAATACCACAGACAAGGTTAGACCTTCCGGATTCTCTTGAATGCCGCCATCAGTTCTTGCCTATACCACGAAGACTCTGATCTCACGGAATGGCTGGTTCGTTTGTCAGGCGAGCACTCGGTTGTCAGGCGATCAACCATGCATCGTGTATCAGGAATCCAAGAGATATTCACCCAATCTAAGGTAGAACGGAGGTGGTTGTCAGTCACACGTTCATAGGTGAGAATGATGATGAGTGTCACGGATCATCACATTCATCAAGTTGAAGAACAAGTGATATCTTGGACAAAGAACAAGCGGAATTGAATAGAAGAACAATAGTAATTGCATTAATACTCGAGGTACAGCAGAGCTCCACACCTTAATCTATGGTGTGTAGAAACTCCACCGTTGAAAATACATAAGAACAAGAATGATCATTGGCTTCGGTCCCAGAGAGGGAACCAGAAGAACCAAGATCTGATCTAAGAACTAGATGTCCGAAGATGAAAAATACAATAGTAAAAGGTCCTACTTATAGGGAACTAGTAGCTTAAGAATTACAAAGATGAGTAAAAGACATAAAAATCCACTTCCGGGCCCACTTGGTGTGTGCTTGGGCTGAGCAATGAAGCATTTTTCGTGTAGAGACTCTTCTTGGAGTTAAACGCCAGCTTTTATGCCAGTTTGGGCGTTTAACTCCCATTTAGGTGCCAGTTCCGGCGTTTAACGCTGGGAAATCTGAAGGTGACTTTGAACGCCGGTTTGGGCCATCAAATCTTGGGCAAAGTATGGACTATCATATATTGCTGGAAAGCCCAGGATGTCTACTTTCCAACGCCGTTGAGAGCGCGCCAATTGGGCTTCTGTAGCTCCAGAAAATCTACTTCGAGTGCAGGGAGGTCAGAATCCAACAGCATCTGCAGTCCTTTTCAGTCTCTGGATCAGATTTTTGCTCAGGTCCCTCAATTTCAGCCAGAAAATACCTGAAATCACAGAAAAACACACAAACTCATAGTAAAGTCCAGAAAAGTGAATTTTAACTAAAAACTAATAAAAATATACTAAAAACTCAACTCAAACTACTAAAAACATACTAAAAACAATGCCAAAAAGCGTACAAATTATCCGCTCATCACAACACCAAACTTAAATTGTTGCTTGTCCCCAAGCAACTGAAAGTCAAATAAGATAAAAAGAAGAGAATATGCAATGAACTCCAAAAACATCTATGAAGATCAGTATTAATTAGATGAGTGGGGCTTTTAGCTTTTTGCCTCTGAATAGTTTTGGCATCTCACTCTATCCTTTGAAATTCAGAATGATTGGCTTCTTTAGGAACTCAGAATCCAGATAGTGTTATTGATTCTCCTAGTTAAGTATGATGATTCTTGAACACAGCTACTTATTGAGTCTTGGCCGTGGCCCAAAGCACTCTGTCTTCCAGTATTACCACCGGATACATACATGCCACAGACACATAATTGGGTGAACCTTTTCAGATTGTGACTCAGCTTTGCTAAAGTCCCCAATTAGAGATGTCCAGGGTTCTTAAGCACACTCTTTTTGCCTTGGATCATAACTTTATTTCTTTCTTTTTCTTTCTTTTTCGTTTTCTCCCTTTTTTTCGTTTTTTTCCTTTTTTTTTTTTGTATTCACTGCTTTTTCTTGCTTCAAGAATCATTTTTTTGATTTTTCAGATCCTCAGTAACATGTCTCCTTTTTCATCATTCTTTCAAGAGCCAACATTCATGAACCACAAATTCAAAAAACATATGCACTGTTTAAGCATACATTCAGAAAACAAAAGTGTTGCCACCACATCAAAATAATTAAACTGTTATAAAATTCAAAATTCATGCAATTCTTCTCTTTTTCAATTAAGAACATTGTTTATTTAAGAAAGGTGATGGATTCATAGGACATTCATAACTTTAAGGCATAGACACTAATGATCATAAGACACAAACATGGATAAACATAAAGCATAATTTTCGAAAAACAGAAAAATAAAGAACAAGGAGATTAAAGAACGGGTCCACCTTAGTGATGGCGGCTTGTTCTTCCTCTTGAAGGCCTTATGGAGTGCTTGAGCTCCTCAATGTCTCTTCCTTGTCTTTGTTGCTCCTCTCTCATGATTCTTTGATCTTCTCTAATTTCATGGAGGAGAATGAAGTGTTCTTGGTGCTCCACCCTTAGTTGTCCCATGTTAGAACTCAGTTCTCCTAGGGAGGTGTTTAGTTGCTCCCAATAGTCTTGTGGAGGAAAGTGCATCCCTTGAGGCATCTCAGGGATCTCATGATGAGAGGGGTCTCTTGTTTGCTCCATCCTTTTCTTAGTGATGGGCTTGTCCTCATCAATAAGGATGTCTCCTTCTATGTCCACTCCAACTGAATAACAGAGGTGACAAATGAGATGAGGAAAGGCTAACCTTGCCAAGGTAGAGGACTTGTCCGCCACCTTATAGAGTTCTTGAGCTATAACCTCATGAACTTCCACTTCTTCTCCAATCATGATGCTATGAATCATGATGGCCCGGTCTAGAGTCACTTCGGACCGGTTGCTAGTGGGAATGATTGAGCGTTGGATAAACTCCAACCATCCTCTAGCCACGGGCTTGAGGTCATGCCTTCTCAATTGAACCGGCTTCCCTCTTGAATCTCTCTTCCATTGGGCGCCCTCTTCACAAATGTCAGTGAGGACTTGGTCCAACCTTTGATCAAAGTTGACCCTTCTAGTGTAAGGATGTTCATCTCCTTGCATCATAGGCAAGTTGAATGCCAACCTTACATTTTCCGGACTAAAATCCAAGTATTTCCCCCGAACCATAGTAAGCCAATTCTTTGGATCCGGGTTCACACTTTGATCATGGTTCTTGGTGATCCATGCATTGGCATAGAACTCTTGAACCATTAAGATTCCGACTTGTTGAATGGGGTTGGTAAGAACTTCCCAACCTTTTCTTCGGATCTCATATCGGATCTCCGGATATTCACTCTTTTTGAGTGAAAAAGGGACCTCGGGGATCACCTTCTTCAAGGCCACAATTTCATAGAAGTGGTCTTGATGCACCCTTGAGATGAATCTCTCCATCTCCCATGACTCGGAGGTGGAAGCTTTTGCCTTCCCTTTCCTCTTTCTAGAGGTTTCTCCAGCCTTGGATGCCATAAATGGTTATGGAAAAACAAAAAGCAATGCTTTTACCACACCAAACTTAAAAGGTTTGCTCGTCCTCAAGCAAAAGAAGAAAGAAGAGAGTAGAAAAAGAAGAAATGAGGAAGAATGGGATGGCTGTGTGTTCGGCCAAAGAGGGGGAGAAGTGGTGTTTAGGTTGTGTGAAAATGAAGGAGTGAAGAAGGGTTTATATAGGAGAGGGGGGGCTCATGGTTCGGTCATGTATGGGTGGGATTGGGAGGGAAAGTGGTTTGAATTTGAAGGGTGAGGTAGGTGGGGTTTTATGAAGGATGGATGTGAGTGGTGAAGAGAGAGATGTGATTTGATAGGTGAAGGGTTTTTGGGGAAGAGGTGTTGAGGTGATTGGTGAGTGGGTGAAGAAGAAAGAGGGTGGTGGGGTTGGTGGGGATCCTGTGGGGTCCACAGATCCTGAGGTGTCAAGAAAAAGTCATCCCTGCACCAAATGGCATGCAAAAACACGTTTTGTGCCAAATCTGGCGTTAAACGCCGGGCTGGTGCCCATTTCTGGCGTTTAACGCCAGGTTCTTGCCCTTTTCTGGCGTTTAACGCCAGTCTGGTGCCCCTTTCTGGCGTTAAACGCCCAGAATGGTGCCAGACTGGGCGTTAAACGCCCAACTGCTAGCCTTACTGGCGTTTAAACGCCAGTAGGTTCTTCCTCCAGGGTGTGCTGTTTTTCTTCCTGTTTTTCATTCTGTTTTTGCTTTTTCAATTGATTTTGTGACTTCTTATGATCATCAACCTAAAAAAAATATAAAATAACAAAAGAAAATAGATAAAATATAACATTGGGTTGCCTCCCAACAAGCGCTTCTTTAATGTCAGTAGCTTGACAGTGGGCTCTCATGGAGCCTCACATTTTCTCAGAGCAATGTTGGAACCTCCCAACACCAAACTTAGAGTTTGAATGTGGGGGTTCAACACCAAACTTAGAGTTTGGTTGTGGCCTCCCAACACCAAACTTAGAGTTTAACTGTGGGGGCTCTGTTTGACTCTGTTTTGAGAGAAGCTCTTCATGCTTCCTCTCCATGGTGACAGAGGGATATCCTTGAGCCTTAAACACAACGGATTCCTCATTCACTTGAATGATTAGTTCACCTCTGTCAACATCAATCACAGCCTTTGCTGTGGCTAGGAAGGGTCTGCCAAGGATGATGGATTCATCCATGCACTTCCCAGTCTCTAGGACTATGAAATCAGCAGGGATGTAATGGTCTTCAATCTTCACCAAAACATCCTCTACAGTTCTCTGCCATCTCTAGTGAGATTCTTGCAGCTTGTACCTCAAAGATCCCTAGCTTTTCCATTACAGAGAGAGGCATGAGGTTTACACTTGACCCTAAGTCACACAGAGCCTTCTTGAAGGTCATGGTGCCTATGGTACAAGGTATGGAAAACTTCCCAGGATCTTGTCTCTTTTGAGGTAATTTCTGCCTAGACAAGTCATCCAGTTCTTTGGTGAGCAAAGGAGGTTCATCCTCCCAAGTCTCATTTCCAAATAACTTGTCATTTAGCTTCATGATTGCTCCAAGGTATTTAGCAACTTGCTCTTCAGTGACATACTCATCCTCTTCAGAGGAAGAATACTCATCAGAGCTCATGAAAGGCAGAAGTAAGTCCAATGGAATCTTTATGGTCTCATTTTGAGCCTCAGATTCCCATGGTTCCTCATTAGGGAACTCATTGGAGGTCAGTGCACGCCCATTGAGGTCTTCCTCAGTGGCGTTCACTTCCTCTCCCTCCTCTCCAAATTTGGCCATGTTGATGGCCTTGCACTCTCCTTTTGGATTTTCTTCTGTATTGCTTGGAAGAGTACTAGGAGGGAGTTTAGTAACTTTCTTGCTCAGCTGTCCCACTTGTGCCTCCAAATTCCTAATGGAGGATCTTGTTTCAGTAATAAAACTTTGAGTGGTTTTGATTAGATCAGAGACCATGGTTGCTAAGTCAGAGGGGTTCTGCTTAGAATTCTCTGTCTGTTGCTGAGAAGATGATGGAAAAGGCTTGCCATTGCTAAACCTGTTTCTTCCACCATTATTGTTGTTGAAACCTTGTTGAGGTCTCTTTTGATTCTTCCATGAGAAATTTGGGTGATTTCTCCATGAAGAATTATAGGTGTTTCCATAGGGTTCTCCTAGGTAATTCACCTCTTCCATTGAAGGGTTCTCATGATCATAAGCTTCTTCTTCAGATGAAGCATCCTTAGTACTGTTTGGTGCATTTTGTATTCCAGACAGACTTTGAGAAATCAAATTGACTTGCTGAGTCAATATTTTGTTCTGAGCCAATATGGCATTCAGAGTATCAATCTCAAGAACTCCTTTCTTCTGATTAGTCCCATTGTTCACAGGATTCCTTTCAGAAGTGTACATGAATTGGTTATTTGCAACCATTTCAATTAGCTCTTGAGCTTCTGTAGGCGTCTTCTTCAGATGAAGAGATCCTCCAGCAGAGCTATCCAAAGACATCTTGGATAGTTTAGAGAGACCATCATAGAAAATACCTATGATGCTCCATTCAGAAAGCATGTCAGATGGACATTTTCTGATTAATTGTTTGTATCTTTCCCAAGCTTCATAGAGGGATTCTCCTTCCTTCTGTCTGAAGGTTTGGACTTCCACTCTAAGCTTACTCAATTTTTGAGGTGGAAAGAACTTTGCCAAGAAGGCATTGACTAGCTTTTCCCATGAGTCCAGGCTTTCTTTAGGTTGTGAGTCCAACCATGTCCTAGCTCTGTCTCTTACAGTAAAAGGGAATAGCATAAGTCTGTAGACCTCAGGGTTAACCCCATTAGTCTTGACAGTGTCACAGATTTGCAAGAATTCAGCTAAGAACTGATGAGGATCTTCCAATGGAAGTCCATGGAACTTGCAATTCTGTTGCATTAGAGAAACTAATTGAGGCTTAAGCTCAAAGTTGTTTGCTCCAATGGCAGGGATAGAGATGCTTCTCCCATAGAAGTCGGGAGTAGGTGCAGTAAAGTCACCCAGCACCTTCCTTGCATTGTTTGCATTGTTGTTGTTTTTGGCTGCCATGTCTTCTTCTTCTTTGAAGATTTCTGTTAGGTCCTCTACAGAGAGTTGTGCCTTAGCTTCTCTTAGCTTTTGCTTCAAGGTCCTTTCAGGTTCAGGGTCAGCTTCAACAAGAATGCCTTTGTCTTTGTTTCTGCTCATATGAAAGAGAAGAGGACAAGAAAATGTGGAATCCTCTATGTCACAGTATAGAGATTCCTTGAGGTGTCAGAGGAACAGAAAAATAGAAGGAGGAAGTAGAGAATTCGAACTTAATTAGATAGAGTTCGAATTGTGTATTGAGAAGGAGTGGTACTCCATAAATAGAAGGATGTGGGAAGAGGGGAAGAAATTTTCGAAAATTAAGTGAAATATTTTGAAAACATTTTTGAAAAACTTTAATTGATTTTCGAAAACCAAGAGTGGGAAAAAAAATCAAGTAATTTTTGAAAAAGATTTTGAAATTAGAAATTAAAAAGATATGATTGAAAACTATTTTGAAAAAGATGTGATTAAAAAGATATGAATAAAAAATTATGCTTTTCAAAGAGATATGATTGAAAAGATATGATTTGAAAACAATTTTAAAAAGATTTGATTTTAAAAATTAATGACTTGCCTAACAAGAAAAGATATGATTCAAACATTAAACCTTTCTCAACAGAAAAGGCAACATATTTAAAATGTTCAATCAAATCATTAATTGTTAGTAAGTATCTTTGAAAAAGGAAAGAAATTGATTTTGAAAACATTTGATTGAAAAGATATGATTTGAAAAAGATTTGATTTTGAAAAACTTTGAAAACTTTAAAAAAATTGATTTTGAAAATAAAATCCTCCCCCTTGTGCCATCCTGGCGTTAAACGCCCAGAATGGTGCACATTCTGGCGTTTAACGCCCAATGCACTACCTTTTTGGGCGTTAAACGCCCAACCAGGCACCCTGGCTGGCGTTTAAACGCCAGTCTGTCCTTCTTCACTGGGCGTTTTGAACGCACAGCTTTTTCTGTGTAATTCCTCTGCTGCATGTTCTGAATCTTCAGTTCCCTGTGCTATTGACTTGAAAATAGAACCAAGATCAATTAAACAATGCATGCAAGACACCAAACTTAAAATCAGACACTAGACTCAAACAAGAAACATAAAAATTTTTTTGGTTTTTATGATTTTTATAATTTTTTTGTGCTTTTTTCGAAAATTATATGAAAATAGAAAATAAAGGTTTCAGAATTCTCAATTTGGATTCCAGGAATCATTGCAATGCTAGTCTAAGACTCCGGTCCAGGAATTAGACATGGCTTCACAGCCAGCCAAGCTTTCAAAGAAAGCTTCGGTCCAAAACACTAGACATGGCCAATGGCCAGCCAAGCCTTAGCAGATCATTACTCCAATAGCAAGATTGATAGAAATCAACAAGCTCTTGTGATGATAGGTTGAAACCTCGGTCCAATAAGATTAGACATGGCTTCTCAGCCAGCCAGACTTCAACAGATCATCATGAAACACTAGAATTTATTCTTAAGAACTCTGAAGAAAAATACCTAATCTAAGCAACAAGATGAACCGTCAGTTGTCCATACTCAAAACAATCCCCGGCAACGGTGCCAAAAACTTGGTGGGTGAAATTGTGATCTCTACACAACTCCGCACAACTAACCAGCAAGTGTACTGGGTCGTCCAAGTAATAAACCTTACGCGAGTAAGGGTCGATCCCACGGAGATTGTTGGTATGAAGCAAGCTATGGTCACCTTGTAAATCTTAGTCAGGCAGACTCAAATGGGTATAGATGATGAATAAAACATAAAGATAAAGATAGAGATACTTATGTATATCATTGGTGAGAGCTTCAGATAAGCGTATGAAGATACTTTCACTTCCGTCTCTCTGCTTTCCTACTGTCTTCATCCAATCCTTCTTACTCCTTTCCATGGCAAGCTTATGCAAGGGTTTCACCGTTGTCAGTGGCTACCTCCCATCCTCTCATTGGAAATGTTCAACGCACCCTGTCACGGCACGGCTATCCATCTGTCGGTTCTCAATCAGGCCGGAATAGAATCCAGTGATTCTTTTGCGTCTGTCACTAACGCCCCGCCTTCAGGAGTTTGAAGCACGTCACAGTCATTTAATCATTGAATCCTACTCAGAATACCACAGACAAGGTTAGACCTTCCGGATTCTCTTGAATGCCGCCATCAGTTCTTGCCTATACCACGAAGACTCTGATCTCACGGAATGGCTGGCTCGTTTGTCAGGCGAGCACTCGGTTGTCAGGCGATCAACCATGCATCGTGTATCAGGAATCCAAGAGATATTCACCCAATCTAAGGTAGAACGGAGGTGGTTGTCAGTCACACGTTCATAGGTGAGAATGATGATGAGTGTCACGGATCATCACATTCATCAAGTTGAAGAACAAGTGATATCTTGGACAAAGAACAAGCGGAATTGAATAGAAGAACAATAGTAATTGCATTAATACTCGAGGTACAGCAGAGCTCCACACCTTAATCTATGGTGTATAGAAACTCCACCGTTGAAAATACATAAGAACAAGAATGATCATTGGCTTTGGTCCCAGAGAGGGAACCAGAAGAACCAAGATCTGATCTAAGAACTAGATGTCCGAAGATGAAAAATACAATAGTAAAAGGTCCTACTTATAGGGAACTAGTAGCTTAAGAATTACAAAGATGAGTAAAAGACATAAAAATCCACTTCCGGGCCCACTTGGTGTGTGCTTGGGCTGAGCAATGAAGCATTTTTCGTGTAGAGACTCTTCTTGGAGTTAAACGCCAGCTTTTATGCCAGTTTGGGCGTTTAACTCCCATTTAGGTGCCAGTTCCGGCGTTTAACGCTGGGAAATCTGAAGGTGACTTTGAACGCCAGTTTGGGCCATCAAATCTTGGGAAAAGTATAGACTATCATATATTGCTGGAAAGCCCAGGATGTCTACTTTCCAACGCCGTTGAGAGCGCGCCAATTAGGCTTCTGTAGCTCCAGAAAATCCACTTCGAGTGCAGGGAGGTCAGAATCCAACAGCATCTGCAGTCCTTTTTAGTCTCTGGATCAGATTTTTGCTCAGGTCCCTCAATTTCAGCCAGAAAATACCTGAAATCACAGAAAAACACACAAACTCATAGTAAAGTCCAGAAAAGTGAATTTTAACTAAAAACTAATAAAAATATACTAAAAACTCAACTCAAACTACTAAAAACATACTAAAAACAATGCCAAAAAGCGTACAAATTATCCGCTCATCAGCCATTAACTCTAGTTCTCACTAATTGGATTAGTAGAGAGTTAGGACTTATGGACTTGGATTGATATAGCTCATTTGACTTTCCTTTACTACTAGTTAGAAGATGATTTAATGACATTGATCCTTACCAATTCTCATGTTGTGGTTAGTGATAGGGATAGAGATCCTTGACCACCAAACTTTGCCAAGACCTTTTTAGCTATTAGTTTACTTCCATTGCCATTTATCTTTCATGTCTCTCATCTCAAAACTCCAAAATATACCTCATAACCAATAACAAGACACTTTATTGTAATTTCTAGGGAGAACGACCCGAAGTTTGAATACTTCGGTTATTAATTTTAGGGGTTTGTATTTGTGACAAACAATCTTTGTATGAAAGGATTATTATTGGTTTAGAAACTATACTTGCAACGAGATTTCATTTGTGAAACTTTAAACCGTCAAAATTTCGTTCATCAAAATGGCGCCATTGCCGGGGAATTGCAAATGTGCGCTTGTTATTGGTTATTGTACATATGTGAATATTGTAAATATGCTTCTTTGTTGATTGTTGCTAGTTATAGTAGTTTGTTTTCATTATTTCTTACTAGTTTTTGTTTTCATTTTCCCTTGCTATCATGAATTCTCACTTTGGCTATGAGTTTGGTTCTAACTATGTTGTAGGAGATGTGAATTTCAATGACAACATGCATCAAGGATAGAACAATCAAAGGTGGGAGGAGCCTTATGTACATGATCAATCCTCATGGTAACAACCTTTGCCAATACACTATGAACAAGAGCCATTCCATGATGCATATCAATCTAATGGCTATGGTCAATCTCCATGTCACTTTCAAGAACCACCACCATATGCCTATGAGCTACATCCTCAACATAACCCTCAACCATACTTACAAGCCCCTTTTTACCAAACACCTCCATATGACCATAATCCATATCTATCATACCAACCACCTCTTGAACCATATGAGCCATACATAGAACCGCCACCATTCCAACCTTAATACTTCCAAGAATCACCTCCTCCATACTATGACCAAGATGAACTACCTCCAGTTTGTGAAAATTTTCACCCTCAAGATGAGTTCTACCTTCCACCACAACCCTCCATGAAAGAATATCCATGTCCATCTTTCAAGGGAGCAATGGATTGGCTTCAAGCAACCGTCCATGAAAAGTTAGATGCATGGGACTCATACCATATATCCAAGGATGATTTTGGAGGAGCAACCGAAGAGGGAAGCATGAAGGGGATTGTAGAATCTCAACTTGAGAACAATAAATTGGAGTGTGTTGTGCGACAAATGGAACAAATGGAGAATGTTGAACCACCACATCATTACTATGATGAACCACCTTCCTATTATGAACCCTCCCTCCAAAATGATGAACCCTTCCATCCACCCCAACCTCCAATGGATGACATCCTTGGTGTTATTCTTCAAAGGCAAGAAGAGATGCAAAGGGAGGTAGTAGATTTCACGGCCGCCTTGGCCGAGGTAGTAAACCGATTAGCCTCCCAATGCTTGAACAACCAAAGAACTCCCATGGCTACATGTGAAGAGTCTAAGGAAGAGCATAGCATGAAGGAGATATTGGAAACTCCGGTGAGAAATGAGGGAAGTTGCTTTGTGTTAGAACAATTGGAGGAAGCTACTATTGTTGAAGAAAAGGAAGAAGTGGTTGAGGACTTAGGGGATGTGGAACCACCTTGGGAATCTAGAATTGAAGAAAACCCCTCCAAAGTGATTGAATTTGATGCTAAGGAGGCATGTGCATAACCTCCAAAGCATATCCCATATGAAGACTTGGACGGGATAGAGCAAGAATTGAGTTCCCTTGGTGATGGAGATCATGCATCCAATCTTAGTGGTGAAGAATCCTTTGAGGTATACATCTGGAATCACTCACAAACAACATCAAGGTATCGAATGGAAGGCAAATGGAATAAAAATAAGTTAAATTAGGCACAAAAGAGCATGTTTTCATAATCAAGCGCAATTTAGGAGGAAAGCTCAAAAGCATGCTATTTCATGGAATAAGTGTAGATTTATATGATGAAATCCACTTAATTCTAACAAAAAATTATCGTAAAATATAGACTCATCAGGGAGTTTAGGGCCACACTGACAGAGGCCTTGCATACAGTACAAGACGCATGGCGCTAAATGCCAGATAATGGCGTTTAGCGCCAGCTTGGCTGCTTCAATTTTTCTCCTTTTTCTTCTGCACAAACTCTGACAAACTCACCCGGATATTTTATAAAATAAATAAAACTACAATGCGCCTCAAAGTAGCATCCAAACAGGCTTCAAACACTAAAATCTCAATAAAACTTAATAAATTCATGTTTAAAATAATAAAAAAAATATAGAAAAGATGCTCACGCATCACAAGGTGAAATAGCAAGAGAAGTAAATAGAAGAACATGTATTTAAAGTTGCACACTGTAAGACAACACTCTTGCTTAGAAATAAGAAACCTTGGAGCATATCACTTCACAACATTAAGGGCATATGTTTAAGACATTTACCTATATCAAATTTTTTACTATCAATATCAATGCCAACAATACGAGATGCACCAACACTTTTTGCACCCTCTACAACCTGTAAGTGTAAAATAATCAGTTGCAGCGATAGTTCGAGACCAAGCAAAAAATACATTTACTACTACAGGAAAGAAACTTACAGTAAGACTAACAATTCCAAGGCTAAAAATAGCAACAATTGACCCTAGTTCAACTTTTACAATGTTTTATATAGCTCCAAGCCCTAAAAATTAAAAAATAACAGTTTTCTTAAATGCATAACAATAAAAGAACAAGGCACAGGAAAGCGTGACTCAAGTGTAGTCTTTCAAATATAGCACTAAAACCAGAACAAAGGGAAGTAAAAAAGGAAAATAAAACGAACATCCAACAACAAACATTACTCTTTAGGGGGAATAATTATATTAATTGATAAACTATCATATTAAGAAGCTTAGGAGTGCTATTAGGCTACTTCCTTATCAAACTTAAACAATGGCAAGTGATAATGATAAATCCATGAGAGATCAACAAAAACTAAGACTTGTCCTATTATAGGCTATATAGATTAGAAGTTGCAAAAGTCAATTAGACATCATTACATCAAACTGAGCCCTAAGAGAGATATAGCCTTTTCAATGCTTCCCCTCTTCATGCATAATCATGCAAAGGAAAAAGAACAAAAAGACTTCAACCCGAGATGGAATCTCAAGGAACTCACACATTAGCTCAAATGTTCGAATAGCAACCCATCTGTTTGGATGCAACTGGGACAGCGCCGCAGAAATCCTATTTAGAAGAGCAACGACACATCTGAATCTCCAACTTTGTGAACAGAGGTTTGTGAACCCATATCTAGTCAGGAATTCAGGGGGAATCCAAATTGAGGTAACGCACCATGTCATTCTCATCAGTTGGCATAAGCTCATTGATGAGCGGATAATTTATACGCTTTTTGGCATTGTTTTCAGTATGTTTTTAGTATATTTTAGTTAGTTTTTATTACATTTTTATTAGTTTTTAGTTAAAATTCACTTTTCTGGGCTTTACTATGAGTTTGTGTGTTTTTTTTTTGTGATTTCAGGTATTTTCTGGCTGAAATTGAGGGATCTGAGCAAAAATCTGATTCAGAGGCTAAAAGGACTGCAGATGTTGTTGGATTCTGACCTCCCTGCACTCGAAGTGGATTTTCTGGAGCTACAGAAGCCCAATTGGCGCGCTCTCAACGGCGTTGGAAAGTAGACATCCTGGGCTTTCCAGCAATGTATAATAGTCCATACTTTGTCCGAGATTTGATGGCCCAAACTGGCGTTGCAAATCAGCTTCAGAATTCCCAGCGTTTAACGCTGGAACTGGCATAAAAATTGGAGTTAAACGCCCAAACTGGCATAAAAGCTGGCGTTTAACTCCAGAAAAAGTCTCTACACATGAAAGCTTCAATGCTCAGCCCAAGCACACACTAAGTGGACCCAGAAGTGGATTTTTACGTCATTTACTCATTTATGTATACCCTAGGTTACTAGTTCACTATAAATAGGATCTTTTGACATTGTATCTACACCTCATGACACATTACACGTTTCTCATTGTATTTTCTACGGCATGAGTCTCTAAACCCCATGGTTGGGGGTGAGGAGCTCTGCTGTGTCCTGATGGATTAATGCAATTACTACTGTTTTTCATTCAATCGCGCTTGCTTCTATTCTAAGATATCACTTGTTCCTCAACTTGATGAATGTGATGATCCGTGACAATCATCATCATCCTCACCTATGAACGTGTGCCTGACAACCACCTCCGTTCTACCTTAGATTGGGTGGATATCTCTTAGATTCCTTAATCAGAATCTTCGTGGTATAAGCTAGAATTGATGGCGGCATTCAAGAGAATCCGGAATGTCTAAACCTTGTCTGTGGTATTCTGAGTAGGATTCAATGATTGAATGACTGTGACGAGCTTCAAACTCGCGATTGTGGGGCGTTAGTGACAGACGCAAAAGAATCAATGGATTCTATTCCGACATGATCGAGAACCGACAGCTGAATAGCCGTGCCGTGACAGGGTGCGTTGAACATTTTCACTGAGAGGATGGGAGGTAGCCATTGACAATGGTGAAACCCTACATACAGCTTGCCATGGAAGGAGCCTAGCGTGCTTGAAGAAGAAGACAGTAGGAAAGCAGAGGTTCAGAAGATAGAGCATCTCCAAAACCTCAACCTGTTCTCCATTACTGCAAAACAAGTACTTGTTTCATGTTCTTTTGCTTTTTACAATCAACCCTGATAATTATTGATATCCTGACTAAGAGTTACAAGATAACCATAGCTTGCTTCAAGCCGACAATCTCCGTGGGATCGACCCTTACTCACGTAAGGTATTACTTGGACGACCCAGTGCACTTGCTGGTTAGTTGTGCGGGATTGCAAGAGTGTGATTGCAATTTCGTGCACCAAGTTTTTGGCGCCGTTGCCGGGGATTGTTCGAGTTTGGACAACTGACGGTCTATCTTGTTGCTTAGATTAGGACTGTTTTATTTTTGTTGGTTTAGAGTCTTTTATTTGATTTTAGTTTCATATTTTAAGTTTGGTGTCTTCCTTGTGTTTTCCTTTAAGTTTTCGAAAATTTGTGTTTGATTCTCTAAAAATTTTAAGTTTGGTGTCTTTTGTGCTTTTATTCACTTAAAAATTTTTCAAAAATTTGTTCTTGGTGTTCATCTTGACCTTCAAAGTGTTCTTGGTGTTCATCTTGACATTCAAAGTTTTCTTGTTTGTTCTCTTTGTTTTGATCTAAAATTTTTAAGTTTAGTGTCTTTTTGTTGTTTTTCTCTTTCCTCATTAAAATTTAAAAATCAAAAAAATATCCTTTCCTTATTTTACTCATAATTTTTGAAATTTTGCAATTATTGAGTCAAAGATTTTCAAAATCATATCTTTTTTTTAGTCAAGTCAAAATTCTAATCTCAAAAATTGATCTTTTCAAATCTTTTTCAAAAATCAAATCTTTTTAATTGCAATCATATTTTCAATCATATCTTTTTAATTGCTAATTCCAAAATCTTTTTAATTAACTAATTGATTTAGTTTTCAATTTGCTTTGATCTTATTTTCTTTCAGTTTTCGAAATTTTATTTATTTTCCATTTATTTTATTTTATTTTTTTCTTTCGGTCACTTTTAATAAAAAAAAATTAAAAAAAATAATAATATCTGCATCATCTCCCTTTCTCCATCATGGATCTAAGTGGAATTGAGCAGTCCAGAAGGACTCTGGGGTCATATGCTAACCCCATTACAGCTGCATATGGGAGTAGCATTTGTATACCTCCCATTAAAGCAAGCAGCTTTGAGCTAAATCCTCAACTCATTATCATGGTGCAGCAAAATTGCCAGTATTCCGGTCTTCTACAGGAAGAACCTACTGAGTTTCTGGCACAATTCTTACAAATTACTGACACAGTACGTGATAAAGAGGTGGATCAGGATGTCTACAGACTATTACTGTTTCCATTTGCTGTAAAAGATCAAGCTAAGAGGTGGTTGAATAACCAACCTACAGCAAGCATAAAGACATGGAAACAGTTATCAGACAAATTCCTGAATCAATTTTACCCTCCAAAAAGGATGACACAGCTAAGGCTGGACATCCAAGGCTTTAAACAAGAGGATAATGAATCCCTTTATAATGCCTGGGAGAGGTATAGAGGTATGCTAAGAAAATGCTCCTCTGAAATGTTTTCAGAGTGGGTACAGTTAGACATCTTCTACTATGGGCTTACAGAAAAAGCTCAGATGTCTCTAGACCACTCAGCTGGTAGATCTATACATATGAGGAAGACGATTGAGGAGGCTCAAGAGCTTATAGATACTGTTGCTAGAAATCAACATTTGTACTCTAGCAATGAGTTCTCCACAAAAGAAGAAGTTATGGCAGTAGCCACTGATCCTAATCCTCAAGAACAGATGATTGAGCTTAATCAGCAGTTACACCTGATGGCAAAACAGTTAGCAGAATTTAAAGAGATGCTCCAAGAGACTAAAATTGCTAACAAGAACATAGAATCACAGTTGAATCAGGCAAAATAGCAGCTATCTAAACAGATAACAGAAGAATGCCAAGCAGTTCAACTGAGGAGTGGGAAGACATTGAATAACACTGCTCAAAGTAGCAAAAAGCCAATAAAGGAACAATTGACAGAGGATAGCCAAACCACTATCCAAAATCCCTCTGAGGACAGTAAGAGCCCAGATAGGAATACTTTCGGCGTTCAAACGCCAGAAAAGGGGGGAAAGCTGGCGTTAAACGCCCATTCCCTGCCCAGTTCTGGCGTTTAAATGCCAGAAAAGGGGGAAAAGTGGGCGTTAAACGCCCATTTTCCACCCAATCCTGGCGTTCAAACACCAATAGGGAATCAGACACCTGAGAGTGCTGATAGTAACCCCTCTAAAAAGGCTTCTCCAACCACTTCTGTAAGGAATAAACCTGTAGCAACCAAGGTTGAAGAATACAAAGCCAAGATGCCTTACCCTCAGAAACTCCGCCAAGCAGAGTAGGATAAGTAATTTGCCCGCTTTGCAGACTACCTAAGGACTCTTGAAATAAAGATTCTGTTTGCAGAGGCACTTGAGCAAATACCTTCTTATGATAAGTTCATGAAAGAGATCTTAAGTCATAAGAATGATTGGAGAGAAACTGAAAAAGTATTTCTCACTGAAGAATGCAGTGCAGTCATTCTGAAAAGCTTACCCAAAAAGCTTCAAGATCCAGGAAGCTTTATGATACCATGCACATTAGAAGGTGTTTGCACCAAGACAGCCCTGTGTGACCTTGGAGCAAGCATCAATCTAATACCTGCATCCACTATCAGAAAGCTTGGGTTGACTGAAGAAGTCAAACCAACCCGGATATGCCTCCAACTTGCTGATGGCTCCATTAAATATCCATCAGGCATAATTGAGGACATGATTGTCAAGGTTGGGCCATTTGCCTTTCCAACTGACTTTGTAGTGCTGGAAATGGAGGAGCACAAGAGTGCAACTCTCATTCTAGGAAGACCTTTCCTAGCAACTGGACGAACTCTCATTGATGTACAAAAAGGGGAAGTAACCCTGAGAGTCAATGAGGATGAGTTCAAGTTGAATGTTGTCAAAGCTATGCAGCATCCAGACACATCAAATGACTGCATGAGCGCTGATATTATTGACTCTTTGGTGGAGGAGGTCAATATGACTGCAAGTCTCGAATCAGAGCTAGAGGACATCTTTAAAGATGTTCAGCCTGATCTGGAGGAACTAAAGGAAATAAAAGAAATTCTGAAAATTCCTCAAGAAGAAGATAAGCCTCCTAAACCCGAGCTCAAGCCACTACCACCATCCCTGAAATATGCATTTCTGGGAGAAGGTGACACTTTTTCAGTGATCATAAGCTCTACTTTGAATCCACAGGAAGAGGAAGCACTAATTCAAGTGCTAAGGACACACAAGACAGCTCTTGGGTGGTCCATAAGTGATCTTAAGGGCATTAGCCCAGCAAGATGCATGCACAAGATCCTATTGGAGGATGATGCTAAGCCAGTGGTTCAACCATAAAGGCGGCTAAATCCAGCCATGAAGGAGGTGATGCAGAAAGTGGTCACTAAGTTACTAGAGGCTGGGATTATTTATCCTATTTCTGATAGCCCCTGGGTGAGCCCTGTCCACATTGTCCCCAAGAAGGGAGGCATAACAGTGGTTCATAATGAAAAGAATGAACTAGTTCCTACAAGAACAGTTACAGGGTGGCGCATGTGTATTGACTACAGAAGGCTCAATACAGTCACCAGAAAGGATCATTTTCCTTTACCATTCATAGACCAGATGCTAGAGAGACTAGCAGGTCATGAATACTACTGCTTTTTGGACGGCTACTCAGGTTACAACCAAATTGTAGTAGATCCTCAAGACCAAGAGAAAACAGCGTTTACATGTCCTTTTGAAGTATTTGCCTACAGAAGGATGCCTTTTGGTCTGTGCAATGCACCTGCAACCTTTCAGAGGTGCATGCTCTCTATCTTCTCAGATATGGTAGAGAAATTTCTGGAAGTCTTCATGGATGACTTTTCAGTATTTGGAGACTCATTCAGCTCCTGCCTTAACCATCTAGCCCTTATTCTGAAAAGATGCCAAGAGACCAACCTAGTTTTAAACTAGGAAAAATGTCACTTTATGGTGACTGAAGGGATTGTCCTTGGGCATAAAATTTCAAACAAGGGAATAGAGGTGGATCAAGCTAAAGTTGAAGTAATTGAAAAATTGCCACCACCTACAAATGTTAAGGCAATCAGAAGCTTTCTGGGGCATGCAGGATTCTACAGAAGGTTTATAAAGGATTTTTCAAAAATTGCCAAACCTCTGAGTAATCTGCTAGCTGCTGACACTCCATTTATTTTTGATAATAAGTGTCTACAGGCGTTTGAGACTCTGAAAGCTAAGCTGGTCACAGCACCAGTCATCTCTGCACCAGACTGGACATTACCATTCGAACTAATGTGTGATGCCAGTGACCATGCCATTGGTGCAGTATTGGGACAAAGGCATGGTAAGCTTCTGCACGTCATTTATTATGGCAGCCGTATTCTAAATGATGCACAGAAGAACTACACAACCACAAAAAAGGAGTTACTTGCAGTGGTTTATGCCATTGACAAGTTCAGATCTTATTTAGTAGGATCAAAAGTGATTGTGTACACTGACCATGCTGCTCTTAAATATCTACTCACAAAGCAGGATTCAAAACCCAGGCTCATAAGATGGGTGTTGCTTCTGCAAGAGTTTGATATAGAAATAAGAGACAAAAAAGGGACAGAGAATCAAGTAGCTGATCACCTGTCCCGGATAGAACCAGTAGCAGGAGCATCCCTCCTTCCTACTGAGATCTCTGAAACCTTTCCGGATGAGCAATTGTTTGCTATTCAGAAAGCTCCGTGGCATGCAGACAGTGCAAACTATAAGACTCAAGGTTCTCCTTCTGTAACCATGGAGAGGAAGCATGAAGAGCTTCTCTCAAAACAGAGTCAAACAGAGCCCCCACAGTCAAACTCTAAGTTTGGTGTTGGAAGGCCACAACCAACTTCTAAGTTTGGTGTTGAACCCCCACATTCAAACTCTAAGTTTGGTGTTGGGAGGTTCCAACATTGCTCTGAGTATCTGTGAGGTTCCATGAGAGCCCACTGTCAAGCTACTGACATTAAAGAAGCGCTTGTTGGGAGGCAACTCAATGTTATATTTATCTATTTTCCTTTGTTATTTTATATTCTCTGTAGGTTGATGATCATGGAAAGTCACAAAATCAATTGAAAAAGCAAAAACAGAATAAAAAATAGAAAGAAAAATAGCACACCCTGGAGGAAAACCTTGCTGGCGTTTAAACGCCAGTAAGGGCAGCAAATGGGCGTTTAACGCCCAGTCTGGCACCATTCTGGGCATTTAACGCCAGAAAGGGGCACCAGACTGGCGTTAAACACCAGGAATGGGCACCAAGCTGGCGTTAAACGCCAGAAATGGGCACCAGCCCGGCGTTTAACGCCAGGATTGGCAGAAGGAGCATTTTTGCTCGCCACTTGGTGTAGGGATGAATTATCCTTGACACCTCAGGATCTGTGGACCCCACAGGATCCCCACCTACCCCACCACTCTCTCTCTTCTTTCTTCTTTTTCTCGAGGACGAGCAAACCTTCTAAGTTTGGTGTGGTAAAAACGTTGCTTTTTGTTTCTCCATAACCATTTATGGCACCTAAGGCCAGAGAAACCTCTAGAAAGAGGAAAGGGAAGGCAAAAGCTTCCACCTCCGAGTCATGGGAGATGGAGAGATTTATCTCAAGGGATGCACTTTTCTCCACAAAACTATTGGGAGCAAATCAACACCTCCCTAGGAGAATTGAGTTCCAACATGGGACAACTAAGGGTGGAGCACCAAGAACATTCCATCCTCCTCCATGAAATTAAAGAAGATCATAGAATCATGAGAGAAGAGCAACAAAGGCAAGGAAGAGACATTGAGGAGCTCAAGCACTGACAAACCCCAATTTGACGGTTTGTCTTGTATTGATTTTAGGGGATTCTATAACCTTTTACCCACATTTATTCAATGAAATAGCATGGTTTTGTATATTCTCCTTTAATTATGCTTAAGAGTGAAAACATGCTTTTTAGGTCTTAAAATAGATAAATTTAATTCTCCTTGATTCCATTAGATGCCTTGATATGTTTGCTAAGTGATTTCAGATTTAGAAGGCAAAGATTGGATCAAGGGAATGAAGAAAGAAGCATGAAAAGTTGGAGAACTCATGAAGAAATGAAAGAACCGGAAAGCTGTCAAGCCGACCTCTTCGCACTTAAACGACCATAACTTGAGCTACAGAGGTCCAAATGATGCGGTTCCAGTTGGGTTAGAAAGCTAACATCCGGGGCTTCGAAACGATATAAGATTTGCCATAGTTGCTTCACGTATGGTGGCGCGCACGCGCAAAGCACGCGCACGCGCCGTTGCTGCCACCTAGTTCACTTAAAGCAACATGTGGCCAGCGATTTTAGAAGCCTTGTGGGCCCAATCCAACTCATTTCTGATGCTATTTAAGTCAAGGATTGAAGGGGAATCAACATACTTGACATACTTTTTATACTTTAGAAGTTAGTTACCATTAGTCATAGTTTAGTTTAGCTTTTAGTTAGTTTCTAGAGAGAGAAGCTCTCACTTCTCTCTAAGATTAGGATTAGGATTAGTTCTTAGATCTAGGTTTTAATCTTTGCTTTCTTCTACTTCTACCTTTCAATTCCTTGTAGTTGCATTCATCTTCTTCTATTCTTTTGTTGTAATTTCCTTTATGTTGTTCTTATATTTTGTTGTAGATCTACTATTGTTCCTTCCATTTTCTTTCAATTCAATAAGAGGTAATTCATAATAATTGTTCCTCTTTGCTTTTCTATTATTGATCTCTTGCCTTTATAGTTAGATCTCTCTTTAACTTTTGCAATTTATGTTGTTTACTTTTATTGCCTTTTATGTGTTTGTTGAAATGCCTCTTCTAGATATAGTATAGATTTTGTTCCTCTTGGCCTAGGTAGAGTAATTAGTGACACTTGAGTTATCTAATTCCTTTGTTGATTGATAATTGGAGAGATTGCTAATTGGTTTGAAGTGCACTAAAGCTAGTCTTTCCTTGGGAGTTGGCTAGGACTTGTGGCTCAAGTCAATTCATCCACTTGACTTTCCTTTCTTTAGTAAGAGTTAACTAAGTGGTAGCAATGAACAATTCTCATCACAATTGAGAAGGATAACTAGGATAGGACTTCTAATTCTCATGTCTTGCCAAGAGCTTTGTTAGTTGTTAGTTTATTTTCTTTGCCATTTATATTTCTTGTCCAAAAATCTTAAAAACCCCAATTATAACTCACAACCAATAACAAGACACTTCATTACAATTCCTAGGGAGAACGACCCGAGGTTTCAATACTTCGGTTTATAAATTTAGGGGTTTGTTTTAGTGACAAACAACTTTTTTTGTATGAAAGGATTATTGCTTGGTTTAGAAACTATACTTCGACGAGATTTTATTTGAGAAATTCTAAACCGTCAAAAATCCATTCGTCAAGCACTCCATAAGATCTTCAAGAGGAAGAACAAGCCGCCATCACTAAGGTGGACCCGTTCTTTAATCTCCTTGTTCTTTATTTTCTATTTTTCGAATTTTTATGCTTATGTTTATCTATGTTTGTGTCTTATTACATGATCATTAGTATCTTAGTGTCTATGCCTTAAAGTTATGAATGTCCTATGAATCCATCACCTCTCTTAAATGAAAAATGCTTTAATCACAAAAGAACAAGAAGTACAGGATTTCGAATTCATCTTTGAAACTAGTTGAATTAGTTTGATGTGGTGACAATACTTTTTGTTTTCTGAATGAATGCTTGAACAGTGCATATGTCTTTTGAATTTGTTGTTTTAAGAATGTTAAAATTGTTGGCTCTTGAAAGAATGATGGAAAAGGAGAACTGTTATCGAGGATCTGAAAAATCATCAAATTGATTCTTGAAGCAAGAAAAAGCAGTGAATACAAAAAAAACGAAAAAAAAAGAGAGAAAAAGAAAAAGAAAGAAATAAAGTTGTGATCCAAGGCAAAAAGAGTGTGCTTAAGAACCCTGGACACCTCTAATTGGGGACTCTAGCAAAGCTGAGTCACAATCTGAAAAGGTTCACCCAATTATGTGTCTGTGGCATGTATGTATCCGGTGGTAATACTGGAAGACAAAGTGCTTTGAGCCACAGCCAAGACTCATAAAATAGCTATGTTCAAGAATCATCATACTTAACTAGGAGAATCAATAACACTATCTGAGTTCTGAGTTCCTATGGATGCCAATCATTCTGAACATCAAAGGATAAAGCGAGATGCCAAAACTGTTCGGAAGCAAAAAGCTACTAGTCCCGCTCATCTAATTGGAGCTAAATTTCTTTGATATTTTGGAGTCTATAGTATATTCTCTTCTTTTTATTCTATTTTGATTTTCAGTTGCTTGAGGACAAGCAAAAATTTAAGTTTGGTGTTGTGATGAGCGGATAATTTATACGCTTTTTGGCATTGTTTTCAATATGTTTTTAGTATATTTTAGTTAGTTTTTATTATATTTTTATTAGTTTTTAGTTAAAATTCACTTTTCTGGGCTTTACTATGAGTTTGTGTGTTTTTTTGTGATTTCAGGTATTTTCTGGCTGAAATTGAGGGATCTGAGCAAAAATCTGATTCAGAGGCTAAAAGGACTGCAGATGCTGTTGGATTCTGACCTCCCTGCACTCGAAGTGGATTTTCTGGAGCTACAGAAGCCCAATTGGCGCGCTCTCAACGGCGTTGAAAAGTAGACATCCTGGGCTTTCCAGCAATGTATAATAGTCCATACTTTGCCCGAGATTTGATGGCCCAAACTAGCGTTGCAAATCAGCTTCAGAATTCCCAGCGTTTAACGCTGGAACTGGCATAAAAATTGGAGTTAAACGCCCAAACTGGCATAAAAGCTGGCGTTTAACTCCAGAAAAAGTCTCTACACATGAAAGCTTCAATGCTCAGCCCAAGCACACACTAAGTGGACCCAAAAGTGGATTTTTACGTCATTTACTCATTTATGTATACCCTAGGTTACTAGTTCACTATAAATAGGATCTTTTGACATTGTATCTACACCTCATGACACATTACACGTTTCTCATTGTATTTTCTACGGCATGAGTCTCTAAACCCCATGGTTGGGGGTGAGGAGCTCTGCTGTGTCCTGATGGATTAATGCAATTACTACTGTTTTTCATTCAATCGCGCTTGCTTCTATTCTAAGATATCACTTGTTCCTCAACTTGATGAATGTGATGATCCGTGACAATCATCATCATCCTCACCTATGAACGTGTGCCTGACAACCACCTCCGTTCTACCTTAAATTGGGTGGATATCTCTTAGATTCCTTAATCAGAATCTTCGTGGTATAAGCTAGAATTGATGGCGGCATTCAAGAGAATCCGGAAGGTCTAAACCTTGTCTATGGTATTCTGAGTAGGATTCAATGATTGAATGACTGTGACGAGCTTCAAACTCGCGATTGTGGGGCGTTAGTGATAGACACAAAAGAATCAATGGATTCTATTCCGACATGATCGAGAACCGACAGCTGAATAGCCGTGCCGTGACAGGGTGCGTTGAACATTTTCACTGATAGGATGGGAGGTAGCCATTGACAACGGTGAAACCCTACATACAGCTTGCCATGGAAGGAGCCTAGCGTGCTTGAAGAAGAAGACAGTAGGAAAGCAGAGGTTCAGAAGATAGAGCATCTCCAAAACCTCAACCTGTTCTCCATTACTGCAAAACAAGTACTTGTTTCATATTCTTTTGCTTTTTACAATCAACCCTGATAATTATTGATATCCTGACTAAGAGTTACAAGATAACCATAGCTTGCTTCAAGCCGACAATCTCCGTGGGATCGACCCTTACTCACGTAAGGTATTACTTGGACGACCCAGTGCACTTGCTGGTTAGTTGTGCGGGATTGCAAGAGTGTGATTGCAATTTCGTGCACCACTCATACTGACTCTCTACCTTGCTTCCGCCGCGCACGGCTCCCTCCTCCCGAAGTTTTTGGAGGTTGTCCTCATCCAACCTAGAGGGCATACCAGAAACATCGGAAGTTACCCAATGGTAACGATCCGGTATACCCCTAACCAGGAAGACCGAACTCGCGTTCCTCTGAAAGTCCCTCCGCTGAATCATACCTATAACCAAAGGGGGCACCACCGTCAGTCCATTCCCTAGGAAACAAAAGAACACAAAATCCTACACTAAAGTATATCAAAAAGATAAGATATATTAAAACAATGGAACCCTACTATTTTCCTACTACTGCTATGGAGAGAAAACCTTCGAAAAGAAGAAACAGAACCAAAGCAATGTACGAAATAGAAGAACAAGGTAAAAAGCACCAACCTATTCTCAGAAGTCGAACCACAACGGTGGAGCAATAACGGACGCTGGAAATGCGGTACCACAGACCCTTGAAGAAGCCCCAAACACCAAGCCAACGTGCAACACCAAAGTTAGCAGACAGCATCCGGAGAGAGATAAAAACAGTAAAATGGAAGTGAACAATTACAGAAACATAAAAATAAAAAAAAAACCCAAATTTCAAATAGAAATATGGAGGAACAAGGGGTGAGAACAGAAAAAAAGAGAAGCCATTTTCTCTCCCGCTCGCATCATTATGGAGTCTTGGAAAACATAACAAACAAGACCTACTATCAGAAAATGCAACGGACAAATGCAGAAATAACCTGCACTCTGACTACGGTCGGACGACCTTCCAAACTTCAAGTAAACCGAACTCATCATCCAATGATGTGACCAAGTGTACATTTGCTCTCACGGTGCGGGGGCAACTATTCCGGACCCCAATGTCTGGAGTTCCAAACGGCCCAACGGCGGCCTGATCCCCAAACCCACGACATCCCTATGGCCCAAACTGGCCAAGAAGCCGAGAACCAATAACTAACATTCAAATTCAAATACCTCATTTATCTTAACCAACAAGATAAGTTAAAAAAAATAAGACAAACTATAAGCATTGGAATGTCTTTACAGATACCACCCCCACTACTCTAGAGGTCCGATCTCGCCGATTATCACCAAGACTGGCGAGTCTCCGATCCTTCTCTCATCCGTACCAACAAAGTCTTGTACAATATGCATTTTTTCAAATTTATGAATTTATAATGAAACGATTAACAAATTCTTAAATTTTATTAAAAATTATACTTTGCCTCATTAATATTTAGGATTTAAAATTTATAATTTATTTTATATTTATTTTTTAACATTAAAGTCTTGATAATAATTATTTAGATGCTAATATCAAAGGATAATTTTTAATAAATTTTAAGAAATCGTTAATCGTCCTGTTATTCTTAAATTTGTTAAACGCAAATTTTCTAGATTTGAATTTAAACACAAATTTTAAATTTTTATTCTTGTTTATTTTAATTTTTTATATTTTATTTAAATTAAAATAGGGATATTTCTTTACTTTATAAAGCTTTTTTTTCCCTCTTTCTAGCTTCGCTAGCAATACCAGGTAAATTGCATTATTAGCCCATTTCGCTGTCAAGTTTCACAAAGTTGTACTAGTTGTAAAACTAAAAAATACTATATGTAAAAGTAAATGATAAAAATAGAATTTTTTATTTATTAAAGAAAACCACATAAAAATAAATTTATAATTATAAAAGAGAAAGAAGATTCTGTTTGTCTTTTCATTGTTTTTCCTCTCTCCCAATACAATGCACAAATTGGAAAATAATGAGCCGGAGCCAAGAATAAAGTTGGGCCCATATCCGTGTCTGCTTCCGGTCCAATCTTTTTTGCAATCATTTAAATTAATCGCAGAAATTCTATTCTCCGAAATCCCGAACCTTCCATAAACTTCAATCCAAGAAATATTCTTGACCTTGACCAAAAAAGAAAGAAATATTCCTGCCCACGGAAAAATCCCAAACCTAAGTGAAAACGGGTAAGGAAACATCTAGGGCATAAAAATTCAATCTAATCCAAACTAAAATCTTTAATACAAATTGAATTGAGTTATATATCCCAAATTTATCAATTTGCTCGAGTTTCAAATATTTTTGGCAAACAGATTCCATCCAATTTAAACCATATTAAAGATATTTTTATATATAATGAGAACTAGGGAAAAGTTTGATGTATAAATACCTTTCATTATGTATAACCATCTATAAAAGAATGTATTTTGATATTACTAAAGCTTGAATCCAAAACTCTTTAATTAAATTGCAAAGTATTTACCATCTTGACTAATTTAATATTTGTAATAATATATATTTAATAAATAAAAAAGATAGATAAATACACTAGTAATATTATTATTTAATATATTTAACTTATTATATAATTTATTTTTATTTATGTATTATTTTTAATTATATAATATTTCTTTTATTTACTTTATTTATTTTAATTTAATTTATTTTTATCAAAATAATTAATCCAATCTAAAATGAAAATATTTAAATTAGATTAAATTAAGAAAATTACTACGGTGCCTATGTTGTTTCAGTAGGCACACATATAAGGACTAAATTAAAATATTTAAATAGATAACAAAAATATTTTTAACTAATAATTAAATCAAATCAAATTATATATACTAAGTTAAAATTAAACTATGTGAATTAAGAACTAAATTAAAATAAGATAATTTTTTACTTATTCAAATTGAATGCAATAAATATAAATTAATTTAGTTACATAATTATTGTTTTTTGATCTTCTATATATAGATAACCAAACAAAACTATAAGAATCATCACTTTTATTATCCTTGTTATTTCAGCTCTTCTTTTTTTCTTTGTTTTTACTGTCTTATGTCTATTTTTTGTATTTTAATTTATATATAGTATTTGTTATTTTAATTTATATATAGTATTTGTTCATACCCTGACCCAAAACATAGAAGCAGGACCAAAAAGGACAAAAAGGTCCACCCAAAAAAGGTAGCCTTTACTATTCACCCAACCTCTTAAAAGAGGTCGGACACAGCGACAAATACTAGCGTTACTTATCCAAATAACTAGCCGCCTCTTCGAATCTCTCCTACTATCTCTCTCTCCTAAAAGATACATATCAACAAACTCTCAAAGATAAAAGAAACAGTTACCCATCAATTAAAGATAGAACTACTCCAAAAAAAGGTGGTCATCAAAATCTACTATAAATACACTGACACCCCCTCAAGTATACACACATTTTATTCTACTAAAACCATGCTTAAAGCCTTTGTTAACTTAAGCATCGGAGTCTCTTGCATGTACCACCCCCCATCTCCTCGCGATAAAATCGAACGGTGGCACCTTGACGCAAGAACAAGCCAGACGCTGGCTTATAAGGAGTCTGGACCTCACGTTCAGGCCCAAATCAACGTTTTAGGTAACCCTCGGTATATTGACGTCATTGCCGGGAACCTGTAATTCAACCCTTGATAAGGGAGGATGATCAATATGAAGACGGTCTCATAGTATCTGAATTAGAACCAGAACCCCACCCCGATGATCTCACACTAGCAATATCTCCTCCACGGAAAAGAAAGCACATCCCCTATGGAGAAGGGACTTCGAAAAACCCCAACCAAGGTGGATTCAATAAGAGGTCCATCCTCTAGAGGATGAAGAACCTCCCCATCCAATGGAGATACTGGGTTTAGTCTACGAACACCGTGGATGACTAGAGTAACTTAAGTTAGAAGCTAAACGACAATGAGAAGCAGAACAGAAACTGCGAAGGGAGGTACGACGATAAAAAGAGCTGGAAGAAAAGCTTTTAAGATTGGAACCTGACCTCCGAAGAAAGAGCAATAGCGTGGATAGGGAAGAAAGCTCCTTGGGAGGTAAGGATCCGTTCGTTGAAGAGATCATGCGGGCTAGAGGAGATGTCAGGTTTGGCTATATAACCAATAGATAAGACTCATCTACCATAGGATAAGCATATATCATATGCATTTGTATGTTTTTCTTGAGTGTGCATTGTTTTGGATTGCCTAACTGCTTATCTATGCTTATTTGCTACTTGTTTTATTTCTTGTATTTGTACTCTATCTATGCTTTCTTTGTTTGATTGGTATGTGTTTGTATCTAAGAGATCCCTCAGTGGTGGAGGAGTGTTAAGGGTTGTTCTACTTTTGGCGATTTGAAGGTTTGAAGGAAACAGAAGGGACAAAGTTAGATTAGAATCAGAATTACGTAGATAGAGTATCAAATTTTTGGTTGAGTATAACCTTTAAGTTAAAATTTGAGTGTCAGAGCTCTAAGAATGCCTCTGACTTTCTCGAGACCTTATATATTATCTATGTAGGCACCTTAACCATACTAAGAACCCCTGGTTTTCATTCCATACATATTCTGTTGTTTTTCATTTGGAAGCAAAGAAATATTTCATGGCTTTTTGTTTTTTTTAAGTATATAGATGTATATATCCCTCTTAGAGATAGGATTTGGAGAAACAGGTTTAATATCAGTATTTTGAGGTGTCTTTTAGGTTATATATATATATATATATATATATATATATATATATATATATATATATATATATGTATGTATAATTTGGCTGGCCCTAGCTTCGCAGGTCGAGTCTGAAGCTTGATAATTGTATCTTTGGAACCCTAGCCCGATATGTATATTATTCATCCTTATTATACACCTATCTGGACGAATGCGATGCGGTTTCTGTTACGCTTTTGTTTAGCTTCATCTTCAATCAAGGCTCCTAGTTAAAATTTCTTTCATCTATATTTATATACCTCGCCACCTCTGCTTTACAACTTAAGAGTAAGGCTCTGTGTGATAGGGTGTTACAAAGATAAGGCTTCACGTGCAACATGGAGGAGCTCATGTGTAACGTGAGATATAGGCCACCTCCTAGGGACTTTTATTCCTCCACTAAGTCCTCCAATTCTTCAACAATTAAGTGATTAACCCAAGGCTCCACTTAAGCCCATGAATCATAGCATGGATTGAGGATCACAAGGAGAAAAGATCCAAAGTTTGGCTGGAGGGAAACATTAATTAATTAGATTTGATTTGTTTAATTCGATTGAGTTTAAGTTTTGAATATTTGAATTTCTTTAGGTTAGTATTTAAGGAGAGAAGTCACATACGGCCTCTCTTCTTCGACACTTTTTACACTTGATAATTTTAGGTTTTCTATGAAAGCATGAGCAACTAATCTTCTTGGTTAAGGTTAGGAGCTCTATTTATTTTGATGGATTAATACTATTGTTCCTCTACCTTTGAGTAATGCACTGATTTCTATTCAAGAATTGAGTTTCGTTTTTCATCCTAAGGATACCACAATTTCTATATATATTTTCTATAATACCTCAACATACAACATGCAAACCATGCCATTCTTAATTTGTTATACTTACCCAGACTTACCAGTCACGACCCTGGGCCCAAATCTCACCAATATTCATCATCACAATCGCCATACATCACATTTCATACCATCAACATTCATCATCATACCCAATCATACAACACACATACATATACATTCAACATACAATCCAACCACTCCATTTAATAATACTAACAACAACTCACTAATCCTCAATCTTCCATATCATAAAACTTATCCTATGGTCATCTAGCCTAAGTTTTTACGATACATTACATATTATATACGAGAAACCTAAACCATACTTTGGCTGATTTCTTCCTAGCTCGAAACATCACAATTGACCCAAGGCTCCAAATCTCTCCAAACAGAAAATTCAGCTACCAAGTCCAAAGTTCATGCTTCCAACTCCATAAATTTGCCACCAATAAATATAATTCAATCTAATATCATATAAACATCACTAAATCAATATAGGGTTTGCTGGATACACAATTTCACAAGGGTCAAAGATCCCTCACTTTACCAACAGGAAATTGGGACAAAGTCCAGCGATTCCTCACCACTTGAGCACACCTAACATTATAAAATCACAAAATCTCAAAGCCCAAGAACCTAATATTTTTGAATTTAAGGAGAGAGAGACCGGGAGAGAAATTGCTGATTCCTTACCAAATTGTTGGGTGGGTTTCGTAGAAGATTCTGAAACGAACGCATGGCCGCTGATAGCTCGTCAATCGGACCTCTGAATCAAAAGTTATGGCGAATTGAAATTTGAGTGAGGGTTTGTGTTTCCTCCCTTCTTCCTCAGGTGGGCCTTGGGCTTGGTTTAGGCCTGGCTTGATCGATTTGGCCCGTTCAGCCTAATCTTGGGCCAAATTCTTTAAAATTAGTGTCAAAATTTATATTTTAATTATTTCTTTCATTCTAAACTATAAAACTTAATTTTCCAATTTCTTTAAATAATAATTTATTTATTAGCTAATTATTTACTAATTTCTTGAGTTTTACACGTCACATTCATGGGATATAGTGCCCGACACACTTTACAACAGAGAGAAAATAATACAACAAAAACTGAACAAATTATACACAACCAATCACACAAGCAGAATTCACAAGTTAACGTGATCAATCCTCAATCCACCTCATCGTAGTCATAGTCACTATCTATCAGGGATATAGTGCCCAACACACTCTTGGGATATAGTGTCCGTCATATTTTTCAATCATAATAATTTTCCTCATAATCACTTTCAATCATTCCCATCATTCTTCTTCCTCATCTCTTATCCCGAGCAAGTGGATAACACCACTACATCTTACGCGGTCATATATACCCATTTAATTGTAAATCATCTTTACTTCTATCATCCTTATCAATCTCCTCTCATTCAACGTTACCAATGCCTCATTAGTTTAGCTAACACTTCCCAAAACCTTCTAAATATCTCCTCAACTTATTTAACAGGCTCATCATCATTCTAAAACTTAAAGGCTCACTAATGGACCTTAAACAAGGGTAAAAGAGGTTTGGAAAATTAGAAGAATGGTTGAACGTACAAAAATTGTGAATTTTCATCAAAACAATAGTTTTGAAGGTTTACAAGTTTGCCGAAAAGGTCAAATATCAAAAAACAGAGTTTTAATGTAAAACAAGGTATCGTGCGTACACATGGTACTGTGTGTATGCACACATCAAACAACTTTCCCAGCTTGTGCATACGCACACTTTCAAAGTCCACGGGATGTGTGTACGCACACCCCCGAGTGCATACGCACGAGTTCAAACACACTCCTTGGTCCGTACGTGTGCTCACTAGCGTGCATACGTACACACACCATAATTCCTGGTTTTCTGCAACTTAAGAAAATTTAGTTTTTGGCACCCAATTTTTGTTGTCCATAACTTCCTCTACAAAACTTCGATTTTCACAAAATTTATACTGTTTTAAAGCTTTCAAAATTATCTTTAATTGAAAACAGATTTCATTCAAATCCAAAATTTGAGGCTCAAGTTAGGGTCTGTCGAAGTTCGTTAAAAATTTATTTTTTACCAAAAGAGTTCAAAACCTCTATTTTCCACATTCTCAGTTTCAAACCAAAGTTTCACACCTCAAAAACAACATTAAATACACTCAAAATAATTTCACAACCATTTTCTTCCTTCCACAGTACTTCAATACTCAATTTTATCAATTTTCACCCAACAATTAATAGCCAATAACAACACAATTCAATAAATTATAGCACAACTCATAGTCATTCATCAATCCTCATCAATCACCACAATCATTAATTATCAACACATTCACATAACTAAACTCAACACTTTCACCAAATTACTAAACCTTAACAAGTTCACATAATTCAACTTATCCTACGGTCAACTAGCCTATGTTTTCACGTTACATTACACATTATCTACGAGAAA
This sequence comes from Arachis stenosperma, assembly GCF_014773155.1. Lineage (NCBI taxonomy): Eukaryota > Viridiplantae > Streptophyta > Magnoliopsida > Fabales > Fabaceae > Arachis > Arachis stenosperma. The sequence goes on from NC_080383.1 coordinate 80,526,665, forward strand.
CCAAAATCATACCTTAGCCAATTCCTCCCTAAACTTGGAATGCCACAAGTACCGCTCTACAAACATCCAAAGTACTAAATGCACACCAAACAAAAACCCAGCCTCCAAGGTCCAAATTCAAGCTCCCAACACCACCAATTTGTCTCCAAAACTCATAATTCAATCTAATACCATATAAATATCACTAAGTCAACATAGGATCTGCCATACCAAAAAATTTTACAAGAGTTAGAGGCTTTTCACCTTACCCACGAATGATTGGGGCAAAGTCCAATGATTTTCCAAAAGTTAATTCACACCCAACATTACCAAAAACACAAATTCCCTTAACATATATACCCAAAATCACGAAACTGAAAGGGAAAGAATTGGACACAAAATCTCAACTTTCTTACCAAATTATTTAGTACTTTTGTAGAGAATTTCGAAACGAACACATGACCACTAACGGTTCATCAATCAGAACTCTAGATTGAAAATTATGGCGATTGATTTTTGGAGGTAAGGGTTAAGGTTCCATGAGCTCTCATTCTCCTCAATCAGCGTGAATAAAGAAATGAGGAAGAAAAAAAGACTGAGTTGACTATATATATGATGGGCCTTGAGCCAATGTAGGTCTGGTCCAACTTATTTAGTCTATTAATTTTTTTTAGATCCAAAAATTTTTAAATTAATATTAAAATTTATAGTTTAATTATTTTTACTTTGTTAAATTATAAAATTTAATTTTTTATTTTTTTAATTATAATTAATTATTTATTAATTATCGAGAATTTACAATATGTTTATATCAAGTTTGACATTACCTCATAATGACAATACCTCAGAATCTAAAGCATCTCATAAAGCACTTTAACAAAATATAAAATGTGTTATTTATAACAACTATTATTTAGTTAGCTGTGTCTTACTTTTCAACCTCAAATGGTGTTTTTAATCAGTTTAAGGGATCTTTTGGACTAAAAACTAATATATTTTGCTGTATACAAGTCTAAAGACTTAATAAATATTCATAGTTTCACTCATTTCAGTAAAAAAAATTTTTTTTTTTGAATGATTTAACTTCTCTTCTCGTGTTAAGTAATTGTCATCTTTAAGTTAGATTTAATTACAAAATTAACTTAGCCATTTAACATTTTTGGAATAATATTTACAGAATATTTTTATATAATGTTTTTACTAATAAGTGTACGTGTTATTTGCTATAATTTATATTTTTAATAAAAAAGTATTGTATTAAAGTGAATTTTAATAAAAATTATACGTTTTAAATTTGTTATCAATATAATTTTCATTTATAAAGAAATTTACAAAATAATAAATATTATTTTTGTTCATAATATTTAAATATATAGATAATTCATTGATAATATATCAAAATAGTAGAAATTTTCTATCTTAACTCTCTTAACTTATACCTTAGAGTATTTTTTTTAACCAAATTCTAAATTAAATTAAATTAAATTAAAATAATCAAATCATACAAATTTAATGTAAATAATAATAAATAGAGAATGAATATCATCATTTTTATCTATACTATATATAATGAAGATATAAAAAAGATTGGTGAATGTCTTCTTCTTTTAAATGTCCTTATATATAATTTATAAAAAAATATTCATTTTATGTTTTCCAAATTTAAAGTCAAAACATTTTAGTTAAATTATAAATAATTTGTTATTTTAATTAATTCAATTTTTAATATTTTTATCCATGTTTAATAAATAAAAGAGTGAATCAACAAAAAAATTTGGAATCCTTGATACTAATTTTAATGATGCTACTTTTTTTTTACAAATTATTTATACTAATATTAAATACAAAAAAAATTGTGCGTAAAATAACATTAAAAAAATTAGTATATATATTTTTATTGAATTTTGCTTCAAACGCAAACACATAGCTTACAATTTACAACCTCCTCACACATAATAACTTCGGTACCTATTTCTTCCCTTCTCTTCTCTGTCTACACAAACCCGCTCACATAAGTAGAAAGAAGAAGAAGAAGAAGAAAAGAAGATGCAGATCTTCGTGAAAACACTTACTGGAAAGACAATCACCCTTGAGGTCGAGAGCAGTGACACCATCGACAACGTCAAGGCCAAGATCCAGGTTTTTTTTAATGTTAATTCTAGTAGGGTTTTTCTCTGATTCTTTTTCTTTGGTTGATATATAAGCATGACTCTTGTTGGTAAATTTTCAAGGGCTTATGATATTTTGTGTTCTTGTAGCGTTAAAAGTTGAAATTATTTGAATTATAAAGTTTCATACTTTGAATATGTATTGTGTTCTTAACGGCATCATCAGCATCGTTTCTTGCATTGGTTTACCTATGATGTTTTGGGTATTGAGTCTTTCGTCTTAAGGGAGTTACTTTTAGGCTTTTGGACACATTAGGTCATTGGTTGGATAAGTTGAAAAGCTGTGAAAGCTGAAGTGTTGTAACCCTTCTTAGTGAAGGATTGTTATGGAAAACTGCTATGCCTAAGTTATTTTCTTGCTTTGGTAACTAACCTTATGAAACGAAGTGCAAAACACATTTTATAAAGCTATTCCGATAAGAGAGGATCATCCTTTATGAGCAGAAAATAAGCTCTTCAAAGCAGGTTTTTCTGCTGGTATCGAGTGTTTGACATGATTCTCTTGTTGAATCTTTCTGTGTAGTTTTGTATAAAATGATGCTTATTGTGATGTTTGAATTTTGACCCGGCTTGGAGGGTTGGTTAATGTTGTTTTGTGATGCCGTGAAGTTTGGGCTTTGTGTGAAAATGATAGTGTCACTTATAAGATGCATGTAATACGCGTTTGTAGGATAAGGAGGGTATCCCACCTGACCAGCAGAGGCTGATCTTTGCGGGCAAGCAGCTGGAAGATGGGCGCACTCTTGCCGACTACAACATACAAAAGGAGTCGACACTTCACTTGGTTTTGAGGCTCAGGGGAGGAACCATGATCAAAGTGAAGACTCTAACTGGAAAAGAAATTGAAATTGACATTGAACCAACTGATACGATTGATCGAATCAAGGAACGTGTTGAAGAGAAAGAGGGCATTCCTCCTGTGCAGCAAAGGTTTCTCTTTTTCCTTTTTTGTGTGCCATTTAGTTCATAATGGTAAAGATTAAAGAAGATACTTGCATTTAGGCTTTAATTTTGTTCAAGGAACATGATGTTTTTAGAGGATTATCACTCCCCCCACCCTTTGAAAATCTCTTGTGCCCCATGCTCTTTGTAATTCTTTTTCTTGTGAAGCATTTTTTCTTCTTTTATATATTAAAAAGATACTTGCATGTAGATATTGTTCATTTACTTGACAATTATTCGGTTTAATAAAATTAAAGTGGACTAAGATGCATGCTGACGAGTAGTAAACAAAATCTTCATAAAAAATAAGCCATACGCAATTAACAAAGCATTTGAATGGACAAATTACTTGCCTCTTGAATCTTGTTAATTTAATTGCTTTTTATATTTTATTTGAGTTGCTAATGCTTGATATTCAAGTGGATTACTGATGTCTAATTCTCATGCCCTTAAAATAAAAGTACATATCCTGTTTTGGATGATACTTCTTTTCTAATTTCTTTATGATTATGTATTTATGTTTTTCAAGCTGGGTTGGAAACTTTACAATTGTTGGAACTGTGTGCAGGCTGATATATGCGGGTAAGCAGCTCGCAGATGACAAAACGGCGAAAGAGTACAACATCGAAGGCGGATCAGTGCTTCACTTGGTGCTTGCATTGAGAGGTGGTGGTAACTAGTTACACTAGGTAGAAATGCAATATTTAGATCTTGTGATGGATGATGGTCACTTCTATTTTCTTGATAAATTGTGGAGTCACAATCTGAACCTAATTGAAAGGGAAGCACTATATAGTCCTATGTGTCTCTAAATTGTTGCTGTTTCTATTTTTGTAATTTTGCTGCCATCATTGATGGTCAATTTCTCTTTGAAGTTGTGTATGCTTTTCCAGACCCAAATTTGACCCTCTATAATGAAAGATCTTTGAACCAATAATAATCAATACAACTAATATTGTTACTTAATTTACTCCAGAATCATACTTGTGTGTTTGCATGCCTTGTTCTAAGAGTGAAGCTTTTACATTCTTAAATATCACAAAATTTAACTAGCATCAAGTGGACGAGGACAGAGGAAATAGTTGCCTTTTAAGATATAATTTGGCTTATAATGAGACAAATGACAGGGACTCAAATGTGAGTACATTATGTTTTTTGTTTTTGGTCATGAATACCTTATGGTTAGGAATTATTATGATCAATATCTGGAATTCTGGCAGTGTTTTTTTCTTACCTCTTTTTTGTCAAGGTCTGTGAAAAAGACAAAGGCTGAAAAGACCAGCCCAAAAAGGCCAATCGGCCAAACATTATGATCTCTAACCCGGCCACCCTCTTGGGCTTCGGCCGAGAAAAGATCCGAAAAACAACCCAGCAACCCTCTCTTTACCATCACTCGAGTTATACATGCTAGTTGGGATCCCACCTGAAAATGAACGAGCACTTCTGACTTATTTGCTAACCCTTCTTCCATGTTGAGCCAATATTGATTCTTCTCATTCTCCAACTCCAAGAAGCTCCAAAGCAAAAGGGAAAGCGGCATCAAGGAGTTGTCCCATGGTGAACAATGCTTGATAGAAAAGATGTTTGACGCTCATGGTGTGTAGGTGGCTCAATAACACAAACTTGAAATAGTTCTCCCAACTTGCTCCTATCTTGGTTTTCTAGTCATTACCCACTCCATTCTCTTGTGTTTCATGTTCCTCTATACTCCCTTTATTCATTTGCTAAGCCCTACATGTCACCGACTCTCTCCTTTATCTTTAATAATCTCTTTCTTGTTAGATCTAAAGCCCCCTGCATTCTTAGGTTCTCCACCTCTGTTGTTATTCATATTGCCAATAGTAGTTACACTGTTGTCTCTATATTTATATAGTCCAAAGGGACTCCGTGTACCTTAACCTAGAACTCCATAGAATCATGCATGCCTTACTTTATGTATTCAGTTACACGAGATTTTTTTTTAAATAAATAAAATACATGTTTTATTTATGGATATAGGTAATTTGTAGCGTTTTTACTAATTTGCATTGTATTACTTATCTCGTCTACTGTGTAAATGAAATAAGTGTGTATATATCTCGTTTACACTATAAACGAGATTAGTGTAAACGAAATATTTGAAAAGTTGTGACGTTTGCATTGTAAATGAAATAAAGTACGATAAATTTTGAGCAGCTATAAAATAATCTACAACCATTTGTATTGTCCACAAATATTTCACTTCTTCTCCTCTATTTTTCTTCAAAAAATTAAGCAAAAATGTCTAGTGATAGTGGATATGTTATTACAAGTGTATCCCAATTGTCATATGAGAAACAGTAACACTATAGTGATATTTGAGTTTGATAATTTTATTTTATTGTGCACTTGGAGATTAAATTCTTTGTCTGAGATAAAGAGTTTAATATTGACGAACATCGGTGCTAGTGGATATAGGTTGGAAGAGTTGGGTATAGGTTGCCAGCACCGATGAGAAATAGAATTTTTCGGTTTCGTCTATTTTGCCTCCATGGCGATGAGTATGTGCGCCTCATGTTTGATATCTATGGGAGAATCATGGCGGAACAAGTGATGAAATTTTTTGAGGAGGTTGGTGATGTTGGTGGTGGTGGATCCGGCCACTTGAATTTTGTAACATCCTAGTTTTTTTTACAGATTCGTGTATGCGAGTTTTACGTTTTGTTCACATAACGTCTATGATAAATTTTTCTGTAATCTTTAAATAAAATGAATACTAATGTAATATTAATATTATGTTTTTATTTAATTTTATTTGACGAAGGATGGTCACTTGATGTTGGGCCCGAAATATTGTAAAAGCTCGACTTTACTAATGTCATTTACATCAATAATTTATCCAATCCTTATTTTCATTAAGTACCACCACCTGATATAATTAATTGAGTTTTTACCATGTCCAATTACCTTAATTACCTTCTAAAATATTTAAAAATTAACCTCGTTAACTCAATGGTTTAAAATCACGATACGCAGCACTTAATGCGCCATGTGTCATGACGCATGCCACCTTCTCTTTGATTAAGTGACACTTAGTCACTAATCAAGTGATATAAAAAGGACAAATCCTCTCCATAGGATCTTGCATTGTATTTCTTGGGAAGGAATTTGCTTGTTCCTCTTCCTGGTTCTTGATAATCGACTGCACATATTTCTTTATATTTTTTACACTCGTCTTTATATCATGTATGAATTCTTTTATAAGAAGCTCCAGATCTGATGGTACTTGATATGAATAAGAATGAGATGACGATTCTTGATAAGAGTAAAAAGAGAAAGGTTCTTGGTATGAATAGGGAGATGGTGGCTCTTGATATGGGTAGAAAGATGATGGTTCTTGATATGGATAGAGAGATGGTGGCTCTTGGCATGAATATGGAGATGGTGGTTCTTGATATGAATATGGAGATGGTGGTTCTTGATAGTTGAAACATGGAGCATTGATGTTTCTTTGGTTTTGACTTTGCCAACCAAAATTTGGGTAGTTCTTCCATCCACAATAATAAGAATCACTCCCTGTGTGTGAGTAGTAACCCATGTGATCTCTCTCCATTATTTTTCTTTAGCACAAAACACCAAACAGAATTAAACACACCATGTGGTATACAGGCAAGCAAAGCAGAAAGAACATAAAGAAAATTTAAACTCAATAAATAAAATAACTAGGAAGAATAAAACAACTAAGGGGACACCAAACTTAATTTCAGAAATTAAGAGAAAAGAAAAAAATTTTAATAAAATAAATCAAAATTTTTTTTAAAGAAATAAGTTACATGAAATTAATGCAAAAACGCCTAATCTAAGAAATCAAACAACCAATAGTTGTCAATCACAGTCAATCTCCGACAACGGTGACAAAAACTTGGTGCGGAATTTATAACCCACAAACTAACCGACAAGTGCACCGGGTCATACCAAGTAATACTTCAGGTGAGTGAGGGTCGATCCTACGAGGATTGATGGACTAAGCAACAATAGTTGGTTAAACTACTTAGTTGGGCAAACAGAAAATAGTGTTTGAGTGTTCAAAGAACATTAAATAGTAAATTCAGAGTTTGAAGACAGCAGGTGAATAAGTTGGGAATAAAATATTGGAGAAAATAGTTAAGGCTTCAGAGATATCTAATTTTTGGATTGACTTTTCTTATTAATTTATTTTAATCATGCAAGATTTAATTCATGGCAAACTATATGTGACTAGACCCTAATTCCTTAGACCTTCCTAGTATCCTCTAAAATTCATTAACTGCCAATTTCTTGGTCAATTAATTCCAATTAGAGGGTGATGTTCAAATTCCAGTTTATATGCCACAAAAATCCTAATTATCCAAAAATAAGAGGATTATATGTCACGTAGTCCGTTAAATCCAAATAATTAAAATTTAGGAGAAATTGTTTTCAAGTTGTTGTTCAAGTAAATAGCTTTTCCAAGTTATACAAGAACTCAATTAGAACATGGGTCATACTTCCGTTCCACCCAAATTCATAAAATAAAGAACAAAAATAATTCTTGAAATATAAATCAAAATATGAATTAAAATAAAAAAATAATAATATCAATCCATACAATAGATAGAACTCCTAACCTTAACAGTGGAGGTTTAGTTGCTCATGGTTCAGAGAAGAAAATAAGGATTCAGGTAAATTGTGGAATACAGAATGTAAATTGGAATAGAATCCCCTAATGGAATCCCCCTAATAGAAGAAAAGTCTCTCCTTTTTATAACTAATTCTAATTAATCTAAAATCTAATTTCTAAAATTAAAATAACATCGTTTCCTATCTTAAAATCAAATTTGAATTTAAATCAGAATTAATTACAGCAATCAGCAAGTCTTCAATTGATGGATGGGGACCACTTGCTTCACTAGATCCACGCCTAACTTGGCAAAGAGCTGCGCCTTACTTGAGTGCCGAAATGGGGCCTAGAAATCGCCCCCAACGTTTTCTGCATTTTCTGCATGTGGCGCATGTCACGCGTACGCGTCAGTCACGCGTACGCGTCGATGGTCTTCTTCGCGTGTCACGCGTACGCGTCAGGTACGCGCACGCGTCGCTGCACAATTCTCCAAATCACGCACACGTGTCGCTCCTCGCTGATCATCTTCTTTAATTCTTGTGCTCCTTCCATTTGTGCAAGCTTCCTCTCCATCAAATCTAGCCAAATGCTACCTAAAATAAACAAAATTGCATGAGACTCAAAGTAGCATCCATAGTGGCTAAAAGATAATTAATTCTTGATTACACTCAACAATTTAGATTCAAATTCACTAGAAAAAGATAAGAAAGATGCTCACGCATCAACGATTACAACATAGACAGTGATGTGAAATTTTGCATTGGCCATAGATTCAAATGTAGGGAGACAATAATGTAAAGTGTGAAGAACTATCGACAGTTAGATAGCAACCTCATTTGTAGTGTCATTCTGCCCCTCATACAGTTCAACCCATCAGTTACTATCCCTGGTCTTTAAGGTGCAGTTAGGTAAAGCACTTCAAACTCTCATACACAAAGATGGTACGCATCCTATAGGGTGATAGTGCACTCACCCTAAGACATGTGGAAAGTGTAAGTCTCCAGACGTCAATGCCTGATGAATGCAATAATCAGGGAATTGTCAAAGACAAAGTCCTTGAGTTGCACCGTTTCGTCAAACACAGCCTCCCTAAAGTATGGGAGAATAGCGTTTGGTGGTGTAAGAGTGTGGCTCACTCGCCTAAGAAGTAGTACTAGACGAGGCATCTGTTGAAAAATAAACGACTTCAATAATAAATCTATTTCAATTAAATTACAAAAAATGATAATTGTAATAAGGAATAAAAAAGATAAAAATGATAAGAACAAGGTATTCAAAACAAAAGTTACAAAAAAATTTAATTCGAATTAAAGAAATAAAGAAATGTAATAAACATTTACTAAATAAATTAAATTTACTAACAAGTTAAATTAGATTAATTAATTAACATTAACTAAGTAGATTCTACCACCTAATAGATACTAAATCTAAAAAAGTACCCTAACTATAATTATATACTTATTTAACTAAAACAGAAAGATAACAACAAACACTACTAACCTGGAAGTCAATCGCCCTAGTAATATGCTAAGTCGCATTCAGATGGCTGATGTCATCATCTCGTGCATTTGCGTGTTGTGAACTCTGTGTAATTGATAAATAATTAGTTAATAAATTAATTATTATTTAAAGAAATTAGAAAATTAAATTTTATGGCTTAATGAAGTCAAAATAATTAAAATATGAATTTTAACACTAATTTTAAAGATTTTGACCCAAAATTAGACCGTTAGGCCAAACCAGTTGAACCGGGCCCGCATTGGGCCTAAGACCCAACATATATAAGGCTTACTTCAGCCTTCCTTCTCTTTCATTCCTCCATTCACGAAGAAGACGATGGATTTGAAGAAACCCGAATTTCTTTTCCTTCAAAACTTTAATCCTCCAGCCACATGTTCGACTTGGAACTCTCTATGAAACTCACCGAACAATTTGACAAGTATCTCTTAACCATGTGCCCAGTTCTTCCCTCTTCAAAATTTTGAGTTTTAGGTATGTGTATTGAGATATTTTGGTGATTTTAATGGTTTAGGGGTACTCTAGTGGTGGATAATTATTGGGTTTTGCCCAATTAATCCATGGGTAAGGTAAGAAATCATTATTTCCCTTCTAATTTGATAATTTCATGAGATTATGGTATTGAAGATTTGTATATATATATATATATGGAATTATATGACATTAGATTGTATATATGTGAAATGAAAGTCAAATTGGTGAAGTAGTGTACTTGAATTGGAGCTTTTGGTGGATGGAACCTATAGCACTTGATTTGGGACCGTGGAGGATTGAATTGAGTGTTTGAGTTTGGAGAGAAATCGACTAAGGTATGATTTTGGTTTTTCGTAGATAATATATAATGTTGTGTGAAAACTTTTATATATATATATGTCATTGTTGAATAAAGATTGAACTTGGGTTGAATTTGTTGAATGAATTGATGATGAGGAGTGCTTGAAAAATATATAGATATGACTTTGGGAGTATTGAGATTGTTTTTTATGTGAAATAATTGGATATGGATTGGGTTTTTAAAATATAAGGGTTTTGGTGAGTTTTGGTAAAAATAGATTTTTAAACCAACTTTGGCAGTTCATAACTTGAAATTTGGATTTTGGATTTGAATGAAATTTGTTTCAATCTAAAGACAATTTCAAAAGCCTTAAAATGGTTTAAAGTTTTTGAAAATTAGAGTTTGTAGAGAAAATTATGGAAATTGAAAGTTGGGTACAGAAAACTGATTTTAACTAAGTTGCAGAAAACATAAAATTCCGGTGTGCGTGCGTATGCACACTAGTGTGTGCATGCACGGACCAGGAAGCGCGTTTGAGCTCGTGTGTACACACGAGGGGGTGTGCGTACGCATATCCCCTTGCGTACGCACAAGCATGGAAAAGTATGTGTTGTGTGCGCACACACACTATGGTGCGTACGCACAACACCCTATTTCACACAAAATTTCTATTTTTCACTGTTTGACCTTTCCCGTAAGCTTGTAAACCACTGAAACCACTGTTTTGATAAAAAAATTCACTATTTTTGAACTATCAACCATTCTTTTAAGTTTTTCAAACCTCTGAAAATTGTGTTTAAGGTCCAATAACTAGTTTTAGGTTATGGAATAGGGGTACAGATCAGATGTTGATGGAGCTAGATTTGGTATCAAAGGAGATTGGAGAAGTAAATGATTGGTTCGATGAATGAGATATGATTAGAATGATTGTGATGATATAAGTTTGATTGAGATATATGTGACCGGGTAAGATGCCTCACCACCTTTGTTTTACGTCCTAAGCGTAAAGTTCTGTGTGGTAAGGTATTACTCACAGTGACGGATCCAAAAAATTTTGGGAGTGGGCGGAAAATAATATAATAAAATAATAAAAAATATTAATATTAATATATTTAAATATTTAAATTTTAGAGTATATTAGCTAATCAAATTTTTAATAAATAAATATAATTAATACATCTGAAAATATAGTAATTTAATTAAAAAATATTTTTTTCATTTTAATATTTCGATAATATTACATAAGTAATACATTTATTATTAATACTTACGCCTAGTCAAGCATCTAATATTCGTCAAATTATATTTATATTGATTATTTTTTATATGATACAAAAAAATTATAACTCAATAGCTAAAAAATCTATGAAAAATATAACTCGAATGAACTAATTTAAAATTTTGACTATTGTTTATTTTGGTGTCTGAATTTTTCCTAAAATTATGCGAGAAAGACAAAAATTTGTGAAAAAAATAAAAATTAAAATCAAACAACCACAATCATCTTTATATGTAGGCATAGATAAAATAATATATTTTTTCTATTAAACGAATATCAAATAACTTTTCGATATTTAATTGCAAAGTTGACATTTTATAATATTATAGTAAGTTTTTTTTTAACGAAAACAATATTATATGTATGTATAAACAAAATTAAATTAAACAAAACAATAAAAACTAAATAAATGATATATATTATAAAAAGTATTAAATATTAATAATCCCATTTATATTTAAAAAGTTAAGCTTAATTTTAGGTAATTAAATAATTAGATTATTATTAGTTATTATTAATATTTGTTTTGAATTTATATAATACAATAATTTTTATTATTGTATTAATATTTAATAATATAAATGTTTCTTACAGATCATTTTTTTAAGTGGGGGCAAATAAATTATTATAAAGGGGCAATTCTCTACACATATATATACTTGTTATTAGTTTTCAAAAGTTCAATGGGGCAATTACCCCCACGCAGTTACACATGGATCCGTCCCTGATTACTTATGTGCCATAATGCTCGAGTACGTCAATAATATCAATAGAAATGTCCAAAAGAGAGAGAGAAATGAAGTAAAAAGTGGCTTAAAAATAACAATAGTCACACTGTAAACGACTTACTTTTATAGACACGGTCCTTCTTTATTTCGTTTACAGTCACGTGTGCAAACATGATACGTGCACTGACAAACGTATTTTATCTCGTTTATAGTGTAAATGAGATATATACATACTTATTTTATTTATTCTGTAAATAAGATAAGTAATACAATGAAAATCGATAAAAACGCTACAAATTACTTATATCCGTAAATAAAACATTTATTTATTCATTTTAAAAAAATTTTACATACACGTGTTCACATTTGCGAGTTGATTAGATCTCCCTTAGCTTGGTGCTCTATGAACCTCCTACAGGATTTGCAGCCCACTTTGATTTTTGAGGTTGAGCAACATGTTGTTCCTCTCTATTTTGGTTATGAATACACCTTCAAGGTTTTTCCAAATACTTAATATATAGCACATTCTTTCAGATTTTAAAGCTTAGTTTCTTGTCTATTATGAGTTTATCTATCACGTTGATGTATTCAAGGTTAAAACTCCTTTTGTTCTTCTTGGTTTAGGCTTTATGACTTTGACTTCTGTTGACTCCAAGCCAAAGTTTTCCATAGGAATGACCGTTAATATTTGAAAAGATGTAACTAAAATGTAATGTGAAAAATGGTTGGTTGTTTTACTGTGTTTGTTTGAGTTTTGATTGGTATAAATTCCCAATTGGATAAGAATTTATTGAGGAAGAAAATTTTTATTTTATTTTATTTCTCATAGTCTGCATTAATTAACAAATTCTTGTGTAAGATTTTGAAATAGCAGTAAAGTTTTTTTTTTATAGATTTTTGGATATTTTTTAGTTCGATAGATGATAGATTAGTTTGGTCATGTTTTTCGTCATAGCGATGGTCCATATTCTTTTTCTTCTCAGTCATTGCCCATGTCTCTCTTTTGCTTGGCCCATTTTTCTCAATTTTTTTTTAATGTAATGGCCATTTTATCTAAACAGTTTTGTTTCAATTTATAGGGGCCTTGGCAAAGAGTGGTAAGAGCGACCAGATTTTGACCATTCAATGGAGTGTTCACACATGGCATAGGACAATCTTCAAAAAGAGTGGATCACATCACATCAGAAAAGATACTTAATGGTAAGCCCGGTAACTATAATAGTTTACTGCGAGGGTATGTAGAAAAATTAGCAGGCTGAAAATGGTTTTTGTTGTGACGAGGATGCTATAGATAAGAATAGATGTTTATTAAATGGGTAATTTAATTTTTCTATGTTAAAAAGAACAAGTCTTTATATTGAAGGAAATTAATGAGGTTTGAAAAAGTAAATTTTGTTTGTCTATAAATACATGTACGGGGCAAATAAAAGACACAACAATAAACAATCAATAACAATTCTCTCTCTATTTATATGGTCTATATACAAATTTCTTCATCTCTTTCTTCCTTTCATGTGATAATACATATATATAAGTATATATGAATAATCTCTTTTATATTGAGATTGTAATTATGGTTAATATTATTATCTAATTATATTTCTTTATTTTATATTTGTTACCTCTTCCTTATTTATTTATTTAGTTATTTTACAACACGTTATCAGCACGAGACTCTGATCAAATTTTAGGAAGACTCCAGGTAACAAATTTTCATTATGTTGAAGCTGTCTCATCTTAAATTTAATGTTCTTGATATATTTCGAAATAATTATTTATCATGGATATAGTTGCTAAAATCCATCTTGATTCAATGGATCTTGAAGATACCATTAAAGCTGAAAATAAGGCATCCCAAAAGGATAAAGTCAAGGTCATGATTTTCCTTCGTCGTCGTCTTGACGAAGGATTGAAAAATGAATATCCCACATTAAAAGATCCTGCAGATCTGTGGAAAGACCTTGAAGAAAGGTACAATCATCAAAAGACAGTGATACTTCCTCAAACCCGATATGTTAGAAAAATTTTTTTCGACATTTCCATGTCTCGAATGTGCTCATGCAGTAGTAGTATCGAGAAAAAGGATTTAAAAAGTATTTTGAGTTAATTTCTTACTTTCTTGTTGTTGAACGCAACAATAAGTTGCTCTTAAGAAATCATGAAGCGCGCCCGGCTGGCGTCGCCCCATTTCCTGAAGTAAATGCAGCAAATTACCCTAGAAGAGGTAAATGACAAGATTTTGATAACAAGAAAAATTATGGAAGGAAAAGAAATTATGTTCACAAGAAAGGATCTCACCAGAAGTGGGATAAAGAAAGGAACAATGGGCAAAATAAATCAATTGAGGATAAATGCTTCCGTTGTGGTGGAAAGGGCCATTGGTCACGTACCTGTCGTACCCCAAGGCACCTAGTTAATTTTTATCAAGCATCCTTGAAAAAGGATGACAAAGAAAAGGAAACAAAATTTGTTTCAAATTATGAAAATTCCACCACTCATTATGATGTATCTAATTTCTTTAAGGATTCTGAAGGAAATATTGGCTATTTGATCAATGATGGAATAGTTTAATATGTGTGTTTGCTAAGTATTCATATGAGTAATTTTACTGTGCATGTACTTTTACTTATTTTATTATTATTATTATTTGTTTTTGAGGAAAAATGGCAAGGACATATTTTGAAGATATTTGCATTGCGAATAGTGCAAGTTTGCACACTATTCTTAAAAGTACTATATATTTTACCCATCTTGTGCCAAAAGAAGAATATGTTAATACTATTATTGGCTCAGGCAATGTGATAGAAGGCTCCGGAAGAGTTATAATTTTGTTTCCTGGAGGAACAAAATTTATAATAAATAATGCACTATTGTCTACCAAGTATCGAAGAAACTTGTTGAGCTTTAAAGATATTCGCCGAAATAGATATCATATTGAGACTATGAATGAGGGAAATCATGAGTATTTATGTATCACAACTCATGATTCAAATAAGAAAGTTATATTAGAAAGGTTGCCCTCACTTTCATCTAGGTTATATTATACCAAGATTAGTGCAATTGAATCACATGCCATTATAAACCAGAAGTTTACTAGCCCAAATGAATTCATAACTTGGCATGATAGATTGGGTCATCCGGGAACAACCTTGATGAGGAGAATTATTGAAAACTCTCATGGACATTCACTAAAGAACCAGAAGATTCTTAAATCTAGTGAATTTTGTTGTGCTGCATGTTCTCAAGGGAAGTTAATTTTAAAGCCATCACCAGCAAAGATTGGATTTGAGTCTCCTGAATTCATAGAAAGGATTTAAGGTGATATATGTGGACCTATTCATCTACCATGTGGATCTTTTAGATATTTTATTGTCCTGATAGACGCATCTTCGAGATGGTCACATGTGTGCTTATTGTCTTTTCGCAACCTGGCGTTTGCGAGATTACTGGCTCAAATTATTCGATTAAAAGTACAATTTCCAGAAAATCCAATCAAAGCAATTCGCCTTGATAATGTTGGTGAATTTATTTCCCAAGCTTTTGATGCTTATTTTATGACTAATGGAATAAGTGTTGAACATCCAGTAGCTTATGTTCACACACAAAATGGGTTAGCAGAATCACTTATTAAGTGCCTCCAATTAATTGCTAGACCCTTGCTTATGAGAACAAATCTCCCAACCTCAGTTTGGGGCATGCTATTTTACATGCCACAGCAGTTATTTGTTTGAGGTCAACGAATTACCATCAGTTCTCTCCTATGCAATTAGCTTTTGGCCAACAGCCAAATGTTTCCCATTTAAGAATATTTGGGTGTGCGATATATGTTTGCATTGCACCATCTAATCGCACCAAAATGGGACCCCAAAGAAAATTGGGGATATATGTTGGATATGATTCTCCCTCTATAGTGAGGTATCTTGAGATACAAATGGGAGATATATTTAAAGCCCGGTTTGCGGATTGTCATTTTGATGAATCAAAATTTCTAACATTAGGGGGAGAGAATAAGCTTCCTGAAAAGGAACTTAATTGGAATGCATCATCGTTGATGCATTTAGATCCTCGGTCAGGGCAATGTGAACTAGAAGTTCAAAAGATTATACATTTGTAAAGAATAGCAAATGAATTGCCTGATGCATTTTTTGATACAAAGAGGATAACCAAATCTTATATACCAGCGAAAAATGTCCCAATTCGAATTGATGTCCCAGTAGGACAAGTAGCCACTGAAGCAAATTCACGCCAGAAGCGTGGCAGGGCAGAAAATGCCCCAATTCGAATTGATGTCCCAGTAAGACAAATAGCCACTGAAGCAAATACACACCAGAAGCATGGCAGGCCTGTCGGTTCCAAAGATAAAAATCTTCGAAAGAGAAAAGAGGTAAATACTATTCCTGTTGAAAAAGACACAGTAAAGACACCTGCAGTTGTCCAAAATTCTGATATAATTTTAACGCCAGAAGACGTTCAGGTATCTGAAAATTGTGAAAATGATGAGATCTCGATAAATTATGTCTTTACAGGAGAAAAATGGGACCGAAATAAGACAATTGTCAATGAAATATTTGCATATAATGTGGCATTGAATATCATGCATGAAAGTAAGGATCTTGAGCCAAGATCAGTCGAAGAATGTCGACAAAGGAATGATTGGCCAAAATGAAAAGAAGCCATGAAGGCTGAATTAGACTCACTTGCAAAACGTGAAGTCTTTGGACCTGTAGTCCATACACCTGAAGATGTAAAACCTGTTGGATACCGATTGGTATTTGTGAGAAAACGAAATGAGAAAAATAAATTTGTGCGCTATAAAGCCCGACTTGTGGCACAAGATTTTTCACAAAGGTCCGGTATAGATTATGAAGAAACGTATTCCCCTATAGTGGATGCGATAACATTGCGTTATTTGGTCAGTTTATCTGCATATCATAAACTACATATGCATTTAATGGATGTGGTAACAGCCTATTTATATGGCTCATTAGATCGGGATATCTATATGAAAGTTCCTGAAGGACTAAAGATATCTAAACCATCCAATGAATATTCGCAAGGGTTATACTCAGTCAAATTACAAAGATCTTTATATGGTCTGAAGCAATCTGGACGAATGTGGTATAATCGTCTTACTGAGTATCTGGCCAAAAACGGATTCAAGAATGATGATATCTGCCCCTGTGTTTTCATAAAGAAAACTGCATCTGGATTCATTATTATTGCTGTGTACGTTGATGATTTAAATATCATTGGAACTTTTGAAGAGATTCCAACAATTATAAAAACTCTAAAAGAAGAGTTTGAGATGAAAGATCTTGGAAGAACTAAATTTTGTCTCGGTCTGCAGATCGAGCATATAAAAAATGGGATTTTTATTCATCAAACAGCATACACAGAGAAGATCTTGAAAAGATTTTATATGGATAAATCACATCCATTAAGTACCCTAATGATCGTAAGATCTTTGGATGTGAAAAAGGATCAATTCCGTCCTAAAGAAAAAATGAAGATATCCTTGGTCCTGAAGTACCATATCTTAGTGCTATTGGATCACTAATGTATCTTGCTAATAATACAAGACCCGATATATCATTTGCTGTGAATTTACTAGCAAGATATAGTTCCTCTCCAATCAGAAGACATTGGAATGAATCAAACAAATCTTTCGATATCTTCATGGGACAGTTGATATGGGATTGTTTTATCCCTATGGATCCAAGTCACAATTAGTTGGCTATGTAGATGCTGGATATTTGTCTGATCCACATAAAGGGAGATCTCAAACAAGATACCTGTTCACATATGGTGGTACAGCTATATCATGGAGGTCCACGAAATAGACAATAGCAGCAACCTCCTCTAATCATGCTGAAATACTGGCGATTCATGAAGCTAGTCATGAGTGTTTTTGGCTGAGGAGTCTGATTCAATATATTCTGTCATCATGTGGACTGATTGATCAAAAGATAGCTCCAACTATCCTGTTTGAAGATAATACAGCATGCATTGCTCAACTTAAGGGTGGATACATCAAAGGTGATAGAACAAAACATATTTCTCCCAAATTCTTCTTCACTCATGATCTTCAAAATCAAGGGACAATTGATGTCCAACAGATCCGTTCAAGTAACAATCTGGCAGATTTATTCACAAAGTCACTCCCAAAATCCTCCGTTGAAAGATTGGTACATGAGATTGGGATGCGCCGATTTCGAGTCATTAAATGATGTCGGCAAGAGGGGAGACTGTACTCTTTTTTTCTTGGTCAGGTTTTTTCCCATTGGGTTTTTCTTGACAAGGTTTTTAATGAGACAGTCCCATCACAAATGATATTGTACTCTTTTTCCTTCACTAAGGTTTTTTCCCACTGGATTTTTCTTTAGTAAGGTTTTAACGAGGCAATAATTCTAAATAGACATCCAAGGGGGAGTGTTGTGACAGGGATGCTATAGATAAGAATGGATGTCTATTAAATGGGTAATTCAATTTTCCTTTGTTGAATGGAACAAGTCTTTATGTTGAAAAAAATTAATGAGGTTTGAAAAAGCAAATTTTGTTTGCCTATAAATACATGTACGGGACAAATGAAAGACACAACAATAAATAATCAACAACAATTCTCTCTCTATTTATATAGTCTATATGCAAATCTCTTCATCTATTTCTTCCTTTCATATGATAATACATATATATAAGTATATATGAATAATCTCTTTTATATTGAGATTGTAATTATGGCTAATATTATTATCTAATTATATTTCTTCATTTTATATTTGTTACCTCTTCCTTATTTATTTATTTAGTTATTTTACAATAGTTTTCTGAGACGGCTCCTATGCTAGGTTGTCGGAAAACATTAAATAGTAAAAATGGTTGGATTTAGAAAGAAAAAAATTGAATATGTTTTATTGGAAATGCTTTGTAAATTAACATGGAGATGATTTTGTGTAGGGAAGAAAAAATTAGAATTTTAATATTTTATTCATATAGAAATTAATTAGAAGTTGAAGTCCAAAAAAAAAATATTACTTAAAAGTCTATATTTCTGTTTTCAATATTAATTCAGATTTGTAATTGTAATTATATAGTTTATAATTTAATAAATATTTTCTTGTTGAAAAAATCAGAGTAAATGATCATATAATTAATTAACCATCCTTAATGAATGTTTTTAAGCTATTGTTTTTTATTTTTATTACAATTTTGAAGTTAACGTTTTTATTGAAATAGTTTTCCCAAAGTATTATTAAGGGATAAGTATTTTGTTTTGGTCCCTAACATTGAGGGTCGGAATCAAAACCGTTCCTAACGTAATTTCTAATTTAGAATCATTCTTAACGTTTTTTTTCGTATTAAAATTGTCTTTTTAATTTTTTTCGGCCAAAAAAACCCTCACCACTACCAGCACAATTACCTCCTCTACCACCACCAACACCAACACCAATACCACCACTATAACCAGCACCAACACCAGCACCAGCACCAGCACCAGCACAAGTAGAAGTAGAAGCAGAAGCAGAAAGCATAAAAAATCAATACAAAAGAGATGCAAAAGTTCAAGCACAAAACCAAGAAGCAGAAGCAGAAATAAAAAAAATCATAAGAATGAAACAAATCAAATTCAACAAATCAAATCCACATTCAAATTCAGATTCAACAAATTCATTATTCAAATCCATTAGTCAAATCCAGATTCAACAAATCAAAATCAGATTCAACAAATCAAATCCAGATTCAACAAATCAACATACAATAATGAAAAGGAAGAAGACCTCAGAAGATGCAGAACCTAGAAGAAGCAGAAGCACTCAAACAGAGGCAGAAAGTAGAAGACGAAGCAGAAGATGCAGAAGCAGAAAGCATAAAAAGAAAACCCAGAAGAAGCAGAAGACGAAGCAGAAATAGAGATCGAAGCAAGAAGCAGAAGCGGCATGGCGGCAAGGCAGCGAGGAGCAGCAGAGAGGTGGCGAGGTGGCGAGAAGCAGTGGCGAGAACGCGGCGATGCAGAAGCAGAGGCTCTCTCCCTGGCTCATGACGGCGACGGCGACAGCAGCTCCAAGCTTCGCCGGCGCCGTCCCCCTCCCCCCTCTCCCTTTCCCCTTTTCCTTTTCCCCCACCCCACCACGTCCTTTCCCCTTCCCCCCTCGTGTCTTTTTTTAATTTTATATATTTTTATTTAAAAGAACTATTTATAAAAAGGGCAATTTTGTCATTTATAAAAAAATTTATTAAAAAGGACGATTTTAAAATAAAATGTAACATTAAGGACGATTCTAAATCGAAAATTAGATGAGGGACGGTTTCGATTTTGACCCTCAACGTTAGGGACCAAAACAATACTTATCCCTTATAATTATGTACTAACAAATTTTAAATAAGAGAAAATGACAAATAGATCTTTCACCTTTTGATATGTAGATATGTAAGACTTTGAGGATTTGAGAATATATTTTAAGTCTCTGACCTTTTCAAAACTTGGACATATTGATCCTTCCTGTTTACTTGGGTTTGTCAGATCCAACAGAAAAATCAAACATGACTCTCATTGTACTTATTTGGTTGATACGGATGTACACATGAGAGTTTTTAAAATGGGACAAATTAGACCTAGGAATTAATATGTCCAGATTTTGAAGAAGTCAGAAATTTAAATGTCTGTGAACCACAAAGTCAAGAATCAATTTATCCTTTTTTCTTTAAATAATAAACAAAAGCAACTAACATAAATGCTTTTTTATTTATGACATTGAAAACGAGAGTGTTGCTAGTTTAATGTATTTTTTGTAGAATAATGCTACATATTCAAATCTTTTTCTTAACCAAGTTCAACCAAATTAGTCTAACATAACAAAAACAAGTTATAACTAATATTATTTTAAGTTTTATTATTTAACTTAGTTCATAAAAATACTTAGATATATCAGATGTAATATTACTCTTTGATGTATATTTCAACTTTTTTTAAAAAGAGCCCGTGTCATAAATCAAATTTGAAATAAATCATACAAATGTAAGTTTTATTTTTAGTTATAATATGCCAATAAATAAAAAATCAATTATTTTTAAAGATGTATTAATACTATGAACATATAAATTTATAAGGAAAAAAAAAACAATTGCTTAAAAACATTCATAAAGATGATTAATTGATTATATGTTCATCTACTCTTATTTTTTCAACAAAAAATATATTCATTAAATTATAGACTATATAATTACAATTACCCTTTGGTTTCTTGCTTTGTTTTCTTTGGGCTTTTATTGGTTTGTAGCCCGCCAGCCTTGTTTTTGTTTTCATTCACCTTGGGCTGCTGCAACAATGTATTTTAGCCTACAACATTAATCATGAATAATCAACACTAATTATTTAATTTTCCTAATAAAATAATGTTTGTCATCATTAATTAATTTAGTTAATTTCTTAACTCAATAGAAAGAAATATTGAAGGTAGAGAGTAGAGAACGGAAGACCGAGGAGATGGAAGAGAAAAAGGGGATGCGCCGGTGCTGGTGGGTCTTGCCGCCGCCATTGTTGTGCCCAAGACAATCACTGTCGAGTCACTGAGAGGGAGAGAAAGAGTTCGCGAGGAAGAAGGAAGGAGGCGTGTGAGGAGAACGGCAACGGAAGGGGAAGAAGACGCTTCCCTGCATCTTGCTGTCGCTGCCGCCGTCAACCTTATCACGAACCGCTATCGTCGTCGTCACGGTGGGTTGGAGTCGCCGTCGAACCTGCCGCTGTCGCCGAGAGGAAGCCCGTCACTGTTCTTGCCTCCATTACTCCATATTTGTTGATGCCGTTGATGGCAAAGAGAGAGAGAGAGAGAGAGAGAGAGAGAGAGAGAGAGAGGGAGGGAGGGAGGGAGGGAGAGAGAGAGAGAGAGAGGCGTGAGATGAGTGGAGGAGGGAAGAGCCGCTGGGTGTCGCAGTGCCTTGCGTCTGTCGCCACTGCTGCCGAAAATCGCCGCTGAATCCTCTGTCTTGGTAAACTCTAACCTTGCTTCTAAATCTTCCTGTTCATTAAGTCTGTTATTACCGTGAGCATGTTGATGAGGTTATTTGTGCTAGGTTTATGGTTACCGCGAGTTTTCTGTTGTACACCACCACTGGAGCTGCCGCTACACGTGACTCAGTTATTTCTTCTCAGTTACGGTAAGCGTTTCTGTTTCGAAAAGCCCTTTAGTCACTATTCTGTTACCTTGCACTGAGGTTTTGCAGCGTTAATCACTATAATATTAAGTTTTGATTATTATATGTTGTGATTAGAGTTGTTGTGGTGGTTGCGAAAGTGGGTTGGAGTTGAGGTTGCGTCTGCCGAGGTTACAGGCCGAGAAGAAGGGGTTTTGACGCGCTGTATAGTTTTCGAGTTTCGACGAGTTGAGGTAGGTTTTTTCTTAAAAATTATTTTATATTATAGAGTTGTTATAAATAGATATTGGTGTGAGAAATATACTTTTGTGATTATGATTGTCTTGTGGATGTGGTTGTTTACTGGACTGAATTATTGATTGCTTGATTGCTTGAGTGGTATGCGGTTGTTGATAAGAAATTGGTTTGAAAAGTTATTTAGTTGATTATTATGAAAAGTGATTTTTCTTGGTTTTCAAGATAATTTGATAATGTAAATGAATCGGCTTTGGAAATGACTTGAGATATGAAAATGAATTGATTTTTGAAGCTGTTTGATTTTGAGTTAGTTTGATTCTATAAATGATTTAATATTTGAGCTAGCTTGATTTTAAAAAAGATTTATTATTGGAATTTGTTTGATTTGGAAATAATTTGATATTAGAACTGGTTGAATTTTGAAAAATGATTGAGATTTAGAAATGGTTGAGAAGGATTTCAGGAATGTTTGGAGGGGACCCGAAAAGGGTGATAGAGTCCGAGTTTTAGAGGAGATGCTGGCGAAATTTTATAAAAATTGGAAGCTTCATTTAATGTAACTATTTAAAAAGATTTGATTTTAAAGATTATATTTTTTAAGTTTGATTTATTTAGAAAAGAATGAATTATGTTCTAAATTGGTATTGTTGATGAACGAAATGGGAGGATGGATGATGATGATTGAATTTGAATGAAGGATGATGAGGAATGATTTTAAAGTATGATTCTTGAATGAATGTAGAAATGAGATATGAATTGATAATGATAATGAATTAAAAATATATGAGACTTACAAAATTGAGACAAATTGTTGACCCTATGTACGTAAGATGTGACCAAGTACTTCAACTCTCCGGATTCTCCATGGGCATATATATATATATATATATATATATATATATATATATATATATATATATATGAATTTGGGCTTGGGGATTTGTCTTTCTTCATAGATGAGCTTGGAATTTTTCCTATGGATATAATTGAGCTTGGGAATGCGCATACAGAGGGACTGTCCAACGGTTAGCTACCAAGACATGTCGGGTTGGCTGTATAACCAATAGATGAGCTCATTAGCTATAGGGCAGACATGCATCATATGAATTTGCATGTTTTATTTGAGTGTGAATTTGTTTTGGTTTGCCTAATTGCTTAACTGTTATTAATTGCTATCTAAACTATTTGCTGTAACTTCTATCTATACCTATGCCTTCTTTATCTGTTTTGCCTGTGAAGCTCTGGTGTGATACTTTTGTTAATTGAGTATTGGTGCTGAATTGATGATGGTGTTAATTGATTTCGTGGTTAGTTTCTGATTAAGATTTAGAAATGTATGAAATATCAAACTAGTTCAGCATAGACTTAATATACCTATGCTTGGAACAGGTTGGTCATTTATACTGTTCGAAAACTTTTAAGGTTTTTTATTTGCAAAGTGAGTTTAAATTTTTGGATAATTAACTGCTTTCTTTTAAAAAGGTTTTGAATTTTTTATGGTTAAACCTTCGATTTTCAAAGGATTCATAAGACAACGATAATTCATGAGCTTGAAAATGATTTCTTATTAAATATCTTCTTATGACAATTCTAAAACTTTGTGGTGAGACCGTGTGGTTAAGTTCTCACCCCCTACAGCTTTATCTTTTCAAGAGATAGATGACGAGGCTCACGAAGAATTTTTATTACGTTTTGCTTATTCAATTTGGTTTTAGTTATTATTTATTTATCCTTCGCCATCCATATTATATTTTGTAAGAGGCATAGGAATTGTATGTTTTGTATGTATATTATATTCATAAGCAACTTATGTAAGAACTTTTATATATATGTCTATGCTTGTTTGTTTTTAAGATAAAGTATTTTTTTAACTTTTCAAAGAAAACAGCGATACGATTTCGAGTCAAAGGCTCCTATTTTATTATTAAGTATATGAAGTCGTCATAATACTTCTTGCTTTCAGAGTGGCGCAGCCGGAAACGTGACATTCTAATAGTGTGGATGTGACATCTTCTGGAGCGAGCAACAAGGAAACATGATCTTGCATGATAAAGATTTTATGTATTAAGGATTATGTGTGTGTGTGTTGATGATTGGATTTTTGACGGTTTAGAATTTCACTAATGAGATCTCGTTGTAAAGTATAGTTTCCAAACCAAACAATAATCCTTTCATACAAAAAGTTGTTTGTCACTAAAACAAACCCCTAAAATTTATAAACCGAAGTATTCAAACCTCGGGTCGTTCTCCCTAGGAATTACAATAAAGTGTCTTGTTATTGGTTGTGAGTTATTTTTGGGGTTTTGATAAGAGGCATGAAAGTAAATGGCAATGAAAATAAACTAACAACTATAAAAGGCTCTTGGCAAGGTATGAAAATTAGAAGTCCTATCCTAGTTATCCTTCTCAATTGTGATGAGAATTGTTCATTGCTACCACTTAGTTAACCCTTACTAAATAAAGGAAAGTCAAGTGGATGAATTGACTTGAGCCACAAGTCCTAGCCAACTCCCAAGGAAAGACTAGCTTTAGTGCACTCCAAACCATTTAGCAATCTCTCTAATTACCAATCAACAAAGGAATTAGATAACTCAAGTGTCACTAATTACTCTACCTAGGCCAAGAGGAACAAAATCTAACTAATAGCTATAAGAGACATTTCATCAAACACATAGAGTGCAATACAAGTAAACACATGAATTTGCAAGAATTAAAGAGAGATCTAACTACAAAGGCAAGAGATCAACAATAGAAAAGCAAAGAAGAACAATTATTATGAATTAGCTCTTATTGAATTGAAAGAAAATGGAAGGAACAATAGTAGATCTACAACAAAGTATACGAACAACATAAAGGAAATTACAACAAAAGAATAGAAGAAGATGAATGTAGCAACAAAGAATTGAAAGGTAGAAGTAGAAGAAAGCAAAGATTAAAACCTAGATCTAAGAACTAAACCTAATCTTAATCCTAATCCTAGAGAGAAGTGAGAGCTTCTCTCTCTAGAAACTAACTCTAACTTCTAAACTATGACTAATGGTAACTAACTTCTAAAGTATGAGAGTATGTTCATTCCCCCTTCAATCCTTGGCTTAAATAGCATCAGAAATGAGTTAGATTGGGCCCACAAGGCTTCTAAAATCGCTGGCCACGTGTTGCATTAAGTGGGTCATGTGCCACCATCGGCGTGTCCGCGTACTGTACGCGTGCGCGCCCCTATGTGTGATGCAACTATGGAAAATCTTATATCGTTTCGAAGCCCCAGATGTTAGCTTTCCAACCCAACTAGAACCGCATCATTTGGACCTTTGTAGCTCAAGTTATAGTCAATTAAGTGCAAAGAGGTCGGCTTGACAGCTTTCCGGTTCTTTCATTTCTTCATGAGTTCTTCAACTTTTCATGCTTTCTTTCTTCATTCCCTTGATCCAATCTTTGCCTCCTAAACCTTAAATCACTTAACAAACATATCAAGGCATCTAATAGAATCAAGGTGAATTAAATTTATTTATTTTAAGACCTAAAAAGCATGTTTTCACTCTTAAGCACAATTAAAGGAGAAGTTATAAAACCATGCTATTTCAATGGATAAATGTGGGTAAAAGGTTATAAAATCCCCTAAATCAAGCACAAGATAAACCCTACAAATGGGGTTTATCAACCTCCCCACACTTAAACCAAGCATGTCCTCATGCTAAAACTAAGAATGAAGTAAGGGTATGGCATTTATTCAATGGGAACTAACTAAATGCAATCTACCTATATGCAACTATCTAAATGAATGCAATTGCTTGGTCAAAATAAATCAATTCCCAAGAAGCATATATGCACAAGGGATAAGGACTAGCAAGTCTAATCCACAATTGAATTGAGTTATTAAATATTTTTACAAACTTGCATGAGAAGAGATGATCATAGGTGGAAACATGTGATCGAGCATCGAACCCTCACCGGATGTATTTGCACTCTATTCTCTCAAGTGTTTAAGGTTGATTCTCTCAATTCTCCCCTAATCATGCTTTCCAAGATTTGTTCTTCTTCTAACAATCAACAAATATTTCATGCATGCATACATATATCATGAGGTCTTTTCATAGGTTGTAATGGGGTTAGGGTCAAGGTAGGATGCATATTTGGTTAAGTGAGCTTGAAATTTGAATCTTTGA
The DNA here is from genome assembly GCF_014773155.1 of Arachis stenosperma. NCBI lineage: Eukaryota > Viridiplantae > Streptophyta > Magnoliopsida > Fabales > Fabaceae > Arachis > Arachis stenosperma. The sequence goes on from NC_080383.1 coordinate 80,553,200, forward strand.
TAAGCTTAAACTTCCCACCTATCCTATGACATCCTATACAATTTCAAAACTAGCCTAACTACCCATTTTTTTTCACTTTTTCACATACTCATGCATTTTCTTTTCATTTCACAACACTTATGTATTGATCTTATTGAGCTTCGCTTTGGGACATTTTGTCCCCTTTTTATTATTTTTCTTCTTTCTTTCTTTTTCTATTTTTTTCTTTTCCATATTATTTTTCTTTTCTTTTTCTTTTGTTTTTCTCATTTTTTTCTTTCTATATACAAGAATCTCAATGCATAAGGTTTTACATTTGATCAATACATGAGTATGTACCCAATTTTCAATATTTTCAATAACAATACAAAACTACTCTTTTATTCACCCAATGTCCCAAGGTTCCCACACTTGAATGATACTCACACACTATCCTAAGCTAATCGAAGATCCAAATAAGGGACAATTATTGTTTTTCACTTTAAGGCTTGTAATGTGCTAAAATAAGAACAAGTGGGTTAAGCGTAGGCTCAAATTGGCTAACAAAGGAAGATGAAAGGTAGGGCTATTTGGATAAGTAAGCTCAATGAAATGATGGCCTCAATCATATAAATGCATGAATACACAAAATAATGGACATAAAGAATCAAACAAATCAAAGATTACAATCATAGAAAGAGAATAATGCACACAAGAAGGAAAAATAAGTGGTTATAAGATGTAACCACACCAATAGGCTCAAAACTCACTTGCTTGTGTTCTTAGCTCAAAAATTCATGTTCCACAATATATATAATTCAAGCAAGTTTTATGAAAAGTTTTCACTCAAATCAATTGAGATGCCCTATAGATAATTTTCTCGACAAATTTCATTATTTGACTAAGCTTATTGTGTATATGTATGCAAAAATAAGAAAATGCAAGTAATGCAAAAGTGTTGGGATTAGAAATTTTGTCACCCAAAATCGCCGACCAGTCAGACGACCTCCCCACACTTAAAAGTTTGCACCGTCCTCGGTGCACTCAAAGATGAGCGAGGGGGTACGACGACTCTCCGGATTGCTATGTGTTCTTTCTTTCACTTCCGTTATTGCTTGTGGTGCATTCATCATGAAAAACAAAAAAATATAACACCATAAGATGAGAAGATATAAAAGCAAGGAAGCAGACATTGTTGGAATGAGGTAAATAACTAGAATTGAGTGGTTGATTAGTGTGACATTAATGACAAATAAGTGTGTGAATTCTAAATTGTGCGGTTTAGAACACACATTAGCATAGAAGGGCGATGTCACAAAAGAAGCATGCACTTCACTTATCCTAGTGTGCTTGAGATGCTTTAAGTGAACTTGTAAGGTAAAACAAGCATTAAAGAAGCATGAAAGCATTCAAGTCAAACACATGGATGCATATAATCATGAAACACTATGCACTAAGGTAAATGCATAACATCATCTATCAAGAGGTTGCCTAATCAAGGAAAAGGATTCAAATCACATGATGGCTAGCTAAAACATGCAATTCAAAAGATTTACAAGCTCGAAGACAATTCTCATCACTTGGTATTTTTTCAAAAGGTAAGCATGAAAAACTCAAAACCAAGTAGCAAAATATAACCTCAATCATAGAATCCAACAAAGATTATAACATAGTGATGTTAAGAAAACATCCCTTTTTTTTTATTACTCAGCAGCAATTAATGGTAAATAAGAATAACAATTCAACACTTACAATGAGAAAGAGAAAATGAAATGAAAACTAACTAAAACTAACTAAGCAACTAACTAACTAACTAATTAACTAACTAAAATAAATAGTTATCAATGGTATTTGGAGGTGTTGGATGAGGGGTAGGAGAAGGGAAGAAGAGAGGAGAAGGAAAGAAATGGAAAGAGGATAAGAAAAGAATTGTGGTGAAGGAAGAAAATCCGCGCGTACGCGCGTATGGCGCGCGCGCGTTGATAGCTTATTTCAAGAGTGGCGCGTACGCGTCATGTGCGCGTGCGCGCAAGTGGTGTTGTGCCAAAAGCACAACGTTGGCGTGACGTAGGCATAACTCTCTGAAAAATGTATAGAATGTGGAACTTCTCAATCCACGCGTACGCGTCATGTGCGCGACCGCGTGGGTAGGCGAAAATGCTTGATGCACGCGTACGCATGCAATGCGCGTACGCGTGGATGGTACTCTGTTTTTTCTTTTTTTTTTTTAAATTCTTCTCTATGTTTTTCCACCAATCCAAGCATTCTAAACCTCCAAGCAACTACCAAAACACCCTAAAACCTTATTTAACATGATAAAATACTAATTAAACTCAACCAACTAATCTAAGCATGAAATTAAACTAGTTCTACCAATATGTACAAAAGAGGAAATGAAAGGATTTTACCATGGTGGGGTGTCTCCCACCTAGCACTTTTGTTTATTGTCCTTAAGTTGCACTTATGGGGAGCTTCTCTCAAGGTGGCTTGTGCTTGTACTCATCTTGGAACTTCCACCAATGCTTGGACTTCCAATAAGCTCCATCATTCAAGATTAATATCTCCAAGCTTTGATGGAGTTCTTCACAAACCATGGGCTCCCAATGTTGATCCTCATGTGTTCCCGGATCCCATATTTTGTCTTCACACCCATCTCCAAGTTGATTATCATTAATCCATGTGGGTGGTTGATAAACCCCATTTTGGCGGTTTATCTTGCATTGATTCTAAGAGATTTTAATACCTTTTACCCTCATTTATCCATTGAAATAGCATGATTTTGTGATTGTCTCCCTATTTGTGCTTAGATGTAAAAACATGCTTTTCAACCCTTAATTTGATGGTTTTAATCTCCCTTTGATTCCACTAGATGCCTTGATATGTTTGTTAGTGATTTCAGATTGAAAGGGGCTAGGAATGGATCAAAGAAGTGAAGAGGGAAAGCATGCAAAGTGGAGAAATCATGAAAAGTCAAAGAAGTTGAACTCGCCCATGGACGCGCGCGCGCACCTGGCGCTTGCGCGCACCAGCGAATTACCCCATGGACGCGTACGCGTCGGTGCTGATATATGATTTTTTAATGAATTCGCAACCAACGAATTCTGAAGGGTTGTGGGGCCCAATTGCAACCAACTTTGGCGCCAAAGATGCTATTTAAAGCCAAGGATTGAAGAGAAAAGGGAATTCCATTCATTCACACACATTAGGATTAGTTTAGAGTTAGTTTCTAGAGAGAGAAGCTCTCTCTTCTCTCTAGAATTAGGATTAGGATTAGGTTTAGTTCATAGATCTAGGTTTAGATTCATCTTCTTCTACTTCTATCTTCTCAATTCCTTGTAGTTACATTCATTCTTCTTCTATTCTTTTGTTGTAATTTCCTTTATGTTGTTCTTGTGTTTTGTTGTAGATCTACTTTTGTTCCTTCCATTTTCTTGCAATTCAATAAAAGGTAATTCATAATAATTGTTCTTATTTGCTTTTCTATTGTTGATCTCTTGCTTTTGTAGTTAGATCTCTCTTTAATTCTTGCATTTAATAATGTTTACTTCTATTGCACTTTATGTGTTTGTTGAAATGTCTCTTTTAGTTTTAGTGTAGATTTTGTTCCTCTTGGCCTAGGTAGAGTAATTAGTGACACTTGAGTTATCTAATTCCTTTGTTGATTGATAATTGGAGAGATTGCTAATTGGTTTGGAGTGCACTAAAGCTAGTCTTTCCTTGGGAGTTGGCTAGAACTTGTGGCTCAAGTCGATTCATCCACTTGACTTTCCTCCATGGTTAGAGGTTAACTAAGTGAGAGCAATGGACAATTTGTTATCACAATTGAAGAGGATAACTAGGATAGGACTTCTAATTCTCGTATCTTGCCAAGAGCTTTGTTAGTTGTTAGTTTATTTTCTTTGCCATTTATATTTCTTGTCCAAAATCTTAAAAACCCCAATTATAACTCACAACCAATAACAAGACACTTCGTTACAATTCCTAGGGAGAATGACCCGAGGTTCCAATACTTCGGTTTATAAATTTTAGGGGTTTGTACTAGTGACAAACAACTTTTTGTATGAAAGGATTATTGTTTGGTTTAGAAACTATACTTTACAACGAGATTTCATTTGGAAAATTCTAAACCGTCAAAAATCCAATCATCAGTGGTGAGCAAGGTGAATTCTCAACAAAGTGACCAAACATCCTTCTAGACCCATGTACTCTAGTTATACACCAACCTTTGTTATCAAGCTTTAGACATGTGACCATAATGAACCTAGAATGATGCTTCCAACCACTAACCATCTCCTTTTTACTCTTAAAGCCACTAATTTTTCTAAGTTGACCATCCGTCTCAAGCAAACCATATTCAAGGGGAATAACAAAGCTTAAGTATAAGGAATTTACCCACTTGAATGAGAGAATGGATGGTGGTGGCTTGGGGAGAGGTATCTCCAATGTGCTTGCAAGCTCTACTCCCTTGTTTGCTTCTTTGTCAATCTCCACCTCTTCATAAACTTCTTCATTCTCAATCCTTTGTTCATCAACTTCCTCTAACTCTTCTCCATCACTCAAGTCATAAATGGGAGGTTGAGAGAAATCTACCTCCACATCACTTTTAAATTCATTGGGAGAAAGTTCTTCAAATTCAAAGGATTCTTCACCAAGAAGATTGGATGCATGATCTTCATCACCAAGGGAACTCAACTCTTGCTCCATTCCTTCCAAGTCTTCATATGGAATATGCCTTGGAGGTTGTGCACATTCCTCCTCAACATCAACTTCAATCTTCTTGGAGGGGTTTTGTTCAACTCTAGGTTCCCATGGAGGTTCCGTATCTCCTAAGTCTTCAACCATTTCTCATTTTCTTCAATAATCATAGGCTTCTCCAATTGTTCTAGCACAAAGTAGGATTCCTCCTTTTCCACCGAAGTTTTCAAGCTCTCTTTCATGCTATGTTCCTCTTTAGATTCTCCACATGTAGCCATGGGAGTTCCTTGAGTGTCCAAAAGTTGGGATGCTAGCCGGTTTACCACCTCATCCAAGGCGGTCATGAATTGTTGCACATCCCTTGTCATCTCCTCTTGTCCTTGAACAAGAACACCAAGGGTTTCATCCATTAGAGATTGGGGTGGATGGGAGGGTTCATCATATTGGAGAAAGGGTTCATTATAAGAAGGTGGTTCTTCTTGGTAAGGTGGTGGTGTGTATTGAGGTGGTTCTTGGGAGTAGTAATCTTGGAATTGTGGTTCCATGTATGGCTCATATGGTTCAAAAGGAGGTTGGTATGGTGGGTAAGGATTAGAGTCATATGGAGGTATTCGGTGAAAAGAGGCTTGTGAGTATAGTTGAGGGTCATGTTGAGGATATGACTCATAGGCATATGGTGGTGGTTCTTGAAAATCACAAGGAGATTCACCATAGCCATTGGATTGATATGCATCATAGAATAGCTCTTCTTCATAGTGCATTGGTGGAGGTTGTTGCCATGAGGATTGATCATATGGCTCCTCCCACCTTTGGTTGTCCCATCCTTGATACACATCTTCATTGTAGCTCCCATCACCTACAACATAGTTGTAATCACACTCATAGCCAAAATGAGAATTCATGATGAAAAGAGAAAACAAAAATAAAAAAAACAAGATATTCACACTATTCACATATGTACAATAACCAATAACACAACACCATTGCAATTCCCCGGTAACGGCGCCATTTTGATGATTGGATTTTTGACGGTTTAGAATTTCACTAATGAGATCTCGTTGTAAAGTATAGTTTCCAAACCAAACAATAATCCTTTCATACAAAAAGTTGTTTGTCACTAAAACAAACCCCTAAAATTTATAAACCGAAGTATTCAAATCTCGGGTCGTTCTCCCTAGGAATTACAATAAAGTGTCTTGTTATTGGTTGTGAGTTATTTTTGGGGTTTTGATAAGAGGCATGAAAGTAAATGGCAATGAAAATAAACTAACAACTATAAAAGGCTCTTGGCAAGGTATGAAAATTAGAAGTCCTATCCTAGTTATCCTTCTCAATTGTGATGAGAATTGTTCATTGCTACCACTTAGTTAACCCTTACTAAATAAAGGAAAGTCAAGTGGATGAATTGACTTGAGCCACAAGTCCTAGCCAACTCCCAAGGAAAGACTAGCTTTAGTGCACTCCAAACCAATTAGCAATCTCTCTAATTACCAATCAACAAAGGAATTAGATAACTCAAGTGTCACTAATTACTCTACCTAGGCCAAGAGGAACAAAATCTAACTAATAGCTATAAGAGACATTTCATCAAACACATAGAGTGCAATACAAGTAAACACATGAATTTGCAAGAATTAAAGAGAGATCTAACTACAAAGGCAAGAGATCAACAATAGAAAAGCAAAGAAGAACAATTATTATGAATTAGCTCTTATTGAATTGAAAGAAAATAGAAGGAACAATAGTAGATCTACAACAAAGTATACGAACAACATAAAGGAAATTACAACAAAAGAATAGAAGAAGATGAATGTAGCAACAAAGAATTGAAAGGTAGAAGTAGAAGAAAGCAAAGATTAAAACCTAGATCTAAGAACTAAACCTAATCTTAATCCTAATCCTAGAGAAAAGTGAGAGCTTCTCTCTCTAGAAACTAACTCTAACTTCTAAACTATGACTAATGGTAACTAACTTCTAAAGTATGAGAGTATGTTCATTTCCCCTTCAATCCTTGGCTTAAATAGCATCAGAAATGAGTTAGATTGGGCCCACAAGGCTTCTAAAATCGCTGGCCACGTGTTGCATTAAGTGGGTCATGTGCCACCATCGGCGCGTCCGCGTACTGTGCGCGTGCGCGCCCCTATGTGCGATGCAACTATAGCAAATGTTATATCGTTTCGAAGCTCCGGATGTTAGATTTCCAACCCAACTGAAACCGTTTCATTTGGACCTCTGTAGCTCAAGTTATAGTCAATTAAGTGCAAAGAGGTCGGCTTGACAGCTTTCCGGTTCTTTCATTTCTTCATGAGTTCTTCAACTTTTCACTTCATTCCCTTGATCCAATCTTTGCCTCCTAAACCTTAAATCACTTAACAAACATATCAAGGCATCTAATAGAATCAAGGTGAATTAAATTTATTTATTTTAAGACCTAAAAAGCATGTTTTCACTCTTAAGCACAATTAAAGGAGAAGTTATAAAACCATGCTATTTCAATGGATAAATGTGGGTAAAAGGTTATAAAATCCCCTAAATCAAGCACAAGATAAACCCTACAAATGGGGTTTATCATGTGTGTGTGTGAAGACGATTATCTTTGATACTTTGTGTTTGGATTATGACTTTTGATTTTCAGAGACCCTGTTTGAATTAAAAATCTTGTTACGATGTTTGATTAAGGCTATACCTTTTGGTTATTATGAGATTTTAATGTCTGAGTTCCAAAAATGTCAATTCAAATTGGTAGTTTCAATCTCATTTTAAAAAGTATAAAATTGCTATCATACTTAGGTAAAAGTGACGGTTAGAAATCGCCATTTTAAACAAAAACGATGCTATTATATCTTGGTAAAAATGGCGGTTAGAAACTGCTATTTTAAACGAAAATATGCCATTAAACCCAGATAAAAATGACGGTTTCTAACCTTCATTTTAAACGAAAACAATATCATTAAAACTTGGTAAAAACGACGGTTAGAAATCGCAATTTTAAACAACAACAAACTGCCGTTTTATTTGGTTAAAATTGCGTTTTTTCGTCATTTTTACCATCACAAAACTGCCTTATAATCTACAGGTAATTATGGCGGTTTTTTTTAAAACTAACATAATAATCAGAATGACGCCCAGAATACCAGCGTTTTTTGAAGGCACTGTTTTAGTAATAATGAAAGTTCAAACCGTTGTAATTTCTAAAAAAAAAATCCGCTATTTCCTTTTTTTATAGTGTAATTAGATTGATATTGATTAATATATATTCTTGTTATGAATAAAATATTAGATATTTATTATTTGGTTATCATTTCATTTGTTCATCGTAGAATATTTTGATATTGGGTAGGTGTGTTTTGATATTTTGAATTTAATTCATACAGAGTACTTAGCTTGTACACTTAGTAGCTAAAGTAAGGTAACTGTCATAGTTAGTAATGAACAACCGCTTTGTACCATAAGAACACAAATTCGATTTTTGCTGATAATTTAATGGCTATTTTAACAGATGATAATATTTTTTTATGTAAAGTGTTATATTTTTATCTCTAATATATTTGATCAAGTTTTAATTTAACTTCTAATATTTTAAATATTTTATTTTAGTTTTAAAAAGTTTTGAACATTCTATTTTTATTTCAAAAAATTTTAAATAAATTTAATATTATTCTACCGTTAAATTTGATATAAACAATTAATATATTAAAGAGACAATAATATTTAATTTTTATACATAAATAAAATCGATCTATTAATGGTCACCAACGTAAAAATATTGCTTTTAATTATGGAGTGTTGATAATTGATTAATAGGATTTAAAATTTTTTATAAGAATGAGATCGAAAAAAAAAAGAAATTATAAAAAAATTTTGGTTGTATTTTTTTAATACAGAAGAAAGATATAGCTTAACAATTATATTATTAACATTTATATAATTCACTTTTTTAACTATTTGTATCAAATTTAATTGTAAGATAATATTAAACTTATTTAAAATTGTTTAGGATAGAAATAAAATATTTAAAATATTACAAACTAAGTTAGAATCTAATCTAAATATTGAAGATCAAAATAATATTTTATTCAAATTTTTATTTATAAAATATGAGAATTTATTGCTGAAACTGAAATACACATTGATTTTAGTAAATAATAATCACTATCAAACCACCTACGTACCTAACCTTTTTGAAAAGAAGAAACAAAAAAGAAAGATGATATGTTACACTTTATTTAGCAAAACTCGGAAAACATTTTATTTAACGAAATAGACATTTGCGGTTTTGTGTTCACAACTACCAAACTGACAAAACATCTCACAGGTTGAGTGAGTGCAATTGCAATTTGCAAACCATTTATTTGGAACCATAAAATCGTTCACACACACCTATCTGCATGCGTCATCCATATAACATACACACATATGGGGCTAATTTTTTTTTATGAAGGACTTCTTAAAAAAAATATTAGATTTTTTTTTGGGATTTTACTAGAATATAGAGTGACTTTAAAAATGATATTAATCGCAGGATGCAATTTATAATTTTTTAAAAAATATCAAAAAAAGAAAAATCACACGGTGTGATTTTAAATTTTTTAAAAATATATTAAAAAAATGACAGGGTGTAATTTTTATTTTTTAAAAAATAAAAAAGAAAATCTCATAGTGCACTTTCTATTAAGAAAATTTCATAGTACACTTTCTATTTTTTAAAATTAAAATTGCATGGTGCGATTTTTATGTATTCTTAGATAGTAATTAATCGCTCCTAGCAATTTCTAAAGACTTGTAATTTCTTACTATTTATGTATAATATATCTTTCTACCTCAATATGTACATAATTGATCGTTTCTCGTATCTCATTAAAATTAAAGTTAAATTATTTTATTAGCCTTTATAATTTTATCAAATTTATAAGGTCTTTATAGTTTTTTTTTCCCTTAAATTAGGTCCCTAAATCATTTTAGTTTTTTTAATTAATTAGGTATCTATTGGCAGCAGAGATTAACAAAATGTTTATAAATTATGAATTTACTATTATATTTATTCCTTTCACTTTACATAATCCTTTTACTATACTTACCTAAATCGAATACAAAGTGTGTGGATGAGTTGAGTTTCACCAACGACACAATGCGAAAACTGGAGAAAGGATAGAGGGAAGGGTGCTTTGCCTAAACGTGAGAAATAGGAGGGAGAGAGGAAAGGCTATTTTGTCATTCTAAACAAATAAAGCGAGTTATGTTTAGAGATTTAATAATGGTATCTTTAATTTGGAAATGTAATATTTTATTAACCCAAATATTTTTGTTATGGTGGAGACCTAATTAAGAAAATTTAAAATGGTTTAGAGATTTAATTGAAAAAAATGTATAGAATCTAATTATAAATTTGGTGAAATTAAACTATAAGAATTAATAAATTAATTAAACCTAAAATTAATTTGTCACATATTTGCATTTTGTTTAATTTTCTTTCTTATTTTAATTTAATGACTTAAAATAATTTTTGTAAATAATAGTGAATATGATTTAAATTAATTCTTTAATATATGTTAAATTATGAAAATATTTGAAAACTATAGTCTTGATTTAGATTGGCTCATTTAAGTGAAAAAATACTTTTTATAAAAAATAAATTACTTTTATTAATTTTTAAACATGTTTAAATACATTTTTTAAAAATATATTTTTATTAAAAAAGTAAATTATTAGCTTTTTTTAAAAGCAAAAGTAAAAAATGCTTTCAATATTTGAAATTCTTTTCAAAAAAAATATCTAAATATGAAATGATTTTTGTCTATTAAAAAAAAAATAAAAAAATAAATATTTTTTAAAAGTCAATCCAAACTGGCTCCTAATCCAAAACTCAAAGAATTATAATTTTTTTTTACTTTTTAATATATTTGTTTTCTTATTTTATATTCCTTAATTATTTTTTGAAATAAATAAGTAATCTAATAAACATAAAATTATAAATATTAAATTAAAAATAAGATAATTTTGTAGTCACAAAGAAAAGATAATTTTGTGTTATTATCTCCTAGCATTACTCTTAAATTATTTCCATTAACAGACTATTTTAAGTCACGTTTATTAGTATACATGAGAGATTGAAAGTATTTTAAATCATTAAAGTATCACGCGAGTAACGTATATATAGGGATTAACTTAAAATACGCGTAAGATTTTGTGGTTTTGGAGGTAAGATATAAGAATTAATAAGCAGGTGTAATTCAATTTCCAAAAAAAAAGTAATTCAAAAATAAAAGTTATTTAATACTTAAAAAATATCATGATCATATAATCAAGTGTTGTATAACTTCTAATATATATACTCCCTAACCCTTAAAACTAAATATTTAAAGTGTAAAATTTGTAGAACTACATATACTTATGCAAATAATCCAACTAATAAATAAATAATATATATATTCTTAAAGCACATATTATCAATGAGAGATTGGCAAATTTGGTAGATATTCTTTAACTAAAAGTTCTGGGTTTAAATTTTGAGAAAGGAAAACAAAAATCTTCAGTTGAAAAATTTATACTCCCTAAATAAAATCTCAAATAAATTGGGTTAGAGTAACCAAATTCTTACTAATAGGACTTAGATACATTAATAAAGAAAAAGTCTCTTAAAAAATAATAAACCACATATACAATAATCTCTCTCTCTCTCTTCAGTTTTTCAATTTTCTTGAAACTTTTGGCTGCTTGCTAATTGGACTAGTTCAGTTTGGTAGTCATATAAAGTCATTAATGGTAAGTAGAACCATACTAACTCAGGAAAAAATGATGTCAAGATTAGGTACTCAATACGGCAATAACCATTCAAAAGCCTTGCAATGTTAGCTTCCCTAACAAAGACTTATTAATTAGTGTCAAATGCTAAATATATTTTACTTTTGCATTGTTTTCTTGAGTGTCATTTTTATATATAGGTAGACTTATTGGACTGGTGTGTGTACAAGATTGCATGGCGGGCATAGTTCTTGACATATACATAAATATTAATTGGAATTTGTTTTGTAATGAGTCTGAGCTCATTATTATTTTATCATATTTTTAAAGAAATATTAGGGGCAATGTTTTTTAAAATCAATATTAGCCACCATGCATTTGAGAAATACTTTATTTTTATACTATTAGAATTTAACATTTAGAATTTATACTATTTAAAATCAAAGCACTGATGAGGACAGGTAACTAAATCATAAGAGTTGAAGTTTTTGTTATTATTATCGTTGTCTTTGACCGCAAGCACACTGCATGAAACTTACAACATTTCCAGTTGCTGTAATATCTAAATTAATTTAAAATTTTAAATAGAAGCAAGTGAGATAAGAATATTTGACAGTTAGTGAATATAAAATCTAATAGAGTATATATTGTCTCTCTTACATCATTAAAAAATGTTTTATGTTTGCGGAATAAATATTCCGTAATTAAAAGTTCTGGTTTGGCCCCACTAATTGAAGAGGAACGGGATTGATCTAGATATATTGTTAATATAAAAATGTGTGTATATAATAGAATTTAATTATATAATATTATATGCAAAACTTTTGAAGTAATAGAAATAAAAGAAAAATAAATTTTTACGCAACCAGGGGTCATGACTTTTTTTTCTTGTTTTGAAATGAATACTAATGTTTATTTCCCTTAAATACTACATAAAATACATGTTCATGAATTTGAAAAGTAATTCAATATATAACAAAATGAAACAAAAAGTTATTAAAGTAATCTTTATATTAGCTTTCTTTTTATTTTTCATTTTTAATAATGGAAATACTCCAATTCGAGACCTTTTAAGGGAGGGAATATACTAATTCCAGTTGGCTAAAAGTTCATCGTCGGCAAAATTAATACTCTATATATACGTTATTCTTTGTATTTGGGTGCTTTGTAAAAGGAATGTAAATTTGGTTGGGCATGGAAATCAGATATTTCCCGTGTTATCCGTCAAAAACTTAAACAACGTTTGAAAAATGAGTGCCCTTCTCTTTTGTTATGTCATAAACTATTTTTGGGGTAAAGTACTAAATTGGTCACCTATATTTAGACGTAATTCTATTTTGGTCCTTAAGGTTTAAAATGTCCTATTTGAATCCAAAAAAGTTTCATTTAGTATCAATTTAGTCCCACAGTGGGATTAAAGTTAAATAATTAACGAAGTGTCCTACATAACAACCGTAGAAGACAAAATCGATAATCTGGAGAATAAGTCCCAGCTCCAGAGGCACAAAATCAATCGTTGATGCATCAATACATTTTTTTATCATTCTCTTTAGTTCTATAGAAAATATTTTATTTATATTATAAGAAAAATAATAAATAAATATATTGATGCATCAACGGTTGATTTTGTGCCTCTAATAGAACTTGTACTTGTTTTCTAGATTATCGATTTTATTCTTGTACTGTTGTTATGTAGGATATTCTATTAATTATTTAACTTTAACTTCACTGTGGGACTAAATTGATGCTAAACGAAACTTTTTTGGATTCAAATAGGATACTTTAAACTTTAAAGACTAAAACAGAATTACGTTCAAACATAAGGACCAATTTAGTACTTTACTCATTATTTTTTAAAAAAATTTAAACTTTTATTTTAAAATTTTAAACTGATAGAATAAAATGTATAGATAAAATTTAAGTCAAGATAAATTTTATATACTATGTCTAAACACTTTTTTTTTTATATAATAGACATGCTAATGACCTTTTCGAAAATTTATTATAACTATTTAACAAAATTTTAATATTATCACTAATATCTCTAGCTAATATCTCCTTTCTTAATTTAACGTTACTTTTAGAATAGGGGTGATAAACGGATAGAAATTTATTGGATTAGCTCACATAATTCATTAAAAAAGGTGAACTAAACTAAAAATTTAGGACAACTATAATAAAAGAGAATGTTTAACATGCATCGCCTAATCTAAAGGTTTTGGCGAGTTTCAACAGAGCAGGGTGGGATTGCTCAACGGACTTTTGATTTTTAGATGATATTTGAATTTGGAATGTTATTTTTATGTTCGTATTTAGAATGTTTATTTATTTTACTTTAAATTATAATTTGGACTATGTTTGATTGATTAGAGACTTGGATATGTTTAATTATATATTTTGAAAAATATTCGTTTGGTTTTGGACAATGATAGTTTATTATTTTGTCTCAAAAAATTTAGTTGATAATTATATTTATTAGATATTTAAAATTATAAAGGCGTTAATATTTGTGAATTTAAAAATTTTTTTATATCTTTAAAAATGATAAGTTTATTGAAATATATGTATTATATTTTTTTAATATTTAATAGTTTAATAATATTTAAAAAAAGACTTGTCAACCAGTCAATCTGCTGTTAGCCGAAATGGAATAAAAATTTGGGACTACCTCATCAATAGATAGAATAGAACAAACTAACTCTCTAAATAACAAATTTTTGGTGGAAAGGACTAGTCCGCTTTACACCCCTACTTTAAAGTAAATTTAAGTTTGATTTTACATTTATTAAAAAGTTCAACTGATAAAGTTTTTGTGAATATGTCTGACACTTGGTGCATTGCGGTTATCCGAATAATACTAAGCTGATATTGATTAATTCGTTCCCTCACAAAATGCAAATCTAACTCAAAGTCGTCTTTTGTCTTGCTATATAAAATTGAATTTGTTGTCAACAATATATACGGCACTCATGTTATCACAATACAAAATTGGGATATCTATTCGAACATGTAACTCCTTGAGTAAATTTTGAAGCCAAACAATTTGAGAATCTGCTTCTGCAAATAATCGATACTCTGCCTTAGTGCTTGATCTACTTACAGATAGAGGATTGCTTTCGGCTGCACCAAGACGCCACTTTGCACTAAGATAAACACCACAGCCATAGGTTATCTTCTATCATCAATATCTGATCCCTATTTGAGTCAAAAAATAAATAAAGCCTCAAGTCAACGATGGAATCAAATAACAACCTATGTTCTAAAGTACCACTAAGATACGTTAATAGCCCTTTTACACGTTTCCAATTAGTAATCAATAGTTTTTCATATATTCACTTAATTTATTTAAAAAATGTGAAATTTTAGGTCTTGCTAATGTAGCATATTGAAGAGACCCTATAATAGATTTATATAAAGTTGGATCATAAAAAATATCATCACCTTCTTTAGATAACTCAATACTTGTTATCATAGGAGTTGGAACTCCTTTTGATTCAGACATGTCTAGTTTCTTTAATTAACAAGTTAGAGATGTATTTAGTTTGACATAAACGATAAGTACTAGAATCATATTAATTTAGCTTCTAACCCTAAAAAGTAACTAAATTCACCAAGAAGATAGATAACTATGATTTGTAATCAAATTTAGTAGAAAAGTATGGTTTGAGACAAGGAAAGCAAGCACACTGAAAAGTTCTAAGGGAAGAATAGTATGGCTTGGGGAGGGTAATCGACTGATGAATTGAGGGAAGATAGACTCTTGCAAGCATAGCAAGTCAAGTTTTTGTGATGCGACAGTGCTTCCTTGGGCATGTTCATTTTGTTGATCTGTGTATGGACAAAAAAGGTGCTGGATAATGTCGTGAACAACAAGAAACTCAGTGAATTGCTTCGATAAGTATTCACGACCATGGTCTTAGAGAGATTTAATCTTTAAATCAGTGCAAGTTTCAAGATTTGCTTTAAATTGTAAAAATACATGAAAGACGTGAGACTTTGAATTGATAAGATAGACACACATATACCTAGTAAATTCTTTTTTTTTTTTTATAAAAAAAAAGCTTTACCCCACGATAGATTTAAAACTGATTCACTTTTAACCCCACAACAGAGTTTAAAGTTGATTCACTTTCAATAAAAAACTACAACTACATGCTCAATTTAAAAACCGATCCGCCGTCAATTGTACTTAACCCCGAGAGAGTTAAATACCTGTTTCATTTCCAATCGTGCTCTTACAGTCATTTTTCTTCTTTATGTCTTACTACCTTATGTTCTGACGAATATAAATAGAAAATTCAACAAATCAACAACTCCTATTCCAAATCCATTGCCAAGTATAGGATTAACTACAATTGAACAAATGGCCAGAGCCACCCATCATCATCGTCGTCATTTTGTTTTAGATAACATAAAACTATGATAATTTAATTTTTTTGGCTATAAATTCAATTTTTCATTACAGGACTGCTACACATCCATATAACCATGTAACCAAGTTGGCCCAAGCCCAAATAGAATCAGGCACATTAAATGGCGAGTGAAAACACGCGCCAAAGACAAATGAAATCCCTCCTTTTTCATTCGCGTTTCATTATGAAAAAACGTTACATCTTCTTCAACACGAAACCAATACATGAAACGACTCATTCTCTTCGAATCTCTCTCAACGTCACTCAAACTTCAATCACGTTCTCTGCAGAAACCACTACTGAAAAGGAATCGGGAGAAGATTTTGCAAGCAACAACCAGAAACGAACGAAAACTGCAATAGAGACTACCAAAGGTATGAGAAAACTACTGTTCATTTGAAATTATGCAATGTGGCGCTTCTCCTACTTGCATTTTAGGTTTACTAGATTGATTTGCTTCGTTTAGTAGATGGAACTATTGTGAATGCATTTTTACAGTATAACTAGGCCTTAGAATGAAATTTGTTGTTATTTTCATTCAATTCAGTAAATAGTATAACTAGGTCTTTGAAATTTGTTCGGTTCGATGGTTTTTGTAATTTTGGTTCACTAAGTGAATGATGTTCGGTTCGATGGGTTCCTTTTGTGATAGCATGCAGCAAATCATTTCCTAACTGTTTCATTATTTATAATGTTTGATTCTGTGCATGAATGAGTTTCATTAAGGTTGTCCTATATAATGCTAGTAAGAATCTTCAGTTTGGATCCCTTTGAGAAACAAATAGTGTATTGTCCAAATATAAATTTTGTTTAGGACAATTGACATTAGAGACAACTCTTTCACTTTGATAAGCCATACTACTGTAAAATTGTCTCATTATATTGGATAAATTTCAGTAAGAGTTTTTAAAGAAGCCAATTTGCAAATGTCATTTTGAAAGAACACATAATTCATGAAATTTGAAAAACTTTTCTTTTGGAAGATGTTGATTTGATTAAGATATACGTGCTTGTTCTTATCGGTGTGGATAGTTTAACTAGAGCTTTGAACTTGGTTGTTACTATCTTTAGTACTTCTTTTGCATGGAGGAATAATTTTCTTGTTGATTGAAAGTTGATTACCATTTATTAACCACATGAACGTTGTTCAGTTCAGTGGCCTTTGTGATTTTGGTTCACCAAGTGAATGTTGTTCGGTTCGGTGGCTTTTGTGATTTTGGTTCACCAACTGAATGTTGTTCGGTTCGGTGGTCTATGACATTTTAATTGACTTGATTAAGATATACATGCTTGTGCTTGTTGATATATTGAGTGAAGTATTGACCAAAATTTTTCATTACAGCAAAACAGAACAAGACAATGGCAACAATGAAGGAGAAGCCGCACTATAATATAAGCATTTTAAATATATTTATCCGCTTTCATTCGAATAATGTCTATTTTGTATTATAAATATATCCTAACATTCTGTTTCAAAACTTGCAGAAAACTCATTATTGCAAATGCCAAACAAAGTCAATAGCAATAGTGTACAGGGATATGAGTCAAGAAAAGAAAGATATATTGGAAGAAATGGGATTTGGTGCCGTGGCAAATGTTCTAGAAATAAATGTCTCTAATACCCTGTTGAAAGAATTGCTTGATCGCTTTGATGAAGAGAAAGGATGCTTGAAAACTCTCCAGGGAAAAATATACATAACTCCTCGAAAAGTAGCAGCTGCCCTGGGCATAACCAATGGAGGTAATACACTTTTTACTTACTACTTATTTTCGGTTCATTGGTGTCCAAAAAATTAAACTGAGTATTTGTGATTGATTTTTTGCTATTAAAATATTTTAGGGAATCGTTTTCCTGATAAGGTTGATTACAACAACCTCAATCCAACAGACAAGGAATGTGTTGGATATGAGCGTAGAAGGGGAAGAAAATCGGAAAAAACTCAAGAGGACTTTTATTGTCTTCATACAAAAGTGCTTCTTGCTCCCCACAATGGTAAGTGTGGCCTCCTCAATCCATAAGCCATCGATCTTTCATGTGGACAACATTCAGGAATGGGATTGGGCAAAGCATGTGCTTAACTTCTTGATAAAAGGAGTTGAAAACAAAAGAAAAGGGAAAAAATAGTCTGTTGATGGCTATGTTTTTGTGTTGATGATGATATACTTCCACGAAACCAAGTTTCCTAACACCGTGGGTGGCCCATTGGACAAAGCAAATGATGCTTGAACGGATTTCCAGTGAAGCAACAGAACCATAGGTAAATACTCTACTAAAATTCTCCCTAAAATTTGGTTTCAAATGCTTTTAAAATGCTCTACTAACTAAATAAACTTCTGTTTTAGGTTATAATTAATTTATTTGTCCTACTTGTAATTGTTAGTTTGTTCATTTGAATGTTTATGAATTAAGAAACATTTTTCTTGATGATTAAATAGTTGTCATGTACTATTCACCATATGAATATTTTTTGGGTCGTTAGGATTGCTTCATTTGGTTCACCGGATTATTAATGTGTTTTCTTGATGATTAAATAATTGAGTCCTTGTTTTTGTTTTAGGGACTTCTGTATAGAAAGGAAAAAAAGAAAGAAAAAACAAAGACAAGTAACTTGGTTAAGAAAGAAAAAGGAAAGAAAATAAAAAAGAAAATTGTCGAGATGGATTCTTCTTCGGAAGAGGAAAGATTTTCCGAATCTGAATCCGAAAGCCAGTAAGTTTAGTTTTCATATTAATTTCATTTAACTTGTATTTGCTTAAGTTTGTTCTTATGCGCTTGTTCTTATGTATTGCAAGAAGAAGAAATAAAAAAAACTGGAACAAAGAAAAGAAAACAACCACCGAAGGTGGTTAAAAAACAAACCAAAAAAACAAAGCCTGTGCTGATAGATTCAGAGAGCACAAGCGAATCTGAAAGCTAGTAAGTATTGTATAATTTATATGAGACATTTTGTTGATTGCATATGTATCACGTTTTGTTGAGAAAATGAATTAATTTCGGTTCGGTGAGTGATGAGCGGATATTTTATACGCTTTTTGGGGGTAATTTCATGTAGATTTTAGTATGTTCTAATTAGTTTTTAGTAAAATATTATTAGTTTTTAGGCAAAAATCATATTTCTGGACTTTACTATGAGTTTGTGTGTTTTTTTTTGTGATTTCAGGTATTTTCTGGCTGAAATTGAGGGAGCTGAGCAAAAATTTGAGTTAGGCTGAAAAAGGACTGCTGATGTTATTGGATCCTGACCTCCCTGCACTCGAAATGGATTTTCTGGAGCTACAGGAGTCCAATTGGCGCGCTCTCAACGGCGTTGGAAAGTAGACATCCAGGGCTTTCCAGCCATATATAATAGTCCATACTTTGCGTGAAGATAGATGACGTAAACTGGCATTCAACGCCAGTATCATGCTGCTGTCTGGCGTCCAGCGCTAGAAATAGGTTACAAGCTGGAGTTCAACGCCAGAAACAGGTTACAACCTGGTGTTGAACGCCCAAAACAGCCCCAGGCACGTGAGAAGCTTAAGTCTCAGCCCCAGCACACACCAAGTGGGCCCCATAAGTGGATTTCTGGATCATCTATCATAGTTTACTCATTTTCTGTAAACCTAGGTTACTAGTTTACTATTTAAACAACTTTTAGAGACTTATTTTGTACCTCATGACATTTTTAGATCTGAACTTTATACACTTTGACGGCATGAGTCTCTAAACTCCATTGTTGGGGGTGAGGAGCTCTGCAGCGTCTCGATGATTTAATGCAATTGTTTCTATTTCTCCACTCAAACGTTTGTATGCTCCTATCTAAGATGTTCATTCGCGCTTAATTATAGAGAAGGTGATGATCCGTGACACTCATCACCTTCCTCAACTCATGAACGCGTGCCTGACAAACACTTCCGTTCTACATCAGATTGAATGAGCTTCTCGTAGATTCTTTAATCAGAATCTTCGCGGTATAAGCTAGAATTGATGGCGGCCATTCTTGAGGATCCGGAAAGTCTAAACCTTGTCTGTGGTATTCCGAGTAGGATTCCGGGATTGAATGGCTGTGACGAACTTCAAACTCGCGATTGCTAGGCGTGATGACAAACGCAAAAGGATCAATGGATCATATTCCAACATGATCGAGAACCAACAGCTGATTAGCCGTGCTGTGACAGAGCATCTAGACCGTTTTCACTGAGAGGATGGGAGGTAGCCACTGACAATGGTGACACCCTATATACAGCTTGCCGTAGACGTGCTTTACAAACAATTGAGTTGAATATTACATTGCAGAAATTCAGAGGACAAAGCATCTCCAAAACTCCAACATATTTCCCATTACTGCACAACAAGTAACGATTTTATTCTCTTTTATTTTTCCAATCTAATAATCCCAACTGATAATTTTAATTAATATCCTGACTAAGAATAATAAAATAAACATAGCTTGCTTCAAACCAATAATCTCCGTGGGATCGACCCTTACTCACGTAAGGTATTACTTGGACGACCCAGTGCACTTGCTGGTTAGTTGTACGGATTGCAAATTCGTGCACCAAGTTTTTGGCGCCGTTGCCGGGGATTATTCGAGTTGAACAACTAAAGGTTTATTTTGTTGCTTAGATTAGGAAGAATTTATCCTCTTTTTTTTACTAGAATTGCATCTTTTATTATCCCTTTTTTAAAAAAAAAATTTCAAAAATATTATTTTTCTTTATCAATTTTTGTGTTTTTCGTGAGTTTAGTGTCTTGTTCTAAGTTTGGTGTCAATTACATATTTGATATTTTTCTTTAAAAATTTTCGAACTTGTGTTGTTTGTTCTTCATTGATCTTCAAGTTGTTCTTGTTTATTTTTCTTGTTTGATCTTGAGTTTTTCTTGTTCTGTGTCTTTTCTTGTTTTTCTTGTACTAATCCAAAGTATTAGTCTTCCAAAAAGAAATATACCTGCTCAGAATAATTGTTACCTTTTCTGCCCAATTGGCTAGAGCATTGGTCTATGTTTTTGGTAATTGGGTATCTTTATTTCAAAACTTCTTTTAAAAAAATAATTTTTCTTGATTTAATCTTATGCCAAACTTTAAGTTTGGTGTTTTATTGTTAATTTTTCTTCAATTTTCGAAAATTTAGTGAAGTTTTCTAAAAATTTTAAGTTTGGTGTTCTTTCTTTTGTTCTTGGTGTTCTTGTGAGTCTTCAAGGTGTTCTTGAGTCTTTCTTGTATTTTGATCCTAAAATTTTTAAGTTTGGTGTTCCTTGGTGTTTTTCCTCCAAAATTTTTGAAAACAAGGAGCATTAGATCTAAAAATTTTAAGTCTTGTGTCTTCTGTGTGTTTTTCTCTTTCATCATAAAATTCAAAATTCAAAAAAAATTATATTTTCTAACTAATTTTAAACTACATTTTTGAAAATTTTATATAAAAATTCAGAGTAAACTACCATTTGTATCCACGAAAGTTGAAAACACTGACATATCTACCCATAAAAAAAGGAAATTACCATTTGTACCCATGAAATATGATTTTTACAAGCAAAATTATCCAAACACTAAAAAATTACCTAAAATTCCTAAACTACCTTTATCTCTACCACTACCACTGTCATCTCCTCCCCTCCTCCCCTCTCCTCTCTCTCTCTCTCTCTCTCTCTCTCTCTCAATGTTCTCATCTTTTCCCCACTACT
Source organism: Arachis stenosperma (assembly GCF_014773155.1). NCBI lineage: Eukaryota > Viridiplantae > Streptophyta > Magnoliopsida > Fabales > Fabaceae > Arachis > Arachis stenosperma. The sequence continues at coordinate 80,574,668 of NC_080383.1, forward strand.
GCCACCACCACCACTAACCCATCCTCTCTCTCTCCTTTCATTTTCTGAGCTCGTCGCCGCGGCCATAATCTGTCAACTTTGCCAACTCTTTCCTCTTTTCTCTCTCTCACTTTCCTTCTGTGTTTTACTTTTCTCTCTCTCTTCTGCTTCTTCGAATTCTCAACCCAGAAAAAGGGTTTCACCATCATCAAAAATAACAGAACCATCTTCAGATTTTTTGCCCCCACACTCTCTCTTACCTGCAAAATCCCTTATCTTTACCACCACACCACCTCCTTCATCCAATCACCTTTCTAACCCTAACCCTCTTCACCCAGCCACCACCTCTCTTGCCCTTTCTAATCTCAAATTCCACCACCACCCCCTTCACCCAGCCACCACTCCATTTCCCTCCAAAACTCACACACGGAGACATTACACACACCCCCACCCGAGGAAGAAGAAGAGAAGAGGAAAGGGAGCAAGACCACACTGGCAATGTGGGGACTCGCTGCCGCTATCACATCATCGTCGTTGTTGTTGAGGGAGCCCAAAGAGGATATGCGAGCCAGAACCAAGGAAGGAGGAGCTGTCGCCGCCGTCGCGCCCTGCTGCTGCCGGCTCCGTCACATCTGTCACCGCCATTGATTGAGTCTGTCGCTGTTGTTGTCGCTGGTCTGGAAGGAAGAGAGTGTGCAAGAGATCGGAGAAAGAAGAGAGGGCAAGAGATCGGAGAAAGAGGAGAGGGCGACGGCCCGCAAGAACCATTTTTTCTCTACTTTTTTTATTGTTGTTGTTGTTGTTGCTGCTACTGCTGCTTCTTTATGTGAAGAAGATGATGATAGAGGTATAGTGGTGGTGGTGGTGATGGTAGTGATAAAGAAAATGAGATGGTGGTGAGATTTGATATTAGAAAGGAAAAGGAGGGTGGTGGCTGGGTGAAGAGGGTTAGGGTTAGAAAGGTGATTGGGTGAAGGAGGTGGTGGGATAGTGAAGATAAGGATAATTTAGGGATTTTAGGTAATTTTTTAGTGTTTGGTTAATTTTGCTTGTAAAATCATATTTCATGGGTACAAATGGTAATTTCCTTTTTTATGGGTAGATATGTCAGCGTTTTCAACTTTTGTGGGTACAAATAGTAGTTTACTCTAAAAATTCAGATTTCAATTTCAAAATTTTTCAATTCTTATCTTTTTAATATATATTTTATTATCTTTTTAAAAAATTTTATTCTAACCACTTTCTCCTTTTCCTCAAATTTTTCGAAAAAAAAGATATATTTTCATTTTCTTATTTTATTTCGTTTTTACTTGTTCTATTTTTACTTTATTTTATAAAATAAATTTTTATAAAATAAATAATATCAACATCCATACCATCTCTTTTATTCCATCATGGAACTAAGTGGAAATGAACAGTCCAGGAGGACTCTGGGGTCATATGCTAACCCCACTACTGCTTCATATGGGAGTAGTATCTGTATACCCTCCATTGGAGTTAGTAGCTTTGAGTTGAATCCTCAGCTCATTATCATGGTGCAGCAAAACTACCAGTATTCCGGTCTTCCACAGGAAGAACCTACAGAGTTTCTGGCACAATTTTTGCAAATTGCTGACACAGTACATGATAAGGAAGTAGATCAGGATGTCTACAGATTATTACTGTTTCCATTTGCTGTAAAAGATCAAGCTAAGAGGTGGTTAAATAACCAGCCTAAGAACAGCATAAAAACATGGAAACAGCTGTCAGAAAAATTCCTGAATCACTATTTCCTTCCAAAATGGATGACACAGCTAAGGCTAAGCATCCAAGGCTTCAAACAAGGAGATAATGAATCCCTTTATGATGCCTGGGAGAGATACAGAGAGATGCTAAGAAAATGCCCCTCTGAAATGTTTTCAGAGTGGGTGCAATTAGACATCTTCTACTATGGGCTTAGAGAAAAAGCTCAGATTTCTTTAGACCACTCAGCTGGTGGATCTATACATATGAGAAAAACAATTGAAGAAGCTCAAGAGCTTATTGATACAGTTGCCAGAAATTAGCATCTGTACCTAAGCAGTGAATCTTCCATAAAAGAAGAAGCTAAAACAGTAACTGCTGAACTCAATCCGGTCGATCAAGCTAATGAATTCAATCAGCAGCTGGATTTTCTAACCCAGCAGCTAGCCGAATTCAAGGAAATACTCCAGGAAACAAGAATGGCTAACAAGAATATGGAAGTACAGTTAAAGCAAACAGAAAAGCAACTATCAAAACAAATAACAGAAGAATGCCAAGCAGTTCAATTAAGAAGTGGAAAAACATTAAATACCTCACTTCAAAGCAGCAGGAAGCCAAGAAATGAACAGATGGCTACTCAAAATCCCTCTGAGGACAATCAGAGCCCTTAGAGGAATAAGGCTGGCGCTGAACGCCCAGCCCATGCTCATTCCTGGCGTTCAACGCCAGAAACAAGCATGAATCCGGCGTTGAACGCCCAAAGGAAGCATAGTTCTGGCGTTCAGACGCCAGTAACAAATAAGGAGGTGGCGTCTAACACCACTCCAGCTTTCACCCCTGGCATTCAAATGCCAGTGGGGGATCAGTCACATACAAGTGCTGATAACAACCCTTCTAAAAAGGCTTCCCAACCCACTTCTGTAGGTAATAAACCCGCAGCAACTAAGGTTGAGGAATATAAAGCCAAAATGCCTTATCCTCAAAAACTCCGCCAAGCGGAACAGGATAAGCAATTTTCCCGCTTTGCAGACTATCTCAGGACTCTTGAAATAAAGATTCCGTTTGCAGAAGCACTTGAGCAAATACCCTCTTATGCTAAGTTCATGAAAGAAATCTTAAGTCATAAGAAGGATTGGAGGGAGACTAAAAAGGTTTACCTCACTGAAGAATGCAGTGTAGTCATTCTGAAAAGCTTACCTGAGAAGCTTAAAGATCCTGGGAGCTTTATGATACCATGCACATTAGAGGGTACTTGTACCAAGCAAGCTTTCTGTGATCTTGGGGCAAGTATCAACCTAATACCTGCATCTACTATCAGAAAGCTTGGTTTAACTGAAGAAATCAAACCAACCCGGATATGTCTTCAACTTGCTGATGGCTCCATTAAATACCCATCAGGCGTGATTGAAGACATGATTGTCAAGGTTGGGCCATTCGCCTTTCCTACTGACTTTGTGGTGCTGGAAATGGAGGAGCACAAGAGTGCAACTCTCATTCTAGGAAGACCTTTTCTAGCAACTGGCTGAACCCTCATTGACGTCCAAAAAGGGGAAGTAACCTTGAGAGTCAATGAGGAGGAGTTCAAGTTGAATGTTGTCAAAGCCATGCAACATCCAGACACCCCAAATGACTGCATGAGTGTTGATATTATTGACTCTCTGGTAAGAGAGGTCAATATGGCTGAGAGTCTCGAATCAGAGCTAGAGGACATCTTTAAAGATGTTCAGCCTGATCTGGAGGAATCAGAGAGAATAGTAGAACCTCTGAAAATCCCCCAGGAAGAGGAGAAACCTCCTAAACCCGAGCTCAAACCATTACCACCATCCCTAAAATATGCATTCCTGGGAGAAGGTGATACCTTTCCTGTAATCATAAGCTCTACCTTAGAGCCACAGGAAGAGGAAGCACTAATTCAAGTGCTAAGGACACACAAGACAGCTCTTGGGTGGTCCATCAGTGATCTCAAGGGCATTAGCCCAGCTAGATGCATGCACAAGATCTTACTGGAGGGTGACGCCAAGCCAGTGTTCCAACCACAAAGGCGGCTGAATCCAGCCATGAAGGAAGTGGTGCAGAAGGAGGTCACTAAATTACTAGAGGATGGGATTATTTATCCTATTTATGATAGCCCCTGGGTAAGCCCTGTCCAAGTCGTCCCTAAGAAGGGAGGCATGACAGTGGTTCATAATGAAAAAAATGAACTGGTTCCTACAAGAACAGTTACAGGGTGACGTATGTGTATTGACTACAGAAGGCTCAATACAGCTACCAGAAAGGATCATTTTCCTTTACCATTCATAGATCAGATGCTAGAAAGACTAGCAGGTCATGAATACTACTGCTTCCTGGATGGATATTCAGGTTATAATCAAATTGCAGTAGATCCCCAGGATCAAGAGAAAACGGCATTCACATGCCCATCTGGAGTGTTTGCATACAGAAGGATGCCATTTGGCCTGTGCAATGCACCGGCAACCTTCCAAAGGTGCATGCTCTCAATTTTCTCTGATATGGTGGAAAAATTTTTGGAAGTCTTCATGGATGACTTTTCAGTATTTGGAGACTCATTCAGCTCCTGTCTTAACCATCTAGCACTTGTTCTAAAGAGATGCCAAGAGACCAACCTAGTTTTAAACTGGGAGAAGTGTCACTTTATGGTGACTGAAGGAATTGTCCTTGGACACAAAATTTCGAACAAGGGAATAGAGGTGGATCAAGCTAAGGTAGAGATAATTGAAAAATTACCACCACCTGCCAATGTTAAGGCAATCAGAAGCTTTCTGGGGCATGCAGGATTTTATAGGAGGTTTATAAAGGATTTTTCAAAAATCGGCAAACCTCTAAGCAACTTGCTAGCTGCTGACACACCATTTATCTTTGATAAAAAGTGTCTGCAAGCATTTGAGACTCTGAAAGCTAAATTGGTCTCAGCACCAATCATCTCTGCACCAAACTGGGCATTGCCATTTGAACTAATGTGTGATGCTAGTGACCATGCCATTGGTGCAGTATTGGGACAAAGGCATGACAAGCTTCTGCACGTCATTTACTATGCCAGTCGTGTTCTAAATGACGCACAGAAGAACTACACAACCACAGAAAAAGAGCTACTTGCAGTGGTTTACGCCATTGACAAGTTTAGATACTATTTAGTAGGATCAAAGGTGATTGTGTACACTGACCATGCTGCTCTTAAATATCTACTCACAAAGCAGGATTCAAAACCCAGACTCA